>NC_140741.1:10606875-11213750 GCF_050655825.1 Lonchura striata | reverse complement strand
AAGAAGGCATAAATCATGGAGTTAATCATAATCAAACTGCAGGAGTTAGACAGGAATCAGTTAAAGGCACAAAACCAAGCTAGCAGCCATTGCAGCTGCCCTTTCTGCAAATCCATCATTTGGGAAAAGATAAGCATCCAAGGAAAAACAAATGCCTCTTGCTTGAATGCACACAATTTCCAGTACAGAGGTGGTTGCCTTGAAATCCCAACTCTAATTTAATTTGCTTCATTCAAAATATTAATGAGATGCAAGGATGGAGGAGAGAAGGGGTTGTTTTGAATTTTGAGGGGCGTTCTGCTGGGCTTCTCTGGTATGTCTTCAGTTTGGACTTTCTTTGGGGGTATTTTGAGGGTTTTTTGGTGTTTGTTTTGGATTTTTTGCCATACTTACAAAGTTGTCTGTCCTGCCTGACCCAACAGAGATTATCAAAAGCGAAAGTTTTCCAGTCCTCTAAAAATCAATTAGATATTGGACTAAGTGAGCACAGAACTGGGCTCAGAGGTGATGTGCAAAATTCAAACCTGAATTATCAGTTGTCAACTGAAAGTCTAAATGTAAAACCTTCTTGACTCAGATTATTGAGTCCTTTATAAGAATTTCTGTCAAAAGCTTTCCTGTGGTTGTTACTTAGGAGCAAGTGTAGTATGGGTTTAGACAAACAAACAAAACTGCAGGAAACAAGTCTTGACATAAAAATTATTTGCTGCTTGATTAAAGTGGAGGCAGCTAAATGGGTGGGAATCCAGTTTAACAGGGAGATAAATCCCATTACCCTTATTTTATGTTAGGGTTTAGTGGGTTTTGGTTGGTTAATTGGGATGGGGGATTTGGTTTGGTTTTCCAGTTGTGGAGAGGGACAAAAGGAGTCTGGAAGACTCAAGAATAAAGGCTTGAACATGTCTGCCTTCTCCAGGGTGAATCAGCTGTACTATTGTCTTCTCTGGTGAATTTTTAAAAAAGTATTTTTGAAATAGTTCAATTTGATGAAGTGCAGTGTAGCCTAGAGAGGAGGGTTGGGATCCAATGTCCAGAGTAAATGAGTATTCCCAGGAAACTTGGGTGTGGGAGCATTTCCCAGGGAGGCCCAGTGGGTGTTGGCTGTTCACACAGGATGAAAAGTCTGCAGTAGGAGATGGAGAGCAGCCCCCAAGTAAGGCTGATGGTCACCTCAGCCCCGTGGTACACTGGCATCAAAGCAATTCCTGTGGATACATTGACTTCTGTCCAGGAAAACTTGCTCATGTTATAGAAGTGCCTTAAGAACTGAATTTCTTTGCTATTATTTTTCTTCTCTGTGCCTCTTATCCTGTCTCTGTGTTTTATTTAATTTGCTTTCTTGACTGGAAATTCCATTTTTCTTGATGCAACTTTCTTTGTGCCTGGTACTGTTGCACAAGAAATTTTGCTCTTCATACATCAAGAGTTTGTGACAAAAGAAATAATTTTGTTAGAAACCCCCTGACCAAGGTGTAATTGGTACAGTGCATCCCAGAGCTCCTCTGTACAAGAAAAGAGAATGCATATTGCTGTGCCCTGCTCCTGATGGTCCTCAACTCTAATTAAAGATGCTTTGCCATCTGTGAAACAGCTCCAGCAGGAAATGTGAAAGCAACTCCAATTGTATTACAATCACTTCTAGACTAAATGTTTCCTTAATGCTGGTTCTTTTGTCTAATTTGGGAATAAAATCCTCTGTGCAAAGAGGTTTGGGCCCTTTCTGAAATGTCTGGATTAGTGTTCTGTGCTGTTCAGGAAGTCAGATTAGGTGACCGCAGTGCTGCCTTCTGGTCATAGGTCCAGATAAAGGTTTATCATTTACCCTTTCCCTTTTCTCCTACCACTTTCAAAGTGTGAAGTCCAGGTATGGCACTGTGCAAGGCCTGTCTCTGGAACATCTGTCATCTCCTTTTTTTTGATATATTTTTCAGCTACCACTTCCCAGAAACTCTCTGGAATAGCAAGATGTGTATGGAGGCTTACTCTACAGGAGAGTATGCTCACTAAGGTGCTACAGATGTGTTTTATTTTGATTTCATTTTTTTTTTAATCTTAAAAGCCTCCCAAAATTCAACAAAACAGACAAAAAATTCCAAACCAGCTATATCCCCAAGCCCTTGATTTTGCCTTGCACAGGTTTGCCAGAAAGGTTTCCACCTTTGGCTTGCCCTGACATGATCTTATTTTCTGACTGTACAATACATTGCAGGCAGAACTGAACAAGTAGATTAAAAAATTTGAAAGCACTAGTGACATCAAGGGATATATTAAATCACCAAGACAATTGAATCATATTTTCTGGAGAAGATAACATTGCAAAATGATTAAATCCATAGGCCATTTTAACTGCCTTATGTCCTCTGCTTCAAAATATTGAGGTCAAAGTACCTGAGGCCTCTGCTGCTCAAAGTTTCACTTTAAATTAGCTGTCTAGGGCTATCAGGTCTCCCCTGGAAGTAGGACATAAAAAGCCCTCAGTGTGAATCGAAGTTAACACATGGAGTGCTTACAGACCTTTTTCTGTAGAGGCTGATCCAGAGCACTTGGTGGAAAGGGGATGGGTGATAAGCCCATGGTTATTTATAAGAGCTGCTATTTTGTTTTTAGCTCAGACATTAGGCCTAATGGATGTTTAACTTGCTGGATTAGCAGATTTCTGAGTACCACTAATCCACTACCACAGGAGCTCCTTCTTGTCCCTGAGAAAAAACAATCCCACACACATCAGAGCTACAGGGGAAAGGTCAGAGCCAAGATGCTGCCACGGAGCCCCCAGGAAGACAGTGGAGAAGACAGAAGGAGGTGCCTACTGCAGGTAGGACCAACCTATTTGGAGATATTTTAGCAGGGCTGTGTCCCTGATATTTACTTGGCTGGGAAAAAAAAAAAAAGTCTGCCAGAGGCACAGCTAAGGCCATGGTGCTGATTTGAGCACTTGTAAATCTGTGTTCAGTTCCTTGCTTTATGCAAATTCTTCCTGTGCCCACAAGCAAATCATCCACCTTCCCTGTTTGTCACTTCCCTGTCCATAGTATGGAGCTAAAGCCTCCCCATTATCTGAGCATGGATTTAAATTTTTAAATTAAAGAGTGGGAGGTTCTGTTCTAGGATAATTTTTTTTCTCTGCCAAGTTTTTCTGCTGTCATAATAGATACCAGATACTCCTGGAGAGGGAGAAAAAGATGGTCTTTTAGAAAGTAAATGTCATTAGAAAAGTCTGTAGAGGAAATTATCTGATGGGCTTTTCCTTTCTTTGATTCCTCTTGATTCTCTGAAAATTCTTTCTTTCTGAAGCCGTTGTTAACTGGAATAGTATTGTTGTCTTACAGAAGGCTCACCAGACCTTATTTGTTATTTGTGTTGCTATGACTCTGAGAGATAACACCACACCTTGTGTTACTTTGACTTGGAAAGAGATGCATGAGAGAGACCTATTCTATTCTTTGCAGAATAAAATAAAGTACCCCTATCCTCACTGGAAAATCAAAACCTTTAGCACCTTCATGCTAGGCTCAGCAAGCTGAAATATCAACACATACTGTGAAACAAAATTCCAGGAGGTGATTCTGCTTGGTTCCTGTAGGAATAAATCCATGTATCCATAAAAATACTCTAAAGAGGCTGTATTTTCTTAGCCATTAAGGTGACTTTTCTAAAAACACAGAATATCCAGCATATTTAACTATGTATACACCCAGCTCCTTGTCTGTGCAATGAAAAATTGGTGTTTTGATAAGTGATAGAAGAGCCATCTATATTTTTCAAACCAAAAATGACAAAATAACTTGGCATATTTTCCTAGCAGGATCACATGGTATTAAAAATGTTTTATGGAGGAAATATTTTAAGCTATAAAATATTCTGTTTGTTTTTTTCTGCCTACCGAGATAACAGCAGAATGTTTTGTCTGCATTACCAGTCCTTATTAGCTGCTGGAGATATAATATTGATTCAAACTTCTTGGAACTTCAGCTCAAAAGAGAGATAATTTATCTTTGGATGGGAAGTTTCCAAGAAAGGAAAGTGGATTTATTGGTTTTGGTTTTTTGGTTTTTTTTTGTTTTGTTTTGTTTTAGGGTTTTTTCTACTTAGAATATACTTTAAATTAGTATACCATACAATAGTTAGTGTGTTACTTTTCTTTGGATTTATTTCCATCCCTATGCTTGTACCTCTTATTTAAGCTGTTGGGGCTATTAACCACCAGCAATACAACTAATTGTCTTTATTATGGTAACGCCTCAATACCATTTATGAATATGATTTTGTTTCACTAGATGCTATATAAACAGGCTAAGACAATCCATGGCTGAAAATCACAGTTTCAGTATCCCTCAGAATAATATATTTTATTAAACAAGCAGATAAACATTACATAGGGACAGCAGATTTTTTTTTCTATTTAATTCTTTTAATTTCATTTGGTTTATTTAATTTGTTTAAATATTAAGTAAGTGGTGCTCAGTAAAAAATGGAAGGGGATTATTTGATTAGGAAAACAAACAACAGGAGAGATGAGAAGGGAAGCACTGGAGTGAATTCAGCAGGGATAAGAGAAAGGGAATTAAGGCAAGCAGGTACTCTGGGGGTTGAAGTGTCAAAGAGAAAGTTGTGAGGAAATATATGGAATGAAAACTGTGGTAAAATTTTTGAATGCATCATAACACATGATATTATCAGTAGGTATTGTCCTGGTCAGTCTCCACATGACTGAGGGACTTTGTATTAAATGTGAGGGACGAGACCAGTGTGAAGTGATCTTGACATCAGGAATCCAGAAAGGGCTTAAATTCACTCCTCTTATCCTCATGGCAACTGAGTTCCTTGGTATCTGCAGTTTTCCCTGGCAAGGGAAGCTGTGCTCATCTGTGAGAGAACAGATCTGTTTTCTTTCACATTTCACACTTCAGTGGTTGCTTTCCCTGCCTCTTCAATCAAAGCACTGGCCATAGCAACATGAAAACTACATGTGTCCTTTGACATTCATAGTGGTTCAATTATAGCAAATGAATATTCATATGAATATTTGGGAAAATTAGTTGTTTCCTTATACTGCTTTTAGAGAGGAAATCTCAGTCTGGAGTCTGGTTTTTGACATTGTTTTTTAATTGAGTTGAGCCTGTGCCATCTGCCAGCCTTCCAGTTTACTTGGGGAATTTCTATGTTGCTAGTCACATAAATTGATAGATAATTTAGGTTTTATGCTGGATACTCACTTTGAGGCATTGCTTCACCGATTCCAATGAGGACATAAGTTATCTCTTGCTGTAGTCACTGCACCATTGTTTATTCTTTTAGAGCAAAAGCCTAAAGGAAAAACAGTTAAATACATTTCCTGTCATAAACCTGAAATCTGGAGCCAGTACCTTAAAATGCAAGAACAAGCCATTAAAAACTGCCCACAGACATGAAAGAACTGTTTTAATTTGTTGCCAAAACCAATTTATCAGATTAAGATGGCTGACTGGCTTTCCTAATGTTTGTGCTGCAAACTTTTTCTGGTCTGTGGTTTGCTGTGCAGGATGTCTTTGTGTCACTGGTTTAAGAGCCTGACCTTTAGTTATGAGAAATAATTTTTTGTTGTTCTTATGAATAGAGCCCAAAGAAAGCGGAGTTTTGTTTTCACTCTGCTACATTTTAATGTAAAAACTCCAGGGTAGCCAGTTCCTAGAGCAGAGTTATGGAATCTGCCCCCAGCTCCAGGTTGAGGTGTGGAGAATTGTCCTGCTTCAACAGAGAGAGGACCTGGGCAGGCTTGAGAGGTGGCCCTGTGTGAACCCCATGGAGTCCAACAAGGCCAAGTGTGAGGTCCTGCAGAGGGATGGAGCAATGCCAAGCACAGACACCCAGTGGGGGGACAATGGATCGAGGTTAGCCCTTGGGGAGAAGGATTTGGGGGTGTCAGCTGATGGGAAACTCAACAGGAGCCGGCAAAGTGCACTGGCAGCCCAGAAAGCCAGCCATGACCTGGGCTGCATCCAAAGCAGCCTGACCAGAAGGTCCATGGAAAAGGATTCTGCCCCTCTGCCCTGCTCTGGTGAGAACCCACTTACAGGTCTGCATCCAGCTCTGGGGTCCCAGCACAGGAAGGACATGGAGCTGCTGGAGTCAGTCCAGAGGATGAGAGAGATGGAGCAGATCTGCTGTGAGGAAAGGCTGATGTAATTGAGATTGGAAGACTTTGGGGAAACCCTAAAAGAGAGATGGAGAGGGACTTTCTATAAGGGCACATAGTGACAAGACAAGGGGGGATGGCTTCAAACTGACAGACAAGGTTTAGATTGGATATAAGGAAAAAATTCTTTACTCTGGTGGTGATAAGGCCCTGGCACAGGTTTGCTAAAGCAGCTGTGGCTGCCCCGTCCCTGGCTGTGCTCAAGGCCAGGTTGGATGGGCTTGGAGCAACCTGGGATAATACAAGATGTCCCTGTCCATGGCAGGGGGGTTGGAATGAGATGGTCTTAAATGTCTTTTCAAACCCAAACCATTCTGTGATTCTATGTTTTCTACCCCAGAGATCTGGCATCTCTGGCAATTATTTAGCTACTCCTACAATGTTATAAAAATGAACTTTTGTTAGCAGAGGTCTCTGAGATTATGAGATGAAAGGTTCTGAATAAGTACAAAGTATAATTATTAGCTAGTGTTTAACAAGGTTTTATGATTATCACATTGTCCGTGTAAACAGTATTTACCTTAGGGTTAAAACAGGGCGAGATCTGGGCATCCCACGCTACCTTTTTGCACTTCCACTGAATCTTATCTAGGAACATTTGAGATCTTTGTCTCCAGTTTGTTCAGCTCAGCCCAAAACTCTGAAATGAGGCAATTTTGTTGATAAAACATTGTTTACTTAAATTTTGGAAACAGTCAGGAAAGAACCACTTGATTTCAACAGCTGCTTCTACAAGGGTATCTTGGCAAGAAGTAGTCATTTATTTAACCATCAACACAGAATTAACAAGTGAAGGTACTCGGAAAATTTTCTTCAGGTTCTCTTAAGAGACACATATTTAAAAGGAAATCTCTAACTTTGATGTATCCATGTACATTGTAATACTCACTAAAGAAATTCTTTTCTGGCTCAAGCCAGCAATTCCAGGGTTTCTGAGGTGTTTTTCCTGGTATTTACTTCCTCCCTGCTGTTTGTATGTGACCACCCCAGAACAGGCTATATGGCACATTGCTGACAGTGGTCAAGTTATGAAATTACTTTGCCTGAGCATTTTTGTTTGTGGTTATTAGTGCTCCAATTATCATTGTGGATGCAATTCGTGCACTTCATATTTTAAAGGAGTTATTTAAGGCAATAAATCTCAGCAGGTAACAGAGCACTTTCAGTGACATGAACATTGTGATATCACATGCACATTGACCTCTCTGTTCCATCTCACACTGTAAGATGTTGCTCACTGTATTTATTCAAGATTTGTGTAGTAATTTTGATGGCAATAAGAACTCAGAATACCTTTCTGCTCCTTGTCAGAGTAGGCACCCAGAAATTTCTGCTTAAATGTCTGTAAGTTTGTTTGAGCTTCTCTATAAACTACATAAGCTGTTTTTTACTTCATTACTTAAGCAGAAAAAGAGTTCTGTTTTAACTCAGCTGCACAAGGGTGAGAGAGAAAAAAAGAAAAATAAAAAGGGTGATTTAAAAGCATTATAGAGTTAAAGAGAATTTGCTAGCTTTCAGTATTTCACAGTACTTACCATGAAGGTCAGCATTTGTCTTCCTCTTTGTTTGAAACCTGGCCAATTTCCATTCAGATGCAGCTGCTTCAAATGCCTTTTGTTCATATACAGGTTTGAACAACTCCAGAATATTGTAGAGGAGAAGGGAGGTGATGAGGAGGAACATCCTGACAAACCTGAAAGCCTTGTCATAGCTTGTCACAAGGCAAAAGGTGTGATGCCCTGTGAAGGCTGCCCTAGAGCAGAGGCTGGACAGAGCTAAATAATAAAGCAGGGATTTATTAAAAGGATCTCCTCCATGGGCAGCACAAGAGCCCAGCCAGGGCTGCACCCAAGATGAACCAAAATGGTTTCAAAATGCACGAGCGCTCCTGGGGGCTCTCCCAGGGATCAGTTCTGCTCCATTTGCACCTTGGAGTTCATTGTCCCATTCCAGCTCCAGCCCAGGCAGTCCCATCCTGCTTGTTTTTCTCTCTCCAGCCCACGTTGTTTGTGCTCCTGGGCCTGAGATTTGGATCATTTGTCCTTGGTCCCCAGCTGGACAAGGAATTGTTTTGTCTCCCCCTGCTCTGTGAAGAGAGCTCACCATCCCTCATATGAAGCCCAGACCCACACACTAAAGCAGCATAGAATCTAAAAAATATAAAAGCTAAAACCTGAGGCATCAGGTGTAGTCCTGTGAAGGTCATCCCTAGGATGGGCAGAGCAGCAGCATTTACACTGGATAGCACTGCCCAGAAGAGCTGTAAATAGAACCTTTTCTCTCCCTGGTGCCAGCTCAGTTTGGATTTGTGATCATGGCATTTACAGCTCAGCTCTGCTCAAGCAGCTCCTGTGCCAAACAGTAGGCAAAAAGAGCAAGGAAGCAAGATCTCAGCACGGGGGATGGAGAAAGACAGATGATGAATTCATTACAGGCATAGAGTATTTGTGGCTGAAGTAAATATTTCTCCTGGGTCAGATCCCTTTCTATCTTCTCTGATAAATGAACTGGCATCAATGGACATATTACAAAGACTTTATGCTTCAGTTTTACTTTATCCAGACATACAAACAGATGAAAGATGTGCATTTTTCACTCAACCCAAGATCTATTAATCACAGCTTTGTTTGTATAAGCTCTGAGGATCCAGGTCTAAAACACTAATAATTAAAAGAAGGTATTTTTCCTCTACCACTTTGCCCTAAAATCTGCAATACTGTGCTCTGTCCAAGAGAGACAACTTCAGTAGATAACACCCAGAGCAAAGAATGCATAGCACTGGGCATAGGCAGCTGACTTTGCAGCACATCTCTCTTGTCTTTGCTGAGCTGGAGGCACCAAATCAATAGTGTATCAGGGAGGAGGGGTTTTTGGGTCAGTTTTTTCGGGGGTTTTTGTAGATTTGGGTTGTTTTTTTATCAGGTGTTATTTATACTATAAAGAAGAATTCTGTCTTTCCTTGATTAAAAAAAAAAGGCAAACCAAAAACACCCCAACATTTTTTATGCAGGTGTTCATCTGTGCATATGACAGATTTTCAGTGGCCACTGGTAGGTTGCAAGATGATGATATTCTTGCAAGCCTCCAATCCAAAGGGGAAAGAGGGAACGGGGAAAACATAACAAATGTAAGGGAAGCTCAAAGTTAGTGCAGAGCAGAAGAGTCAATAAACAACACTTCCAAACCAGCAAGCATCTGTCTGTTTCCAAAGCTCTGTTGCAATAGCATTTTTAGAGGAGAAATCAAAAAGGCCAATCTAGAGATCTATCAGCTGTGTTCATCCAGCCTTTAAAACATTAAAACCATTCAATTTACAAGCTCAAAACCAAGACAACCTTCTTCCCTGGCCTGAGTATTCAGTTAGTCTTGAGCATTGATCTTTGATGTGTGTATGGGTTATGATATTTTGCACTTGTTTTTGGTTTTGCTCTTGGCTCCACCTGTGCTGCTTTTAAATAGGCATCAAGTGATTGCACTCAGCTTTAAAATAAACAAAAAATATAGCAAAAATATATTATATATTGATATATTTTATATTGAAAACTAGAAACAAAAACAAGCAAAGCTTAGCTTTGCTTAGTCAAAACTAAATTTTGGCTTTGTAGGACTAGCAAAATAAAACATGATATATTCAAATCCATCCATGGGTGATGCAGAGTGTACGTGACAGATGTGCTGAATAAATCGATGCTGTCTTGTATAAAGCTGGAGTTACCTCCTGCTTTAGATGTGGCTTGTTAACACCTCAGAGAGAGACACAGAGCCTGCATGCCCTGCAAGCAGGAGAGTTGCAATTGTGAACAAGCTGTTTTGCCTCCAGGAGTGGAAGGAAGGGGGAAGGAGCTATGGTCAGTTATATTTTTATTAAGCTTTTTGATTGCACATCAAAAAGCAGCCTGAAATCCTGTTTTGCTTCTGAAGTAATTTCCAACCTTTTTTGATTCTGTCAAATCTTTTTGGCTTCTGCCTCTTGGCGTGGCTGTCCCGTTTTCCCTCTGAGTTGTTGGCATTTAGGAGAACTGCTGTTATATCCTAAAAGGTTTTGTTGGGTTTCTGTTTGGGGTTGGGAGGGGAGGCAGGGGTGAGAGGTGTCCTGGCTTGTAAGATAAGCATATGTTCTATTTGCCATCTGTTGGAGGCTGGGCAGTTTTCTTATCTCTTCCAAGAACAATGTCTCCCTCCGGGGAGATATCTTCTGTTAATGGGGCATTGAACGAATCACTGCATCACTGGTAAAGTTACATCATCCCATTGTGAGATGCTCCACCCAGAGGGAGGAGCCAAGCATCCCTACCTGCATAAAATTAGCACTTTTTGGGACACCAGAGCAGCCCTTTGCTGGATTCCCAGAGGATCAGCTTCTTCCCCATTGGATTCCCAGAGGAAGACCAGGCCCATCTACTCCATTACCAGACCTTCAGAGAAAACTCCACCCTTCTACAGAATCACTGCTTCAGCAGCATTTCATCTTCCGCTCCAGGAGGAGCAGCCACCATTTAACTGGACTATTACCAACACCCTGACTCCTCAGGCTATCAGATTTCTGACTCTATCACTAGTTTTGTTTGTATTAATTACATGTTTTTTTAAAATTTTCATTTAGTTTTTTCCTAGTAAAAAACTGTTATTCCCATTCCCATATCTTTGCCTGAGAGCCTTTTAATTTTGAAATTGTGGTAATTGGGAGGGAGGGGGTTTACCTTTTCCATTTCACAGGAGGCTGTTGCCTTGCTTCACAGACTCCTGTCTTTTCAAACCAAGACAGAGGGCATGTTTTAGTTCCTTTCAGTGCAATGAGAGAGGCTCCCATCTCCCATGGGCTACAGAACTGTGCAAGGCTGAGAGAGCCTGTTCTCAGGGTAGGGAAGTTGCACTTACAGCCACAGTGCTTTAATAAAAGACAGGAGGTGATAATGGAGTAAGTCAGGCAGCCCACGGTGTGTGCATACAGCCTGTTCCTGAGGTTCCATGAAAGCCTCTCATTCCTGCCCCCAGGGACACCCTGTGGTGGGTGAGGCTGTCCTCAGCATCTTCTGAGCTTTCCTTCTGCTACCACAGTGCCATCCTCAGCCATGCCTTGTTTAGAAAGCAGCAATAAGTAGGTCTTGCAGACTTTTGGAGATTTTGTTTGCTGGGTTTTTCTAGGAGTGTTGTTTGTTGTTGCTTTTAAATTTCTCTGCACCTTTGGTGATTTTTAGAGAAGCTGCTTATGCACCTGTGGAGGAGCAGCAGGATAGTGGTGAGTGGTCTGTGCTTTAAACTCTGCAGAGTGTTTTAGGAGCTTTAGAGTAAAAGGTTATAGTGAGAAAGATCATTGAAAGAAACTTTAATAATAAACATTTATCAGGGCAGATTTAATGCTGCTGCAATGTGCCTCTAAACTGGCAGTAGGTTTTCTTTAAGTTTGATTATTATTTATTGTTTATTCCGAAGGGGGGGAATTTTTCTTTGGGCTTTTTGGTGTGCTCCTTGGTAAGGGATGTTGTATGCTTGGGTATTTTGTCTTGGGGTGAGGGGGGCAGAATTTTTGTTCACTTTTTGTTTAGGAGAGTGGAAATACACTGAAACACTTCCTGCTGTTTTTCTTGTGTCTTTCATTTCCATGCCCCTCATCCACGTAAGGAGCTTTTTGTTCTCTATTTAAGGACTCTTCCTTGAGCTTAACGGTTGGCTCCAAGATTAAAAAAAAAAAGTCACTGTTTTTTGTTTTTTTATCTAAAGTCATGGAGAGTCATGCTAAAAGAGTTTATGAGCAGTTTCTGGTGACTCACTACCAGAAGTAACTTCTACTGAGAGGCAGTAAAGGGGGAAATTTATCAACATTGGTGCCCATTTTTCTAAGTCACTTGTTAGGTGACAGAGATTGCTAGGCATGACTGAAATTTCTCTGCAAATAACTACAGGACCAAGTTCTGTAATAAAATAGGCTGGTATAAATCCCTGGAAAGGCTGCTGATATCCAACAGTGCCAATAAGCTACACTTCACACAGCCTTACATGCAGTTTACAATAGCAAATAATCTGAGTTTTGAGCTTTACACTTGTGTATCTCTCTCATAAATTGTTTGTAAAAGATGCTGATTTACTAAGACACCTTGTGTAAATTAAGCAAAGGACTGCTCTGCAGTTGTGTAGCCTCAACTGGCACAAAAGCTACTGAAAAACCAACTACTAAGCTATTATCTAGATTATCAGTCTCCCCAAGAGAAGATTATGTCAATAATGCTGTCCTTATATTTATTTATTCATTTTAATTTTTTTTACAGGGAAGGCAGATATTTTTAACTGTGCCAGAGAAATGATTTGTTGAAATAATCATTGTGTACATGCTTATTTGAAGGACGTAATGCAATTTGCCTAATTTTGAGGATGTAACAAGTAAAATGGGAGCATCCATGACTGGTGTGCAGTATGCCCAAACTAAGTGAGAGTCATTGATTTGAATTGTTTGATCTCTCAGCCTTGATTTTCTGCCAGGTGGGTTTTCTGTGCTGATTTAAGATGGGTTTACATACAGATGTGGAACACAGAAATTATTTGGGTAGCCTCAGACATGATTCCACCTTCTCAGTTTTTGAATACTTGGATCCCAGCTCTTATTTCCTAAGGAGAGCTTGGTATTGTGTGTGGTTACCAGCATGGCAGAGCCATAACCATGGTTTCCATCCCTTCCATATGGTCTCTGTAATTTTACTTATGGCAATGCATATTGATAATCTTCATTCAGCACTTTAACCTGGGCTTGGGAAGTGGTGGAAAGATGTCAGAAGGTAGTGGGGGAAGGCAGAGGCACCTGGCCCATCCTGACTGCACAACTGGGGCTTTGAGGGCAGATGTAAAACATAGATGTGTGCATGAAGTGACTCCATCAGCAAAGCAGCTGGAGAGGCAGCAGATGTGGAGGTTCTAAGAGGCATCCCATTAAACTTTTCACCCATCAAGATGCTTCTCTTCTACAGCAGGGGAGAGGGTGTGGTTTGAAAGAGTGGACTCTACATGTCTTCCACAAATTTAATGAGATAACAAAGTCCAGCACAGTGCCTAAAGCATCTGTGAGAAGAGGCAAGCATTGGGTTAGCTGAAATAATTTCTCTGCCTGGCATTGCGCATCCTAATCTCCCAAATAATCTTCAACTACCAACCAAATAATCTTCTTTCATCTTCTCTAGAAAGAACTGTCTGCTTTGTGTTCTAAAGAACCTCTGGTATCCCCTTTATCCCACAGGCTTTTTCATTTCTGTCAGACACCTTCCCTAAGCTTCTCCATTTGGTGCCATCTCTCCAGTGCCATCAATGGCCAATCTGCCCAAACTCTTCCTGGATTTTAGCTCTGACAGCCTTCATACATGAGAGTGCACAGCCAGCTGGTATTGGGGATTTGGGAAGGGACTAGGAAGCAGCTCTGCATCTTATAGGAGGAAATTGCCTTGTGGAAAGCTCTGCATGCCAAGGTTTGAGCTCTGCAGCATGAGCTGCTCCTCATGCTTGGCCCAGGGCAGACACAACATTCTGCCTGAGTGGCAAAGGCCTAAATGCTGCTTTGTGGAGAGTGTGTTTATTTTATATGAACCTAAGACATTTGAAAAACTCTATTTTAATCAATAAGTTAAAGGTCAGTTAGATATTTTAGGGGATACAAGAATGGTTTACATTATCCTACCTTTAAATGTTAAGGTTAGTTGGTAGAGCAAAGACAGTGCAGAAATTAATGGAGTGTATATATAAAATGGGAATGGTGTCAGAGCAAATTTTCTCAAGCATTGTGAGTACTGCTGACATAAAACAAAATAATATCTTTTCATTGCTGTGTTCTTATGAGTGTCTGTGAATTTGTTGGAAAGTCAGAGATGAAGCTCAGGGTATTTTTGGGGGGTATGTACAAAGAATAGGTGCAGATTGTAATTTTCATGTCTATAAATCACTTCAATAGTCTTGACCCAGTGAAGTTTATTGAATCTAGTGCTATCTTTCATGTAAAATAGCATGCCTGTAGTCTACAGCTTTTAAGGATCTATTTTTTTTCCTCCACTGTATATTGTAGAATTCTATCCTTTCCTAATATGGTGTCTGAGAGATGTTTTAAAAATAAATCATATTGACATTTGGATTCAATTATAAATTTCAAAGATAGGAACACATAGTTTATACAATATTTCAGCACGATGTTCATCTGAGCAGTACACTATGAAAACTTTTTATTAAATTTTCTTTATTCAAGGAGCCCAAGCACTTAGGTTTTTGGGAATTTGTATATTGATATGGAGAGAGATCAAAACAGTTGTCTGCTGAAATCACCAGCTGGCTCTTCTGCTGAGAAATAAACCTGTGGGATCGTCATAAGTTACTCAAGCCATGGAGTGAATGCAAATTAGCTTTTCTTCACCATTTATTGGAAGGTTTTGTGAAAGGAGAACTACAAAGAGGAGTTGTACACTGCTGGGCTTGAAGACAGCCAAAAGCACAGGGATTAGTAGTATGTTACCTACAGCTAATGAGCAGATTAACTGTGTTTCCTTCCCTTTATCTGGGACTGCAAAGCCCCGTTCAGCCTGGGGCTCCCCATCTCCAGGGACCTTCTGGAGAGAGCCCAGTGATGTTTTGGATCTCAAAGTGCTGAATGGAGCAGCTGAGAGCTGGATTTTCCTGATGGGATAATGAAGAGAAGAGGAATCTAGGCTCTTTTCAGAGATGTGTGATGGAAGGGTAGAAGTGGTGAGCCCAATAATGTGAGAACACTGGAAGCTTCCAATTTGACATGAGAAGAAACTTTTTGGGGATGGTTAGACACTGCTACAGGGACCTGTAGAGGCTACAAACTCCCAGTTCCTGGTAATAGACAAAACTTGACAGAACAAGGGCCTGAGGAATCTCCTGCAGCTTGGAGGAGCAGGTTGGATTAGGTGTCCTCCAGGCATCCCTTTGCAGCTGCATAATTTTCTACTTTTCAGCAAGTAATGAAAGAAAAATGAAAAGCAATGTTCAGATCATGAAGAATTTACAAAGACCAATTAGTGGATGACATTCTAATACTTTTAACAGCCATGTATTTCTGGTTTCGCACTGAAGAGTGTGCCTCCCAAAAACTGAGTGGATGCTACTGTGAGCTGGTGTTTGTCCAGGGTATCCTACAAATACTGTACAAAGCAGCATGTTCTTGATGCTCAAAACTCTTAATTCATTAAGTGTATTTTTCTCACCAGCCATCAGTTGAAATATTTTGTAGATATTTCTCCCACCTTCTCAAGCTCCTTTATACTTAAACTTTTTTCATCTCTTCACAGACACCCTTTTTGTAATGTACACTCTAAGCATGCTTCTTTACACAAAAGATTGTGATAGATTCAATAGGATTTTTCTTTAAGTCTACCAAAATGATCTATAAGACCCTTGTGTCACATGTCCCAAAATACACTGATGTATGAGAATCTTCCAAAACGATAGTCTCTAGGGTAGCTTTAATGACTCCCTGGATGTAATCCAATGTCTTTCAGGACTCTGAAGGATATTTTGTCTTCTTAATATTACTGCTTCTAATATTTAGCAACAGTTCAGAAGTTAAAATAGAGATGAATAAAAATATCCAAAAGAGAGAAGAAAAATGGGAATGGTGAAATAGCATATTCCATCACCACTTTCTTGGAAGAAATTGATGAGACTGAGGAAGTAAGAGATTGCTTGAGGCATTGAATCAGCCAGCTGGACAGGATGGATGTGGAACAGCTGGAAGTGTGTGGAGAAAATCCAATTTTTCTATTAGCTAGTGAAATTAATCAGGACACTTGTTTTCTTTTTAGGACTGTTTATGGTTTTCCTTTAGTAATTTTTGTAATGATCACACTCCTTCAAAACACAAAAAAGTAGAAGAAACACCTACCAATGCACCAATAAATTTCTTTCTGTCTGTTGTTTGTCTTGCAATCCTTTGAAAAATCTTAACCCAGTTGAAGCCTTCTTTAATCCATAATTTCAGAAGAACAAACAATAGCTGGGTATGTGGTGTGATGGTTTCCAGTCAGTGTGACTCTTCATTTTTTTTCTGGTTGTCTGGAAAGACAGATCAGTACAGGACAAGAGTGAAAATGAAACAAAAGAACTGAAACTGTTAACAGGGATATAGAGGTTGAAGGGGCAAAGCAGGCTGAGCATGCTTTGGGTGCTCTTCCAAGAAGGATGACAGATGGATATGCCTCACCCTGGCCAGCTCTTTCAAAAATTCACTATAGAATTTGGGTGGGAAAGTAAAGCAAAGTTTATTTAAACTTTGGGAAGAAAAAACAGCATGTCTTCTGGCTGCCAAAGTGGTGTTCTCAGGTCATACTTGGTGTGCAGGCATTTGCAAGGTTTCAGCTGCCTCCTATCTCACTGGTCCTTCAGCAGGAATACATTGCACTGCCAAGAGCCACTTTAAAATCCATTAAACACAAGTAAAACTGTCAAGCCCGTTTCTTCTGCCTCTGTCTGCTCCGTAAGAAGCAAGAAAAAACACATTTTTAAAATACTGCCTTGCTTCCTTTGTTGCTAAGATGTTTTCGCTGTAGCTGAACAGCTCTGCTGCTGTTATAGCCCTGTGTGCTTCAGTTCCCGGAGTGGAAAACCCTGAGCAGAATAATCAGGACAAACTCATTTGGGTTGACTGCAGCAAGCTTGTAGTCCAGGTTTCAGACCCAAAATAACTGTTTAAGGGATCTGTATCTGCTGCATCTGGAAAGCTGCAATGACTTGAGCCTTCCTTTCACTCTCTCTTTCCTTTTCTCTCTTCTTTTCTCTCTTCTTTTCTCTCTTCTTTTCTCTCTTCTTTTCTCTCTTCTTTTCTCTCTTCTTTTCTCTTTTCTATTTTTCCCTTTTTTCCTTTTTTCTTTTTTCTTCTTTTGTCCTTTTTTATTTTTTCCTTTTCGTCTTTCTTTTTTTCTATTTCTCTTTCTTTTTTCTTATTTTTCTTTTTTCCCTTTTCCTTCTCCTTTTCCTTCTTCTCCTTTTCCTTCTTCTCCTTTTCCTTCCTCCTTCTCCTTTTCCTTCCTCCTTCTTTTCCTTCTTCTTCTCCTTTTCCTTCCTCCTTCTCCTTTTCCTTCCTTCTTCTCCTTTTCCTTCTTCTTATCTCCTTTTCTTTTTTCTTTTTTTTTTCTTTTTTGTTATCTTGAGTTTTTTGTTTGTTTTCATTTTTTATTCTTTCTTTTTTTTCTTTTTCCTATTTTTTCTGGTTTCCTACACACCCACTTCTTGATATAATTCCCATGTTTAGGAATGCTAGATCTGTTGAAGCTGCACTCTTTTCTCTTGCAGAGCACAGCCTCCACTCCTCTCCCTGATGCTGTACACACACACTGAGCATCGCTGGGATTTTGCAAGCACTAAGGAGCTGTGAGAGTAGCAGAGTTGAGACCAGGATCCTCCCGCAGCTTGCCTAGGACAGATATTCACTCACAGCTTCTAAAACTGTGAATTTCTGCAGTTCATGGAGTGCTGAATCAACTAACATGTCTGGTAATGACCCCAGCAGGAGCATATTTCAATTTCTGTGGTGTTTTTGCTCCTCCATATCAGTGCAGTTAAGCTTCTGTATTATAGGAAACTCTCTTTTCTTTAAGACACTATTTTTTCAGCAGGCAAGGGTTTTTTCCCTCAGGAAGTTGTTTGCAGATCTGCATTCCCAGGCCTTTGATTTGCATGGGATATCTGTTGCATGTAAATTACAGAGCAGCTGCTCAAATTCCCACTGGTTTGTTCTTCTTCACATCTCGTTAAGGATGGAGGAAACGCAAAATACATTGTTAATCCAATTAAATTAATTAAATTCTAAACAGTCTAATTAAATACGTATTAGTCAAATAACAATGCTGCTAATAGTTCTGTTTGCAATTATATGCAGTTAATGTACAAACAAATTCTGTGGTATTTATCCTTTTCTTGCATGCTACCTTTACCCTTTCACTGCCCCTCTGGGTCCAAGGTTTAAAAGTTTTATTTTGGCAAAGGTGCAGAGCTTGGCAGGTGATCCCAAGCCCTTTACCAGGAGGAAGAGGAGGATGTAAGTTGTTGTTTCTTCCTTTTATTCAGTTTCCATATGTGGCCATTTTAATGTTTGTCAACATTCTCTACAGCTTGTTTTTGACTTTAGTGATCTGCAGGTTTCATGTTGCATTCAAATTTACCACATCTGTTCCATATGGATTGAGTATTTCTTCTTTTTTAACCCCTAAAATAATGTTTGCCCAGTCCTTTAACTGACTCTGGCAGAGTGGTTTATAGCCCTGGAATCATCCTGCCTCCTATTGCCCTGTGCCTGCCACATTTTCTTGCTGTCAGGATTCAAGATCATTTTAGCCAAAGGCCCAGAGGCTTTTTTTCTGTGTTTCCACCTAGGAAGATTGGTAATCTGAGGGGAGACCATTTCATTTTAATATAATAGGCATGGCCATACACTTCAGTGTAGTATTCTGTGTGTTTGGCATGCCTTCAGGGAGAGGTGAAGGTAAAGAAGATGCCCAGGTGGTACATGTGAAGTAGTACCTCATTCCTCCCTTCTGCATGGAGATGTGAAAATAAGGCATCCTTTGTTTTTTTTCTCTTTTTTCCCCACTTTTACTTTTTCTGTGATGCTGCTAGTGACAGAATCTGTGTTGCTCCAAAAGCTATTAAGTGCTTTCTGATAGGACAGTGGACTTCAAAGAGGATTCTTCTGGACTCCTCAGGGTTTGCAAAGGAAATATTTGGAACAGATCGTAAGTTTGGGACAGACAGAGGAGCTATCAAAATTGCCACAACATTTTGAAGTAAGCTTTTTTCTTAAGTAAAAACCTTTCTAACAAGGGACCTATTTATGTTTATATACCTCTCAATGTTACAGGTAATAAACTGTCCTTCCCTAGGACACACAGTTAGTTTCTCTTGAAAAACATGTTTATTGTGATAATTATAATTAATTTTTATTCATGAACACAGTCAAAAGGGTATGTTGTATTATGAGAAAGGTGGATATGTCCCTTCTACTTAGCTTGACTCTTACACCCTCTATATACAAGCAAGATCCAATTCATAAATCAGGCAGTGGTTTTAAGATGCTGTTATCCTGGGCCAGCCCAGCCCAAGCACTTGTGCCCTGCAATTAGAAAAGTGGATTTTTACTCTGTTTCTATCTGGTTTAGTTTTAATTTTTTAAATTTTGGCTTTTAATCTATAAGCTGTCATAATGACTGCAACCTAGAAAGTAGCAGCATTTCACCTGGTTTCTTCCAGGTGCTGGAAAACTCATGCAGCTTTCTTAATTTAATGTGTTTATGGAGCACTTTGAAATAAGAATTGTCTAAGAATGCCTCCAAGAATGATTCTTTTTATGAAATATATTTGTCAGGAGCCTGGAAATGTCTTCTCTTGAGGAATAATTCAACCAGCAGAGAGACAACTGTGTGAAGAACAGACACCTGTCTGTAAATCTGGTGCCATGACTCAACAGAAAAAGATGGCTCTGGTGAGGATTGAATTAATAACATAGTTCATGTTTTGAAACTCAGGCAGCTAGACAAAAGGATGGAAAAATTGGGAAATAGTGTGCATGTTCAAATCAGTCCTACTTTGCTCTTATGAGCAGTGTGAGACTGGCATGTGACAGGTTATGAGGAATTAGAGAGCACCGAAAGACCTTTTGAATGGTAACTTCAAACAGTCTCTTTTCTCTTTGGTTATCAGCCCATTTAGGTGTTTTATAAATAGCAAAGATAGATTGTCAGATACTTTCAATAGGAAAGAGCAGGGGCAGAACAGGGAAGTAATAAGTTACATGAGATACCAATCGTATTTCCATCAACAGAAAATGACTCATGATTCATAAAAGCCTCCTTTATACTAGAATATATTTCTTAGAATTTTGTTTAAAAATTAAACAGAATGTCTAGCATTTCAGCAGCTTTAACTTCCTGGCTTGATTTCTAATGGACATTCTATAAATAAAACATATATTTCAAAGCTTGAATTCTCCTCAGAAGAGCCTATGGGCAGTTTTGGTGGGATATTGTTTTTCAGTGCATTCATATTAATTTGCCAGTTGAACAAGGCTTTTGCAAGCAAAGCAATGAGTGAGAAGTGTGCTTTGAGCTAGCAAGTCAGAATAAAGCACCTTGTGAAAACAAGCATGCAAAAGAAAATGCTCTCAGCAGAATGCAAAGCTAAATTGATGCCAAGATTACTGTTCTGAATAGCAGTGTACAGCAGCACAGTGAGATTTCAGTCAATTCACCACCTGTGAGTAATTCTCTAAATAAAGGTATAAATTTCACAGTAAATCCTCCTGAAAGGCTTTCTAAGCTCTAAGCATTAACAGGAAAATAGTGCACAATTCAGTATGATTTATGGGGAAGAAGGAAGGTTAGAAGAGAATCCCTCTGCCACTTTCTTGTCACACAGACTACTTGCACATATTTGCATAGAAGAGCCAGTTTCTTTCCTGCTGCATTTACCTCCACAATCCAGAGTGCATCACAGGCACTGGAGGGCAGGCCTTAACTAGACACTGCAGAAAAGGACAGTCCTCTCTGGAAAAGCCTTCCTACCCTTTATTACTAAATTCTGTGTCAGGGCTGGAGGCTCACAGTGTTTTAGGAACATGCTGGAGCCAAGAGAGGCAGAAGGTGGGCACATCATGCAGTGATTGCTGCCAGGCTGCTTCAGCATAGCCACAGAAGGGCACACCCCGGTGACAGTTCTCTATTTGACACATGGATGGGTGTTGGAATCTGAGGTATTGATGATTCTGAGATTGTAAAAAGTCTCTGTCTTTCAGCCCTGCTGCCAAAGCAGAAGCCATAATTTGTCTGTGCTGGTTTCAAGGTTGTTTATTCTGTTTATCTCTAACATGTTCTGCTGCCCTGCCACAGGTCTGTCCTGCAGGGCAGCGTGTGGGGCTCTGCCCTCAGTGGGATGTTACAAACATTAAATACCAGAAACTCCCTGGGCTGGATTTACAATAACGTGCCAATATCTGTCACCTACGTTGAACAGTGTGTCCCCAGCCTATACCAATGCCAACACTACAGTGAAACATGGAGGGCATGAAGAGGAAAAAGGATGAGACACACCCAGTTTCCTATATCTTGTCCCCTTTGAACCCCTAATCTAGAAACCTAAAATTTTACTTTTGCACCTGTGCCACAGTTAATTATTACTTATATCAAACACTCAGAGCTTGTAATTCATCCTGTAAGACTGAAAATTCTTTTCCATGGACAGAGATCAGAGACAGTGTCTCTGGGGGCTCTGTACAGGAGGGTTCCTGACCCCCTGCCAGGGTCTCAGACCTGCCAGGGCAACCAGAGGGAAGCCCTGGATTCCCACATATGGGTATACAAGTGCTTCATCATTTGCTTTTAAAAGTTTGATTTAGCCAGAACAAGCATAAAGATGGTGTCTCCCAGCTTTAGCAGTGGCTGTACCTGTAGCAGGTACTCCCTGGCCGGGTGGCTCATTCTGTTCATCCTTGCCCACGTGCCATTGCTCAGGCTCCCCCAGACACGGTGGGACAAGCTGGCCATGATCACGAGCTTCCCCCTGAAGCCACGCCAAGCCCTGACTGCCAGGGTAAGCCTTTGAGGGAGCCCCAACCATGCCAGGAGCAAGGAGGTAAAGATGAGCGTGGCCCAGCTCTCAGCCTGTGTCCTGGCCTTATTCTGTTTACTGGAATAGACAGAGCACGCAGCCAAAGAGGTCAGGAAGAGAGCACAGCACTGAATGTTTTTAGCACACTGGGGACATTTGCCCTGCTGGCCTTGGCAATGGTTTCTCATGCATCACTTCTGTGCATATCCTCCTTCCCTTCCCTGCCTCGCTTCCCCTCCTTCTCCTCCCTGCTTCCTACCTTTTCATGTATGGCTGAGTCAGATGGTCCAGCAAAAAGCCTGCAATGATATTTCATCTTTATTGGGTCATGTAATGATCCAAGCAATTGCTTGAGTTTTAATCTGCTTTATGCAGGCTGAGCACTTCTGGTCACACTTGGAAAGGAGGACTAAGACTCTACCACCCTTTAAAAAACTCATATTCCCAGGAATGTCCAGGACTGAAAAAGGCTGATTGCTGCCCTGCCAAGGAGCCTGCAACAGGATCTGTACTGCTGTGAACTTCTGCAGAAATCACATAGTTTGATTTTTGAGTTGGTTTGGTTCCAAGGGAATACAGAGCTCTAATCCAGGCCACCCTGTGTTGCACACTGTTGCTATCATGCTGGCATGGTAATGTGGAGGAAGGGTTTTAGAAAGGCCTTGGGAATGGGAAACTGAGGAAAAGATACATTTATGTATGCCCCATTGTTTCAGGAAAGTTTAGCTTCAGCATTTCTCTGTGAACCCCCTTCTCCCCACCCCTGAGCAGTTCCCATTGGACCTGACCCCTGGGGTGGTTCTGATGTGCATAAACTGGACACTGTCTCTATTGTTTAGACCTTATCTCTTAATTTTGTTGTATAAAACTGTATCTGGGCAGTAGCCCAGGGTCTTTTGTCCCTGCAACCGTTCAGGCAATACAATCTCTCTGGACTGCACACAACTGACCTCTCTTGGTCTCTTTATCTCGATCCCTTGCGGCGACCGAGGCACACCGCCACTTGCACCGTGCTAACCCAGCCGCTGCCTGGTAAGCCCAGGGCAGCGGGACTGCAGCAAAACCCCGGTCCCCGGAGGGGACAGCTAGCCGGAGGGGTCCCGGGGGGCCGGGGAGGGACGGGGGACAGCTGCAAGTGACCCCCAAAAGCCGTAAGTGGCGCCCAATGTGGGGTTTGCATCGGTTCAAGCGAGCGAGCTGCGGCTGCTGCGGTCAGTCCGCCGGTTAAGAGCTTTTCCAGACATTTTGTGATCAGTGTCACCGCGAGTGACAGAGCGGCGAGCGGTGCAAAAAAATCGCCACGCAGGCTGTCAGCTCCGCGGGGAGAAGCTCTCGGACCCGCTGGTGGTGTGGGCACTCGCCCTTCCACGCAGCCCGGCAGGACTGTTGCCGCGGAGACAGAGATGCCGATTTCTGTCCGGCATGGTGTTCACAGATGCGGACGGCACATTCCTAACACCTGGAAGATTGTCTGTGGGAGTTGGGAACTGTTACTGCAGCGTGGTGTCTAAAGGACGGCGGTGGGTGAGTCTCAGTACTGGCGGGAAGGGATCCGGCCAGGAGACTGGAGGTAGGCTCTCGTGCTCCCATGGAGGGACACGCCAGCGCGCGGGCGTGGCGGGGGTCTCCGTCGTGGCTTTAGAACTTTGGGGCTTTTGCTGCAGTAACTGGGTGAGATTTGCTGTGCAGCCAGCGATGGGTGTTACGCTGACTACACAGCAGAAAGAGATTTATAAACAAGTTCAGCAACCCCTGCAGCAAGCAGGTGTAAAACTTCCTAAGAGCCTTGTGAAACAGTTTGTCAAATAGATAACA
Source organism: Lonchura striata (assembly GCF_050655825.1). NCBI lineage: Eukaryota > Metazoa > Chordata > Aves > Passeriformes > Estrildidae > Lonchura > Lonchura striata. Next base: position 11,190,175 of record NC_140741.1, on the reverse strand, counting down.
GTAAGTTTTTTGGAGGTAACAGAGCAAGAAGTGAAAGAAAGACGATTTTGGAAATGTGTGGGTGCAGTGCTGAGTGAAAGGACAAAGGCAGGAAATCCCTCAGTGAAAGAACGTTTTATGAGAATCTTTTTGTTCGTTTATGACTTTGTGAAAGAAAGTGCAGACACTCATGACGCGCGGGGAACAGAAAAGGGTTCCATCGTGTCCCCTGTGACCCCCCACGTCCCGTGCTGTGAAAAAACTGACCGTGCAGATGTAGATTCAGTTCCTAACCCTTCTCCATCTCCTGATTTTGCTCCCGCAGCTCAAAATCCATGCTTTGCACCCCCCCCCCCCCCGTGCAGCCACCACAAGATGGAGGCGGCCACGCGACATTCCCTTCTCCATCCCAGAATTCCTTGCTCCCTGTGCCAGCCCAGAACACGCCCACAGCCCTCGCATTCCTCCCTTTGCCCATCCCTGATCCCAACCCCTCCTCCCTTGCGGCGGTTCAGCCCACAGTCCAGCCCACAGTCCAGCCCCCGGTCCAGCCCCCAGTCCAGCCCTCAGCTCCTCCCCTCGCAGTTGCATCACCACCCCCTGCCCCTGCCCCGCTCCACATGGCCCCGCCAGCTGCGGCCACTCCCACACAAGCCGGCCCCTCTCTCACTCCTGGTTCCCTCAGCAATGGCAGGTACCAGACTGTCAGCACGGGGAAACAGAAACTGGTCAGAGACACCGAACCTCCGTTCCTGGCCCCAGTGATTTATAATGCCAGAGGAAAAAACCCTAGATGGGAGCCCCTGTCATACAACAGTGTCAGGAACTCTGCAAAACAAAGCGTGAGTTTGGAGAAAGGAGCAAATTTTTTAAGAGCATTTTAAAGGCTACTCTAAGCTCCAAAACATTTGTCCCTGCTGATTTGAGACGTCTTTTCACTTGCTTGCTCCCTCAGTCGGAGTTTAGATTGTGGGAAAGAACTTGGAAAAGGCTTGCAGGAAATCTCCTCCCAGAGATTTTGCAGAGTCCAAACCATTCCATAGACATAGAGGATGAGGAAATCACTTTAGAACATCTAGTGGGTGAAGGTGATTGGAGCCAAGCTAAGAAGCAAGCCGCAGGCATTCCCAGAGCAGTGTTAGACCTGTCCAGGGATGCAGCAGAATCAGCATTTTTAAACATGCCTTCTAAAGAACCTCTTGTTTCTTATACCGCTTTAAAGCAGTCTGTTACAGAACCATTCATGGATTTTGTGGATTGAGTGTGAGCTTCAGTGGAAAAAAGGGTGCAAAATCCAGAGCTCCAAGATCAACTTACATTAGAACTTGTCACCACAAATGCAAATGAAGCCTGTCAGCGAGTCATCCTGGCCCTTCCATCATCGCCTCCCCCCTCACTCGATCAGCTCATTGAGGAGTGCATGAGGAAAGCTACACTAATGACACAGGACTCAGTGATAAAACCGCGGGGAAAGGTGGTTGCAGAGGCAACGGTAACCCTGAAAACACCAAGGGCTGCCAAGCCTCCTGCACCCAAACGCCGATGCTATTTCTGTAACCAGGAAGGAAATCTCATAGGCCAGTGCCCCCTGTGGGGGACAGTGCCTTCCAAAGAGGGGAAAGTGGGAGCTGGGGAGATCTCCAATCAGCAAAAAAACTTACTGGGGAGTGTGGTCCTATCCTGCGTGATGGCAAAAATGGGGTTGGGCCAAGGCATTGTGGCCAGAGCTGCTGTTTACCACATTGTGCCTAGTGCCAGCAGCCAAGCTTACACCATTGATAAAACTGAATCTTATCGGTTGAGACTTACTAAACCTGTTCATTTTTCTAATCAGGACTGGCATTTCATTACAGCTACAGCAGAGCTCCTGGCCTGCATTCGGGACTGTGAGACTTGCAGACGGAATGATCTACTAAACTGCAAGTATCTTGTCATTGGGGACACAAAGTACACTCCAAAGGAGATAGAAATTCCTCCTGGCATCGTTTCGCTCGATCCCAGGACCTTCTATCTCATGGCACGCTGTGTCCACCCTCCTCTCTTCCTGGTGGAGGGACAGATCATTGTGCAGGCCATTCCAGTGCCCCATCTTTTGTGTGATGATCATGCCCTCTTGGTCTTTTACACCGAGACGCTGGGAGAGGAGAAACCCCTCGTGTGGTGTGGCCTCCAGATCAAGGGCCATTCTGTTCTCCTTCAGGGGATGATGGACACAGGGGCAGATGTGACAGTCATTCCTTCTCAAAAATGGCCAAAGCAATGGGAGTTGGAAAATGTAGGCCACCCAGTTGTAGGTGTGGGAGGTCCAAAAGTAGCACAACAATCCAAAAATGTGGTCCAAATCAAGGGGCCAAATGGGCAATTAGCATCTCTATGCCCATTCATTCTGGACTCAAAATTGTTTCAGGAAAGTTTCGCTTCAGCATTTCTCTGTGAATCCCCTTCTCCCCACCCCTGAGCAGTTCCCATTGGACCTGACCCCTGGGGTGGTTCTGATGTGCCTAAGCTGGACACTGTCTCTATTGTTTAGACCTTATCTCTTAATTTTGCTGTATAAAACTGTATCTGGGCAGTAGCCCAGGGTCTTTTGTCCCTGCAACCGTTCAGGCAATACAATCTCTCTGGACTGCACACAACTGACCTCTCTTGGTCTCTTTATCTCGATCCCTTGCAGCGACCGAGGCACACCGCCGCTCGCACTGTGTTGCACACCACTGACTTTGCCTCTCATGTTCCCACAAGCTGTGGGCAAAACTAACCTTGTTAAAGTGGAGTAAATATTATCACAAGTAACAATATTAGAAGTGAGTAGTGTCTCCAGTTACTGTGGCAGCAGTGTGGGTAGTTTATAGCATCAAAGATATTGCAGTGGTAGAAAGGGTGGATCTACTATATAGATGATTGAGGTGAATTCTCTCTGGTTTATATAGGTGAATTAACAAAGTAAAAAAAAAATTCTCTCCCAGTGATCTATGAGTTCATGCCCTGCTGCCTTCCAGCAAGGCAGGAACTCCCCAGTGCCTGAAGGACTTTATTTAAGTACAGTACAGGCTGTATAATCACTGAAGTGTTTGAAAACTTCCCCAACATTAATTTTATCTGTTTGTGATGGTGGAAACCTGCTGGAGTAGTGAGAATTGTTTTCAGGATATTCTGAGGCAAACCTTAAAAGGTGAGAATGCAGCTTGATTTGGGCCAGCAATCCTCTGGGCCAGCAATCTGGGCACAGATTGGTTAAGCCATGCAGCCCATGAGCATCAATTAGAGGAACTTCAATTAGTGAAGGGTGTGCATGTTTGGAGGTAATTTCACTTCTTTTTACAGTTTACAGAAGGATTAACTAAAAAAGAAGTGTCCTTCTTAAGAGAAAGCAGTGCTGACTTGTCTTTACCAGTCAAAATCCAGGACAGGGATTGGAAAAGCCAGAAAACATCCCCAAAAACATGGATATAAAACTATGCAAGAGAGAGGAGGCGTGCAGCTCCAGACTCCAGCACAGGAGAGCTGACTCTGCTTTTACAGTGAGATCAAGGACAAATTGTCTACTGGCTTTGAATCAAACACTGGCTCAAAACGAAGATAATGGGAAAATTTCCTTTTTATTTGACTTGATTTTTTTTTAAGTGTTTTTTATCTTGCTCATTTAAAAAATCTGTGCCTCTGTTCTAAGAAGGCTTTTTTTCCAGGATCAGAGATATCTTGCATTCCTCAAGTGCAATTCATTCTCAATAAAACTCTCTATGTTCCATATCAACCATTAATGTTTCCAGATTGTAAACCTGACAGGTTTAACAGATTTATTTTTGTTTTCTATTAGTGTGAGGCTGAGACTGTGAGGTTAACATTTAGCATGCTGTGGAGACTGAGCAGCTCTTTCTGTGTCCATGACTTTGCTTCTTGATGAAACTAAACTGGCAAAATAAACCAGGAAAAGCAACTTTTTCCTGAAGTGACTGAGGTCTAAAGAGTTGTGGTTTTGACAATCAACGCAAGAAATAAAGATAGAAAATATAAAATATATTAGTACTTCCATATTAAATTTGGGTTGGATTTTTTGTTTGGGGGTTTGTTTGTTTGTTTTTGTTTTGGGGAGGGTTTATATTTGTGGTGTCTTTCTGGTTTTTTTTGTTTTTGTTTTTTTTAAAGTGTCCTGTAACAAGATATAGTGCTGACTGGGGACAAATTAAATCCTTTTCACTTGCCTGATGAGAAGCTCTGGTTATACCTATTTAGGCATTAGCTAAACCTCCCTTGAACAACAAGGGGAGTATTTTGTTTGCATGTTTAATTTCTGCTTAGTAGTGAAGATTGTTTTAAGTATTTACAGGAAGCTATGTTTTGATTCTCAGTGGATAAACAAGCTGGGTTTTTATATAAAGCTTATGTCTATAAAGAAAACACAAAATCTCATTCATTGTTCTGGTTTGGGAAAAATACAACTTGCTATGAAAAAAAACACACTAAGGGATTGATCTATTTATTTATTTATTTTATTTATATCATAGACTCATGGAATGGTTTGGATTATCAGGGACCTTAAAGTTATCATCTGATTCCTAAACCCCTGTGGTAGGCAGGAGACCTTCCACTAGACCAAGCTGCTCAACAAGCATGCAAACGAACCTATAACTAGAAATATATTTTCTACAACATTTGAAAAAAAGTGATTGTCTGATAATGGGAACATGTAGAAGGGATTTGTAAAAATTTAAGAACTTGACTTAAACCTCAAAGTTAATTTAGTACACTTAATTCCACCTCCCCAGGCATAACTAGAGGTGTGGAAATGGCACTGTGAATAGACAAGACTGAAGGAATTTAAATAACTTTGCAATAAAATTCTGTAGCCAAACTGACCTTTGTTGATGGAAATAATTTGGCAGAGAGCTTAAAAACATTAAGGTGGATCCAATTGGTCTCACATTTGGATCCCAAGATGGCAGTTTGGGTTCACATCTAACATCAGAGCCAGCCGGCACTTCCTGCGGGACCCCCTTGCACCACTCTAGCCTAAATCTTTATTTCCATAACTAAAAGAATTATTCTTGCTTAAGGACTGTTGGCTTATCCAGATAAGGTCAAATAAGACCATATTTATCTGGCTAAGAATTGATAATGTTTTTTATTATGCTTTGAGGTGATCATATGTCAGCAAAATATGATAATTTTATTTCCCCCCCAGAAAGTCTAGAGCATGTTTTTATATTCATCTCAGCAGATTGTGTTTAATTGGGTTCAGCACTGCCATAAGCTGTCAGTACAGATTTCTAGTCTGGTGCCAGTTAGTGCTCACTGCAGATGTATCTCAGGACTCTTACAGGCCATGGAGCTGCTACCCTACCAAGCAATATATTTGTGTTCCTGGTGAAATAAGTAAGCTCCAAGTTTGGGTGAATTGGATTACTTGACATGGTTCAAAGGTCAATTCATGGAAAAACATCAGTGAAAATGTCCCAACAGTGATTCTTCTCCTTCTTTTCCATTAGCTGGGAGAAAACAACAAAAAAAATGAGAGAGAGGAGAATTTTCAGGCAACCGCATCCTTCTGTTTAGGGGAGGTTCTGGTTTACTTGTATTGAACAGTTCATTGTCCTTTCAGTTTCTGCTGTGTTTTTCTCATTTACATAGATTTCAGTAGTTTTACTACTTTTGTAGCTAACTTATAGATTATTCATCATAACTATTAGCTTTCGTGGGGTCTCTTTGCCCTCAATTTAATGCATATACTAAAATTCGTTTACTGCAATTGGTAAGTGTTCATGAGAATTAGACTATTTTGAAAGTAGCAGCACCAGTGTTTTGTTGAGTAACAAATGTCATTTTTGGTTTGTGTTGCATTTGGAAGTAACTGCACTAAGAAACTACTCTTACTATCTGCAATGTGTATCAGCTGAAAATCTGACACAAGATTCATTAAACTTCCAGGAGTTATTATAAACACATCCTTTGTGGAAGAGATTGAAATATTTTGAATTAACATATGAAATATTAAGTAGAGAAATATTAACAAGTTAGTAGATGATTCTTTACTCTTACAGATGTGTGAAATATTAAGTACATGAACGTGCTAAAAAAAAATCTTACTTTTGTGTGCAACGTTGACTTAGAGCAGAGCCACAGGGAAAGAACTTTATTTCATCTTTTTCTTTCATATAAACTGGCAGCACTTTTAAAACAGCTCTTTCATGTCAGCTCTGTACATAATTGCTCTGTTTTGGCTGGCAAGTATTATTTGCTGAAATACCACTTCTTATCTCTCATCTCTTTGCTGGCTCTTGTCCACTTTTCAGCTACTCCTCTGCATCTTCTGACTTGCTGGTTTCTTTGAGAGATGATTTATAGTGCTGCAGATTGTCTTGTATGCTGCTTGCTTTGGGGTTTTTTTTTGTGTTTTGCTTGTTTTTTTTTTTAAGTGGGTGTCCCACTGTTGTTTTAGCAAGGAACATTCAGACTTTCTGAAAATAATAACTGTGAAGGTGGCTCTCAGTGTGTTATAACTATGTGGCACTCATGAAGGAATAAGATTACTTAGTTCAGAGGCATAGTTCTTAAGACATTAAAAGAGATTTTCTTATATGACAGAAAAGGTTCCATGCTTACATTTCAAACTCAATCCCTTACTGTTTTCATGGCTGCCATTCTGTAATTGTTCAATGACTCTAAGAACAAGAAATATTTCCTCCTTTCTTTTGCAGAAAATAGTACAGAACACTGTCTCCATGTTAGGATGAGAACAGTAAGGGGTTGTAGTAATTTTAGTTCTTTATTTTAAAAAAGCTGGTTTTAATAACAACCTGGAATTACCCATGTATAGTCCATCAAGGCTTTTATGATCTTCAAAACAGGGAATGCTTTTTGTTCCAGTGACTTTTGTGAAGTCACATACCAGAGTGATGAGCATAAGAAACCCTAGAGAGGCAGGAAGTCAGATGTCCTATAAGGTTAAATTCTTTTCTTCTCTGGGTTGATTTTTCTGTAGAACATACCATAATGTGGCATTAGCTCCAACTCTCGCATTTCAGAGGAAGCAGAAATTATTATTATTATTATTATTATTATTATTATTATTATTATTATTATTATTATTATTATTATTTCAGTCTGTATAACTCTTGTCCCTTGTTCTAATTTCTGGTTTTACATGTGTCGTTAAGCTCAACAAGACAATTTCTGCGCGAGACCTAAATATACAGCTTGATCATGGAGCATTAAGGAACATGATGATGGTTATTTGGTTAGCCACCAATTTCCTTTCTCATGCTCTCAGTCTCAGATTACTGAGCTTTCATCTGGCATTCTCAGACAGGCTCACTAATTGTCCTGCAGCAGACAAATAAAGAGCACGTTTTACAAGTAACGTATGCGACATACTATTCAGAGGTTGCCTGGATACAGATCGTGTTTGTGTTTAGGATTATTTAATTAACTTCTTAATTGTGAAGAACAGGGAATTGAAGCATGCAGTCCAAAGTCCAGTCAATGCAAAAAAACTCAATTGGCTGTAATGAATTTTGGCTCGGACACCCACTGCTCTGGTCATGAACTATATGGTAGTTGTAACATAAGAGATGAGAATTAAAAGGAGCTTGGATGAAGTTGGAGGAGGCTGAGTGGAGGGGGAGGATGTTATTAGGAATACCAGACTAATGGAAATGCATTTGTTGAGAACATTGTTCAACATGTGTCATGCAGATTAAAGGAATGTTGGACAGCTGCTCAAGTGAATATTGTCAGTCTTCCTAACAGGCTAAGCATGAATGGTCTTTGGAAGAACTAAATGTGGTAATGGGATCTCAAGCTTTTTTATGGATTTTTGGGATGCAAACTGCAGGAAATATTAAATGTTTGATACACTGCTCAATGTTCACTCAAGAGACATAAGGATGTACAGAGGTTGAGAAGGTCATGTTTAAAAGTGAGTCATGACTCCCTCTTTGTAAACTTGTAGAAACACATAGTGTAGAAATGCAGCTGATGTTTGAGTTAATGGAGGAAGGTGCCTGGGGCTGAGGCCTCTGCAACTTAAGGATGTTGATCTGGGAAGAACCCCTCATTTGTCATCAATCTATGGTGAATTTCCATCGTAGAGGAGAAAGGGAAATACAAAAATACAACAAAATTGTCAGATTTAAGGGAAAGCAACTGAAACATGAGTGTATAATCAAATTGCATCAGGCTGCTTGTGCAAGATAAGATGGGGCCATCAGATTTTCTTCTTCAAACTCAGAGGAACAGAAAGTCCATAAAACCTTAAATGTCTGCTGTCTGCTCTAATATCCTCTCAAGCAACTTTAGAGTAGCTGGAAATAACTATAATCGTGTATCCTTTACTCTAGCTGTGTTTGCCAGACCAGGTTTGTGATTAAATGAGATGGTTTAATGTAAAAATCGAATTTTAGCATTGCCATAAGTAAGAAGAAAGGATCAAAATACAAAAAGTCATTGATAAAATAAACAGTGAGCTGATGACCCAGTTCAAGTATATGATGGAAGACTGTTTTAGTAGAGGTGAAAGAATCTGAAAAAAGACTTTTCACATACAGTGATGTGTGCTTCATGCACCACAGCTCAAGCAAAAAATCCTCAGGATGTTTATTGAGTGTTATTTACCAGACTCGGTTTATAACATTACTAAATCCATTTAATTCATTGGAATTTTTTTTGAGATTATGTGCTGTGGAAATACTAAGGTACTTCAGAAAGATTTCTTTTACTTCAGTACAATCTGTCCCTAACTCAGCTTTTACAGACTTTTATGTGGTAGTTACCTTACAGCCCATTAGTTCTTCCAAAAAGCTGATCCTGGTTTTGAAATCTTTCTTTTTTTTCTTTTTTTTTTTTTTTTTATCCCCAGATGATTTTTCACAAGCCAGAAGTTTCTCTAAAATCTCTTTCTTGACTCATAATTTCCTGGCAATTCTAAGCTGATTCTTTGTTTTCTCTTCCAAGAGTCTGGAATGCCATAATATTTCTCATTCGTCTTTGAGGAAGAGTTGCTAGTTGTCATGTAAAAGTTTCAGTGTCCAGTTCCAAAAATTCATAATAACTTCATTTATATAATTTAGCACACCAGTGTTTCACCTAAAACAATATATCCAAGTGTTTTTGTAACAGTGATGGTATGGAGATTTTAGGGAAGGAAGGTGTGTGAGGATATATTGCCTCCCTTTCTACAACTGGCTTCTCTTAAAAGAAAAACAAAAGAAAATAATATTTATTCACACAGTGCTTCCTTGTGCAGTTATCCCCCAGCAAATGGAAGAATATATTTTTAATAAAATGTTTTAGAAGAGTGCCAAGTCATTCCTGAAAGCAACTCCTGTCTGAAGCTCTCTTTTTCACCTGTTTGTTGCCCTCCTGAACTCTTTGGGATATTGAATAACTTATTTTCTATTTTCTTTAATTCTGTGTGAGTGGTGCCTAACATACTGGAAGTATTAACATCAGGACATGGGAATGAACCTGAAGCCCAGCATGTCCAAGACACACATTTTATTGAGAAAGGACATGTCCTTAAAACCCTTTCTATCACCCACTGCTTCATAGTTATGGCCATTTCTGGCCTGTAACGCACACCTTACTGTAAAACCTTAAGTCTGCAGGCATTGGACTCAGTGTCCACTAAATACCTCAATTAAATCAGGAAAACTGGCCTTGTTCACCATCAAATAAAATACAAAGTCCTGAATCCAAGATGTTTTACCATGTTATTTTGCCAGTAAAATAAAACTGTAATTTTTTTCTCATGGATCAACACAATGGAGGAGGTGTTAATCTTTGCTGTAAAGGACATTTACAATATGGAAATGCTGCACAAGAATAGCTTTCAGCTTCTTTTTCCCTGGGCTTTGGCTTTGAAATACCAAATTATAAGATACTGAAAAGAGCACTGTAACTTTAAAAAAAATCCTCAAAGAAATGCATTGTCTTAAAACCTAACCCGATACCAAATGTTCTGCCTCTCACAATCTCTCCTTTACAAAAAAAAATCCTCTGGAAAAATCAAAAAGAAAATACTTTCTTCTATCCATTTCAGGCTACAAACTCCACAACCCTTTTCCTTTTTATTTTGGTTAGCAGCTTGGACTCCTTTACTGCATAACTAACCTGAACAAATATTGTGCCTTAGATTATTTCAAGGGAATAAATTCCAAAACAAGCAAAGAAACAATAGACAACATTTTTTTTTTTTCTCAAGGAAAAGAAGTAGGTAATTAATTATCCACCTAAGGAGGAGAGCTAATCATTTACGGGTGTTTTTTTGATTAACCACAGTACAATTTATATAGATTTTTAAGTCTGGAAAGAAAAAAGAAACCATACACAGTAGTTTTGAACTACCTTCAGCCCTACTGTGCTGTGTACATAGTGTAATAATATCCTTACCAAAACAAGGAATCATTTATGTAGCCCCCTGCTGCATAGGAATCCTGTAAATACAGGAATTTTTACATAATGTACAAGTGTCACACTTTGTAGAGGGTATTACATACTTTTGCTTCGAGGAACAAAGCTTTGTGGTCAGTGAAAATATTAATCTATAGACCTGTTGCTGGTGTTGAGCAATATTGAATTTTAGAATGCTGGTTGGAGTCCAGACCCTTTCCTATCTCCTGCGAAGCCAAGAGGGTCATGGCAGCACTTCCAAGCGTGTGGATTCTTTCTGACTCCTTCTGATGGTCCCCAGACATAAACACAGCAAATGCCTCTTGGTTTTATACTTCCTCTGAAAGGGAAATAAAAATAAAATCTGATTAATTTTGGCTGTGATGGGCAGCTTCCCTGGTAGCCCCAAGGCACAGCTCCTCCTCTGAAGGAGAAGGAAAAGGTGTCTTTCCTGGATATAGCTGCCTGCATACACTGCAGCTTTTGCACAGTCACCCAGGCTGGGACTGGAGATGCCAAGGTGTTCCTTGTGTGGGGTGGCTGTTTATAAGTCTTTGTGGCACCTTTTACATTTTTGAGAGCTTTCCTGGGAAGCTTGAGTCTTGTTAAAAGCAACAAGGGAATAAAGAACTCTGTGAGGATAAATAGGAAGGTTTGAAAATCAGACTTGGTGACTGGCAAAGAACAAGTTCAGGACTTTGGCAACTCTCTTGGGTCTGCAGTTCTGGTGTCATTTTTTGAGCATGTACTGTCTGTGGCTGGGAAACAAGAGTAGTGCTCTCTGGTAATCTGTCATATTGCCCTTTAAAAGTCTAACTAGAAACCAGAGATTTACAAGGACAAGGTATGGTCATCTCTAAGGGAATATACCTAAGAACAAATGGCCTGAAGAGCGGGATTGGATACAGTTTTTTGGGGATGTTTCATGCACCCCAGTGATGCCTCAGGTTTTAGTTTTTATATTTTTCAGATTCTGTGCTGCTTTAGTGTGCAGTTCTGAGCTTCACATTAGGGGATGGTGAGCTCTCTTCACAGAATAGGGAGACAAAACAATTCGTTCTCTAGGTGGGGACCAAGGACAAATGATCCAAATCTCAGCTCAAGAGCACAAACAGCGTGGGCTGGAGAGAGAAAAACAAGCAGGATGGGACTGCCTGGGCTAAAGCTGGAATGGGACAATGAACTCCAAGGTGCCAATGGAGCAGAACTGATCAAAGTGAGAGACCCCGGGAGTGCTCGTGCATTTTGGGACCATTTCGGTTCATCTTGGCTGGGCTCTTGTGCTGACAAGGTGGATCCATGGAGGAGATCCTTTTAATAAATCCATACTTTATTCTTTAACTCCATCCAGCCTCTGTTCTAGGGCAGCTCTCGCAAGGCATCACCAGGACATCCCACTGGAAAAGGTGCCAGGCATGAGGTCCCCAAAACACACTAAAGCACTTGCAGCCACATTCCCTTGGGTGCATGCAAGCAGTCCTGCATTCCTTTTACTCCCAGTGTGAGCTCTCCAGACACAGGCTGTCCCAGGGGGCACTTAGCTGAGCTGGTGTGGTGCTGTGCAGCCCAGAATGTTCATCAGCTGGTACCCATGACTGCACTAACATCCTTGCCCTAATTTGGCAGGCTGGCTCGCCTCCAGCAGGTGCAGACAGTCAGTGTGGCAAAGACATGAATGTCTCACAGCAACAGGGATGGTCAGCCCACAGAAGAGGGAACTGGAAATCCTGTTCAGTCCATGAACAGTAAGGTGGCACAAATGTCTGAAAATCCTGTTACTCATTCAGCTTTCTTGCCTTGGATCTCAACACCTTATTTTGGGCTTCCTAATCCTGCTTATGTTGCCTCCATTTCTCACCTGGATGCCTTCATTATTTTTACTGAGCAGCTGTTTATCCTTTACTGGACTATTTTGACTGATACTTAAATGAAAGCAGCTCTGCTGTTGCAGCTGAAGAACAGAACACTGCTGTTCCCAAGGGAATGTTCTCATCCCATGAATGCAACAAGATGCTTCTGAGTAAAACCTCCAAATAAGTGATGTCTTTTTAATTTGACACAACTTCACATTATGCTCTCCTATCTAACACCTTGCCTCATGCTACTCTTCTGTCTTCCTCTCTCCAATGATCTACCACCTGTGAATTTTTGTTATTTACAGTATTCCTCATCCTGACAGTAGGGATAAGGAAGCAGGAACACGACAGATAGACCTTTGAGTGCCAAAGTGGTTTTTTAAATTATTTTCTTTTCTTTTTCCTGGTGGTTCTTCCTTTAGATTCTGTTTCTAGGACTACACAAGGACAAACTTGATCCAAGGCACTCACACAAACTCTGCCATGTTTCCTAATACTTCAGTCTTTGACTCTGCATCTTTAACATTTTTAACATCAGTTCTGCACGTGATGCACATCCTGCTGCCTGAGTAGCTGTCACACACTGGTTCCTGGCCAGTGACTGAATGAGCCACTTTTATTTTAATGTTCTGACTGCTTTTAAGCTCTCACTCCTTCCCCATCTCCCCAGGTGCTGCTCCCAGCAGAGGAGGTTAAGTGTGAGCAGCAATTTACATCTTGTCAAAATCAGAGGGGTGGCTTTATGACAGAAAGGTAAAAACGTGAAGTGGCTCAGCTTGTGTTACTTGTGGAGACAGCCTGAAAGCCCAGCTCTGGGTAGCACTCCAGCAGGCTCAGACTGAGAAGCACCAGTCACCCTCCCAGAACTGTGGATTCACCCTCCCAGATGGCACTGATTGCCACCACAGGCTTTTGCACCTTGTATTTTCTGTGCTTTTTCACTTGACAATTATCCCTGACTCAGCCTGCACCCCCTGTTGGTGTTTTTTCTCCTCCTCAAATCTGGAACTACTTGTTGAGACACCAGGGAAGAGAAGGTAAGGAGAACATTTTATCTGTCCACTGTCACTGAATTCCCCATTCCTTTCATTAGTGTGCCCTTAGCTTCCTTCTTCAGCCTTTGATTTTGGCAAGCACATTCCCTAGGGGTTTCTCAAGAAAGTTCAGGGCTTTTTGAGCTACTTTCAACTAGTGAAGTCTCAATATTTAACTCTCAGGATCTTTTCAAGTGCTTTTTTATTTTTTATAATTCCTTTAACCTACTTCTGTATGTCTGTACACAAAAGAATTGCTAGGCTATCTCACAGCAGCATTCTGAATAGATGTAAAAGGATTTCAGAGCCTCAGCCATAAATATCATTGAAGTGTTTATACTGCAAGCATGTTCTTATAGCACACCTATTGCAGAACAGCAATCCAAACTTTGCCTCTGTGGAAAAACTGCTTGATGCCTTCCAGAAGGAATCTGTTGGAAACTAATTTCAATGTATGTGTTCAAACAACATGAAACAGAAGATGTTTTTAAAACAAAACGTGGGTTTGGTGTTGTTTTTAAAGAAGTGGTGCATAGATTTCATGTATGCACTTACTGAAACACATATTGTGCTTGTCTTCCTGTATACTCACACAGAGCTCAGCCTGATAATCTGTTATTCCATTTAATGCCTTTATCCCTTCCATATGCCAGAATGGTCTCATTATTGTATATATGGACACCTGTTCCAAATTATTTCTAATGGCCTTAATTAGGCCTATTTCAAATTTTAATTATTGTTTTGCAGCCTTTGTTTAGAATCAGAATTCTGGGCACAAATTTGTCAGAAGTTGCAGGGATTGCAAACAAAGTTCCATGCACTAACAACTGCTGTGGCAGCTGTAAGCAATATGCACTACTCCCATAACATTCTTCAAGTTGCAATAAATTTGTTTCTCTGCCTGCCTTAGTGATTTAAGTGCTCAAAGTTAAAACTTTAAAGCAACCGCCTCTTCTTAAATCATAGTCATAAATTGGTGTAATAACTACCTTTTTAATGGTCAAAGAGTGCAGCCAAAACCAACAAATCTGTTCACTAACAGAAAACATGTACACATCAATATAAATGGTTAAAACACATTATCAGTTATTTTCTTAAGTAGTTAGTTGGGGTTTTTTTAGTTCCTTTAAAAACACCAGGCAGAAAAATCATCCTGTCTACTTTTCATGGGTAGTCATGTGCATGACAGGGGGAACATCTTAAAAAAGCTGTGAAATCCATGAATGCTGACAGAAAAGAGGAGTATTTTAGCATTGGTCACTCATTTAGTCAGCCTGACCCTTGCTGTTGAGCACAGCTTCCTTCTCAGAGCTGAGAGCAGATTTGGAATGGAAATCATGGAGGTCTTGTTCTGCTTATCCCTTGAACTGAAAGGAAAGTTGTAAAGTATTGAAAGTATTGCCTCTCTTGTCATGGATCTGCTGTTCCCTGCCCAGCAGTCACTGCACAGATTGCAGAAACTCAACTTTCAACCCTTCAAAGGTTGGAGACCTGCTGTGCCAATAAGGGACAGGACAACACCAGCAGGACTTTATGGTCTTTCCATCCCTCTTTATGTTCCTCTGGTTCCCTGTGTCCATCCCTGCTGGTGAGGGAGAAAGAGAGGCTTGGGTCACAGGGCCTTACTTCAGGCATCAGGAATGTGGCTTCCAAAGTTGAGCCAAGTATGAACTACCAAGATACAACACCCTTTTAAACTGTAAACCTTCAGCCCAGCAGCACCTTATTCCACATCAGTGCTCAACACAACACAGACCTGCTCCTTCCTGAGGCAGAGTCAGCACCACAGAGCTACTGAGTCTTTGTCACAGTGAAAGAGCCAGAAGTATTTTTATTTGTACCCCCTACTAAACCCCCATCATTTTAGTAAATGTTCTTTCTTGTTTGCACTAGTCCATAACTTTCCTCAGCTAAGTGACAGAGTGCTTCAGTGTTTCTCTTAAGCTCACTGACCAGGAGGAATTCTTGGGAGTGAAGATGACCATGGGGTCATCATGGGTGACCATGGCAACCTTCATGGTTTGAAGGTCCCTCATTTGTTACTTTCTCTTGATTTATCACTATTGAGCACTCAATAACAGGTTGCAGATATTTCAAATCCAAATGACTACTTGGTAAGCAAATTATTCTACTGGACTCCAAGTTCATTTCACCAAGATATGCTTGCCAAATTCTGGGAGTGAAACTTGCAACCAATAATTTTTTTTTTTTTTTTTTTTTTTTTAAGGATGTGGAGTTGCAGTAACTTTTCAAAACACTGCAGAAAAATTACTACTGAGAAATTTGCTTGGGAGTTAAAACACCCTGTGGTTATATACATTTGCTGTAAGACGTGGTCAGCATCAGCTTGAGGGCAGCAGTAATCACTGGTGGAGTGCTGAGTTGTTTTTTTGCTTAGCCTTCTGGTTTTTAATACATTTAAAAATAATACATGGTGCTTTTCAGTAAAGAGCAGTTTGTCTGCAGCATGTGACACATTTTGCATATATTATCCTTATTTGAGTCAAGGAGGACAAGTTAAACAGCCTTTTGTTCAGAGCATGTGGTGATTTAAACCTCTGCATTCCAGAATTTGTGCATCTTTCTTACTATCTGATACCAATTGTGCACAGTGTACTTTTAGTTTATAAATTAAGAATACCTTTCCGTTTTAATGTGATATCTGTCACTTTGGCTTTTTGGGCTTTAAAGAATATATTTTATACCTAGGATTTCTATAATCATGGTATTTTTAACCTTTGATTGCAGAGAATTCTTAAAAACAAACATTTCCTCTGTGCATTACAGCTAAAAATGCCTAGATGACAACTACTGCCTGTAAACTATTCCATCTTTAAAGGTTTTACCTAATGCTGACAGCAATTACAGTGTTAGGTAATTGCTATTAAGTATTTGCCAGGATTTGGAGCTCTAAAATTTCAGCTATGCTGTCACTGGAGATATTTAATTTCAGATCCTTTTGTTGTTGTTTCACTTAGGGCGATGTAGCTGACGAGGTTACGTTTTTCATGGTAATTTGACTAAGTAAATACGAGATCAAAGCATTTTGCTGCCATCTCAAGATGTTGGTAAATTACAGCAGAAGCGCGGTGTGGAACAGATGGGAATTCTCACTTGCTTGGCAGGTGAGGGATTTCTCTGCAATTGGAATCCTTCCAGCTCAGCTTTGTGGCACTGCAGCATAATAGAGTGTAAAGGGCAGAGTATGGATATCTGCCAGCCTCATTTCCTGGGAAAACGATGAGAAGGAATAACCAGCTCATGCTCCAGAAACAAAAATGATCTGCTAGAGAGGGAAGGACGTCAGAAAAAAATATGTGAAGGTGTCACTGAGAAACAATGTGATGCACGATTTCCAGTAAGATTTTCACTGAGAGATATTTAATTATGCTATGTTAAATTATCAGCTTGCTAAATTCAACAACAATTTATTGTTTCCAGATAAAAATGTTACACAGAAAATCCATCCTGTTGGGAGAACAAAAAATAAGGTTTCTTGTAAATTTATTTGTTTTATGAACAGTATTTTCATTTTAAGTTCTCTCTGGTTTTATTTTAAATTTTATGGAGTAACAACAAATCTCTGTGTGTGTTTGTTTCCCACATGTCTTGTTACAAATGTGATTAAACACAGGGGCACTGCAGTTCAGTTCCCACCTGTTAAAGTTTAATCTTTAGCCACTTAGTTGTTCTGTGACACGCTTTGGACTACTAATGCCATAAAGCCACATGGCATCTCTTAAAATTAATTTGTAACAAGCTAATAGAATACACCTGAAACACCAGTTAGGAGCTGCTAATGTGAGTAATGACTGCCTCGGGCTCAGCTCAGTGAAAGGCTTGAAGAGCTTGTGGTTAGACCTAGCAGGTTTGCAAGATGCTCTTGGGAACTGAGAGCTTCAGATAAGGCTGTTTTCTATGGCATTTCTTATTAAAAAATAAAAAACCAAAAAAACCCAAAAAACCCCAAATCTATTAACAGTTTGTGATACAAAAGACCAGTGGGGTCCAACAAGAGAGGAATTCCAGTTCAGAAGAAAGCTGCTAGATCAGGATACATTACAAAGGGCCCTGGATGGGTATTCAAAGTGAATTCCTGTGAAGATTATGGTAGTAATTATTGGATTCTGATAATCAGAATCTTGCAATGATTCATTTTAAAAAATCAAGTAATTTATGATGGCACCAGCATAGCAGCAGCAAAGATATTGAGTACAAGGTATTGGACAGTATTAACTCCAGTGAGCTGATGTGTGGTGAACTGAATTCTTAGAGATGCTATGCAACGTGCACAATTTAAAAATGTATATCTTTTTCTTGTGCTGAAAATTTTATTTATTTTGGGACTTGACAATATAATTTAATGTTCTGTTTTTAAAGCCTGGAGATATTGGGATGGGAGTTCTGCCTTCCAGAGTGCTCCAAATGAAAGCAAATTTTAGGGATTTTTTTTTCCTATTTAGAAGGATATAACACAGAAACTTCTTTCAATGGTACTATATTGATATTTTCTCCCAAAATATCAAGTCTTGGGACTGCATAAGATGATGGAGCTCCTGCATGGCACTGATGCCACCATGGAGCAGATACCATGTCTAGGAATGTTTGCTTTAGCTGCATTTCCAAAACTTGGTCCAGAATAACTGCAAATGTGCACACATGTGTGCCAGACCTACAGGAGACTGAAAGAGCACCCTAGCAGCCTGACTGCTTTTGCAGCAGGGTTATTTTGTGGCTTTATTTTTTGGTTTTGGCTGGTTGCTCGTAATAAATTTTGTTCTGCCAACAACTCCAAGATAATGCTCCTATCAAAATCATAGCATTTGAGTGTTTTTAATTTAGCAAGAGCCTGGTTCCCAAAGAGGTGCCACTGGGAGTTGTTTATTTGGTGGTGCCTGCAGTAGGGTGAGCAGCTTCCTTTAAAGATGTGTCCAAATATTCAAGCCCCCTTGGGAATGAAGGAACACATATTGCTGGGGACAAATATAGAACATCTTATCAGAACTCTGAATCACACTCTGGCCCCAGAGGAGCAGAGAAAGACTAACAGTCTAACTCCAAGAGGGAGATTTTTTTGGGTAAGGTCTGTACTCAGATGGGTTGTCTGTAGCTGGAGGTTTCTTCTAAATAGAATTGAGAGGTCCTGTTGCCTAACACCAGTGAAACTGGACAGGAATGTTGTTTAGTGGGACATGTTCCTCTCTTCTTTTGTTTGTTTTCTGCAGTAAAGCTTGACTACTCAATTAGAGTCCATCTTGTGTGGTTACAAGACACAAACAGGGATGTGAAAACTGAGGCACAAGAGCACAACACGTGAAAGGGCACGTCTAAAATTCAGACACAAAAGGGACAGTGAGAAGATGCACCCCAAGATGCCCGTGCAGAGCTGGACTTGCTGGGGAAGACAGAAGTAAAGTTCTACAGTGAGTCTGGCACAGCAGCCAGCCAGGTCAGCTGAGCATGCATTGCCAATTGCAGTTACCATCCATGGGATAGAAAATTATTATTGTTACTGAACAGCTTAAATAAATTGAAGGCAAGGTGGCAACAGTGCCATGAAATAGTCCAGGCAGTAATTCTGATACACTACACCACTTTTATGAGCCTTGTGCATATTAAGCAGTCCAAACCAAACACAGATAATTACACAGTAAAAGCATTCAGCATAAGGAATGGCTGCTGATTCCATCTGAGCTGCCTGGTGCAGATTCAGGACACCAGCATCCTAATGTCAAAAGTGGCTAATCTCTGAGCAGGACATTGCTGGATAAGAAACCACATAATATGTGACCTAGAAACAACGATGTTTTTCCACCCAGCCATGGAAAACATAAAAGCAGAGCTCTTAAGGCAAAGGATAGCAACTAGTGCTTCCAGAAGAAATGAGGAATATTAAAATTGACTTTTTTATGCTTCGGCTCAGTTTGAGAAAGGATCTCGCTGTGCTCTTTTTGCTATTTTATGGGGTTTTTTGAGTTTTGGTTTGTGGTTGGGTTTTTTTTTTTAAGACACACCCCAAGACTGTTATTAGTGGAAATACAGGGCTCAGTTTCTAAGAGAAGCAGAGACCCTGCTAAACACTCAGTATACTGGAGTCTTGTGCTGTTGTCTGCTGCTACACTTTACTATTTGCAGAGTCATGGTGAAATTTTCAGAAATACAAATTATATTACTGACAGATGGAATTGTTTCTGTTTAAGGACAGATGCTTTTTATACAGCTTTTATTTAAAACCATTGAGTTTTTGAATGCTTGTTTATGGAAATTTAGAACAGCAAATTACCACTTTCCTCATTAAAATGTGTTTTTCTCAGGCAAATCTATCTTTCAAGAACCTCATACATTTATGCAACATTCTGTGTAGCTAAATTAATTACATAGCCAGCATTTTTATGATATTCAAATACCATTTGGGGAAAAGAAACACTTCCTGAAATAAGTCCAAAAATCCTGGGACATACTTTTCTTACAGATGCGTGAGTCTCCCCATCCCTTCTAATAACAAAGATATCACAGCAAAACTATTAATGAAGATACATTTTTTTTTTTGTAGTTACTATAATAGGACAGCAGCAAGGTGTGAAGGACTCACTCCATCATTGAGATATGAGCAGTGGGATGATAAACAAAATAACAATATTGATTTGTCATAGTTGTTGTCTGTGCTTCATGTCCCAAGACACTCCCTGTGCCACCAGAATTAGGTGACGGTGCCTTGGAGCTTGGTCTCCAACATCTAAATGGAATTCTGGTGGATGTCAGCTCTCAGTACCACAGCAGAAGGTAGCCAGATGCAATGCTAACTTTGAAGGTGCTGTGCTGCATCAGAAAGGAAAATTAAGTGAAGAAAATATTTCAGATAAACTGAAAAATAAAAAAAAATTGTAATTTTTAAAAAAGAATTTTTGTTTTCCTAAAATTTTATTTTTTATTTTTTATTTATTTTTATTTTTTATTTATTTTTAAAAAATTACTTTCACTGCAGAGCAATGTTCAGTTTTGGGGATACAACATTTTTTCTTTATGGGGCTACTCAGCAAAGCATTTCTGTCTGGCTCTAAAAATTTATCTATTTATCTAAAAAATGCAATTGTGTCTCTAGTACATGAGAAATCCAGTAACATATCTTAGGTAGCACAGTTATTTGTTACCATCCCTGCAGCAGAAGAAAGATGCTTTTATGAATTTTAGTTGACATGAACTTTACATGTGAGAAGCCCAAGATCAGACTGAAAAACTGCTGGCAAGTTTCATTAAAATGGGAAGGTGGCTAGATGTTCTACTATCTTTCTTGATTTTGTGTGATAAGTACTTATGTTGTTTTATTTTTTTAATATATATAAGCTTTGCCTGGCAAAGCTTAATTTCAGTGAGATCAGCCACCTCTGTCTTTCAGAAAAAAAAAAAAAGAAAAACAAACAAAAACGCAAAAAATACCACTCTCTAGATCTAACTAGGAGGACCCAATCAAGGGCTAATATTAAATGTAACTTTCCACCACGAGGCAAGCAAAAATCAAGACAGCTGTGCCATGAAAAACAGCTCCGTTGTGAAGCCCAAGTACACCTCTGCTGTAGGATGTAACTCATCTTCCTGTGACTGCCAAAGGTTTCAGCAGAACACGTGGCTGAAGCCCAGTTTTAAGATGCATCATCAGGGTAATTTGCAATATGCATGTAGTGTTTACCAGAACACAAATATATAAAAGATAAAGCATGCATACAAAAGATAAAACCCAAAGACAATTAGTTCAGCTGGGCTGCCTGGAAGCTAAACATTTGCCAAGAGATATATGGTAAGGCCAGTAATTTCAGACCACAGTAAATGAAAATTGGATTTATAGGTTTAGAATAGCCATCTCTCATCCCACTGTGTTGGCTTTTATGGGTGTAAGGAGCAGAAGCTGATGCAGCCCCAGAAGTAAATTGGTAAAGATGAAAAAACACAGGTGGCATGGAAGGGAATTACAGAAATTGCCAGAGAGGAAGGTGAGATAGGTGATGGGTAATCATTTGATGTGTTTTCTGAGGAGGAGGAGTGGTTTTGCTTTCTCTTTCCCCCTTTCCCTTCCAACTCTCTGCTGCCTCATTCTTTTTAGGAAGATGGCAGAAGACATACTGAACTTTTAAAAATAAATGTTGACCACCAAGTCATGCTTAGAACATGACACAGAAAGGTGGCCTTAGCTGCACAGTGAACCTTTGGCCTTGATTATTAATTGTTTCTATTGATTATTGTTATAATTGATTATTAATAGTTTAAAATATATATTAATATAAAACAATATTTATAATAATTACATTGAAATTATATAAGAATTATAATAAAATTAACATAATGTAATAATATAATAGAAGGTCTTGCAACATTATTTGCAAAAAAAAAAAAAATTAAAAATTATTAATTGTTATTAGTCTGGCTCCACAGGTGAGCACCATCTGCTAACAGCAGAAACATGGAAACCTGATAATTTGATCAGCTGCCATTACTTTCTCCCTTTAGGAAAATAGGCTTTTCTTAAAGGAATGTGGGGCCAGCTGCTGCTCGTGAAGTGTTTGCAGGATGCAGCCAGTGAAATCTGGGGCCATTTTATTTCCCTGTTGTTCAAGCTCATGGGCAAACTCCAGTTGAGTTATTTGCACTTCCTGGATGAGGTAGTCTGTGTAGCAGTCCAGGTGCCATACAGATGGTGAGTTTGATCTTTTAATGTGAGCTTTTATAATCCTGATGGTGTTTTTAGAGCTGTTGTCTTACCTCTGGTCTCAAGAGGATGTTATTTTATCTCTTCTTTAGGACTGGAAAAAATGTAAAGTCAATGTGAAGTGCTTTCATTCTTGTGCCTTGTAAGAGAGATTCTAGATAATAGTTTTCTAGAGGACTTTGGTACCTTTAGCTCTTACTCCTTGTGTGTACCCTACTCAGGCTCTTTATAGGAGATATATTTTATTTTCCTTTGCATTTACATATTGGGCCATCAAGGCCATTAAAAATGTTTTTAATTCCAGAGCGATTGAGGTATTTTTCATCCATGTTGAATACTGTATCTTTTGTCTGAGAATCTGACTGATGTAGCCCTTTCTGCTTGGGACTATTATATTAAACTTGGGAAGCAGATAGGTTGTTATTAACTGAAGTTTTTCTCCTCATTGTCATTGGATTTGCTAGCTCTGAGGTTTTCAGCAAAGTTTGAGATGTTGGGCTTGCTCTTAAAGCTCTTAGATAATGTGATAATTGACTAATCTTTTTCATACTAGTTTTATTTAGAAACACCAAAGTTTAAATTTCTTAAATTTGAGAGGTCCTTTGAATATCTATGGACTTTGGAAAATTGCTTCTGGTCTCATGGACCTGTTTTCACTTAAGATACCATCAGCATATTTGAGGGGAGGGTATTTTCTACTGTCTGTTTACAGGAATATCAAATGCATCCAGAGCACACCATAAACGCTTGTAAGTCTTCTATTAGACATAAGTAAGATAAAGAAATAATTATAAATTAAAATGTGCAACACAAATTATGCTTCTCAATGCAACCAGAACCCTGCTTAACATTCAGCTATTCAGCAAACTTTTCCCCACTATAGAGAAAAATCAATATATACCACACAAATTCTAGAATCACTGAATTTAGTGATATAGGATGAGGGATCTCATGAGTAGCCTTTTCTTTGCAAAGAACAGCTCTGTGTCACTTTTGACAGTCTTTGCATTATAAAGAACAAATTGGAAAAATCTGTGTGGAAGAAAGTGTCTTTGAAGTACACAGCTCCAGTTTACTTTTTGTTTTCTTGTTTTCAAAACAAAAATCTAAATCATGCCATAATTTCCTTTTCTGTTGTATAGAAAAAAGAGGATTAATGGTTCTGAACTCTTTTGCTGTTAATTAAAGGAAGCAGACAGATATGGTCTGAGTCAGAATCCCCAGAAGTTCTGAGTTGACATATGTGTCTGTTTACAAGCTTCTAGTTGGTCTCCACCTATGAAGCAGGATGGCAAAGAACCCTAAAAGCAACCATCACCCCCAGGCTGTGCAGATGATTGGATCAGGCTCTGACCTACACAGAACTGTAAATATAATGCCTGGTAAATAGAAAGACCTGCAACTGGATCCAGGAAAATAACCGCATGCAAAGTTCAGTGGGACTTAATTGTCAGCTTTGCTCATGGGGTAGAGGCTACACTATTTTTCTTCATGTCTTACATAAGTGCACTTTGAGAAACCTCACTGCCTTTGTTCTGGAAGTGAGGAGGGTTTATTTTACTCTGCAGCTGGAGTAGAATTATTTCAGGAGGACCTCTGTTCTGGTTTTTGGTTTAACTCAAAAGGACATAGAATCAAGCCAATGGCATTTGTCCCTATGTCTGCAACACAGCAACTTCTGAACATCACACCCAAATGCTTCTGAAACTTGAGGGTAAGTTTTAGGTTTTGATAACCAAGACCTTGATTTCACAGAAAAGTAGTAAAATAAAATGGGAGACAAGTCCAGCTGCTTCTTTCTCTCAAATGCAGCCACAGCTGGAGAGCTTTTGGATCAGAGACCTGGTTAAGTTTGCTGTACAGCAGGGTAGAAATGCCACCTCCTCCTTACAGGATGGTGTTATTCTGATGCACTGCCTCCCACCTCAGTGTTGGTGTTAGGAAATGGAGGGGAAAATGGGAGATGTGAGAAAGGGTGGAAGAGAAGTTTGTGTAATGAGAATATTCTGGGAGAGAAAGACAACAGCTCAAACATCAGCAGGGACAGGAACAGCAAACAGGAGCGTGCACAGCCAAGGAAAGAGGCCTCTGTTACTGGGGACAGGTGGGCTCCAAAAAATGAAAAATTCTCTGGCCCCTGTGGACCAGAAAAAAAATGCAGCTTGAGCTGCCAGGAAAGAAGGAACACTGGGGCAAAGAGGATCCTGCTATGCCAGAGACCAGGAGGTGCTGCTGGGAGGACTCTGGTGTTGGGTGGGACAGTGCAAGTGAACAGGGAGAAATTTGCATTAACTGGGAGAGTCAAAGAGACCAAGATGTGGAAGACACAGCACCTCTGGGAAGGGGGAAGGAGGCTTTGTAATAAAAGTTGGTTTGGACAGATGGGGAGTGTGGAGGAGAGGTTTGGGAGGAAGGCAAGAAAGCTCTCTGGCATGCTGCAGTCTCAGCCTACAGAAGCTACAGAGTGTGTGACCCTCTTGTTAACTTCATTTCGCAATGTTCCCTGCATGCTTTGTGTGGCTTCCAAGCAATGCATGACATCAGAAATCTTAATAAAAGCCACCTGCTCGGTACATTTTATGTTCAACTCTGTTAAACTTTCCTAGTTCAAAATATCCAGTGCTATCTGGAACAGGATAGTTACTTTTCTCTAAATTTTCTGAGCTTTTTTTTAAAATGAGTTCTTTCCTTAAGGAGTAAAAATGTGCATTTATATGCTTTAGCTCCCCATTTTGGAAAATCACCTTTCAGCTGTTCAAGTTTGTAGGCTGATAAAAACATCTGTCAAAATTAACTTCTGATCCTCCTCTTGAACCTAGTCTACTTCTCTCCATGTTCATGGCCTGTGTTTCAGGAATGAAGGGCTGACTGCTGTGCACCAGGGAAGTGTAGGGTGTAAATAGCCCCAGGTCTAGTGGGAGCTGTGCTCAACATGCCCCAGGAGAGCTCTTTAAGCTTCTGGTTGCCTGGAGTCTTTCAAGTCAGACAAGAAGCAATGTTTATACATCCCTCAGCACAAGGAAAAAGCTGATGTGGGCCAGAGATAATTAATATCAGCAGTTAAGCTAGCTGTTCATTTAAAAAAAAAAAAAATAAAAGGATCATTAGAAATAATTGCTTAGCTTTCCACTTTTGTGATCCAAAATTTCCTGTCTGTTAAATATTAGATTAGTGTATCTCAAGACAAAACAAAAGAAGAAGGACTCTTCTTCTCTGGGCTACTTTGCAAAGTTTATTCCAGACTTTGTTTAGCTGGGACAGAGGTTCACAACAGTCTCAGTACCAAAGAAATAAGTGTAGTGGCTTCTCTCTTTTTGAGGAGTCTGAGCTTTCATCACAGAGTCACAGCCAGAAGTCAGCTCCTTCCTGTGGCTCCCTTGCTTTCCAATTCATCTGTCGTTGGTGACACTGAAGAACCCTTCCCTGGAGGTAGATTTTTTGTTTTGAGTGAACATGAACGTTTGCAGGAGATTTTGAACCTCTTTTTGCTTTATCAAAAAAAGCCAGACACAAGGGCAGCTTCTGAAAACTTATTTTAGGACAAGGAAAGGGGTCATGACCCCGAGGCTCTGCTGCATAAATCAGCAGAACTTCTTTGGAATTTACGTAGGATTTAGGAAAGGGCACAGGCTCTGCTGGTTGTGTCACACATTTTCCAGAGTGCTTTTTCTGAACAAGCCAGAAAAAGATTTGCCTGAAGGGACACATGAATATGGCGCACATGAATAACTTTCTAACACAAAAGTTCTGGGGTTTCCTAAGGGACAAAAGGACCAATATGTGGGCACCATAAGGGGCTGGAGGAGGGAAGGTGGCATGAGGTTGGCTCTGTTCATCCTCAGTGGGACGTGCAGGGTAAGGGGGAAATTAGAAAATCTTCTGAGACCACTTGAAATCTGCTGCCAGAGCTCAGAGTCTCAGGCAGTGAAGTCCCTGTGCCAAACTGGAAACATGGGACTCAGCCTGGGAATAAGTGGATGAGGACAGCTTTCCTACGGTTTCTTTTGAATTGCCTGAAGTGAGGGGACAGTGAAAGTCTTCTCCCTGATTAAGGATTTCTCATTTTAGTATTTTGGAAAGAAATTGAATAAATTAATCTTTAATTACACTAAACAGTTTATAATCAGTATTGTTCTCCTTTGCTGCCTTGGTGCAAATGTTAAGTCTGACTCTTTTGAGGATGGACTGTGAGGGCTTTACAAGATCTAGTGGAAAAAAAAAAAAGATTGTAAATAAATCTCTACACATAAAAGCCCCAGGCCTCTCTGGACACATACTTTTAAATCTATTTATTCACCTTTTCCCCTCTGTTTTCATATTTAGATAGGGATAGCTGTGGTGTAAAACAGAGCTATATATTTTTGTCTGTTAGGACATGAGAAAGGGCACAGTGCTCTCTGTTTCAGCAGCTGTTCTGAGACCAGTGTGCTAACTGTATTTATTTATTAATGGGTTGTTTTGGTTAGACTATTTTTTCCCCTGTGTATGTGCTGCTGCAATTGGTGGACATGCTTTCCCTTTCTTACATCAACAAAGAAATTGGCCCAAAATAATTTCATGGATTACTCCCTTTTGGCCTCTAAATTGTCCAGGTAAAGATTTTTTTCCTACATGTTTCTTCCACATTATCTAGCTCTGAATGCATTCTCTTGGCATGTGAAATAGCAGAAATATATGTCATGTGTTTTCTGAGGACATGAGCCATAACCCTCAGAAATAATCTGCTTCTTTTCTAACCCAGAAGCCATTGAAGAAATTAAATCTGGATGAATGACGAAAATATATTGCAGTTAGAGAACAACTGCAGATTCTTTTTGACAGCAACTGTGGTTTCTAATGCTTCCTTAATTTTCACTTACACATATCTGAAGTTGTGATTAATCCAATGAAATATTCAATATTGCCCAAGTAAATCTGACTTTCGTAAACAGGATTTATCTTAAAGCCTCATAAAGCTTTCTGACAATCAGACCTAAACTTTCTTTTGTGATGCAGACAAGCATTACATCTGTAATCTTCACATCTCCAGTTTCCAGGAGTTCTGGAGGAAGAATTTTCATCCACTGGAAAGCAGCATATTTCTCTGCAGGGGCTTATTCATACCAACAACCACTGTATTTTTTCCAAACAATAACAAAAATGTGTTTCTTGCCTGTGGATTAAGAAAAATTTTGAGATGAAGACTGGCTTCCCTGCTCCCTTCCTGTTCAAATTGTGAAATTGTCCTGAAAAACAGGGTTTTTTTCTTTCCTTTTTCTAAGCCGTTCTGATGCTCTGTGGTGTAATTTTCCTTAAAAAATGGCAGCTGTGAAATGCTGGTTCTCTCTATTCCAGAAAACGAATGTCATGAATATCACAATAAATCCTGAAAGCTATGAAAACAATGGGAGGGGAAGAGTGATCAGAAGCTGTGCCGCAATGCACAGATGGAAAAAATACCCTGGGGGCTCCTACAGCTTTTGGTGACTTTTCTTTTGGAGCCTGTCCTGTGGCAGCTACTGGCGCTGGGTGCAAGGAGCAGGAAATTCACCCTCAAGCCTCAGGGGCTTGGATATTACCTGCCTCACCCTGCTTTTAGGTCTCCACATCTAAAGCTAGGGAGGAAAGCACCAATTAGTGTATGTGAATATCTACCAGGTACTAATGGATATTTAAATTATGAAATTATGTTAATTTTTCAAGAATGGATATAAAAGGTCCTGAACTCCTTCAAGAATCTTGTAGCCATGTCTTTGTCATGGGTTTAAGTTTGCCACAGCAAGTGATCTTCTACTTGCCATGGGTTTTTAGTGACTTCTATCACTAGGGCTCTGCTTCCCCTGTATTTGTTCACAACAGGTTTGTTGCATAAACACTTTTATTTTTAAAAAGGACAAACATCCACAGAAACATTTCAGAGACAACAGAATTTGAGGTTGTAAATACATTCTTGTGACCTTATTAAGATGAAGATAATTTTGGTTTGGGAAGAGGAAAAGCTTGTGATCAGGCAACTGCTGTCACAATAATAACAGAAGAAAACAGAATATCATTCAGCTTGATTATTTTGGGAGTCTTTGTCCAATGAGGCACCCAATGGTGCCTCTTTATGGAAATCTTTATTTCAGGACAGGAAACAACCTAACTTAAATATAGAAGCATGATAACTAAGGAAAGTTTGTGTTAAATTTCTACTTACAATATTATACAAAGGAACACAACTACAAAAATTAATTTAGCAATGCAGCAATTGAACTAAGTGCAGGAACTTCCAGCTGTTATTAAAACGGCTGTTTTGTGAAGGATTACAAATACCAGGAGGATTTATGTAATTTGGTTCCTATCAATCTAAAAGATACATTTAAAATTGTGATCAAATTTTACTAACTTGAGGTTGTTGCTGTTACTAATTAACCCTGCAAGCAGCACCAATGTAAAATTCATTTAGTGCCTCCAGCTTTGTAATGTGTAAATGTTTGATTGATTGTTTCCTGGCTGTCTTAGGTTGGAAATGGGTCTATGTATTCTGTCCCTATCTGATGTGGCAGTTATCTTCTATTCATTGGGCACTTTTCTTTATCTCTTCCACAACCAATCCTCCCTCCAGGGGCATACCTTCTGTTCATGGGCCAGTCAGTGTCCCTGCATGGCTGATAAAATTCCATCATCCCATGGGGAGATGCTCTGCCCAGGGGGAGGAGCCAAGGCCAAGCATTCCTACCTGGATACAATCTGAGATTTTGGCAACACCACAGCAGCCTTTGCCCACTGCATTCCCAGGGGAGCAGCTTTCTTCCCCACTGCATTCCCAGAGGAGCAGCTTTCTTTTCCACTACATTCCCAGAGGAAGCCCAGGCCCATCTCCACCAGCCCTGGAGCTCCAGAGGAAAACTGCCCCCTTGTCCAGGATCCCTGCTCCAGCAGAAGCACAGCTGGCACTGCAGGAGGGCTGAGCCACCATGGATGGGACTGCTGCCACCATCCTGACCCACAGGCTGCCAGGGCCTGTTCTGAGTCTGGCAGTGTTGTTTTGTATTACTGCATTGTTTATTTTTTCTTTTTCATTTTTTTTTCCCTAATAAAGAACTGTTATTCATACTCCCATATCTTTGTCTGAAAGCCCCTTTAATTTCAAAATTCTAACAATTTGGAGGGAGGGGGTTTACATTTTCCATTTCAGGGGAGGCTCCTGCCTTCCTTAGCAGACACCTGTCTTTTCAAACCAAGACACTGGCCTTGTGTTGTCATCAGTGTTGTGTTTTTTTCCCTTGTGCTGAAGATAGAATGGGTAAGCAAATCTGAGAGGAGATGGAGCTGGGGACAGCTTACATGTGTCAGTGTTCATTTAAGTTAGTCAACCAGCTGGCCTTTCATCCCAGCTCCTGATTCTGCCCTCTTTCCTCCCCAGAGCAGGAGAGATCTGTGGTTCCTGACTGACTGAAGAAGGTGGATTATGTCATTCCAGTGGCCAGATGGGATGACCACAAAAGCTGCTCTATGAGCCCTGAGGGTCTCCAAAAGGAAGCTCCCTCTGCAGGGCTGGCCCTGCCCGGCCAGCCAGGCAGCACAGAGCTGCAGACAATTCCAGAAGCTGACCTGAATCTCTGCAGGCAGCACTGGCTTTGCAGAGAGGGCTGTTCTAACACCTCCAGTGCATGGCTGTTCCCTGATATCCCAGCACAAATGTCTTGGTTTGAAAAGATGGGTGTCTGCTAAGGAAAGTAGGAGCCTTCCTTGAAATGGAAAATGTAAATTCTCTCTCTCTGAATTATTATAATTTTGAAATTAAGGGGCTCTCAGGCAAAGATATGGGAATAGGATTAACAATTCTTTATTAGGAAAATTAAATTACAAATGGAATAGTACAAAAAAGAAAAGAAACCACTGACAGAGTCAGAATATGCCCTGACAACCTCTGTGTCAGGGTGGTGGCAGCAGTCCCATCCCAAGGTGGCTCAGCCCTCCTGCAGTGCCAGCTGCGCTTCTGCTGGGCAGAGATTCTGGACAAGGGGGGAGTTTTCCTGTGAACCTCCAGGGTTGGGGGAGATGGGCCTGGGCTTCTTCTGGGAATGCAGTGGGGAAGAAAGCTGCTCCCCTGGGAACGCAGTGGGCAAAGGCTGCTGTGGTGTTGCCAAAATCTCAGATTGTATCCAGGTAGGAATGCTTGGCTCCTCCCCCTGGGCAGAGCATCTCCCCATGGGATGATGGAATTTTATCAGCCATGCAGGGACACTGACTGGCCCATGAACAGAAAATAATTAATAATTAATGACCCATGAACAGAAGTGATCTCCTGGAGGGAGGATGGGTTGTAGGATAGAGAAAGAAAACTGCCCAATGAATACAAGATACCTGCCCTACCTCTAACAGATGGCAGTATAGAATACAGAACCCCAGCCTAAGACAACAAAGATGCAGGGACAGAGGTAATGTGCTACCACCTAAAGCACGTGCACACTTGTCATTCTTAGGCTGAATTTTGGCTGAAATTTTTTTTGGCATGTCGTCATAGCAGAGACAGGTTTTGGTATGCAGGGATTATATTTTGCTCTTGCCTTTCTTTTTTATACACAGGGCAAGCACACAGCATTGAGAAACAAATTGAAAGCTGCAAGTTATTTTAATTCAGTGCGGGAGACTGATGGAGAAGAAGGCAAAAGGAAATAAAGCACAGAAAACTATAGGGAACTATTCTTACTATTCATATCCATGCCACTGAAGTTTGTTTTCCCTAGATGCTGAATTACATCTTCAGCCAGAATACTTGAACTCTGTTTCACTGACATCAGCCTTGTCCCGTTGCCATGACTTAGGAAAGCTTTAGGGTCTGGCTCACTATTATATCCCAGCCCTCAATTTAACAGAGGCTTTTCCTCTTCTAAAATTTACTTGAGTGTTGGTATGAAGATGCTTTGGAAAGAAGGGCTTCTGACAGACCTTAAGTCTACTGCCCTATTAGCTTTCTTTTTAAGGGAGCTTTACAAATTTTAATTATAGTATTTTTACAAAATCCTTGAAGTATTATTTAATATATTTTCTTACTTTTTAAGAGGAAGGAGTAGCTGTGGCTCAACCACCAAACCAAAGAGATTTGTTTAAAACACATGTAATGGATTTTCTGCAATCCATATCCACGTTCAATGAGTACACAATGTGATTTCTAGTCTGTTTGCAAGGTTGGTGATGTGTGATGGAAGCTCGAGCTGTAAATGAAATTCATTCCTAAAAGAATAGGTGACAAGGCAGTGTAAGATTTAATTCCCATTGCATGATTCACTTCATTTGCACATGTCTCTTTGCACTTGATTGGGCATACTGATATTTTAAATGCATTACAAATTTAATCAAAAGCATTAAATAAGACACGCAACATTGAAATTACATCCAGGAAAACATCTGGGACTAGGGAGGGGGAATTATTATTGCATAAAAACTAAAGATTCTGTATTTTCATAAATTAATTGGATAAACAAAGGCATATTGAAGCTCCTCAGGAGATTATGCAGAAGGTCAATCCATGGCATTTCCCAGATTGCAAATCCATGCATTGATCTGAATAGACTTTTGTATTTAAATAACTCCTGGGGTGACTCCGTTGGACTTTTTCCTCTGCAGTGTATTAATAGTGCTGAAATGAGATCCAGAGGATTGTTCCCATGTGCAAAGTCGCTCAGAGTTGTGTTATCAACTTTGGGGGACTGAAGGTTCAGTCCTGCAAAGTTCATTCACACAGATAAATCCATTAACATTTGAGGAACTCCAGCTCGGAAAGGAACAAGGCCTTGAGGTGAGGTTGATAATAAAGTGATTGTTTTACTGTTCAGATAAAAACCCCCGAAGGTATCTGAAGCTATGTTCTTGGACTTCCTTCACAGCACACAATCTTCCTCATGTTTATAAATCTTATTCTCTCCTCTTGAAACCAAACACCAAAACACTTTTTTTTTTTTTCTTTTTCTTTTTTTTTTCTTTTTTTTTTCTTTTTTTTTTTTTTTCCCAGATTTGCTCCATGCGGAAAATATCAGCGACTAGGACAAAAGCAAAAAAATTAGAAGATACACAAGTTGAAAATTCTATTTAGGTGATTAGATAATTTCATATATTTTAGAAAGGGCCATCTCTACCACCCACTCTATATTACAGCTACTTCTCTACTGATTTTTTCCCCCACAACAATTTTAAGTAGCTACTTAAAAAATTAAAATAAATCAGAGAAGCATAATGAATATATATAATTTTCTCTCTTACTCTGTATGGAATCTGCACAATTACATTTATATGTTAGGATACCATTAGAATGAAATTTTTAAGGTGAAAATAACAAAAATCTCATCTTTGACATTGTCTAATGAAATCCCAGGTGTGCAGTGCACATTGAAAGAAATAATTTGATAAGTTTATATGCGAAAAAGGTGCTGAATTTACTTGCAGTAGACCTGATAAGAATTTTCATTCATTGCTTATAGAGCAGGTTATCATACTATAAGATACTTATATAAAACTTAAATATGCCTGAGTAACTTCTTGAACTGTAAAAAAAAAAAAAAAAAAAACAAGATGTCTGCCAATATTTCTGACCAGATTTGTCTTAAATTCTTATTCTAGAGCCTTTTCTTGATCTTTTCCACTCTTTTCTCAGCTGACGTGTAAATAAGGAAGCAAATAGTAGGTGCTGAACTGTTCTAAATCAGTAGTGAGCAGTTTCTTGTCCCATGGGTTTGTACTGACTTAAATCTAGGGTAAAGAAATATTGTAATTTACAGAATAGTCATTCTAGAGGTTAAGTTTTTTGTTACCATAATTCACATAGCAGAAAATACCTTGGCTTTGTCTAAGACCTGCTCAGCAGCAGCAAAAATAATTCTATTTGTCAATATTGTTTTGACAAATCCAAAACACAGTCCCATACCAACTACTTTGAAGGAAAATACCTCTGTCCCACTTAAAGCAGGTCAGTCCTTTGTTTGCTTTGATGTAGCAATATTCAAACTTATTGCATTTAGCTCTGATGATACACAAGGTGTAACTTTAAAAGTTGTTTATTATTTTAGCTTGATTTGTTTTGCACAGAAGAGCAAACAGAAAAAAATCCTAGGTTGAGTTTCCATCAGGTGTGAAGTATCCAATCTTTTTTGGTCTTCTATTTCTTAAATTTGGACATGAATGAGAGACATCTATAAGTATCTGAATAAAATGTCCAAAATGTGAATAGGATTTGAAGAATTGATAGACAAGTTCCTGCTGTTCTGATCTGACACATGACTGAGGGACAACATTTTGTCTTTCTCTTATGTTGAGAAAAAAAACATTGAAAGCTACATTATTTATAAATAAAGCTGGAAGGAAATTGGCCTGAATGAATAAATTTAATAGATGCATCACCTTCCATTATGCAGACAAAACAAATAGTTGTGTTTTGTGAAAAAAGTTATCAAATGACCAGGTACACAATGCAAAAATGCTCCTGTGTAAATGGTGAGTTCCTAGCACCTGTGGTAAACTTGGTGGCTGCAAATCTGATTATTTCTATAGTTGTGTGCTGACTTCCTGCTCCTTTGGTACTGAACAGCTTGGATTATAAACGTCTTCCAAATCTTGAGATATTTATTTAAATTTACTCTCTAGCAATCTTATTGAAACGAGACAATGTAAAAAACAGCTGCTGTTTTCATTGTACAAAGACAGTGAGTATCATCAGATTTATTTGCTCAAGTTTCTGTTTATTTTCTGTTTTGTAGAGATTTTTTAGAGGAGAAAGTTTGCTTTTAAAGCAGGAGAAAAGAGGAGCCATCCTTTTATCTAATTTAGAGAAATGAACAATGAAAAATGGATTCAATGAAGTCTGGTTAAGGACCTGGTTAAAATTCTGGCGTTTTCTAACAGCAGAGAATGTGATCTATAACTCACAGATTTGTTCTAACAAATCTGTCAGAGCAAACATACAAGTTATTTACTTTTGCATTTGAAATAGAGGCTGTTCTAAAGCTCACACTGAATTTCTGCAACAGAAAACTTCCTTGCTAGAATTGCAGTATTTAGGGTGATAGGAAATGCCTGAAGTCCTGTCTGTTTCTGGAAATGTAAGCATCTCATTGCACTTTTTTGTTTTATTTTAATTTAGGTGTTTCAGTCTTGCGGTAAGGGAGAATTCCACCTAGGTTGATGGTGTTCTGTCTTTCCAGTTGTCTGCAGTTACACACAGACACAATTTCCTTTTCTTCCAGCCCTCTCACCATAATGTTTATAATAAATGTTAAACAGATGATTTCTTAAAATCCTGAGGTGAATATATTTGCAACACAGGTAAAGCAATTCCTGTGAATGCTCTGTGCTCTAGAAGGGTCTTATTTTTTTGCTGGTTTTTTGTTTGTTTGTTTGTTTGGGGTTTTTTTTTTGTTTGTTTTTTAACTCCTGAAAACCTTACAGCAGTCCATAAGCAGTTTTAATGAAATTTGCTATACTTTAGGGATAGATGCAAACATCTTTCAGTCAGTCATGGTTTTAAACTCAGATAAAAACCCAAAAAAGAGTGTTAAAAGAAGTGGAAAGGCTCATTGAATAAATAGAAATAATAGATGGCACTAATTTAATAACCTTCATTTAATATTTTTATAATCTTAATTGTTTGGCATGAGATCTCTTGCACCCCGTTAATAAACTCTGAAAAAAAGAATTAATTATTTTTGCCCTATTATTTTTTGGCAGTGCCTGTCACTGAGTTTTGAAGCATTGCAAAGGCTTTCTTCTAGCTTCACACCAAAGCCATGAGGTGAGGGGATGATGCAGTCACCATTTTAAATTTAAAAAAAATAACCAATCCCATGGCTTCACTGAGTTGAAATTACACCCTTGTTTTCAATATGTGAAACCTGCATTTTTTCAGGCTCCTGGCTGTTGTATCAGGGTTTTATCATTTCAGTGCATCCTGTGAGCTGCAGCTAGGATTTCTGCAGAATCATATATTTTACACACATACATAAAACCAAAGCACAGTATTCATGACTACTGTAAAAATGTATATTTTTAATGATCACTCAGTCTTTGGTGGACAGACTTAAAATCCAGGTTTTGTCAACTTTCACTTGCATTTTATTCCTGTACAACTCTATTTTGGTTTGGACCCAGCCAAGAAACATTGTTCCAAATAAATGAATATATAAAATTCATTATATTTTTCATTCAAATCCCAGCTGACACATCTTCTCTCCACCTTTTTCCTTAGCACCCATAACCTGCATTGGTCACCCATGCAGAACTAAGCAATATTTCATTTCAGAAAGCAGGTGTTCTTTCCACAGCACAAACTGATCAGTATTTCAGAAGCACCTGCCTTTCAGACTGATGTTGAAACATCAGAAATTCTTTCTCCTCAGTGGTCTGCTCACTTCTATGGAAAGCATGGTCTCCTTGGCCAGCCCTGGTGCCTTTACTCCCCTTTGTCCAATCCTTCTCTTCCAATCTCAATTTTCCTGCCCAAAAATATTTAGTGTTTTCTTTTTTTTTTTTTTTTTTTTTGGCACTACATTGCATTCATTTTAAGAAGTTACTTGCTCACAGGGCTGGAAGGTGGGGGGATGGAGACTTTTGGTGAGTTATCTCAACCCATGTGCCTTGCATCATATTTTCTCTTCTCTGCTGAGGAGGGCAGTGACAGAGCAGCTGTGGTGGGCACCTGGCCTCCAGCCAGGACCAACCCACCCCAAATCCCTATCCTCCAGCAGCTGGAAATGCTGCCCACGGGCTCAGTGTCAACATCTTGGAGGGAGTTCTCCCTGCCAAACTGGAGGGAATTTTGCTGAGTGTACAAACTGTTTTTTCATGTGGTTTTAAAGGTGGTTTGAATTAGCCTGCAGCTCAAGGACGTGGCACACTGTCCCCACCTAACGTGGGAAGACCTCTTCTGTCCCATTCAAAAGGTTATGAATGCTTCAAAACACTGAAATTACCTGAGAGTGACACCTTTTTTTTTATTTAAACAGGTGGGGAGTGGAGGGAGGCAAGTAACAGCAAGAATTTCACTGACTTTCTGCTTAAGGATGACCAAATAATTTTGGCTGAAAATGTCCAAACATTCAGCCTGAGGCATAACCTGAGCCTGGGGAACTTCAGTCTTAGTGGCTTCAGCTTTTTATGAGTTTCCTGGACTTCAAACAAGACCGTATAAATGGGAAATATTATGCAATCTTAATAATAGGCTAGTCAGCATAACTGAAATTCCTAGGTGTACTGTGGTTATTAAAAATTAGTGTTCTGTGACTTGCTGCTGGCCTTCCAGTGTAAATATATTGGAAAGAAAAAAAAAATAACACTTTTGCTCTTTAAACTTGATTTTCTTCAATTTTCTCCGAACCTGAATGGATCATATATTGTGAAAAAAAGTTTTAGTTTTACTTGGCTTCTTATTCCATCCC
Organism: Lonchura striata; assembly: GCF_050655825.1. Taxonomy (NCBI): domain Eukaryota; kingdom Metazoa; phylum Chordata; class Aves; order Passeriformes; family Estrildidae; genus Lonchura; species Lonchura striata. The sequence continues at coordinate 11,153,829 of NC_140741.1, read as the reverse complement.
TATAAGTGATTGCTTTCTTTTAAGTGATGGTTTCTGTAAGCTTGACACAAAATTATAGATTAATGGAATTGCTTGGGATGGGAAGGGACCTCAAAAATCATCTCATTCCAGCTCTCCTGGCATGGACAGGGACATTTTCACTGTCCCAGGCTGCTCAGAGCCCCATCCAACATGGCTTTGAACACTTCCAGGGATTAGCCAAGATGAAACCAATGAACAGAGACTGTTTTTTCACCCAGGTGAGATGGCATTGCTCTGGTTGTATAAAATGTGTGGGAAAATGGCCCTGGTAGCTGCTGTGAATAATTCAGGGATAGAATCTATAGAATTTACTATCTACAGGCACCAGTCTCTAGTACCTTTTTTTTTTATTCTGAGGATGCAGATGGAATTCCCCAATAAATCAGCCACTGAGAGGAAGTGTTTCTTCTGAAACAAACTTCTGAATTAGCCAAAACAGGCCTTGGGCACAGACATGCCTGGAACAGACAACTGGAAAAACTGAAATAATGGCTGCTCCAGCAGTAGCAGGACCTGGGTTTAGCTTGATGCTCTTGCATGTAACTCAAAATGGTCCTGAGTTGGTCTCATGGGTTTACACTGAGGTGCCAAATGAGTGCTTACTGTTCTTTATATTAGGGGTACATTTGTCCTACAGCTAAATTAAGTATAGTTAACCCAGGTTAAAAGAGCAGTGAAAGAAGTTTACTGGATTTTTAGCTATTTAAGCAGATGAATTCAAGCTCACATTCTCCCACAGGCTTGGAATTCTACTGAGAGCTCAGTTTAAATGACAGATTTCACTGCTGTAAATTGAGGTAACCAACCTAGGCTAAGCAACCCCCAAAAAAGGTGTTCCTTCAGCAAAGACAGGTATGAAGCACATCCCTGTACAGTATGACTAAAATCCTAGAAAGTTTTTCTTTTGGAGAATTGATGAAGTAGCCATGACTCAGGAAAATATGGTTTTACCCCTGAGCACTGTAGGCTCAGCTGCTGTACTTGGCTTTCTTGTTTTCTACAATTCCCATGGGGTTATACAGTTTTTCTTTTTTCCTTCATCTTATGTTCTCTAGAGATGTTCTGGCTCTTTTCTTTAACTTATCTGCTGTAAGAACAGTGTTCAAAGCACATTTAGGAAACTTTGATATGGTTGTTTTTCAATAGATTAATAATGTTAATATGCTACACTTTCTAAATTATTTTTCAAGAATCTTATTTTACCAAAGCATCAAATTCAGTGAGACATCTCTGAATATCAGGAGATCTAAAATAGTTTCCAGGTTCTGCTACTGCTCTGCTGTGAGCCACTGAGGCAGATGTCTGCTGTCCCAGCTCTCTCACTTGTAAAACATGGATAACAGCTGTGTTCAAGTACCTGGAAAATCTAGATGAGAAGTGTCATACTCAGAATAAAATGTGGCATAGCAAGAACGTGTTGTGGTGTTTTATAAACCATTCTGAAATGTTTGAAAAGTAGTGTTTGAATTACTGGGAATATGTTTTTCTACATATTTTGGGGTTTTTTGTTGTTTTGGTTTTTTTTTTAATAGATCCTATTTTGCTCTGAGTTTTGCTGACATCTCCCATTTGTTTCAGGACAGTTGGGACGTCTCACTTTTTATATTCACAGCCTGTTATGAATTAAAATAAAAAATCAAGCTATGTCACAAAGCCTCAGCATTTGTATCAGAGGCTGATGACATTCTGAAGCAATATACAGTAATACAAGGTGTATAATTCCATTTCCAGTCTTGCAATTCCTCCTATAATAATAGTAATAATTAACTGATTATTCTTAAATTTTAAGCTTCTTGGTTTATTTCTGAGTGGTGCTGGATATCCACTGCTTCCAAGGAAATCAGAGTTGCGCATGCCCATTCCCCCTCTGCACTAAATGTCTGGAGCACCAAGCTTTGTGTGGTAGCTGTGTATTAACTAAAAATTACAACAGCAAGTATAATGAGCTGGTTTACACATTTTGTTTTATTCCAATTAGGACAATTTGAATAATTTTTGTGACTTTTAATTTAATGCAGACTTCTCTGTTAAGTGGCTGAACCGCCTATCACTGTCTATAAAATTTGGCAGAATAACTATGACTGCATTTTATTCTGTTCCTGGGTATTTTCAGAATTGAAAGCAGATGCAGTCTATGGTATTAGGCCTGAATTCACAGAATCATAGAACAGCCAGGGTTGGAAGGGACCCTAAAGATCATCTCACTCCAAACCCCTGCTGTGGGCAGGGTCACCTTGCACTATCCCAGCTTGCTCCAGAACCCCATCCAGCCTGGCCTTGGACACTCCAGGGGTGAGACAGCCACATCTTCTCTGAATAATCAGTTCCTGTGCCTCATTATCCTCACAGTAAAGAACTTCCTAATTTCCAATCTAAACCTACTCTCTGTCGATTTGAAGCCATTCCCCCTTGTCCTGTCGCTCCATTTTGTAGAAATTCCCACTCTTTTATCTTATTTGTAGGCTCCTTTCAGGTACTGGAAGGCCACTATCAAGGCCTTTCTTATTTGCGGTACTTCTGGGTGAATCTTTGTAGAGTAGAACAAATTTCTTATGTTCTTTCCTTAAATTGCACTGCCTGTGTGGTATTGTAAAATTTTTGTAAATTACCAACAAAAATGAGATTTTATAGTAATGGATACCAAACTACTGTCATGCAAGAGACTTTGGTTTACCAAGAGTGGCTAGAATTTCACTTCCAAAGGCTTGACTTTATCTCTTCCAGAACTGCTGCTTGAATAGCAAAGTTTTTAACTTTGGAGTTGAACTTTCCGTTAGAATACAGCAGACCTGGGTTCCATATGTGTCATGCATACCCATTTTACTTTGTTTAAATCTGGTCTTAGTTTGGGGAAGTTTTTAGAAGCATATAAAAATCAAGCAAGTTCTGCATAGATTTAGTTTTCAGTGCTCAGGCAAATTCTCTGCTGAGATATGCTGCTGTGGGAGTTCTAGAAAACCACAAGAAGAGTCAGCTGAACTCATCACTATATTTCTTTGTAGGTAGTACTGATGTATGTGATAATTCAAAGTTTACTATGCACATTAGAAGGTAAAATAATTTTCATTTTGCACAGAGAAATTATCTTCCTTGCATGTGTAGTTTTAGAGTTTAATTAAAATAATGAAAAAATCATTTCTTTTAAGGAAAATAAGATTATCCTTTCAAATAACAGCTGGAGGAAATGTTCTACACTAAAGTGTCGCATGTTATTTGATGACAAAGCATTTTTAACATTTTGGTTTTGGAGTTTTTTTGGTAATCCTCAAAGAACCTTGATATTTTTCCTGTAATTAAATCTATTCCTGCACAGAGAGTGTCAGAGTCTGAAAGGCAGGACTGCTGGAAATTTGGGTAAGCAAGGCACAGGTGAAGAACTCTAGACCTGCTGAGTCTTTAAGCAGAAAAAGACATACAGCCAGCCACAAACTGTAGAGAAACAGCAAAAAGGTTATGAAAATCATAACCTCTGGTACCTTGTGCCATTTAGAATTAATCTTTTTGAACAACCTGATGCCCTTTTAGTTGAACTAGAGCCCTGGCCAAATTTCAAATCTGTGTCCTACCTTACAGGTTTGTTGAAATCTATACCCAAAGACTGAACCTGTGACTCATGTGTAACTTTTAACAGATCTCACTGTGGCTCTTCTGTGTTAACAGGAGGAGATCCTGGCACTGCACTTTGGCTATGTATGCTCTTTTGTGGAGGTGCTCTGAAAATTTGAGTTGAGTTGGAAAGGTCAGGAATTCTCACTTTTTTCCAAGTCTGGCCAAATTATTTTCCAGGGCAGAGAACAGAGTATATTTTATTGTAGCAAGGAGAGGTAGTATTGCCTAGATTAATACCTTTGCTTCCTTTATGGAGTAAGTTTAGCAGAGCTGCAGTGGAGACTCCTGATGGTTCATATCCAGTAAGGAGCCTCCCTCTAGCTAAGTCTGTGGGAGCTGCACTAACCTTTGTCTGCTGAAGACGGCTATTTGCACATCTGACATGCCTTTAAAACGCCAATCAACACATTTTACAATTTTAGTAGCTTTTTAATGTTCTCAGAAGGTCACAGAGAATGAATGAGCCTAGTTGTAATTCTGGCTGGGTTGATCTCATTCAGTTGAAGGAGCTGTCGTTGTTTCCAGAAATTCAGGCCATCCATTTTGCAGTCAAAACCAAATGATAGCTCTTAAAATGATGCTTGTTTGGAGTGTTGATTGCACTGTGCCAGCTTGTGTGCTACTCTTCCAAGCATCTTCACTTGTAGGATCACAGCACTGGCACTGTGATGCTGCAAAAAAGCTCAGGCACCTGCCTGTGCACAGAGCCTTTGGTCCTCTCACTGGGATGCTTTCATGGGGTCCAGCTGTGGTTAATGTAAATTATGTGGTGGGAGAAGCACAGGTTCAGTCTCCACGGCATCTGCTGGACAGTGGGAGCTCAGATTAGGATGTGCAGGATCTCAGGGATGGCATTTGCTCTCTGATGTTTTGTGAGGGAGCACATTTGCAAAATAACAGGGAAATCTCCTGCTCTGGGCTAATACAGCTGAATCAATGGAGGCTATTGAACTTTCACTGAATATTAACTTCTCCTGCACTTGGCAAACATGCTTAGCAAGAGGTGATCATGCCAGCCCCAGTTCTGCCTGAAGGTGATGCCAGGTCGGTGCCCTGATACTTCTGTGTCATGGTGATGAGGACTTGTCAACTGTTCTTTGTCTGATGTCAGGTGGTTCCATTTGCCTTTTGAGATAAAGCCATCTTTTCCTGCTCTGGTGATAATTGTTAGCAACTTACTGTTGAATCCAGTTTATGTTGTACTTTTTTTTGTTTGAACTACTCTACAATGCCGATTAGGTTAAAGGTCAAGTTTGGCACTCTCTCTTCATAAACTCTAGAGTAAGCCTTTTTGATATCTAAGGGATGGTGTGGATGTAACTAGTGGGAGAATTGGCTCCTGTACTCTTGCTCAAGAGAAGTTAAAAGGTTGAAGTCCACCTAAAGATTCATGTTATCATCAAAAATGCAAATAAAGGAGATGGGAGTCACGAGGCTGGATGAAGGATGATGGGTCAGCATCTTGGGCACTCCCAGGTGTTGGCATGTAGAAATCCCCAAGGGAACGTTCAGGCATTGGATGTAGGGCTATCATAAATTCCTTAATTATATTCACTCTCTGCAGTGAATGGGACCACAGCAGCAAGAAGTTTTATTGAGATATTTCTTGTCTTCCAGGCTGGAGAGGGCAGGTGAGACATCCTTTGTTTCTACCCAAATTTCCAATGCAAATCATGCACACTTTTCTACCTGAAGTAATTCCTTTGACTGCAGTCCACTAATTTACATTTTAGCATCCATGAGCATTCAATGCCCCATTTCATGGCATTGCTTAGTTGAAGAGTATTAACTCTGCAATAGCAGAGATGCAATTAATTAATTAGATCTTACCTACCTAACATAATAGTAGGCATCACATATTCCCTTATTCACCTTAGGGTGTTCTCAAGAAAACTGTGGCTTGGAATGAGTAGATGCTGACTTTTGGAAGTTTGCAGAGGTTTATTTTTGAATGACAGGGCACTTGAGAGTTCCAATTGGCATTACTGTGCTTTGCTGTGATTGGGACTTGGAGGAGCAAGGAAGCAACCTTTGAAAGCTGGCTCACTGGGACAGCTGGCAATAAAAGGCTGTGTGTCAGTGAGCATTATGGACCTGATAAGAGCCTGTGACTTGAGCTATATGAAAAAGTGAAATGAACTCACGCTCCTACTGATCATGATGTGCAAGGTCAGGACAAACTACTGAAATATTGGATTGCAAACACACTCTTGGCAGTAAAAGTCCCGACTCAGTACAGCTTGATCATTATAGGGAAGCACAGAGCTGTGCAATAAAACCAACACTGTGTTTGAAATTAGCTCCTTAGAAAGGGTTATAAATTTGAAGGAAGTTTAAAAGTGATTTTTTTCCCTAATAATTTTTCTTAGTGTTCTGTAGTTCTCATTCCTTTGTCTTTTTAATTGTGCACTTTACCTCAGGAACAGTCACTGCTGAGGAAGGGAGTCCAGCTGAAGCCCAAAAGATCAATGAAAGGAATGGAGAGGCAATTCCCTTTTCTTTTTTGTGTGTGTGTTGGTGCCTTTTTTCAATACAAGTGTTAAATGTGAAAGCAATAAAGACTGAGAAGATAAAAAGCTGGGATTTGAGAGAAAGAGCTACTTCCCATAAGGACATTAAACCCATGAATGTGCTGTCAGTGAAACTGCTGGCAGCAAAGAATGGAGTAGAAGTGGGTTGTTATTTTTTTTATTTTGTGAAGCTGCAGGATGATAAAAGCAGGACAGTGGACTAAAAATTGGAAAAAGCAGATAAAGGCAAGCCAGGGGTTAGGTTATATCCTGTCCATAAATTTCATGTGTTCTTATAGCCATTTTAAAATGCTTTTAACTCCAGTAAAACAATGGTCCAAGGGACTGAAGACTTTTCCACGTAAGTGGAAACTTCACTGAAATTAAAAGAGCTTTGGTATGAATTCTTCCTGAATGACTAATCATATTTGATCATTTCATTAGACTCCAAGAGGAAGCAAAAATGGTTGGTCTGTTTGTTCTCTCATCTACAAAAGATGGTGGCCTTATCATGTTTCAGTGGACAACCTAAAACTGATTTATGCTCTCAGTTATCTGAATGAAAGGCACTGGCCTTGCTGCTGTTCCTCCAGTTCCTGAATGCTTGCTGCTTTCCTACTGGCTGACAAAAATGGAAAACTTGATTAATAGTGGCTGTTCAGATAGCTGAAGAAATTACAATTTAATAAAAGGGAGTGACAGGTCTAGCCAGGCTTGGGACACAGAACAGCAGAGCTCCCTCGATTTAGGACTCAAATGGCCCAGGGTGGAATTTGTTCTTTCTTTTTTTCCCCACAATGCTACATGTCAAAAAGACATTAAAAAAAATAAACTAAAGCAGAGGAAAACCAAATAAACTTAATTCCCAGCCCCGTTTAGTCACAGCTGCAGCAGTCCTTGTGCACTAATGTTAACTGGTTTGCACATGCCTGCAGGCACTTTACCTCTCCCATTTGTTCTTTGAGAATGAGAATTTGAGTTGACTTTGCTGAGAGATGGGCTCCCAGCTCCAGGAAGGAGGCTTGATGTTCTCCCAGCCCAAAGGTTAAGGCTCTAATCCATCCCCTGGAGCTAAGAACAAGGTGGTGCTAAACCTTTCCCACTCCTTACAGAACATAATTGTTAGGATATTTTGAAATGAGTAAAGGTTAAATAAAGTAAAGGCTTCCATTCACACATCTTCCCTATTGGCTTAGTTGCTGTCATTGTTCTGATTTTGAGATCACGAAGATTCTGCAAAATCATCTTATTTGTCGTGACACTACTGCTATTCACAGCTTGGGGAAAAAATATCTTCCTCCTCCTCTTCTTTGGCATGGTTATAGCAATTTCTGAGCTTGAGTTCACTGTCAATCCTTCATCAAGATCCATCCAGGGTGCTAAAAGTGCCTCAGCTAACAACAAATGGCAAACATTACATGAATATGTGTACACACAAATGTTCCACTTGGGTTCTCTATGTCTGTTACTCTGACTGAAAACCACATTTATGGGGTCAATTGAAAGAATTTACAGAAGAAATTGCTTTCTTCTCACATCATCACTCTGGTTTTTTGAGCACCTCTGGACTAGGTCTTTATGTAAGAGCTTTTCACCCTTGCTCATCTGTTCAGATTTTCTCTCTGTTATGCCACAGCATAAAGGATACAAAAGACTTTGACTCAATCAAAATCAAGTGTGGTTTGCCCACATTCATTTTAGGTCTCCATTATCATGATGTGCCTGGCCTTTTTACTTAGCTAAATTGCTCTGTGGTTTGAGTGGTGAGGAAAGAGTCCTGATATATTTGGACCATCCAACTTTTCAACACCATCCTTTACATTTCTCATAAGAGCACAGTTGGAAAGAAAAATCCCTTGTTGCCACATGCATAGATTTTAGGCAAATTTTTTTCCAAGAGCAGGCAGCTTAACAGAGCAGTAGCTGAAGTTTTTTTGTCTTCTTGAAGAACTGTTTGCAGCTTCAAAGTATAGTTTTATCAAATATTTAATGTAACCGTCTACAGCTGTTAGTTGTTTATACAAGAAGATAGAACTATGTAATTTAAGTCAAAATGTGCAAAGCTGAGCCAAAATATGTCCATAACTTGCAGCTCTAAACCTTCTTGTCTCAAGGCTATCTTCAAGCAGAAGCCATAAAATTCAATCCTGTAATTTTTCCTGATTATATAGGTCATGGATTTTCCAGCCTGAGAATTACTGAATTCAATGTGCCTACCAAGTTCTATGGCCTACTTCTTACACAGGTAACATTAGCAGATTTTTGATTAGCTGGACTGAACCATTAAGGACATTTCCTATCCTGTGGAATAAAGCTTGTGAGCTAACCAAACCTATTAGTCAGACAGTTAAATCATTGGTGTGTGTATGGGATTTCAAATCCATCTTTGAGCCCAAACTCCTGTGCCTGGGGAGGAAAGTGAAATCCACAGTAAGGCTGCAAAGGAGTATCAGAGCTCCTGACCTGCTCATTGAGAAGGCAGTAGCAGGAGATCGAACCCATCAGGCAGTTTAATTAATTAGTAGCTCAGCAGTCCCCAAATTCCATAGCTTTGTGTATCAAACACAAAATCACACTTTGGCAAAAGACTGCTCATAACAAGCCAAAACTTTTGTTGCACTTCTTCCACACACCTATCCTGCCATCGTCTTTTCATCCACCCATTATCTTTGTTAGAAGATGGAGTGTAATTCTAAATGCAAAAAAGGGTTAAAGTTTTGGAAAATAGGTTGGGTTCTACTCTAGAGTTCTGACAAAGAAAAATCAGACCTTAATTTCTCTTGGATTTTAGTAGGGGGCTTTGCTAGTTAGGGAATTCACTGACACATAAACAGCCATGATTCTCTGTATGAAATTGCTTTTTAGGCATAATTCACCATTGGTTTTTTAAAGAGGTGTTTCAAATACTCTGAGGTTTAGTCAAAATAGTGGAAAACTTGAATATATGTATCCTTATTGGTCCAAGAACAAGAAGTTTCAATCTAAGACACCACAGATAACATGATATCTTTTATTGAAACAAGAATATTAATCTAGTCTTTATATAGTAATACATCTAGAAGCAGAACTTCTGGGCCTTTAAGCTTGAACTTTATAAAATATTCTTGTTCCAATAAGAAGTATCACATTATCTACCTTGTCTACTTAAATGCATGTTTTAAATGATGGATTAGTGGCTATTTTGGGTGCATTTTTACTGTGTTATTATCTTGAGTCTCATGCAACTGTTTTCAAAGCTATAAATCTGTACTCTTTATATGCCAAATTCAATCATGACCTCTTTTTTCACTATGCTTTAGTCACATTTTCAAATAGTTTACACAGTCCCAGAGTGTTGTATTGATGTTTTCTTGATTTGGTTTTATTATACTTTATTTTTGTCAGCAAGAGAAAATACTTTCAAGAAAAGAGGATGTCTTTTAATGAATTTTATGCAGAAAGACCAGGTAAAAATACCTAAGATCTCCCATAAAATGATTATTTCTGGAAATGTGTTATCTGTGGAGACACCACAATCATTTCAGTGTAGAGCAAAGTTTGTGCTAACAATCACTGCCACTATCAAACACTGCATTATTGAAAACATTTGTGGATCCCAGTGCTTTAATGGCAGCCTTTTAATTGTCTGCATCACTGGTTAGCTGGATCTGTGGCAATGTATGCCAGTAAATCCAGCCCGTGTCACTTGCTGTGATTGAATGTGATCTGCAGGCCTGCTCCACATCAAATAGCAACCATGGGGCTGAAAGGCAGAGACTAGGAGTAAAACAGAAGTAACTGTGGCAGAAGGGAATCCTTCCCTAGTACCCTGATCCTTTTACATGGTAGTATTCCCAGGGCAGGCTTTAGATGCAGTTCCTGACCTGTTATCCCCACTGAAGTAAGTGTTGCACAGACATGTACTAAAAATAGCAGGTTTTCTCCCTGAAAATGCTAGATGTGCAGGTCAATGCTTAATTTTGCTGTTTGATAAGGGAAATGAAAAGTTAAATAGAGAACTTTTCCACCTGCACCAGTTTGGGTTCTGAGAGAGTTTGAAGAAAGGATGAAAATCCATCCCTGTTGCACTAACAAAGAAATCCTAGGCTGAACTACCTTTGTAGCTTTTCCCAAGGTCCCACCAGGGGAGTATTTTGGAGTGCCAGGCCTCCCTGGAAGCACTAAGGGATGGGGGCTGTCCCAGAGATGTGCAGAGCATCTCCCCTGCCAAGCCTGACCACTCTGTGGGCTGTGGCAGCTGGCTCTGGGCTCCCTGGGAAAATGAAGCTTGCAATGAGATTTCATCACTTCATGGCCACAAAAGGCATAACCCTGCTGGGGGGATGGCAGAAAGCTGCAAGATTTCACTGGGGCCTTTATAAGGTGCTTTGTTTTGTTTTTTCATGAGATGTTTTCAGGGCCCTTCAGAAATCGGACATCTCCTCTGGAAAATACTGATAGGGTTTAAGAGCTGGTTTCCTGATAAAGAGATAAAAAAATTACAATGTCTGAGTACATGCTGTGTTGACTATGGCTACTATTATGTGGTTGGACAAAGACAATATGCAGAAAGAGTTCCTCCCTTTCCCCACTTTTTCCCAAATTTCAGTTAAAATAGTAGCTCACTCTCTGGAAGTACAACTTCTCCAAGAGTTTTGTATGTCTGGAAAGCTCAGCACAGTGCACTCCTTTGCTTTTTGATAAAGGACTCTTGGAGTATTTCTTTTTAGAAAATGCTTAGAAAGGCTTAAAATCTTTTAAAAATGGTTGAATAGCAAGAGGTGTGTACATCTATAGGAGTATTTTTTTGTAAATTCTGAGGTAGGAATTCATCTTTGACACCTTCAGGAGGTGCTTTGATTTAGTGATATATCATAGAGTAAACTCTGCAGGTTATTTGCACGTATCCTGTGCAGGAGCCACTGCTAGGAAACAAAGAACAACTGAAACTGTCAGGAAGCCAGCAGCAAAGATGAAACTATAGGAAAAAAAAAAAAATAGGAACAATCCTAAAGTTGCCATATATGCCATAGATCTGTTAAGCACTGTGTGAGAGCTTGAACTGGAGCTAGGAAAAACCCAAAATTAATCAGATAAGAGGGATGTCAGTGATCACCTCCAGCTTTCCTGTTCAGCTGACAAACGCTCTTGGTGGAGGAATGGGATCTTAGCAGCTGAGCAAGGAGCTAAGGATGCAAGGGAAAACAGCATCTGCCACAGAATTGCTGCTTTTGTGCTTTTCACCCATACTGCTCACTTTTGGGCTTTAAATGAGAAACCTTTGGGGTCCCCCCCTGCATCTGTGGAAAGTGAGCAGACCCTGCAGCTGGACTGTTGCTTGGCAGCCTGAATGTCACATCCTCTGTGACACTGGGGAAGGGAGTCTGTAGAAAAAGCTACTTCCACCTACATTTATTCTGGCTCCTTTCACTTATCCATTCCTAGATAAATTCTCCCTAACCTGGTGCCGAAACCGTAAGGTGCTGGTCGATTTTTGTGAGGCTGCCTGAATGACTCACCTCATTTCTCAGATTGCTGATAAAACAAGGGGGAAATTAAAAAAAAAAAAAGTCTAGTAGGATTGAAAGCTCTTGGCAAGGTTGAACTGTCATTTTGTAGGCACAATTACTTCTGGCTGAGCTGGGTCTGTGAAACACGAGGCTGAACTCATGCTGAAGTGTCTCGGGTTGGATTAGAGGGATTCAGGTTGATGAACAAAGTCCTGCCTGTAGGCATGAATGAAAAACCTGGCCTCAGGCTCCCCCATTCCTGACTGCAGGAGTTCTTGCCTGTGAATGGAGGGCACTACTATGTCAATTTGCTGGAAAGCAAAACAGAGGGCAAAAGGCTACTCTAGTCTTCCAGTGAATGTGCAAAATTCAGTTGTTATCAAGGATAAATAAATGGAGCTCATCGATCAGAATTTGTAGGTTCTTGACATAATAAATTTTATGTGTGTATATATATTGTATATATTATATATATATTATATATATAGTATATATATAGTATATATATTATATGTATATATTATATTTATATGTATATATATTGCATTTATATCTTAAAAATATGGAATTGTATATATATATATATATTTGGGACAGAGGCCCCAAAGCAGTAAATGCTTCAGTCACAGTACTTAGAAATCCTGTCAGAAAGTTGGCTAAGGGAACTGGGGACATGCTACAAAGTAGTGAAGAGTGTGGAAGCAGTGGATCCTAAAATTGTGCAAGAGATATACAGGATTTGGCACCTGGGAACAAGGTTTTATGGTGAACTTGATGATTCTGGAGGTCTTTTCCAACCCAAATGATTCTTACAATTCTCTGATTGAATGATACAGAGCAGTGGTTCACATCCAGCCCAGTTCTTTTGGGGCTGGACTTTAGTTTTCCCACGAGGTCTCTGGATCTTTGTGAAAGAGGTTTGCTAAACTTCTTTTGTTATAAATATGCCCAGGTATCAAGAATTCTGTAATAAGCAGAGTTTCTCACAAAGAAGGCAGTGAGAAAATAGACTAATTAAAGTTCTTAATTAAAGTCTCTGCAAGAACAGCATTGAAAAGTATTCAGACATTTGTCTCTTTAAGAGATCCTTCTTAGCCACAGTTGTAATACAGTGCTGATCTGGGACAGGAAATCTCTGTCCCTGGGTAGTGTTCATTTCTTATAAATGAACTGTCTTTAACAACGATACGTGTTAATCTGGCACCTTTCTCAAACATTGGAATCAACTTAGTAAATTTGGGGGAAAAATTTAAGTTTGGCATGTGGTAAATTTATATGCAAAGAAATGATAAAGGGGACATCCTCCCAGCTGGATTTTTCCAAACTCTCATGAGTTTTTGTTGCTTTATTTATTGAACATTTCACTACCTTCCTTTGTCATCATAAATGCACTATACGTATTAGAGACAATTATGAGCATGGTGGTGTGGTTTTGGCAGAGGTTAGGTTCAGAATTTGGCATTGTTCATTTTGTTTATCTGCATCATGCTATAATATACCAGAGTACTTCTTCCCCTTTTGTAGCAATGTTAGTCATGTGAAGAGGCACTAGTTTAATTTTTATGGGGAGAGAGGTCATTGCTTCAGAAAGGGGCAATTAAGATCTTAGTTTTTCACGCTCAAATATGTGCCTTTAGAGTTTTCTACATCAGTGTTTGTGTCTTGACAGATATGTTCTCCTTTTCTCCATAACAGTCAGCCAAGAGACCAATCTAATAATTCAGACTGAAAGGGTAACAATGAAAATTTGATGGTCCAGATAGAGATGAGAAGAGACAAGGAATTTTCTTTCACACCACAACCAAGAAAGAGAAGATTGGCTCTTCGGTTCATTCAAATCCTTTAAATTCAGCAGATCGCCTTTAAAACAATTTCAGGAAAAACACTCACCGGGCAAATATTTTGTGTTGATTTTACACACACATTGTTTCAGATTCAATACAAAGGTTTTGTCTCTGCCTGCTTAGAAGGTGTAGCTCAGACATTCAGAACGTTCTCCTGGGCAGAAGTGCAAATAAAACCCGAGGGAGGACCATGAGGTGAGGCAATGTGAAGGAGGAAAGTGGATGTGTTCAGCTGGAAGGAATGGCAAAAGGTCTGTCTTGCCCAGCTGGAGGGTCATTTAGGGCCATATTTTCTGGTCATTTTGAAAGTAAAGCCATGGTTGAGAGACGTTAAAATCCACTTTGAGGGTGTGTTTAAAAATAAGGTTGTTATTGGAACCAAATCTAAACTTTAGGAATCTGGAATTAAAGTAATAGAAGTGGAGTGCAGGGAGAAGTTAGAGCCCTTGTGCTGTGGTCAGGCTGACTTTATAAACACCTTGCTTTCAATACAACTACTAGTAATTTGAGTAATTTATACAATTTGCTCTAGATATGTGCATACTTTGGAAGAGAAAAGCACTTCTGGTGGTTCAACTATATGGTTAACTGGTATTAGCGAATAATTTTTTCCTATGTATGGCCTGATTTTTTTTTTCTGTATTAGTTAAAAATCTCCCCTTAAAATTTAAATACAAAACCCCAATAGAGATCATAGTAAGCATTGCACTGTGTCATTAGCTCTTATAGCACCAAAACCCCCAATGAAATAGAGGCAGTAAAAAAAGGGAACAGCATAATAATTTTCATCAGTGCTTCTTGTTTCTATGACTGACCAGCAGGACCACAAGAAAATCCTTTAACCTTTTTTGCTGCAGTGACAACATAATTTTAATACTTCTGCTGAACTTCATTTGGCTTAGTAAAGTCCTATAAAGTGCTTCGATCAATTTGTTTAAATACAAGGCATGACTGAAGCAAGGCCTGCTCTTGATGCTGTGTTTTCTAGTGCTGAGATGAATGCTGATAGAACATAAAAAAAAAAAAAAAGGGATACAGGAGAAACCTGGAAAAATGTTTTGTGCATTCCCTGTATGCTTTATCTCACTTATTTTTCCCAAAGGAAAGTGTAATGGCAAAAAGTAGGATATTTAGCCAGTTTTTTACAGAGGAGAAAAGCAAAATTGCTTACTAAAAAGTAGGACAATTCTAGCAAAAGTAGGGCAGTTTACTGCACGTTAAGTACCTTTGGATTATGTGCATTGTATCACGCTTACTTTGCACAGACAATTAGTTCAAAGTGGGACTCCCCACATGAGTTCAGTGAGGAAGATTTATCTCAGCAGATAAAGCTGCAGCACCACATCAAACAGGGTCACAACACACCCATCAAGAAAATAATCTGGAGAGCAGCTAGAACTGGCTGAACTCGTGTGAAAAAGGAAAATGTCACTGGCGCTTAGGCTAGAGATCAAATCAGATGGGAAAAAATGGATATCAGTGATGCTGGAATAGGTCACAGAGATTAAAATTCCAAAATTTGTGCTTAGAGTAACTGCACAACCTGCAAAGTTTTCCTGCCTTTAAGGATGAGATCATTTCAGTGTTGGCAAAGGATGGAAAAGACAACAGGATGGAGAATTTTTTTAACAAATTATTTTCATAAAGGGTTAATGGATAAATTACTTTGGGGGGTTCAGGTGGCACTTTGAGGGCATTACTTCCAGGGACCCTTGTCCAGAAACAATGGATGTGCAACTATCTCGTGTGTGGACTGATTATTTACATTCCACAAGGTAGGGTGTGGCAGTTGTTGGGCTGTGTCCTCTCAAAGTACATGGCCCAAGTAAAACATCCTGGCTAGACCTAGAAAGGAGCCCTGCTCCAGAGTTCAAACTTGAGCTTTGAGTTTGGCTTCCAGTGAACATGGAGGGTCAGCAGGGCATCCTGAGGCTTGAAGCACAGGTAGAAACCCAGCATGATCTGAAGACTGCTTTTCTGACACAACTCCTCAAACGTTTTATCCTGGTCCATTTGAAAATTGGCTTACACAGACATGTCTGTGATTTTATTCTTTAGGAGCTATGCTAAAACATGATCTGACAGTGCAAAAGGTACATGGGAGAATGGAGGTGAGGGCATATCAGGATGGAGAAATGTAGTATAACTGCAGTGTACTACTCCTTTCCTTCACAATAAATAGGGTATATATTGGCAAGCAGAGCCTGCTTGGCTTGTCTGTCTGAACCAATGACCTTCCAGTTTTGTTTGTGTACAGTCAAAATGATGCTTCTATTGGCAAGAAGGAGGGGCCAGTGCTTCTTTACGAGGTTATCTAAAGATATAATTTTAAAGGTGAAGTTTCCCTCCATCTGTGTCAGAAACAAATGTCTGCACCCAAGGCACAGAAAGCATTTTCCCCTTTTTTCACATAATGGCTATCTGCATCCTTCTGCAAGTGAAAAATTATCAATATGCTATTTTGTTGTTTTTTTTTTTTTTTAATTAAGTTGTTCTAACCCTTATCCTGTTACTTTAAACTTGATTTCTATTCACAGTGCCTCTTTTGTGCAGTAACTTCCACTTGTGATTTTGCAAACATGAATGCATTCATTATGTCTTGATTAGGTACTAGAAGGTCTAGCCACAACTATTTAGTAAGGCAGAATAAACAACTCCATTTCTGTATCTGTGCAACCTCATCAGTGCTAAGTAGTGTTACAAATGCATTGAAATCATCTCTAATTTGAGTCAAGGTTACATAAATTAAAACTTATTTAAAAATAAGGAGTGATCTTTCTGGTCAGCCCAAATCTCCCAATCCACAATGATATAAACAGTCGTACATACCATATTTCTTCTGCTGAGCATGATATAAATTATTACTAATCATATTCCCCTCTGAGTGATTCTTGCCTAACTAAATTTTCTGCAGTGAGCAGAGATCCAGTTTTAAGGGAAGTTAATGGTGAGGAAATTAAAGAACCATGGACCACAGCTCTGGTGAAGATTTGGGCTACAGTTATTAAAAAACATAATTTCAGCAATCCCAATATATTTTTAGACCCTTTTAACCAGAAAATGAAGCCATGTTTTCACTGATTGTGATGACCATGGCTGGAGCTGTGTCCCCTAACTGAGAAATTGCAGAGGCACTGAGGGGGTACAATAATTTCTCTGTAACCTCTGGCAATCTTTTTTTCAGCAGGTGCTCCCCACTCTTTAATGAGCATCCATTATCCTTTCAGTTCTCTCCTTCCATGTTTTTGATCTTAAAGGAATTCCTTTCTTCAGTTCATAGGGCAGGTTTGCATTTTCCTATCTCTGGAGGTGTCCAAGGCCAGGTTGGATGGGGTTCTGAGCAACCTGGTCTGGTGGAAGGTCCCCATGGCAGGGGACTGGAACCTGATGAACCCTTTCAAGTCAGACCATTCCACGATTATGGTTATGATTCTTACTGATCTTATTGGCTATGGTTGATTATGGTTCTTATTTCTAAGAATAAAAGCCACTGCCAAACACGAAAATTTCAAACAAGTGCAAGGATGCTTTGCTTTTTCTCAGCATAAGGCAGAGGTTCCTAGTGAAGAAAGCTCATTATACAGAATAAAAGTGGGATCTGTTGACAGGAACTACAGTTTGAGTGCTATCAAACATACCTTTATTCCCTTTTCCTCCCAGTCTCTTTGCTTTCACATGACTGCTGTTCAGGATTTCACTTTCAAATAAATATTTGGCACTTGTATCCAAAAAGACAAACAAATACCGAGAGAAAAATTTGCCTGAGTAAGCGAACACTCCTATTCAAAATTCTGTGGCTAGATGAATGGATAAGTGACAACAGTGACGAATAAATAGTGCCTGGGCCTGCCAAAACCCAGCATTAGAAAGTGTAAACAAAGCAGCACAGAAAACAGATGGATTCATTTTAAGTTTTATCCTTTTTCAGTCAAGAGATGCTAATGAGGCCACTTCACTTTGCACCATGACCCTGGCTGGCACAGTGTGTGCCAACACCAGCCACGGGATGGACTGGAGCAGCTGCCTTCCCCAGGGCCAAGCCATTATTTCCAAAACTACAGAAAAACATTATCCTGCTGAATAATGGCTGAAGAGACCAAGCACCATCCCAGCCATCTCACTCCAGGATTAGGTATTTGGATTTGCGCTGGATTCATGGCAGAAGCAGAAATGTGGGGATTTGCTTGCTGGGGCTGGTGGGGAGAGGAGGGGGATTGGTGCTGAGCTGAACTGAAATTTGGTGAGGTTTTACAGGAATTATGACTTTTTGACAGTGTTTATATATTAATGTTGCAGCTACAGAACTGTAGCTGTTGCCTGTATTTTTGGGGCACTTATTTGTTCTTTATCCTTATTTTTTTATTTTTTAAGAAATTAAAGTTCACCAATTGCCAAGACATTTCTCTCAGATTACTTAAACTTCCAGGGCTGGATTTTTTTTTTTTTCTTCTCCTTTTTAACTATGAATTAATTCAACACGCAATATCTACTTCCATTTCCAAAAGATCTATAACAAGATTCTGAGGACTGCTCAGATTTTGCTCCCATTGCCTGTTTGCTTTGAGGGTAGCCAAAGCTCAGTGGGTATTGGAGGCAGGTGCAGTCTGCTCGGTGATTGGCACTGGTGCCATATGGCAGCTTCTTCCTGAGGAAATGTTCCTTTTGTCTGCTCCTCCTGGAGCCCAAGCAACAAAGGTTGCTGTGAAAAATGTAGCTAGCTAGTGGGGCTTTCAGTTTCAAATTGGTTAAAACAAATTTTGAATATAACGAAGTTATGCTTGAAATAAAACCCTGAATTTGAAAATTATGTCTGGCAAGCTCTGGTGCAAATACCCAAAATATAATATGTCTGGACAAAAAGCCAAGAAAAAGCATGTCTTTGTCTGCACATGTGGATTTGGATGCTGTTTCTAGAAGGAAATTGTAAGAGAAATAACATCTCCCAATAACAATTGCCTATTCTTAAAGTTCTCAGGGGAAATTTCTAGCAGCAAGTCTCAATTTTCAATTTTCCTGTGGTTTCATCCCCCCCCCCCCCCAGAGCCTGCTGCTGCCTGATGCTCTTCTGCAGATTCTCCTCCCTGTGATGCACATCTCTGTCTCTATCTCCTTCTTCCTTGTGCCTTTGACACTGTTTCCTTTTAGGAGAGTTGTTCCCCAGTTTTGCCCCACAGCTTTCTCCTTGCATCACTGGCAGCTCAAATGTATTTATTTCTATTTCAAAAAAACTACTTTTTGCAACAGTGATGTATCCAACCCATGCTGCTAACAGATGAAATGACTTGAGCTAGAACTACCTAAAGTCACTTTTCACACGTATTTTCCTTCCAGGCATTGTGAAAACTAATTCTGGTCCTTGGTCCTATTCTGGGAAGCTCACCTGTGGCCCAGGTGTGATTATGGCCTTCACAGCTAGCATTGGTGGGATCTGTGTTGGGACACCTGTGAGCTGGAATATCTCTCGCAGGTTGGAAAAAGTATTTTATAGCTACATGAAAAGTAAAAGGGACATAGAGCTGTAAGATTATTTTAAAGGGATGCCAGGAAAAACCATGACTGCGACTTCTCAGCAAGCAGGGAATTTAATTCATAAAGCAAATGTGTTTGAAAACAAAACCTATCATGCTCCCTGCTTTCTCATTCATTTTTCACATCATATAACTCACCTTTGGTACACTCAGTTATCCAACAAGGGTTTTCATAAAGTAAGGTATTCATGTGTATACATACACTTATATCTATTTGAGGTATAATTTCCCTACAATAACTTTGTATTCCTGCATGAAGCTAAATAAAGAATTCACCCTAATTCTTTGACTGCACAAGAGCAGGAGCCTAATGGCTCCTCTGAGCTTAGATATATTTGCTGAAAGGAGTTTAATAACATAATAACGTTGCTGCCTTCCGCTGTCATTTCTTAGGTTATCTATCATCTGGTTGATTGGAAAACATTCCCCAAAGAGTTCTGGTATTCTAGTGCATTTCCTAATCCAATAGTTTCATTACTTATGTAATTTTCTTTGTCCTGTGGGGGAAGGGCATGTATATTATTGTTCATTCCATGCAGATTTTGAAATCAAAATCATATCATAGTCTCATTTCCCATCCTCCCCTATCCTTGATTCCTTTTTATCAGGTCACTTGGAGGATGCCATCGTGCTTGTACTGTCTTACCAAGGAAGTTCTGTTATCAAATACATCAAATTTTTTTGGCAAACAGCGGAGGCCTTAGGAGATTGCAGAAGAGCCATACACCACGTTCATACACCCCAGCTGCTGAGTTTCCTTGGTTGCTGTAATCATTTTGTTGCACTAATCAGCCACAAGATGATAATAGTCATGTAAGGCAAGCAATTACTAGGTTTCCTGGGATAGTCCAACCACAGGGACTATTCCTAATTTAAAGGAGCTTTAACTGCCAGTGCATATGTATGTATTTTTCTTAAACATTTCAAACTACAGTTATGAAGTGAAATAATAAATGGTATTCTCTCTTGTTCTCCTGAAGGGACTGTGCCTAACCCTGGAATTACTGACATCTGTATATCATTTCAGTGGTAAATTACAGCTGGGACATGCTAACCCCAAAGTGTGAGTAAGAGCTGCTCCTAAATGATTGGAAATTTCTTGGCAATTTATCCTTGAGTTATAATAATTAGCTAAGTCTTCATTCTCTTTTGATAGTTGTGCAAAATTTGTGCTATTTTCTTAGCACCAGAATTGATTGTTTAATCAGCAAGAAGAATAGTCTTTCTGGTGAAGACTAGATTTCAACTAAGCCTAATTTTGTGTTAATTGTCTCATTGACAACTTCCTCTCCTTCTCCCCTTCCCCCATATAAGCAGAGGAATGATAGAAACCTGGAATTAATGTTTCCTTGGAGATGATGTAATTTCCTGAGTTGCTCTAAAATAATCTGAATTTCAAGACTCTGTTACCCACTACTATGAAGAAAAGTATAACAAATAATGCTAATATATTAATGGCTAAAATATATTACCTCATTTTAGATAGATTATACACAGTTCTCTAATAATGTATTTGTGCTTTCTGGGCAAGAGGTTAAACACAACAAATACAATGGTGAAACTCAAAATTTTTGCTATTTATCTCTGTTGCCAGTAAATAAGATTAGAGTAACTGTTTATACATCTGTTAAAAGTGGCTGTCCTTGAAAAAAATTAATATAATAATGAATAATGAGTTTTTCAGTTGTGAGATGGTGGGCAAATTGTAAAGAGGCTAGAAGTTAACTTTATTTCTCAAAATGGGTTGCAGCCCTTATATCCATGTCATAACCATCCAAGGGAAAGTAAAACTAAAATTTTTTAGACAAGGACTGAAAATTTAAGTAGCAGTCTAAGATTCACATGCTGCAGTGAATTTGGCATTTGACTGCTATATTTTGTATTGTTGCTGTGATAGTAATTATGGGATAGCTCTGTTCACCATGGAAAACACATGTTTTAATAATTCTGTGCTGCTTACTGGGAGCAAGATGAAATAAACAGGGGCAGATGAATGAGACTTTTCCTGGCTTCGTTAAAACTATCAATTGCTTAATTCAGAAAGCATAGTGAAATTCAGAAAAACTTTTCCAAGTCATCATCCTCCTCAGAGATGCCCGAGTTCTGGAAGTTTGGAAAGCTTCTGAACCTTCTCAACAAACACTATTTTGTAAGTGTGAACTAGAATTTGAGGTATAACAGTTCGAAGAAATAGAAATGAGAAGCTCTTTTTAGGAGATGATCCTTGTTGTATCTTTTATATATAAAAGATATATAATTCTATATGTGCAAGCACAGTGCTTAGGGGCATGGTTGAATGGTGGATTTGGTGGTTTAAGGTTTGTGGTTGGACTTGATCTTAAGGGACTTTTCCAATCTAAAACATTCTGATTCTCTAAAATGAGTCTTGCTGAAATTTAGATATATTTCCAAAATGCTGGGAGTTTATAGACTCCAGTGGTTTAAGATTACATTATATACAGGTCAAAAAATTGTTTCTTCTTATGCTACTTATTCCATTGAGTATTTATGTTCTCCTTTACTCACCTTTAACTAAGTGGTTTTCAACAAGTTATATTGCAAGTGTCAGCTTCAAATAGTCTTTGACTCCTAACTGACAAATCTGCACCCTTTTGAGAGTACAGAAGAAATAATGAAGATACAATATCCTAAGATACAATATCCTAAAAATGGGAAGTATCATTATTATTTCACTATCTATGTAAATTTGATTCTTAGTTCCTCTTTCCCTTTGTTCAGTTCTTTTGTTGAGTGTTTCTTTTTCCCCTATGCTTCCAAATATTTGTTGTAAGGTCCTAATAATATGTAACATTTCAGCATATGTTTCAGTTTAAGGACACTAATGGTTTTGACTCTGTCCAGAAAAATCAACTTTAGATGTGCTTAATTCTCATATTAATTAAGTATTTTCTTATTCTGTAATTGCCTGTCTAGAAGAGGGAAACATTACATTAATTCAGTAGGTCAGAGAACACTGATGGAATCTTGATTTTAGCATTGGTTTCTAGCTACTTTATAATTCTAATTGTACAATTTTATGTATTTTATCTTTCTAAAACATACCAAAAATAACTACTACTTTTCTAGCACTGGTAATTATTCTGCGCTTACTTGCTTTTAATTTGAACATTTGCTCATTCTCTGGGAATAATCGCAAACACCAGAATTGTACAAGATTTCTGCAATTAAGAGTCCCCTCCCTTCTAGATCATAAGTTTAAATGTTAATGGAAACCGTTTCAAAATCTGGTTGTTTGCAGGAAGATCCCCTAGTGATATAGGGAGCTGGTATGAATGGTGGGCAGAGGAAAAGAGTTTAGTTAAAGGTCTTTGAGGACTTCCCAGAAATTAAAATTTCATAGTGAGTGTTGAACTTGGATTTCCCCTTATAGAAAACATTGAAGGAACTAGTGAAATTAAAATGCATAGAAACTCAAATGGAGTTTGATAGATTAGCATGAGAGTTCTGTTCTAATTTAGACAAAAAAAACAACCCAGTGTCCTTGTCTTCTTGAAGTAGCAATAAAATTCTAAATCTTTTATTATACTCATGCACTCAGAAACTTTGATGAAAGTTACACTAATTGTGAAGTCAAATAGCACCAGTTGTGAACAGAAGCCTACATAATGTGAAAGATATGGCATAACCAAACTTGATTACAAGTTATTAGCTCATTCATCCTATAAAACCCTGGGTTTAAAATCAAAAATATTGATGATGCAAACCATCAGTGTGGTTTGTTTTGCTTTGTTTTGTGGAAATCTTGCAGTCCTTGCTGCTCTATTTCCAATGAGGGAAATGGTTTTACTCTTACTGAGATTGTGGCTGGAATGAGTTTCCATCCATAATCTCTCAATACAAATACATATACACACATGTCTATATGTCTGTGTTTATACATACATCTATCTATCCATCTGCAGGTATGTAAATATTTTTATTTTAACCACTCAAGCATGCAGACCAGTCAGCCTGCCCATGCACTCAAGTGTTGTATTTGCAAGGCAGGGAAATATTGAGGGAATCTGTTCAAAATTGAATGGTCTATATAAGTTTTGTTGTATGCTGGACTGGATGTGAAAAAATATCTGTTTCATATAAAATATTATCAGACAAAAGGGCAACAGTCTAACTGAACAGCTTGTTTTATTTGAAATACCCTGGAGCAATATCTTTTTCCACTACTTCTACCCATCCTTTCATTCTCAAAACTGATTCTAAAAATAGGTAGTGTCAGTGTTCAAAGTGTTGTACAGTTATTTTTATATAACTGTTGTGTGCAAAATCGTTCTTATTATTACATTAATGTGAATTCTGTATGTGTGCATTTTTGTCAGTTATCAAATGTGAAAAATAAAAGTTATGATCTTCTACTTAAGTGGGAATATATTTCAATTGTTCATGATCAGTGAATGATAACAGCTGATACTATAAGTAAACTGATCATATATTATTTACTTCTGTGTCAAACACTTTCAGAATCATAACTCTTAATTTGAGGGGAAAAAAATTAGAAACTGGATGAAAATTACTTTAGTTTTATTAATAAATTAAGATTCATAACTAGACTGATTAAAAAGTCTGTTTGGCATGTATGCTCCAAATATTGTGCTTAGAAACCTTTTCTTCATGGAAAGTGCAGGACAAACAGTTGGGTTTGATCAGCTACAATTATCTAAAGATTTATCTGAAAGAGAGTATTTGACTTTATATCTTCAGATGATTTACCTTAACTTAGAATATTCCTTTACAGTCACAGTCCAAGAGCAGAAATGTATATGCAAGTAGTAATTGTACCTGTGACCACAAATGTAGGATGCAGCAAAATCTCATTTTCCCTTTGTGCTACTGCAGCCTGGCATAATAAGGAAACTCAGAATATGTCATGATATTCTGTGATGTAAGAACTATTTTTATATCCTGAATGGATTTTAATGGCTTTGGAAGAAAAGTGCTCCTTCTCTATCTCCTGTGTACACAAAAATTCAAAATGTTACCAGACTGAGATAGAAATCCTGAATATTTAATGAGGATGTGCTCCAGACAACTCAAAAAAAAAAAAAAAAAAGAGGCTGCACAGGACTATTTTACCATATTTCTCCATCCTATTCAGTATTTCAATCTACAAGAGAACTTGTTCTTTAAACTTTTTAAAAAGTCTTTCTTATTTTAAAGTGGGCTGAACATGACTCTGGTGATGTTGGCATTGAACTCACAGCTGGATCTTTAAAGGGTTTTTTATTATTTTATTTTGGTTTTGGGGTTTTGTTTTTTTGCATTTTGTTTTAAATCTTGAAAGGCAGATTTCACTCTGACAGTAAATTGCATTCTGGTGGTTAAATGAGGATGAGTTCTTCCACCATTTAAGACACAGTTTGTTGAGGTTCTTTCCGTTTGGTTGGTGGTTGTTGTTTTGGTTGGTTTGCTTTGTGTTTATTGGGTTTTTTTGTTGTTGTTTTGGGGAGGAAGGGGGTTTAGATGTTTGGGTTTTGTTGGTTTTTTTCTTTTTCTTTGGTAATGATACTTCTGTATTTTTTGAAAATAGTGCTGCTTTGTATCCTGGATCTCTACATGTTCAGTTTTATTTTCACAGAGTTTCCTTTTAATTTTTTTTTTTATTTTTAGGAAAATAAAGACCCCAGACATCATCAAAGCTGTTACAGGTCTCTAGGAATAGCTCCATTTTAGTCTCAGATGTGATGATATCTAAGCATTGGCTGGGAATCTCTGTTCTCATCAGTATATGCCATCAGGTGACTATTTTTTTTCTTTGGGGAAAGCTTGTTTATTTCCCCCCACACACTTTTTTCACTTCCTAGGTCTTCAACTAAAGTTGATGAAGCACTGTAAATCCCACTTTGTCTTTAAAACACTAAACCAGAGAAATAATTTTAACAAGATGAACAAAGCCTGTCCCGAAGAAATAAAGCGGGGGGGGGGGGGGGGGGGAGACACTTGAGAAGTCTTACATTTTTTCTCCTAATCCTGACATCAGCAACAGAGGTCCTGTTAGAGCACCAGAAAGCATTCCCTAAGCTAGAAGTCATTCTCTTTTAATTAAAAATCTTTGACCCCATATTTTTCCTACAACAATAATCTTCTATTACAATTATATTTCTAAAGTTTGTGTTCTGAAAAAAGAGTAAAGCATAAATTGTATGCAAACAAAGAAAGCCTGGCCAAAAAGCAAACTGAATGAAATTTATGTTTTTTTGATGTTTAAGATGACAAAAAAGTGCTCTTCGTAAAGGAAGGCAGCATTATCTGTCTTGTGAAGAGCAATGAGATTTAGATGACATCTTGGACATTTGTGCATCTTCTTGGATGAATCTCCTAAAAAATGAATACTGAGGGGGTTATTCCTGCCCCTAGAGCCCCTCTTGAGACAAGCATAACTTTCAGCCTTGATTTCAGAAACTGTACTGCAAGAGCAGCCTGCCATAACTCCTGCAAGCTCTGCTCCATCACCTGGAGCAGCTGTACCTGATGCCATCTACCAGCTAAAATACCATGGGCCACATCAGCCTCAGGTGGGGAGGGAAGGAGAGGGGAGCAGTGATTTGACATGCAAATTGTAGCCTAGCTTTTGTTAACCAAGCTCAGGGCTGCAAGCTTTTAAAATGGTGCCTTAAATTTTAGCTTTTATATTTTTCGGATTCTATGTTGCTTTAGTGTGTGGTTCTGAGCTTCATATGAGGGATGGTGAGCTCTCTTCACAGAGCAGGGAGACAAAACAATTCTTTGTCCGTCTGGGGACCAAGGACAAATGATCCAAATCTCAGCCCCAGGAGCACAAACAACATGGGCTGGAGAGAGAAAAACAAGCAGGATGGGACTGCCTGGGCTGGAGCTGGAATGGGACAATGAACTCCAAGGTGCCAATGGAGCAGAACTGATCCCAGTGAGAGCCCCCAGGAGCGTTCGTGCATTTTGGGACCATTTTGGTTCATCTTGGGTGCAGCCCTGGCTGGGCTCTTTTGCTGCCAAGGTGGATCCAGGGAGGAGATCCTTTTAATAAATCCCTGCTTTATTCTGTAACTCTGTCCAGCCTCTGCTCTAGGACAGCCTTCACAAGTCATCAAAAGGGCCTGAGCTGGTCACTACATTGCTGCCTAGAGGAACACTCTTCGCCCAGCTAGTTGGAGGATTGACTGGAGATCAACCCCCCAGGATAATGGTATCCTTGGAGACTCTTTCCTGACATGTCAGTAGTGAGATGCACACTGCCCTGCCATGCCATGGGATGTTCCAAGCTGCAGGAGCACCCCCTTGGTCCCCAGCCCTGTCTGTGTGACAGCAGCCATGCACAGTGACATGCTGTGTCTGTGTTTGGTGAATGTTCCAAATCTGGGTCGAACAATATTTGCTCGGGCACGGAGAAAGTCTGGGAATTTTATCTTGGCATGTGCATGGAGCCGAAAATACAGTGCAGCAAATGGGCATGGCTGAAATTCACCCCTGTTATCCCAAATGTCACTCTGAAGGTTCTCAGAGACTTTCAGGCTCCCAATAGACTCAGTTGTGCCATCAGTGTCTGAATGCAATGAGCTGGACCTGTCAGAAGCAAGTCCCAGCCAGCACATTAATTCACTGGCTTTACAGATGTGATTCTCTAAAAGATCTTTGTAATATAGATTTTTGTGATCTAGACTTTGAATTAGCACCCTCTGCAGTGTCTGTCTCACAGTTTGTGTCTCATTAAACATACCTGCAAGCATGCTTAGGAATGTAATTAAATTGCTGTTACTGGAGGGCTACTTTATTGTCACTCAAGAAAACCCATTCACAAGTGGGAAACAGTCTCTGATTTCTCAGTGCTTTAGGAAAAGTCACGTCAGTTTTTATGTAAGCTTATGTAACAAAGATACTCAGAGTGTGGGTATGAACTTAACATTTTGTTTGTTCAAGGAACAAATTGCACTTAGGCTGGCCCTTAATCCGCAGTTATATCTTCAAAGTTTCCCTTTGTGTATTGAAATGACAAATGATAGCAGATGCCAAATGCAGCTTTTTAAACCTACCTAGCTAATAGCTTCCTGATTTACCACTGCTGCCTACCTCAAGCTTTGCAGGTAACTTCATTTTTGAGACTGAAGTGCCTATTTTTATTTTATTTATTTTTTTAATCAGTGGTGTTTCGATCAGTATCTACTGCCTATGAAACTTGTTTGGGTTAAGATTTCATTATGAATTTGAAATGGCCCAGATTAATTTAAGAGGTTGTCTTAAAATACCTCTGATAGACTTGAGCAATTTATGATTACATTTCAGAGCCAGCTGCTGACTGCAGAGCAAAATCAAAACCACCTCACAATTCACAGTTTTGTTTGGCTTAAGATTTAAATCCAGTTCACAGAAAGGAAGGGCTGAACTAACCACCCCAAAATTTGTTCATCTTTTTTGCAGCTGTAGAATACTAGAGTGCAATTGTTATTAGCAATCTAAATGAAAATGTTGCTTTTCTCCTATACAGGGCCCTGTTTTAACTAATAAGTCCTTCTGTAATTATTGTGGGGGTGCTGCATTGCTAAAATATTCAAATAGGAATGACATTACAAGGAGTTCTCTGGGAGGAATAAGGAATCATGCTACAGTCATAAAGAGATCGCAGTTTAAAGCAACTAAATGCAGATACATGGGAAAAAGGGGAGCTAAAATGTTTGGGATTTGTTCCTTTGACTGCCCAGATACTCTTCATTTCATTTACTTAATGAAGCAACTTCACAGTTGTTTCACATTCCCAAAGAGCAACCTAAATCTGATTCAATGTACACCTGTGTAAAGTAGATTTCATTAAAAAAAAAATTAATTTATTCTTTTACTCAAACGAAATGCAGCCTCGGTTGTTGTTGGCCTTCTTTCTTATTAATTAAGAAATAAATAATTATTTTCCCATTATGTATGTCATTTTCAGTTTCTAAGAAGATACACTGCATGAAAAATTTCACAAGCTCTAGCAGCATTGATGTTCTTGTGCTTTGCACCAGCACAGTCATGTGCAAAAAGCATGAAAGTTTAAGATGTGCTTTGTTTTCCTTTTATAATCTGAGAAGAATTTTTGTTTGTTAAATCTGAGTGGGAAAATGCCTCTTTTAGATTCTTGATGTACAGGTTCTTGGCAAATGTCATTGCTTTGTTTTAGCTAATACCAATAACCATGATTATCCAGAAGAAATAAGCAAGAAGGAATGCTTATGCTCTAATTATATTAATAAACACATTATAGGGAATCCTTGTCAGTTTAATTTTTTTTTTTTTTTTTGGTCTTATTTGCATTTCAGAGCTTTGGAATAAATCCATGGCCAGAGCTCAGCTTGGGTACTTGCTCTGGATACTGAAGCTACAGAGGTAAGAAACTGCCTGAAATGTCTTCATGTAGCTGCATTATGGTTATGGAAAGGGGTGGGAATTACTGAAGTAGTGGATTCCCAGCCTAATGACATTTGCTGCATTCCTCTTGTGCAGATCTTCTGTACCTTAGCCCAGTACTGTGTTAAATCTGATTGCCTGCAAAATAAAACTCCAGAATTATTTTCTGTTGTACGTGGGTTTGAAAATGCTCAAGTTGAGTAAGCTGCATTTTGTCCAGATTTAACAAAAAATTGGCAATCATTAAATGCTGCTGTGAATGAGATTCATACATCAGTGATAAACTTTCAGTCCCCATCAGACTGAAGGCTCTCTATACACTTTACAAACTCAAACTCTAAAGGCAGAAAATAGAAATGAAAACATAAGCTACAAAAAATACTGTACCATGCAGTTATTAGTTATTCAGCCCTTAACTGCCTTGCAAGGGTTTTGAAATCTAGCAAATGGTCAGACATTGACTATAGTTTTATTAGAAAATTACTTTTCTATCAAAAGAATATCTAACATGATAAAGGAAACCCCACCTATTCTCCACTATTAATATGAACATAATATTACTTAATAAAATCAGAAAATTCTGTGATCACTGGAATACTTAAGAAGAGATAAACTATATTCCACCCATGTGAAGTCCATCAAACATTGGTGGACAAATCAATGTCTTATTTATTGATTCTATTTTTCACTCTGTTTAGGAATGAGGAATTGTCTTTAAGTTTAAGCTCCAGTTCTCCTGTCTCAGTCCCCTGTTAGTGCACCTGCCCTCTGAGGAAATTGCTCTTTCCACACTGATCCCTTTTGTCTCTGCAGCTAGAACTGCCCAAAGTGATGGTGGATTTCCTCCTCTGCACATTCAGTACTCCAAATACCATTCAAATCCCTCCTTTCTACATTAGCAGGATGAGCAGGGTTTTCCTGAAGTTCTGGGGTGAGTGATGATGGTTTGACTCAAAACTCATTTGGGCATGAAGGTTCACTTAGCCAGCAATGAACTGAAGTGTGGCTGGAGCCCCTGCTCCTGTCCTAAAACCAAGAAAAAAATTATACAGGATTTGAAAAGAAGTATTAAGAGAAAAAAACCCCACAAACATTACTTTCTTAGGCTGAGATATTGCTAATTAGAAGAGATGCAAGTAAATTTTTAAAAATATTGTGAAAGAGGCAAAGGAAGTCAAACATTCTTTGAAACTTGGCAAGTCTAGCTCAGGTTCTCTTGATTCTGGGTTTTTTTCACACAGCACTGGGACATTTAGAAGCTTCCAAAATTAATGGGGAATTTTAAATAATGCAACAGACTAAATCCTAAATTGGGGCCTGTCATTTCACATTTTTTTTTTAGTTACACAGTGAAATCTGTAGGCTGCAAAAGATGATCATGCAGTACCCTGGATGCAGACATCTCTCCTGCTGGCTGGGTAAGCATGGGATATATATGGAATGGCTGCTGCCTTCCTGCCTGTCTGTGGGTGTCACTTGTGCCCCTCCAGATAGTGGGGTGTCACTTGTGCCCCTCCAGAAGGATTGGGTGTCACTTCATCCCTCTGGGATGCTCCAGAGCCACAGGAGTCACAGGTACATCCCAACTCCCTCATTTGGTCACCACATGAGAACAACTAATCTGCTGCACAGAGGCACCAGGGAGGAGATGAAACACATCTTCTAATTAATTGCTCCCATGTTTGCTCAGAAATGGAGAATTACCCAAATCTTGAGCTCTTAAGAACCAGCTACCAGTGAGAAAAAGCTTCCTGCCTGACAGGCTCTGGTGTGTGCAACAGAAACAAAAGGCAAACTAAGGAGTGTCACTTACCTGTGTTTTATCAAGAACCTCCATAGTGGTGATGAACTTAAAATAAAGAAAAATTCCTAAGTAATTGTCAGATTTTTAACTAGGGCAAGGCCATCCCCTAAATTTATTTTAAAAATGATTACTCAGGCAGCGCCACTTAACGAAGCCTGATCCTGAGGGAAAGGACTTCAGTCCATGGTGGTTATTTGTTGTTCAGTTACCTCACACAAACCTTTTCTTAATCAATCATTCAGGTTTTTCTGGTCCTTAATCCTTAATGGTCCTTAATGAAATGCTCTTCATTGGGTTTTGCCAACTTCCTGAAATTGAAGAAAGCAATCACAAGGATCTCAAATAAACCTTAGTAGTTACTAACAACAATGGTAGATACCCCTTTATTAATAGGCTGTAATAAGCCTATAAACAATGCAAATGGGGTGTTTAGGGGGTTGTCTCTCTATTTGAGCCCCTCTGTGCATTGCAGCCTTGCTGAAGGATCTGCAATTCAGCTGTTGATGAGAGCAGCTGCCCTCAATGAATGGTTCCTCCAGTTCTCCTTCCTCAGTAAATGGTTTCTCCAAAAAAGTCCTCCAAAGTGGCTCATCAACTTCCTCCTCGAGGAGTGAAAGGGTCTGGGTAAAGGCACAAGAGACATCAGCTTGTAAGGCCATCCACAAAACCTTCCTTCAAGTGTCTGGGAAGTGAAGCGATACCTGGACACGGGCGCGATGCCATTGAGAGCCCAGACACAGCTTCTGCACTGGGTATCCTATAGCCCAAACTCAAGAGGTTGCCCCAATGGGATAGAAGGGACCAGAGGCTGGATTGTTCCATGTCACAGGACATCCACCTGCATTGCTTGGGGATCAGCAGAGACCAGAAAATAAAAAAACCCTCGTTTTCCACATCAGAGTGAAAAGGAGTGAGTTCTGACAGAGCACAAACCAAGCAGACAGAAACAGTCCCTGTGCTTGTCACTGCTGCGTCACCCAGGCACTTTCTTTCATTCTGAAGATTCATTATTTTAATCTTAAAATGCCTCTCTGAAACTCAGCAGAGATATTCCTGCTTTCAATAATATATTTGCAGTAATGCTTTCCTCCCCTCCTTCAGACCTCTTGGAAATCAAGCACTGCAGTCAGTGACATGTTGACAGTTTCGCATGAATTAATGAAGAACTTGGAAGTGTTTGACCAAGATTTATTTATTATTCTTAAACTGACCATGTAGTCATGTTTCTCTTCTGAAAAGAAAATTAAGAGAAGAAGGAACTGAAAAAAAGCTCTTGAAATATATGATTTAGAACTTATTCTGTACCTCAATCTACAGGATACAATTGTAAGAATCAAGGCTTCTGGTTTGAGGTGAAAATTCTTGTTCTAAATTGTAAGACTGCTTTCCTGGTATTGCTTAACATGCTAAGAGGATGTGAAAATCAATGTTTCCAATACTGGGAAAACATAAGTCCAAAGTTGGTCGCTTAATAGATAAAGGCTAACTATTATTTACTCCCTTTTGTTTAAAAAGAAAATAATTAATCATCTTGAAAACAAATCACCAAGGCAAACATTAACACAAACATTAATATTCCTGCTGAATATTTTATTACAGACTCTTTATGATAAAAACCTAAAATGCAAAATCTTCATTATCCAAGCACGGAAGTGACACCTAATCTTTCTGAAGCAATGCCCTGCACTCTGGAACATGTTGAGTTGGAAATACAAGTCCTCTGAGTCTCGTGCTCCCTTCATTTGCATGCACTCCTGTTTCACAGCCCTGTTTCCTTCAGCACCTCAGCCTTCCCCAGAAAGTCTGTGTTTGCCTCTGCCTGTCTGGGGCAACAGCCCCAGGCAAGGAGCAGGGCAAGGAGGCTGCCAGCAGCAGAGGGCTTGCATGGCCCATGCCAGCTCAAACACAAGCAGTTCCTCTTGCTGTTTTCCTGCCTCCTGAGGCCAGCCAACCAAAGATGAAATTTCTCCATTCCTGGAACACCTGGTGTAGGCTCTCAATGCTCATAATTATCCTCCCAGCCCTCTGCAGGTGCAGGGCAGGTTCTCTGAGAACACAGCTCTACAGTGGATAAGTTCGTCTATAAATCTTAGTGAAACACATGCCATAGGATTTAGAATGTGTTTGTATTTTTATAATTTTTGCTGAGAAAGCAACAGCAGTTGGAATAATGTTACATTATAAGGCTATGAAGCCTTGGGCAAAATCTCCAGCTCTTAGTAAATGCAGGGCTTTCTACTGCAATCAAAACCTTTACGTCAGCATCTTAAGCTGCTGGATCACTTATGCCTTTACAATCTTCACCACTCAGTCAGTTTTTTCCCTTCTCTCAACATCTCAACGCAGGTTTTCACTTCTTAGGCGTTTGTCTTCACCCACTACCAGCTGACCCCTTGCTGTCCTCATACAGCAGCTCCAGGAGCACCTTCCCACGTGTGCCCTGGCTGCCAGCTGCTGTTGTGGTGCCCGCTGGCTCTCAGACAGGCTCTGACCTGTGTGAGCCACGACCTGCTCCTCCTTTGGCTCAGCACGGCTGCCTGCACAGATGGCGAGGAGCGGCACGCACCGCCCACCTACCTTCCTGTGCCTCTCTCCATATGGTTCTTGTGTTGGACCTGAAAACAAATTGGAGCAGTTGGTGGGACTAGGAAATTAATTTCATTAAGCTCAGCAAAGTTGCTGTTAAAATTCCTTGTGCTCTTGTACTGGTGTGAATGGCTGAGTGAGTCAGGTAAGGCTCAGATGGGAACAGGTGGTTCCCTTGATTTTACTGGGGTCAAACCCCCCTGTGCTGTGCCTCAAGCATACTCTGTGGCATGTCTGTAAGCCACCTTGGCATATGAGTGAGTTCCTAATTTCCCCAAGAAAATCATCTCATGACAGGTGTGAGATTGTGCAGCACTAATATCTGTACATGCAGACTGCATAATACTTATACATTTAATAATATCTGTACATTTCATAATATTTGTACATGTACACTGCATAGTATCTGTACTTTTCATAAGATCTGTACATGTTAACTGCATAATATCTGTATATTTCATAATATTTGTACATGCACACTGCAAAATATCTGTAATGTACACTGCATAATATCTGTGCATGTACACTGCATAATATCTGCACATGCACACTGCATAATATCTGTACATGTATATTTCACAATATCTGTAAATGTACACTGCATAGTATCTGTACATGTACATGTCATAATAGCTATAAATGTACACTACATAATATCTGTACATGTACACTGTATAATATCTGTACATGTATACTGCATAATACGTGTACATGTTCTGATACTGCACAGGATTACATAGTCTTGGAAATGGATAATGCCACTTGCTCCTTTTGGTGGTGGTAGGGGAGATAATATTAAAGCAACCTGATATTAAAACAGATAAATTATTTATATTTCAATGATAGATTCAGTTATATCCTCTTTGTGCTTAAAAGGACCTGATTAAAAATGTCCAGATTTCGGGATCTAGGATAACATCTCAAAGGGAGCCGGTAAATGTTCACAAGTGTAACTTTCATTGTAAGATTTAGCTCCCCCTGAAAGGTTAGAATTATTTCACAGATATTTTTGATATATTTGTTTCTCAGCCACCTGGGACCAAATTCCCAAGAAGGAGCTGCAACATGAGGGAATTTCTGTGTTGTGGGGTGGAGCACAGCTGTCCAGGCTGTTGAAGGTGATATAATGCTGATTTAGGGCTCAGCTGCATGGCTAATGCAGCCCAATATGGAAATGGGCTGGTGGAATTCCTGAAGAGCCCCAACCAGTTCCTGCTGAGAGATGCTGCTTCCCAGCACACGGGGCAAGAATATGTATTGTGGCTTCTAGCCATGTGAAGGTGTGGGTGTACAGCTTATAGAGCTATGGAATCTGGCAGCCATGAAAAGTAGGGATATTCATCATGGAGACACCTGTCCCTACTCCAGTGGTTACTTTATGTACTTTAATTTTTTTTTTTAAATCTTACTTTCAACATTTACACTATAAATCTTCTAGAAACCAGCCTCTGGAACAGGGGCTGAGATCCAGGTGTCTCTGCCCCTCACTGAATGTTCCTACCGCAAGGCTGTGGTGTCATACTCATTGCTTCTCCCTTTTTACCACAGATATTTTTTATTTATTTACACAAAATGAAACAGATCCATCATCAAGGGTGGCAAGATTAACAAAATATTCCATGGACAGGAATTTAAAGCACAGCTGAAGAATGAGAGGAATTTGCTGCCCAGCACTCCAACCCTTGTGACTGGTGATTTTGGGAAGCTGCTCCATGTGCTCACCACGTGCCTCTGGGATTTTTTTCCCAGGTGATACAGGTGCAGGAACTGTGCTTGAGAATTCTTCCAGGCATGACCCAGAAATGAAACTGTAGCACCTGGTTTAAGACTAGAAGCAGAGCACTGCAGAGGCAGCTGAAGAATTTTTGGATGCAGGCACATTAAGGTAAACAATCTTTGAATATCCCACTAAATAATTTGCTTCTTTAGATACTTATCTAACTACAAGAATTTGATTCCAAATCAAATTTGTTTCTTGAATATTAAGACTTAGCATTACAATTTTTTTCACTCTAAAAGAATCTTCCTAACATGGCTCAGAGGGGGATTGTCATTAATAAGTTATTAATGAGCCTGTACCTTTGATTGTGTGCATTACATATCAAGAATTGTTTCGATTAATTTAATTTTTTTTTTTTTTTTTTTTTTGGCTAATCAGTAGAACAAGTATTCATTCTTAGCTTCCCTTTACTCTGAGAGATTTGGTCATTTTCCTTGCAAGACACTAGTTAAAATTCACTTTCAGCCTACATTTCTGTTTCTCAGCTGTTTAAGTAGAACTCATTTTTTCAGTGTTACTAAGAAAAGATGCCTTGAAAATATCTGTTCCATTTCCTAGGAAAAAAAGTTGCACACTTATAAATCACAAAATCAGAAGGCATAAAACCTAGTGTGCTTACAGAACTACTTAAAAATAAGAGTAAAATGACATGTTTTGGTACTGTTAGCTCTGGAACACAAGATAAAATGGAACTGACACCAAAGATCATATTCAGGTTAGTAAATATGATTATTTTTCAGTGTTGTCTCCCAGAACCAGGTTATATGAAACTAGGTTATATGAAAGAGCATTGAAATTCCTGTTAGAGGAACTTGTGACTTCCTTGCATTTCTACAGAATATTTCTAAGAATTACGAAAAAAACCCCAACAAAACCACCAGATTAAAAAAAAAAAAAAAGAGTCTGAGAGAATATTTGGTGTTTAGGCACCAAGGAGCTGAATAGTCCAGTCAAATGAAAACTTATGAGAAATAGGGCTCCATACTACAAGCATTTATGTATCCACTCAAATTTGTTGAGTGAGAAGATTTTTAAGTGAATATTAAAAAAAAAAAAGAAACAGTGGAAGAGTTAAACTCAACTCAGTGATCAGAAAACCAAACACCATTTGAAGCACAAAATAACCAGAGGGTCCTGTACAGATTTGAACCAGCCAACTTGTAATTATTACTTTTAAAAGAAGGGGAATATTTGCTTTCAAAACCAGTACTTCAGGTGGCTTCAAAATTATTACATACAGAATTTTTAAAAGTTATTGTTTCCTGAACCCAAACTTATGAAAGAAATTTATGGCATAATTATCTAATGTTAGCAAAAACCATCAAACCAAATTTCTGGGACAGTCATTCAAGTATTATGAAGGTTGACATCTTAAAAAAAAAAAAAACCAAAATAAAACAAAAAAACCAACGAAACAGAGTGCTTGTAATCACATTGCTATAGGACTGTTTTTTTTTTTTTTTTTAATAACAGGTCACTTTAAAAGTGTGTTTTACAACCCAAAGCACAGGATTCACTATTGCAGCAAAAACCTCTGCATAATGTGAATTCTCAGTTGCAGTAAAATGGAATTACTCTTTGAAAATGAGATTTCCTCCATGGGCATCATCAAAAAAAAATTCCATTCACATGTATTTTACAAGAGCTTGGAGTGACAGAACAAGGAGAAACAGCTTCAAACTCATAGAGAGTAGGTTTAGATTAGACATTAGGAAAAAGTTCTTTAGTATGAGGGTGCTGAGGCCCTGGCACAGGCTGCCCAGAGAAGCTGTGGGTGCCCCATCCTTTGAAATTTTCCAGGCCAGGCTGGATGGGGCTCTGAACAACCTGGGGTAGTGGAAGGTGACTTTTAGGATCCCTTCCAACTCAAAACATTCCATGACTCCATGATTCGACTGAAAGAAGATACATAGGCAAAAATAAAAGTATATAAATGTTACAAAATATAACATTTAAAAGGTTCCAGTTACATTCTTTCCTCTCCTGAGTTGGAATTTTACTCCTTCATTTTAGCATGATCATTCATGTAAGCTAAAAGTAATCACATTCTGCTCTGAACAATCCTGATTTTGAAATACAAAGTTTGTATTTTTAAATGCCTCCAGTGGAAGTATAACAGACTTAGAGAGACTGAAAACTCATTTCTATGCTTGGAAAAACCTGAATTCTTTACAGTGCAGGAGGACTCTGTTTTCCTAATACAGAAATTTTTAATTCTTTCTATGCACACCACAATGGAAGGCAATGGAAATTTTCATAAATTAATAAATTTGATTTGTCATCAAGTGGATGTTCTCCACAATATAGAACTTAATTTTTATTAATTACATACCTCAGTAATGTATTTTATATTCCTCTTATGAAGAAAATCTTGAAATTGTGAATTAAATAAACACATGATGTGTGGGTGTTGTTAGTATGCCTGCAGTCAACTCCAAAATAATATTATTTACTACTTCTTTGCCGAAAATGGTATAAAAATAATCTAATTCACAAGGGAAATATGTTTCAATGCCACCTTCACTATTAAAATCATTGAATCAGTGAGATAACGCACACATTAATTTTTTTACTACATACTACTCTGGATGCTTAATGAGTTACATGAACAATTTGTAATTTTCAAACCTTTCAATTGAATTCCATGTGACAGTCTGTGAAATGCTACTGAAGTAAAAAAAAGTTCATATTTCTAAATAACCATATTTTTAAGTGCTCCAGTAAACAGATGTATAGATCTGTCATGCAATGTACTGATCACTACCTAAACTACAGAGGGTTTTTTGACTTAGTAATGCTGTAAAATAATTTGAGATCCTAACACAAAAAACTAGCATTCAAGTCCAGAATATTACCACCATGTATAGGTTTTAATCACAGTACATTTCACAAATTAGGTAAATTTAACTTTACACAGTCAATTAATATTTGGTAGCAGTATAAAAATTTATATAGAATTATCCATATGCAATGTCATAACAAGCTGACAAGTTAAATTAAAAGGAATAGAGAAAAAAAGTTAATATAAAATGTAAGAATAATTACCATAAGTATAGACCAAGAGTGGTAAAGGTGAAAATGTATGCACAGGATTGTCTCTATTTCTTCTTTCCCCATCCCATGGTACTCTTCAGCAAGACATGGTGCAGAATTTACTTCATTTTCACTACATTTTCACCATTTTATTTCATTTTCACTACTTCTTTACCCCCAGAAGAGCATCTCACTTAGCTCAATCACAGGATTTCTGCAGGGTTTGGGAATTTGTTGTGTTGCACCACTATTTTTGGGGGCATAGTCCGTGTAGCCTGTTATGGGAAGTGGCCCTGTATGTGTTTCTGTGGTTTCCCAGAGCAGCTGTAACCCAGTCCCTGGGACCACAAACCAGCAGCAGCATGAAAAAAGACTGCAGGGAGGCATGGACAAACCAAATAGGTGCTGACCTGGATAGCTGGGCTAAATATTTCCATGGTAAGATCTCTCCCACTCTCCTTAGTGGTCAGGGAAATCATTGTTTCTCCCTTTGGATGGAGAATTGTAAATCCCTGAGAGGATTAGGTAAAAGTGCTGTTGCTAATGACACATAAAATTCACTTCATCTTCTTCATCAATGACTAAGGATGAAGTGATTCTGAGACAGATGATTATGTCTTGGGGAACCATCAGCTGTCCAAAAATTCTTTACACCTCCTTTTCTTCACTATCCATTTCCTGATCTTTATTGTCCACAGCTGTCCCTGGGGTCCCCTGTCGGGTGGCTCTCCAGTGGATGGAGATCCCGGGGAGCAGGGACGGTGGAATAAAGAAATCTCCAGCTGAAGGCGGGTTGGCTTCGAAGCAGCTTTAATCTCTGAGGGCTAAGTGTCAGGGACTGAGCGAAGGGGTGCAGGTAGACAGCCTCACAGAAAGAGAGCTGGCTCCGAGAGCCCCGAATAAGGGGCGGGGTAGGACTTATATCAGGTAGCAAGTAGGAGGGACAGGGTACAAAGGGTCCAATAGGAATAGGGTTAGGAGGAGGAGTTGGGATGGGATAATAGGGGTACAACAAATGGGAATAAGGGAAGGGGGCGGTAACCGGGGAAGAACCAATTGCAGACAAAGAACTTAAGAACATTCTAGAACTAAGGGCAAGTACAAAAGTGATTGACATAAAGGTGGGCATAACTGACGGTTACATAACATGAGGGGAGTGGTAGGTTTGATGGGCAGCTTGGAGGCGGGAATCTACACAACAGCCTCCTCCCAAGGCATGTTCGAGGGAGCTTTTCCCAAGTCCCCTACCACACACAGCAAACTGCTTTTTTTTTTTTTTTTTCCCAGTTAAAGCCAGTTCAGCTTTTTTAACTAACTTGATGTTCACCTTTATTTTCTTGCAGACCTTTCTGTGGCAGTAACCCATGAAACTTCCTGGGTTTGTCTCCTATGCAGTCTCCACAAGAAGTCTCTAGCATCACTGTGGAAGATTGTGCTGCAAATGGAAAGTAGAAGGGGTAGTTTCTGGTTTTCACTGGAGTGTGAACTCCTGCAGTTTCTTTGGTGAATGAGTGATACAGTGACCTCATCATATGGAATGGTTTCTATTTTCTCTGGGTTATTATAGACACCTATTCATCAAAAGGAGGCTGAATCTGCAACTGCCAAAAAGATGCAGCAGCAGAACTTGAGGGAAGTCTTGAGCTGTTGACTATTTGCAGAGGTAGAGCTCTGCCTTCACAGAATTTTTTTCTCTAGAGAAGGAAGACAGAATTTTTAGGTGATTATAACTATATGCTGTTTAAGGAGTACCTGTCAGCTGCAGACAGCCTAATGCAGTGGAATCATATCCTGAAGAATGAAATAACACACAAATACCCTCCTGCCTTTCCCCTTGTTTTTGTGTGTCCCTGCACAGGAGATCTCCTCAGTCGTCATTATTTCTCATCTTCTGTGCAACTCGTGTTCTGTTTGGCTCATCTCCCACCGTGCTTTCCCACCTGGTAGTGCTTTTGATAGAAACTCTAAAATGAAATCACTACTGCCTTTTTGTGAAAGATCTTCACAACTTAGGTGCCTATAAAGCCCTTAGATAGTAGATGAATAACTGATAATTACGTTTTTTCATTCAGAAACATGCAGAAGTGGTATTTTTATCAAGGCCCACATGGTAGAGGCCACAGCAAAGTTCATCATCCAAGACATGAAAATTCGTGCCTTGACTTTGTGAGCCTTGATTTCCATCATGCTACCTAATGCAGGATGTGAGAATTGATATACCAAGAAAAAAAGACTCTTAATTTTACTTTCTTCTGTCAACTTCAGTGCAGAAAGTGGCAGATGCCTTGGGGGAGGTCTGGTTTGTTTCACGAGACTAGAAAGAACCTAGAATGTGTCCAGCCAAAAAAAAAAAAAAAAAAAAAAAGCTGCTGCTTTTAATCTAAACAGAATAATTAATGTTTTAACTTAAGGAATTAAAAGAATATAGTCACTTATCTGTTCTGATCTATGTATTATAATTCTAAATGGGGTGGCAGCAAAGAAATTAAGGTAGGAAGTGTTTATTCCTCTAGTTCTTTTTTTTTTGTTTTCATTATTTTATTTAAAGTGTCACCATTTCTAGCATGAGGAGATGTAAGTGTAAAGTAACAAAGTGGAGATAAATTAAGCTGTAAGTAAATGCTACTTGGTAGGGAGTATTAGATCAAAAGTCTGATCTATCTGATTTGTAACTGCTGCATGTGTGTTATCTAGTGTTGCAATATCCATTTATTTGCATTTTGTTGTGATGTATCTAGATTTAGAAACACATGAAAGATGCATATTTTTATTTTAAAAAAATGTAAAAAAGAGTAATGTAATTATTGCTATCTGGGTACTTGTTCTGTCTCTGGGAAGTTGATGTTTAGGGTAGATGGAAGCAGCTATGTTTTTCTAGACATGTATGGCAACCTGCTGATTGCTGTCTCACCAGAATAAACTCCAAACCTTTCCAGCTGTTCTTAATCTGGCCCCTTAACCTTTAAAAAAACCAGAGGCTTTCCATTCCTCAGAGCCAAACTTTGCTAACAATATCTAGGTTGTTTTCAAACCAAGCTTCAAACATAAAAATGACTAATAAATCCATATTCCATAATAGTTAGGCTGGAAAACTATTATTTTAAAACAGACTCCGTTTTTATGACCAATTTCTAATAAAAATCCCAAGTATGCTTCAGTAATGCTACCATTTCAGATACTCAGATCCCGGATGATAGGCATGATATCCAGATAGATGCACCAATAAATGTGTAAAAGCTATAAATCTGTCTCAAATTAGTGATTTGTGGATGTGCAAGGGGGAAGAGGGCTGGGAAATTCTGTTTTCTAATCTGCTCGTTTCCTGACTCTTAATGCTCTGTCACTTCACAGCTGGTGATTGTATTTCTCTGTGGTTTGTATCAAGTACTAAATACATTACTCCGCGCTCTTCGTGGAACCCAGGGTTTTGCACAGACTTAGTCTGCACCTGATTCCACTCGTGTGAAGACAAATTTTGGGCAGCCCAGAGTCAGGGCCAGAGTCTGCCCCGAGCAGAGAGTGAGGTAGGTTTTGAGGAAGGAAACAGCGGCTTTTGGATGGAGCTACAGCCTGGAAACCCATAACGCTTCAGAGGACCGTAGCCCGCTGGCTTTGGGATTCCAGTTCGGGCTTCCTATTAAAACAACAACACAACCCGTAATAATCACTCATAAACATCCATCTTCCTGACTCTTTTACGGCCTCGTAATTGCCCCACCCTGACAGGCGGATTTATGCCCTGGCTGCCAGCGGCCGGTGCCAGGGAGCTCCTCCGGGGAAGCGGGGGGCAGGGCCGGGCTGCCCTTCCCGGGATTCGCTCCGGCAGCCTTGGAAGCGGCGAAGATCCCGCTTTTCCCCTCGGCCTCCTTCGGTATCGCCCCCAACGCTGCCCGGCTTTGGCTGCTTGCTCGGCTTTGGGAACCTCCTCTG
This sequence comes from Lonchura striata, assembly GCF_050655825.1. Taxonomy (NCBI): domain Eukaryota; kingdom Metazoa; phylum Chordata; class Aves; order Passeriformes; family Estrildidae; genus Lonchura; species Lonchura striata. The sequence goes on along the minus strand of NC_140741.1, from coordinate 11,112,326 downwards.
CCGGCCGGGGGGAGCACCTTTCCCGTGGAAAGCTGCAGCGTTCAGGAGGGAAACCCTCTCCTGTTCGCTCGTCCTCTTCTTCTCTTCCCAAGCGGGCTTACGTTCAAGTTTCTCCTGCAGGTCTCTCTCGCCCTCCCGGCAGGACTTCGCAACTTCTGCCGCGGCTCCGCCAGCCTTTTATTTGCCTTTTTTTTTTTTTTTTTTTTTTTTTTTTTTTTTTTAAGCCCTGGGCTTTATTATTTCTTTTTTCCGTGTCATTTCTCGTTCTCCGCAATGCACAACGACCGGGAGGCTCCTTCCCCTTGCCCACGGGGCAGGACCCTCCGGCGGGCAGCGCCGTTCCGCCTCCGCCGGGAGCGCCCGCAAGGCAAAGGATGGTCTAGAAATTAAGCAGCATTTCCGAGGTGGTACATCTGCCTCTCCCCACTGCCCATTTTCTTACACCGCTTAGGATTCCTCCGCGTCTCTCCCAGTCCTGTACTTTTAAAGAGAAATTTTAATTTACCGCCCCAAGGCCGAGGTGCGAACGGGGAGGGGACGAACGGGGGCTCCGCAGGAAACGCCAGCGCTGCGGCGGCGGGGAGCGCCCCCGGCCCGCCGCCCCCCGCTCGGCAGGCGCTGCCCGCGGGGTCGCTCCCGGCCCCTGCCCGGCTGCCGATACCCCCGGGGCGGGCGCCCATCGCGGCTGGGGGCGCGGGGGAGCCCGGCGAGCCCATGGGCGGCGGCGGGGCGGCAGCGGCGGAGCGAGAGGCGCCCGCCCGGACCGCGCCGCCGCCGCCGCGGGAGCCCCGGCGCCGCCGGAAACTTTCCTCGGCGCTGAGTGCCGGCTCCCTCTCGGTGCCGCTGGCCCGGGGCGAGCGCGGCCGGGGCCCGCGGGGCTGGGGCTGGGTGCTGCCTGGCGCGGTACCCCTGTGCCTGGCCGGAGCTTCCTCGGGCGCGGGGCGCTGCCCGGTGCGGGGCGGCGTGCGGCTGCGGGCGGCGGCGCTGCTGCTGCTGCTGGCCGCCTGCTGCGGGGGGGAAGCGGTGGCGCAGACGGCGCTGGCGGCGGGGGAGGAGGAGGAGGAGGAGGATCACTTGCTCTCCCTCGCCGCCACGGGGGTGGTGCTGAGCTGCCTGGCCGCCGTGACATGGCTGGTGCTGAAGCTGAGGCAGGGCGTCCTCATGCTCGCCGTGACTAGCGCGGCCAAGACCACGTCCCTCGTCGCCTTGGAGAGGGTCCCGGCGTCCTGGCGGCCCTACCTGGCCTACCTGCTGGGGCTGCTGGGCATCCTTCTGGCCGGCTACGCCGACCGGCTCTGGCCACCGCGGCGGGCCGCCCCGCTGGCCGAGCCTCCCGCCGCCCCCCCGGCCGCGGACGAAGCCCCGGTGCTCAGGCGGCGGCGGCGGTCCAGCTCCATGATCTCCCCCGAGATGTCAGGCGGCGGCGGCAGCGGCAACAAGACCCACCGGAGGACCTCGCTGCCCTGCATCCCCCGGGAGCAGGTAGGGCAGGGGCTGGCGGGGCTCCCAAACTTTGCCGGGGGTCCCGGCGGCGGCGCGGGGAGCTGCGCCCTCACGCCGCTCCTGGCCGGAGGGGCCGCGCACGGTGCGGGCTCTGCTCGGCGCGGAGAGCCCCGGGACGCCTCGGGACGGGGCCGGGGGGAGCCGGGCTGGGGCCGGGCTCTCGGACCCGTCTGACTTGCCCCGGCTGCGGGCGACGGGCAGAGGGCTCGGGTGTGCTTTTCCCTTACAGCTGTCGCCGGCGCTGGCTTTTCCTAAAGCTGGCAGAGGGCGGGTTGGGGTGGACGGTGCCCGCTCGGCTCTCGGAGCCGGTGGGAGCCTGCCCTCAGCGCAGCCCTGGGCTTTCCCAGCATCACTTCGCAGCCCCGCTGCTTCAAACCTGTAGTTTCCTGGAAAGGTAGCTCAGCCTTTTAAAACTCGCTTTAAGCTTGGAAGGGGTGTGTGTGCGTGAGCCGAGCAGCTCGCCCGCTCGGTGGGAGAAGTGCCTTATCGGGGCGGTAGCCCGAACGCCGAGGCTCATCTTTGCACTTTGCCTCCCCAAGGCTGTTCCCGTGCGTGTAATCAATAGCTCCGGCTCTGCCGTGGCTGTGCGAACCGGTGCGAGGCACACGCGATTTATCTCAACTTTGTTTCCCTTGAGAGGCTGTGATTAGAATGGCTGGTTGAGAACTTCATTACCAGAGATGCGTTCATGTCAATGCGCAGCTCAAAAAAAGTGGAGAAAGAAGCAATCTGGCGCCGGTATCTTTAACTGCACAGCTGTGTAGAGTCCTGACACGGACACAATGTGGGCTTGGTTCTGCGCTTGAAGTGTTTCTCAGTTGTTTTGAGATTTAAGATTGTCCCACAGAAATATCACTCCACGGGTCGCGTGTAAACTGAGTGTCTTAAAAGTCAGCGCAACCTCTGCTGAGCAGTGGAAAGGGAAACCTGTGGGAAAACAAGTATTAAACGGTGTTAAGTTTTCTTTTTCAATTAGTATTGAAAAGGATTCTGTGCACTGTCATCAAGTGAAGTGCATTGTCATACACCTAAGGTTTTCTTTCAGGTGGCTTGCTAGATAAGCAGCAAAGTATTTTCCAAGTAATGGCATCTAACTATATGGTGTGACTAGTTTGTTCCTGGAAATTGTTTGATTACATGCCTTTGTGGTTGGTATTGACATTTCTTAGAAGAGGGCCTGACAACCTTATATACTTGAGACATGTTTTACAGCAAACATACTTATTTATTTAACAGTTTTGTTTAGGTAAAGTAAATATTTACCGCAGACAAATACAGTGTGAAAAAGTAGAAAACTGACCGAGTTCTGACTTTAACAGGAATTGAGAGGCAATAGTGTAAGAGTAATTTTTAAGTATAATAAGGCACAAAATTAAAACTGTTTATGCTTACTTGGTGATGCTAGGCATTTCTGGTGGTTTATTACCATAATAATTTGTAAGGTCTTAAAACATATTTTCCACCTGGTTTCACACTTCCAATAAATGCAGCCTTTTAGTTACATCTCTAAATGTAATCATTCTGAGACAGAACTCGGTGACCATGGTCCTTCTCTTATCTTGTGGAGGGACTTCAAATCTGCATGTACCACAGCGTTGAACTGGTGATGGATAACAAGGTAGACTTCTTTTCCCTCCCTGATGATGCATTACTTGGGGAAAGTAACCAGCTTTGCCCTGAGCAATTCCCACTTCCAGGCTGTGGAGCTGGGCTGGAGTTAGCTGGCAACTGTTCCGTTCAACCACTGCAGGGTTTTGGCAAATTTCTCTTTCTTTTGTTCTTACTCAGTATTAATCAATAGTGAGATCTGGTATTGCTTGTGTCTCTGTGTGATTACAAATGGATGATTACTTTGGAGTTTGGGGAGACTTTCTGTATTTTTTTTTTTTTTTTTTTTTAGCAAAATGTGGCTGTGTGTATGTGAATTTCTCTCCCTAAAAGCTGTTCTCGTAAATAAATTCTAAAATGATAGAAAAATGGAAAAGCTGAAACAAAGCTCTGTAAGGACCTTGAAGGAATGATGAGAGAAGTGGGACTCCTACAGCAAACAAAGTTGATATTTATAGCAAAAATCAGCTCCCTGTAGACTTAAAGACAGTATAGGTAAATGTTTTTCTTTTGGAAAGTTTTTAAATATAACATGTTAAAAATAGACATGAGGGCTTTGAAAGAAAGCCAGGCGTTCTCTTGCCCCTCTATTTTTAAAAAAACATCCCCAAATGTTTCTGGTCTTCTTTGTACATCTGTGAGCTGCCAATAGTTTTCATCAGGAAATAGATCCACTTTATTGCTTTGAAACATGTACTTGATTTTAGTGAGTAATATCAGGCAAAATTTTAGAGATCTTTCCCATCACCTCCTGTGTAACCTTTCCTATTGCTGAGCACTTAATTGGGCTTTTGTTTTTCCAGAATTTTATTCCCTTCGTATCTGACTGTTTCTTTTAATAGGAGATTCTGTGAAAGTTGGAATTTCTGAATTTTTCTTTTTTAGTCACACACATCTCAATTTTAATCTGAATTCTTCCCTACTAGAACTTGAAGGGGAATCTATGTGGCATTGTGATGTAAAGGACAGTACCAGGAATTGCAAACTGACAATATGGATATTGTATTAGCACACCTTGTGTTACCATCTTATCAGTTCCAAAAAGAATTTGAAAATACAATCTTCCATTAAAAAAAGCCACCATCCAAAATTCAAATAGTACCATGATGCAACCTTCTGTTGTTGCTAAAAGCGCTCTTTCCCCATTTTCAGTTTAATTCTTTGCTTTTTGTGGTTGTTTTTGTATATGTTCTCCCTCTTTCCCAACTTTAGCCAAGTTAAAATCTTCCAGCCTGCTGTGTGTGTAGATCTCATTGAGGAGTGTGTGCCTGATCTTGCTCCCAGCTGAGTGTTGTCTCCCTGTGATTTATTTCATCAAGGCTGGCTGAGGATGCTCAGTTCCTTGAGGGCTTGCTCAGCTAGATTTGAAAGAGGATGCCCAGCAAAATTGTGAATGGATGCATAAGACATGAATGAATGAAGAAATACCTTTTTGTTTTTTTCTTTTTTTTTCAGTAAATGCAAAAGCACCACCAAGAAGATGGCTTTTGGAGTTTTTTCTCCAGGTTTTTTGCAAACATTTTATCTCTTCCTAAAAGTGCAGAGAGGAGGTTAGTGGGGGTAGGGAGGGGAGCAGAAATGTGTTCCATGTGTTGTTTTTTCCCATTAAAATTTTATAATGCTCTTGTGCTTCGGAGCTTGTGCCTCTGATTGATGTGTGAATCTTGACATGCAACAGTCCAAGGGGATGATTTTGCCTTGGTGGGCAGAATGCTGCCCAGCAGACTGTAGCTGGGCAAATTTAAAACATGCTGAAGACTCCTGATTTTGCTTTTGAGTTTTGCTTGTTTTGTTTAGGGAAGCTTTCAGCTACCTTGGATTTTTTTGAAGTATGTGTTATTTGCAGCTGCTGCAAATAGTTTGATTTGCTTTTGCAGGATTTTTTTTTTACCTTAGAAGACTGTAGCAGTGTCTGAAGGACTTTTTGGTCCATCATCTAGCTGGTGACACAGCCCTGTGTGAGAGAGGGTGCTGAGCCTTGCCCTGATCCGTGAAGGAGGCAGCACTGGGATGGAGGAGCTTCTCCCATGTACAAACTCATGTCTGTGCTCTCTGCCTCCTAAGGCAGACAGGTTTTCTATCCATTTTCTTTATGTATTTCTGTTTTGCTTTATATTTCTATTTTCCTTTTGTATTTCTGGTTTGCCCCCCTTCTGGGCAGTTGGAGAAGTAGAAAGCTCCTTGCCTTCCCGAGGGACATCTGAGTGTCACTTAATTTCTGCTGGTTTGGGACTTGGTAGCTGTTTTGTTCTGCTGCATGTTTCCCATCTCTTTTCTCCTTGTTAAGAGTTATTTTTTCAGAATGGTAATCTTGGTGCCAGACTTGTCTGTCTTCCTTCGGCAGCAGCAGTGGTTTTTTTTTGCTCGAGTGACTTTTTTTCCTGGGGTTCTGGGTGGTAACTCTGTTCCCAGCCCCTAACCTGGGGAAGTTGTGTGCCGGGATGTCGTTATCACTGCCTGTCTGAGGAGTTGAGAAGACAATACTCTAACAGTTCACATGGTCAAAGATATCTCTGCAGTGATAAGATCTAAGAAACAGTGGAGAAAAAGAAATATACTTGTCAGTTTTTCTTTTCTTCTTTTTTTTTTTTTTCCAAGGGGAAAATTAAGATTTTTTCTCTTCTCATTTTTGATAGTGACAACTTTGATAGTGCCGGGAACATGTTGCTTCTTCCCCTTTGCTGATTCTTCTTCATTTTACCTAAAAAAGTAGAGACATGTACCCATATATTATAACCAAATTTTATTAATATGAATCGTGTACTCTGGCCTGAAAATGGGAGTGATCAGGGTGCAGCATAGAGAAATTTAAAATTTTAGAGGGGAGCTGGCAGATTGAATTTAGGTACTGAACTTTGTGTCTACTAGGTGAGGTTTTATATACCATATTCTTCCTGCTAATAGGGTTTATTGAGCTGTAATTACTCTGATAAGATTTAATGGCATTGCCATTTAGGTCACTAAAAACTAAGGAATACTGAGGAGTTATGTCATCTGGTAACTTGCTTAAACACAACCATGTAAAATATTAAAGTAAGACTCCAGGGAAAATCACCCAGGGATTCCAGATGTAATGCTTTATTTTCTTTTGCATGGCTTCATTTACGCAAACCTGCTCTACTTGGGTTTTTTCATTTCTCTTTCAGCTTCACAAAAATGTTAAAACTGCTGCTGGAACTCTCATGAAGGGCTCAGAATCTATTTTTGTTGCTTGGTTAAATCAATAAATTTATATTATGGTATATCGGCAAGAAAAGTAAAGTACAGTAGTGACTTTCTGCTCTTTCTGCCTGAAGTGTGAAAATGCAAAGCTGGGGAACTGAAAGAAATCCTGTGTACTCTGGGTTGTCATGTTAATTAAATAAACAGCCGGAACAGTGACCCTGTGTATGAAATGTGTTTTGAGAAGCTTGTTGGGAGTTGGAGGGGAAAAACAGTGACACATGATGTTTTGGACATTAACTGTGACATTTGTATGAATTTGTCCTAATATGCTGTTAGTGTTCTCACATTCCAACTGTTTTTTTGTGGGAGACGGAGGCATAGTTCTGTGTTGCAGATAGAAGGAATAGTGCTTTGGCTTTTTTCTTTAAAAAGTAATATAAAAAAGTAATTGCAGTCTGGAAGTGAAAAGTTTTGCTGGGTTTTAGTGCCTGCAAACCTCAGGGCTTGGAGTGGGGGTGAGCTGACTGCATCCAAAATGATTTGAGAATGAAAAGAATACTGCTGCAATTAAGGCTTTGAGCCAGTCGCTGTGATTTATCTAGGTAAAATGATGGAAGATGTACACCTTGTAGCATATCCCTTGACACATAAGGAAAGAAATGTATAGATTCAGAGATAACCAAGTGGAAGTCATGTTTTACTTTGTGCAGGGAGTTGTAATTTATTTCCTCTGCCTGGTTTTGAAGAATTGTTTTTATGAATTACCAAACACTTTTCTCAGAGTCTCTTCTGTGTTAGGGTGTCATTCAAAGAAATACCTCTCATTTGGACTATGTAGTTTTTCAGGTTTCAGGAGAAAGGTGGTGGGGTTGGTTTTTCTTTTTTTCTTTTTCTTTTTTTTTTTTCTTGCTTGATATTTTTAGTTTGATTGGTGGGTGGTTTGTTTTTTTTTTTTTTTTTTTTTGTGGAGTTTTTTGCTGTTTGTTTGTTTGTTTGTTCTTGGGTTTTTTTTTTGTGTTCAAGTTGTCTTGCTCTAAGTCCAGATGAGAGTTTTGCTTTAAGCCCTGCTGCAAGTGGTAGTTCATTGTATTGGGAGTAATAATAATAATAAAAAAAAACGAAATGTGATATCTGTCTGAGTTTTGTTGTGGGTGGAATATCAGCGCTTTTCCTCCTGAGCTGCTTTTGGAGATTTCGCTGGGACTGTGGGAAGAGGATGTGCCCTACCCTCTTTGTCAAGCTTTAGCTTCTTTCTTTCCTTTATTTATTTATTTTTAATGAAGGGTTTGAGCCGCTTCTCTTCTCCCTCTGTGTGGTTGCATGTCATTGCCGCGAGCCCCGGTGATGATGGTGATGATGGTGATGGTGGTGATGGTGATGCGGGCGCGGCCCCCTAGAGGGCACGAGAGCCAAACCGGGCACGAACATCATCCAAAAAAATCTGTCCGTGGTCCTTAACTCAGCCCGGGATCTGCCGGGATCCGCTCCGCAGCCGCCGCTCCGGCCGCATCCCTGCCTCGCTGCCCGCAGCCGGCGGTGGCACAGCCAGGGCTGCTCCTGCCCCGTGCCCTGCACCTCGGGGCTCCGTGTAAGCATTTATCAATGAAACTTGATAATGGGAAATGCCTCGTGAAAAGCAGGATGTCCCCCTCTCCTCTGCCCTGCTGAGGCCACAGCTTGGAGCTCGCTGTCTCATTCTGCACTCCTCGGAGCAAGAAGGACAAGGAGCTGCTGGAGAAGGTTCAGTGACGGCCATGGGGATGATGAGGGCATTAGAGCATCTCCCCTGGGAGGAAAGGCTGGGAAAGCTGGGCCTCTTTAGCCTGGAGAAAAGATGATTGAGGGGGATCTTATCAGTGCATCCACATATCTGAAGAGTGCTAAGATATATCTTGAATGCCAAGAGCTCAGTGGCAGGGCAAGGGGCACAAACTGAAACACATCCAGCTCCAGCTGAATATGAGCAAAAAGTACTGAGCCCTGGAACAGGCTGCCCTGAGAGGCTGTGGACCCTCCTCTGGAGAGATTCAAAACCTGCCTGGCCACCACCCTGTGCCTCCTGTCTTCACCAAAGGGTTTGACTAGATGATCTCCAGAGGTGCCTTCCAACCCCAGCCTTTCTGTGATGTGCTGATGAGACAAATGGTTTTTCATTACTGCTGAACACAGATGGATGGATGTTTTCATAGTGCCACCTCAAGGGCTGCTGAGCAAAAGGAGAAATCTGCAGCACAGGGAAGATAGTGGTGGCTATAAGAGTTTGGTCAGAGAAATGGCATTGTTCATTTTTGAACCTGTCAGGAAAAGGATTTTGTGTCAGCTGGCAGCGCTGGTCACTGAAAAGATTTTGTGTGTGGGAGGTTTTATAATGAAATTGGGTTAGTAAAGGTATGGTATGGAGTGGTGTATCAAGTTTTGGTCAGACATGCAGAACAATTAGGGTCTAGAGATAGCCCAAACTTCTGAGCCTTATCTAAGAAGGGACTGAAATTATACATAAAAACAAATCTGAGGGGTATTGATGACATATTTGCCTAAAAATGAAAGAACAGAAAGACATTTGGAAAACAAAACAAAACAAACCCATCCCCAAACCTCAAAACAAACTCCCCCCCAACTTTTAATTTTTAAGCTGCTATGAAGAAGTCTGATTGTGTAAGATAGAAATACACACTGATTGTGGAAAATATGTTCATGTCACAAGGTATGAACAAAGTTCTTCCAGCTTAGACTTTTGTATTTATTAGTTATTGAAGTATATAGGTTGCTGATGCCAACAACTTGAGGATTAGAAAAAAACTGGGGTTTTTTGTCAGTTTTGTCGGGTTTTTTTTTGTTTTTGTTTTTGTTTTTTTTTTTTTTAGCATCTGATACTAGTTAGGAAGAAAGTTCCCAGTTGCTCACTCTGTGTGCTTTAGTGACTGTACTGCTGTATCTGAAGTGTCTACTGACTAGGACCTATCACTGCATGACTCTCTGTATTTTTACTGCAATTAAGTACTGGAAAAAATAGGGAGAAGATATTTATGAGCATCACTACAGCTAAAGGCTCTCCTTCTGCCTCTGCACAAGGCTGGAAAATTACAAAACCTCCACGTATCAGAAATAGCTCAGAGCATAGCTGAGGCCTCCTTGGCTGACACCCCCAATCCACCAGTGAAATATGTGGGGTTAAAGTGGTTTGACTTTTGTATTTTGTAGGTTGCTGGAGTTGGCTTTGTTTTTTACTAAGATTTATGCTTTGGTTTGAATTTTAAAATAAAATTATATTCTGCGTCATTTTGTTGGGGTTTTATTTTAATGGGATTTTTGTCTGCCTAACTCTGTAGGAGTGGTGCTTTTCAAATATCCTCATGATGCTTTTTCTGATGCCTACTGAAGTCCTGAGGCACTCCCTGCTGACAGTTTAAAAAAAGCAACCCTTCCTCTCAGACTAGTTGGTCCTCTTAGAATTGTCTCAGCTTAATTAAAAGCTGTGTGAAATATAAATATGATGATGCCTCCTGGAAAACTATTGCTGTGTTCTGAGGACCACTGAGGGCTGTTAGTTTTATTTTTTGTTTTAAAAAATCTTCTTGTTCCTGGTTGTCTTTGAGTAAATCATGTAGGGGAACAGGTATTAATGAGCTTCAAAACTGAACATTACTTACTCTGAGCAGCATCCTTCTGACTGATTTTTGAGTAAATTTGTCCATAAGTACATTTCTGATATGAATTCCAGACAGGGAAAGAATTGAGTATTTGAGTGCTGAAGGTTAATTATTTTTTGAACTATTGCACTCCCAGCAGGTTGATGATACCTTGCTGGCATCTCTGTGTGCTGGAGCTGCTGCCAGGCTCCAGCAATAACCTAAATTGCTTCTCACCCTGGAGTACAGATACTTTCAGTCTCTTGCACTTTTGCTGTATGCTTTTAAATGAACCCATGCCTGTTTGTGTTTGATGTCATAAAGGAGAGGCAGATCATTAGCCTCTTTTGTTACCGATGTTACTTGAAAATATTGATTCTTGGCAAATACATACACCCCAAATTTACCTTGAAATGTGGCTGTGGGGCTGAAGAGGCCAGAGTGGGGGGCTGTGTGCTGTCAGAGCAGGCTGCAGAAGCACCCTCAGAGCCTGTTTGCTGCCTGAGCAGCAGAGGATGAGGGTGGTGCATGGGCTGAAAAGCCACGTCCAGGCAATTTTTACTCCACTCCTGTGGGCAGAAATCTAGATATGCTCTCCCAAGCCTTTTGTTGCCTGCAGAGTAAAACTTGTGAAACTCTGTCTGTGCTCGAATGTTGGCTCAGTTGGGATGACAGCTGTGGAAAGGTGCAGAGCTGTGTGTGAAAGTATAGATGAAAAGGGGCTGCACAGCCTTATGTACTGTCTACCCTTGCCCTGGCCTTTGTGAATGCAGTTTCAAGTGCTTTTGAGAGTATTTTTTTTGCCCTTTTGTTTCCTTTATTCTCTTTCTCTTCCTGGCTTCTCTTCCCCTTTTCTCCTTTCTTTCTTATTGCTGCCTGTTTGAGCTCACCAACTGGCAGATCTAGCTGGGGTTTCCTTGCAGAGTAGACTCTGCTGCTTCATTTCCTCTACAAACCAACCCCGCAATGCAGCTACCACTATTTCTGTATTGGTAATGCTGAAGTCCTTCCCCCAAAACTCACTTTTGAAAAGCAAAAGGCTGTTGCGTGCTGCACTGAATTCTCTGGTGCATTTCTCTTCAGCTGTACTGGTAGTGCTAACTATAGGTTACTCTTGGCAAAGTCTGATCACTGTATTTTGTGTTGATAAGGAGCTTCAATGAGTTTGGGTGCATCTCAAAGTGCAAGATAACTGAGAAGAGATGTTTCACGTGTCTGGAGTTTTAGTTGGAATCTGTCACTGGGATTGTTACAGGAATGCTCCTGCTGAAATGCAGTCTGCCTCTTGTGAGACAATGCATACCTTCACCTTCTCACTCAGTGATATTTTAAAATTCATGTTGAGCAAGCGAAGACTTGTTAAAAATGCTATTTGTCTTAAATTATCTTTGTAAACGTTAGTAATCATCTCCTCCTGCCTCTGCTATTTTCAGCCCTCCCAGGGTAACAGGGTGATCCTTTCAGTTCAGTCTTTAGTGAAGAAGGAGCTGTGTTCACATCCTAAAATCCAAAGAGAGCTTCTTAATAATTTTTTAACAGCTAACGATTCTTTTTCTTATTTTAAAGAAAGAAATTCAGAGCTAACATTTGTTGTGTTGCTGAAAATGTCACCTGGCACCTTGAAGCATGTTTTTATAGATGTGTGCACATACCTATAGATGTTTATGTAAATGTTCATATATGTATGTATGTATATACACCAATTAGTATTGTGTAGTTGAGAGGGATGGAGTTCTTTGCTTGACTCTGACAGCACAGTCAGCAAGCCTGAGTTACATATGACAGGGTTCTTTCTGGATATTAGATCATATTTCCTGATGTTTCCACAGGCAGGCTTGTTTATTAAATATGTCAGCTTCAGTAACTATTGCTTGACTTTTGATTATTTATTGTTTAAATATTTCTTCTTTCTTTATTTGCAAATGTGTGCCAAGTTGCAATTATTTGTTAGTTATTTGTAAACACTTGAGTAGTGATTTTGATCAACAAATAACCGCTTATGTCTTACAAATGATACGTTCCAATGTTAAGTTTGGAGGCTGGTGCCACAAGTCTGTTCTAGAGGTGCAAAGCCATAAAGGTGCTTTCCATGGAGTCCCTGAACTGACTTGCTGTTGTTTTAAGCTGTCATGTGGAGCAGGGGACTGGCTGGGCTGGAGGAGCTGATAAGGTCCCAGTGCAGCCTGACCTGGAGCCATTCCTGTGGGCATAAAGAAGGGGTTGTTTGCAGGCACAGGGTTTATGGTGATTGGGGTGGGGCTGTGGCCCATTCTCACCCCTGACTGGCTCCAGCTGTGCAGGACAGGTGAGCAGCACTGAAGGGAATGAGCCATGGAGTGCCCAGGGGCACTGACCAACCCCAGAGGGGACAGAGGGCTCACAGGGGCACTGCATCAGCATCAGGGCTGTGAAAGGCTGGGCTGCAGGGCAAGAAGGGCAGATGCTGCAGCCTGCTGATGAGGTATGGTGTTCCTCTGTGGGGGCAGACACCTGAAGCCTTCTGAAAAGGTAAAGTGTTACTGTGTTTGGGGTGCAGCCTTCTGAAATTGTGTGGTGGCACTCTGTGTGCCATCTCAGCTGTGACATGTGCTGTGATAGTTGTTCAGTGGGGAGCTCTAGCTGGTGAGATGTATGATAAGACCAGTTGAAATAAATAGGTGACTTGTGTTTTTACAGATAAGCACGATGAGCTTTAAGTGGTAAAACCCTGTTAAGTGCAGTGGATCTGTTGTTTCTACTATGTACCTGTTCTCTGGGAAGCTATGGACTAGTTTACATTGTTATTTGTTAAAACGATTCCCTGAAATTCACTACATTTCTGTTGATTCTGAATTCTGTACGAGCTGAAATGTTTGAAGATAATTCATATGCTATTACTGAAAGTTTGTTGTTTTTTTTTTTTTTTTTAGACTAGCTGAATGTGTCTGCAAGCGCCATTCTTAAATGCAGTCTTGATTATCTACTGATTACACAAAACTGTGAATGAATAAACATTTTCCCTTAAAGGATTTGATGCTGTACTTCATGTGAGGGATGGAACTGTGAGGATGGTTTGGAAGCTAAAAGGTGGATAAGGGTGGGAAGGGAACCTGAAGCTTTCCAGCAGGCATCAGATGAGAGTTGCAGAAGCCTTCATCTTTCCTGTGAATTGTGGAGAAGCAAAAAACCTTTAGGAGCAGGCAGGTGTATCCATAGGTGTGTACAACCTCATCATTCTAGGCAGCATGGGCTCTGTTCATGCCTCATTCCAGAGCCCTTGGTAAGAAATCTGGTCAGTGACAAAGAGAAATGTTGTCTGTGCCTTCTTGGGACTGCAAACTGACTTCTGGGCCATGGAATCCAGAACGCTGACTCCACTCCTGCTGTGCTTGTGTCAAGCAGGGCCATGGAGGAGCACAGGGTAACATAGATGGACTGGGGTGCCAGCACTAAATCACATATTCCAGCTTGAATTCCTCTCGAGGATCCAAGCCTGCCTTTTCCTCTTGGCCAGGCACCTTTGGAATCAGAGACAGCTCACAGGAAATCCGAGGAGCTGGGGCTTAGCTGGAATTGAGGACATCTAAACCTGGCTTTCTGGGTGCATCTGTTGTGGTGAGACAGAGGGATGGCAAACACAAATGTTTCTTGGAGAGCTCCTGAGCATTTTTATGTGAAGCAGTAAAGATGGATTATCTATCCCCTTCCTCTCAAAGCTATCCAATCTTTATTTCAGCTTTTCCTTCTGCTGTGTGTGGTGTATAAATCTAGTCCTAAAATGTGTGATGTTCTTATTCAGGGCTGATGGATAGTATGAACTTTTGATAATAGTGACTGAGGCATAGTTTCAATGGTTTTCATTTGAACTTTTTAGCTGCCATCATCCTTGGATCTAGAATTTTCTTTTCCTTTTGTTTTATGCATAGATGAAAATGAAGATCCTTAAGATGAGCCTTAAGACTTCCTGATTTGGGCTGTGATCTGCAACTCTAGCAGACTTTTTGAAAACCCAAAATTCTAAATTCTGGATCATTATCATACCAGCATGCTTGGACATGCTGTCATGTTTGTCTTTGGTTTTTATTTTTCTTTTGGAAACTGCAACTTATCTGTGTTCAAAAAATGGTAAAATTCTTCCAGTTGCAATAATATGTGCTTATTGCATGCTCTGGTCTGCTTTATATATCTCAAATGAAGATGGTAATGTGGTGCTGAGAAAAACATTGGTTTTTAAGCTGAAGTCACTGTATTGCAAAATTTACTGATATGCACTTAAGGAAACCCAGCCCAAAAAATCCTCACGTGTGATGAAACAGCTTCCTTTGCTGTCATTCAGTGCACTCATGAGAACTTGGCCTGGGGGGCTCTGGCTCCTTTATTCGGTGAAGGTTTTTAGAACTGAGATGAAAGTAACAATCAGATTGTCTTAATCATTTATAATAGCAGGTTAAGGAGATGAGAACTTTAGGGAGAAACATGATAGCCCAGGGAGTATCTTTCCTATGATCTTAATGCATTGCTATCTAAAACAGTGAGTCAATGCTTGTAAGCATAATTATGTCATGCACTATCTTTTGAATGCTTGGATCTGCAATCACAGATGTTTTTAATGAAATTCTGGATATCTTAACTTCTTAGCTGTATGCAGGTTTGTTTTCTTTTTCTGTGTGTTTATTTAATAAAAAGCAAACTTAAAAGGAATGTCATTATATTTATGGCCACATGCTCTGAGTTAACAGCTTCCTCAGAGCTTCTCTTCTGCATAATCAAATGTTCTTTTTTGATTTAGGAATACTTACCTCAATGAGCTGATTTTCCTGCCTCATTCCCTATCTTCTAGTCCAGCAAATCTGATCCCCCTTTCCTCTCTAGTGAAAGACAGGCTAAGCAACACAAGGATGGACTTTGAGCAATTGATTCTGCTGCTACATGTTAGGAAACGTGAATTGGATTTGTTTGATGCTTGTCTGTGAGTGACCACCCAAGAACGACTGCAGTTCTGTTTGGTGGGATTTTTTCCTTAACTCATCTAACTTCTTTCCCTTCAACCAGAATCTGGTGATTTTTTGTTTGTTTGTTTCTTTGCTTTTAGTTTTGTTTGTTTTGGGGAGGGATGTGTATATTTGTTGTTGAACCAGAGAGGTCCGCCCATGGGTGTCTGTGGAGATGCTGCCTCAGATTTTAAGGGATTATAGAGTTATCTGGCTCTAAATGAAAAGGCTCGAATGCAGAAATTCTCTGATGCCTTGGAGGAAATTTCAATACATCAAAGACAGGTTTGCTCTGGTCACAGTGTGAGAAATGAGTATGGGAAGCCAGTTTCTGATGAGCACATGTACAATTTCCCAGTAGTGTGTGACGTCTGTCCTAAGAATGTGTATTAACTGCAGCAAGATGCTCACTGCTTTTTCATTTGTTAATGCCAAATCAAGAAATGCATTTAGGAGATTACTGCTTAAATAAAGTAATATCTAGATTATAAAATATAATAACCTAGATAGAATATGGAGTAGATATAGATAAAATATAGAATAAATAACCCCTAATGCATTTCTTAAATCCAGAAATGCATTTAGGGGTTATTTAGCCTCACCCCTCTGAATTCTAATGCTAGATATATTTATTGTTTAATCCTTAGCCCCTCCATAGGGTTATAGTGGCCTTTCACCTTCTAGGCCTGTTTGTTCTGAGCCATGGCTGGTGTGGCTCGTGTGACATCACAAACATTTTTGTTGGCTGTCGCACCTCGTGGAGGACTCTGAAATCTGACAGTGGTGAAGATGACTAAGTAGAGACAGATTTATGTGGAAATCTTATTAATACCCATAAAAGAGAGAATGAAGGCATAAGAAATTTGGCTCCAAAAAAAAACAACCAAAAAATGCTGTGTTCTTAGAAACATTTGGCATAGCTCCATCATGCCTTTTGTGGGAACTGGTTCTTTGTCTGGCCTAATCTAGACTTTTTTTTTTTTTTCCAGGAGATTACTAAAGACTTCCACTTTCCCCAAACTTTCTCACAGTAGAAAAAAATTAATTTTCACTTTGGTAATGCCCAAATTAGTTAATTATTTCAAAGATAATGAAACACAGATGTCTCCCCTTGTTTCTCAGCAAAGATTTGATGGTAGCCTTGCTGTGAGATCTTTCACTGCCTCCAAATGTCCGTAGATGTTACATGGTGCTCATAATCAAAGTGGTTTACTAAGAAGGGGAAATAATTTTCACTTACAGTGGGTGAGGGCTGGAAAGGAGCTGTATCAGAGATGTGAAATCATAATTCAGTTTCTTTGATAACTTGTTTGATACCAGCCTTGGAAGAGGAGTTTCTGATGCTCAGTGTGTGCTAAGGCTCATGCTCCTATCTGTGCAGCTGCAGTAAGATTGTCTGCCTAGAAAACTCATTTTCATTTATGGCATAATCCATAGTATGTACAGAAATGTTTTATAAAGAAAATCACCTTTATGCACTCATTGCACGCGGGTAGAGCTTTTTGTCCTAGAAATAATTTCCAATATATGGTTCCTGTTGAATCGGTACTTGAAAAAGTTCTTGTTTGCTTTTCATTAGTACTGTGATGACCTAGGCATTTGGTTCATTGAGTTATTGTGGTTTAGATTTTTAAATGATCCATGTACCAGTGAGCATCTTGTACTTTTTCCATTTGTGTGTTATTTTTCCCAGCAAGCATGATATTCCTAGCTCAGTCCTGATGTGACCACACACTGCTTTGAAATAGGAAGCAATAAATTACCCTGTAGGGCTGGCTTATGAGCAAGATCTTATTTTTTATTTGTTTATCTCTGCTGCTTGGATGTGTGCAGTTTGTAGGCCTGCTGTTAGCGCTGCTATCAAAATTGTTACTGTTTCAGAAGATCAAAGCAGCAACAGAAATTAAGAAGAAAATAGGAAAAAATTCCTATCTGGATGAGAAGGTGATTTATATCTCCTTATGTTTGCCAAGGTAAAAATCTTCACCATGAGCTGTTGCGTACAACCTGAAGAGACATCTCGCCTCCACTTTTCTTAGGTTGTTGTCCGTCATCTGGAGGCAGTGGAAAGCATTCTGCTTTGGGCTGGCATAGCAGGAATTGATCTATGCAACATCCTGCAAATGGCTTGTTGGCCAGGAAGGGAAATTGCTGCCTTGGATTTGACTCCCAGGGCTGTGCCCCTCTGACGATAGCAATGTGCTCCTCAGGTTCCTGAGATGGAACAGTTATTTTTGTTAAGTCTTGGTAAAATTTCAGAGCTTCCATCCTCACCAGTGCTCTACTTCTGCTCCTGCACTTTTTTGTCACTTGTGAGAGCAGTAATGCTGCAAGAAATTGTTTCCTCAGGCCAGTAGGTTTTGTCATCAAGTGGCTTTGTCAGATGATGCCAGCATTGAAATCTTTTATTTCTGTGGTGTTTGACTATTAAATGGCAAATCAGTGTCCCCCTCTGCTAATCTTGCTTAGCATTTGTATTGTTCTTAATTTTAGAGCATCCTGCAGACTACTGGCTTAGCTGTCTGAGGTGTCATGTATTCAATTTGTGGTGAACTGGATGGGCAATTTAGTGCATCACAACACAATGAGGGCATTTGGCATCTCACAGGAATGAATATGCTGACATATTAATCCTGTGTTGACTTTTATATTGAACAGTGTTGTGGGAAAGCCATAGAAATCACTGTTATTTTTTGCTTAGTTCAGAGATATGTACTGAAATTGTTAGCTCTGAGCTGCTGTCTTCTGAGTTAGACTTGTCCTAGATCTCTGTAGGATTCTTGGAAACTGAGGAGGGAAAGTGAGAGCTCTTTGTCTTGGGTGTAATATATCTTGTTGGCCTTTCTTGAGGTAAATGAAATACTGAATCAGGGGAGGTGAATTAACTGTATGTCTTCTATCCCATCTTCTTCCTCACTTCAGCTATGTAATTTACCTGAGACCAGCTGGCTTGGGCTGGTGCAAAATCCACGGGCAGATGTGTTCGGATAAAATTCCTTTTGAAGGGAAGCATGGTTCTCAGTGTTCCCTCGTTTGCCATCACATCCGGTCTTGGCTGGATGAAGCCTGGAAGTCCAGAGTTCGCTTGGAATTCTTCTCCTACAAGCTCCTCCCTGCTTTTTATATGCACACAACATTCTTTGAGAGGCCTAGAGGGCGGAAATGGCTATGAACAAAACCCATATATTTTCTGATATGTCACAAGATACCAGAAAAGAATAGTGTGCTCCATGTCTGCTCCTAGCTGATTTCTTTTCATCCTATTTATTTTGTAGAAGAAAAAAAGCTTGGTTGGATATTGTGGAAAACTTTTTTATGATTTAGTAGTAGTAATCAAGTTCTGGACCAAGCTATGTAGGGCAATTTAATTTGTGTACATGGAAGGTTCTTTTCAGAATAGCGTTTTAGATATTTTTCCGAGTGGGTCTAGATACCTGCTTTTTCATGGAGAAAATCATAGTTGTTGCTGCCAATTTTTCCTATTTATTTTGTAGAGCAAAAAAGCTTGGTTGGATATTGGGGAAAGATTTTTTTTATGAATAGTAGTAGTAAACTATGTAGGGCAATTTCATCTATGTACATGGAAGGTTCTTTTCAGGCTAGTGTTTTAGATATTTTCCCAAGTGGGTCTAGATACTTCTTTTTCTTAGAGAAAACCATAGGTGTTGCTGCCAACTTTTCCTGCATCTGCCTGTGGGCTGTGCCCCCCAGCTGCTGGTCAGACTCCTCGTGCAGTGCCAATTGCTCTGTTTGGTGCAGACCCAAGCAGTAAGCCCCATTTATGTTCCAGTCAGTGCCCACAGTGGAGTGTTAATCCTACTCCAGAGCTCACAGCCTAGGTGCCTGCCCTTAGAGGGGATTACTGAAGATCAGATCATATTTCTCATGTCTCCTACTATTGCCCTTCTCCGATTCAGGAGGTGCTGTGTTATTTAGTTTGTATTACCAAGTGGTGATTAGTGGCAGACTCTTTTTTTCCCCCCTCTTTTCTTCCCCGTAAATGATAATGTTCAAGTTCCAGGTAGGCTCCTAATCGCTCTTCATTTTGGCCTAGCTACAAGCTGATTTATCAAGTCCACTTATTAACTTAATGCTTTTATGGCTGCCAAGAGAGTGGCCTAAGTGAGATGGAGTGGCTGGGATTTGTTGGCCTCTGTGTGTGGGGAGGTTTCCTAGCAGCCAGATAAGGGACAGCTGTGTGCAGGGCACAGCAGCACCCTGTCACCCTTGCTCACGTGAGGGAGCAGCACTGGGCTTGGGAGAGAGCTCCAGTGGGAGGAAGGGCTTTGGGATGGGTATGTGTTGGGTACAGCACGTTCTGTGCCTTATGCCCTGCTGCCCAGCTGAGTCGTTCTCATCTGCTTGGGTTTTAATGCTTCCCGTCACTCCATGTTGGCTTGTTGTTGGTTTATCTGTTATTTTTTATTGTCATTTCTCTCTGAACTAAGTGAATGGTTCTTAAAGGCTGTAAAAATCTCAGCATGGCAGCTGTAAAATTGCCTAATCAACTGCTGGAGATAATCTTTCCTAGAGGAGACCTTTGAATGCACTGACTGTCAGTAGGAATAGGTCAGATGCCTCCAGGTGACTTTGTGGGAAGGGAGCCTTGTTTTCAAAACTGTATCTACCTTGCTTTGTTAAGAACTAAATAACTGGTTAGTGGGACCTGTCATAAAAGTCCTTTTTTATGGTTGTGCTAAATCCTCTTAAAGAAAGCAAACAGCTCTCATTAATGCTGCTCTGCTCAGCATAGAAATAAAGCAGCTGTTGTGACTGTCAGAGGCTTTAAGAAAGACTTCAAATTGGAAAGAATTTCCACTTGATCAGTTGATGAAATTCAGTGGGCTATGGCAGTGCATTCTTATCTGCATTTTCTCCTTGAAGTCTGAGAAATATGTTGAATTTGGGCCTGAGAACTAGTTAAGAGTTGCATTTTAAAGGGGTAGGTGACACCTGGGAGAGATAAGATGCAACGAGAACCAAAATTTTTCATAGTTTTACTGTAAGTCAAACGATTAAAAATATGTGAGGTTTGGTGTATCAAACTTGAAGAATAAATCCCTTCCTTCCTATGCTGGATTCCAACATTCAGCAATGGAAATATTGAAGAATGTTAGTTGGAACTGATGCTGACCATATTGGTGGCCTAAAATAGTTGGTTAAAGCTACTGCCAGAGCCTTTTACAGCTTTGAAATTGCAGAACTGAATAGCTCTGAATTATAATAAAGCTTCTTCAGATGTCTTACCTTCCTTCTCTTGAACTGGGGAAGCAGAAAGGAAAATAAAAAGCCAGAATCAAACAGCCAGCATTAATCAGGCTTTTGCTTTTCTGTTCTGGCATTCCCACTTGTGAACCTGCAGTGGTTGCAGGGGCAATTGTTTGAGTTACCTCCTCAATACCTCTGTGTTTCTGCAGGCATGGGGCTTTGTGAAGTGTAGGACATCCCTGGGATCCTGTGCTCACCAGGGGAGAGCTGTGAGCTCAGTAGTGCAAATGAAGTATTTCAGGAGCAGAATGATGGGCATGTGATCACAAAACAGAAGTGCTTGTATATAGAATAAGTATCTATGAGTGATTTTAATTGATGTGTGGGTACATGCAGGCCTATTAATAGAGGGAAAAGAGGAAATAAAACACACAGCTGTGATTTATCAAGATTGACATGAAAACAAATATTATTTTAGTAATCAGAGGAAATTCTTTGTAAAGTATGTACAAGAAAGGTATTTTAACCCACCTCAACAATTTCCTGCCCAGCTATATCCAAAGAAAATCAGACAGACTTCTTCCCCTGCCCCCCACTAAGAGTCACTTTAAAATTATTTTTTCTCCCTTCCTCCATTTCTCTTGATGTTTGGCTTCTTGTTTGCTTCAGATGCTTTTCTTTTCTCCTGTCAAATTATTTAAGATAGACTATTTTTTACTCTGCCATGTAAAACCATGCCTAAAAAGTGCAGCTGTGGGGTGGGGAAAGGATTTAGTTTTGTGTTTAACTGTAAGATGTGCTGAAGCTGAAGGCCACTGATGCTCCCACAGTGTAAGGCTGGGAAAACTTGGAATTCCTGCCTGATGTGCTCCATTTAGTGGAGGAGGAGATGGTGCCCCTCAGTCTGGTTTGGTCACAGAATCATAGAATGGTTTGGACTGAAAGGGACCCTCAGAATCATCCAGTTCCAATCCCACTACCACGGGCAGGGACACCTTCCACTCTCCCATCTTGTTCAGAGCCCCATCCAAGCTGGCCTGGAACACTTCCAGGGATGGGGAATCTGCAGCTTCTTTAGGGAGCCTGTTCCAGTGCCTCACCACCAAGGTGTGCTGACTGCTTGACCCCAGTGCAGCAGTTTGGGAGGTGTCATGGCTTTTGTGCAGCTGCTCAAAGGAGGCAGAAGGAATAGCCTTGCCCTGTCTGCATCACAGCTGTTTCCAGATCTTGAGCATCTGAAATGCTAATAATGTCTTGGGAGAAAAATGGTCCAGCACCATGAGTAACCAGAGACATGGAGATGGGTGGTTTAGGCGAAAGAACTTGGAAAATGCTTGGTGAACCCAGGGGTTGAATTTGTCTCTTAAAATGTGGCATGTTCATCTTGCCAAACTTCATCTGCTTGAGGGCAACACTTAATGCTGCAAGTCCTTAAACCTCTCTAGCATTCAATTATTTTTGTCTCTGTTTTCAGAAAGGATTTTCTTGAACTCTGTTCAGTACCATTCCTGCTTCAGTTGCTTGTCAAAAATGCAGCCAAAAGATTTTTGAGGTGGAAATGAAAAAAATAAAATAGAGATAAAAAAGGAAAATACTACTGAATTGGATGCTCTACTTTCTGCTACCCAGAAAAATTTCCCATTTCTCATTGGCAAAAAGACTTTGAATGCCTTGTGCTCATAAGTCTTCCCTCTCAATGTGTATCTCAAACCACAAACACACCATTTGTCTGCAGGGAATTATATTAATAATTTGAAGAGTGACTAGAAATAAAACCAAATCTGGTTAACATCATCCATGACCTGACTTGATTAAAAATAATTTCCCCCTTGAAAAACTATTCCAAATGCTGTTTCTGAATGGAAGTTTAGGTAATAACAGTGGTTGATAATACAGGACAGAAACAGATTTGCAAGAAGCATAACCTCGAGCTCCCTTCTGGCCTGTAGAGAGCACATAGATTGGAAAAGAATGATAAATGAGGACTAAATAAAAGACTTCTGGCTGTGGCTTTTCATGCTTTTCTTCAGTGGTCTTAATACTTAATGATGAGATTTATCTTTTGAAACATAGCCTTCTACAATGTATTTAGAAGAATTTAGAATCTAAATTGTGAAGAGAGAGAGAAAAAGGGACTGTTTCTGTAGTGTTGAAATGCAGCTTTAGCTTCAGCCTTTAAGGAGTCGAAGGTTTCTGCAGGAGTTTGTGCTTGAGGGGCATTTTCTGCTGCGTCACAGGTGATCTGGTCTCCTGGGCAGCCCAAGGCATTTCTCTGAGTCCTCCCCAGATAATTGAAAACACACTTCAAAGGCATGGTGCCGCTGGGCCCCTGGCCCATACTGCCTGGGCACAGCAGCCCCTGCCTGTTGGAACCCTGCTTGCTGAGAATTTTAGACTTTCTGTGATGACAGGCACTGACCCCCAAGAGAACACTGCATTTGACCTGAGGCCGTGGAGAAGCTTCCAAAATGGAATGACAGAACTGGGATTGTGGGTGTGGAGTTTGAATTAGAAGTGTGTAATGTCTCAGGCTGGTAAACTTAGAGTTTAAGGTTTTATGGTATAATAATAGTAATATATATAGTATAGTAATATATATAAAGCAAGATGGAGGTTTTAGGGCAGAGACTGGTCCTCCTTCTTCTCCATGGGTTTGGGTGATTTTGTGTAATTGGATAAAAGAGTCCCCATTGTAGGGCATGAGTGGTTGGTTATTGGGTTAAAAGTAAAAATAATTTAGGTGTCATTTCTTAATTGGACAGCTTATCCTTAAAAGGCCTTGTAGAGAGAGAGAGGTGGAGCTCCGTTTTCAGTTTGTTATAATGCTGTAGAACTCGGGGTTTGTGAGACTGTGACATAAATAAGAACTAATAAACATCTAAGTCTGAACAAAAAATAGCATCTCACACATTTAATCCTGATCTTAGAAAAAAGGAAACAGACTCTACATCTGTCTACAGCAGCACACCCATGGGGGCATTCCCCTGAGTGTGAAAGCAGCCCTTGAAGTATCTCAGTAGCCCAGGCTGGGTGCAAGCAGTACAGGGAGGGAAAAGACTTCAGTCAGGTGCTTGTGAAGGAATGGGAGTCTGTGACGGAAAAGGAAATTGCTGTTGATGTGGGAACAGGTCAGGAAATTGTAAGGAGAGAGCCTTGGAGAGCTGCATCAGTAAGGTGCTTTTATTCATTGTGGTCTTGGGACTAAACTTCAGTTCAGGACTTGGATCTGACACAGGTCTTGCCTGTTGCTCAGTTGGTTTGTGGGGGTTATGTGGAAGTATCTGTGACTTGCATTATAAATGGAATTAATGTGTCATTTTATGTATCTTTTGCTTTCATCAGTTTAGATCTTAAATCAGCCCTGGTGCAAAAGAATTTTTGCAGAAGGATATTACAGGGAATATGATAATAGTCAACTTGGAGGTCTCTAATCTCACAGAGGGGTTGTAATTCCTGGAAATGACATAAGAAAATATTCCTGGAGACTGCTATTGCTTCACAGACCTTCAGTGAAGCAAGAAAGAAGAGAGGAATTCACTTTAGACTATGAATGGTGCAGTTTTAGCAGCCCAGCAGTTTTCCAGGGACTGTTTCATACAATTCCTTAATGAAGCAAGGTGCCAGCCCACCTGGGACAGAGCACAGGGCTCTCTAACATGGTGCACTGTGGGAAATGAGTTTGTAGAGAATTCTCATAGACAAGAAATGCTTAGTGTTTTGTAATTAGGAAATGGTTAGCTTCTGATTGTGGTGGCGTGAATTATAACATCTGTATTGTCTCACCCTTCACATGAGACTGAAACTGGAATAAAATTTTTTTAAATGCCTCTCAGTTGCCCCATCTCTGGGTCAGAAAAGGCCATAATGTGACAGTGGGGAGGCATGGAAACCCCCACCCTGTGCCAGCCTCACTTGCAGTCACTCTTGGTGGTGTGCTGGATGCCAAGATTGAAGCAATCAGCCCAAGTTCTGAGGCTCTGAAGGGCATAGGAAAACCTCAGCCACACGAGGTTCCAGTGTGGAGTCAGTTTGTTTGTTCTTTCTGGGCTGCAAGTGGGAAAACTGCAGTTAAGGCATAGAATAATGTATTATTTGTTAAGGAACTGGCTTGTCCTAGATTTGTTTTTTGATAACCAGCTTTTTGTGCAGTTACATGCCAAGTACTGTTCTGTCACTTTGTACCCCACCATCTGCCCTAGGAAGATGAGTGGTGAGTGCACTTCAAGAAACAACAGAGGGATTTCAGGGTGTATGGAAAATAGACTGAACAAGTCTTTGTGTATGCTTTAGAAATAAAACCCTAGAATGCTCCACCGCTTGTCTCAGGTTATCAGGCCAGGCACACAGCTTGTCTCTGTGGCAGTGTTACCCTGCTGGCACTCTCACCCTTTCCTGAATGAAGGAAATGCTTGTGGGGTTGCTCAAGGCAGAGGTCCTGCAGTTGTGCCTGGGGCTGTTACAGAGCAGCTTAAATTGCCATTTCCTGAGCTGTGTGGCTGAGCTGGTGCTATTTCCAGAGGATTAGCAGCCTGCTGTGTGGGTGCTCTGCTCCTCTGCTGTGGGTGGAAGCAGCAATCTCTGCACAAGCAGAAACTCTGACTTCAGAGGCAGCACCTAGTTCGGTCACCTGAGTTAATGTCAAAGCACGTGGTAAATAAATATCGTGAAATTACTGGATTTTACTCAAAACATTGCATACAAAGAAGTGGTTTTTTTTCATTTCAGATGTTTTTAATTGCCTCTATATTTATAAAAGTGGCATTTAATCAAAGTAATTCTGAATAGATTTTTGACCAAAAATTGAAATTTATTTGGACTGTTTACATTGGGGAAGGCACTAGTACAGCTTTATTCTGCTTGATACAAGTTATTTATTTCAAGAACATTTTATAAGCCTATTACTAGATTTTTACAGAGTTGAAATGTAGGAAAAGGAAGAGGAATAAAGTAGCAATGTAAGGAGGTCAACACAAGAGTTGAAATTGATAAAGAAAACTAGTCTGTATCTTGAATTCATCTGTGTTGCTTAAAGAACAAGTGATTTGTAGTTAATGTGTATAGGAACTTTTCCATTTCTTATTTAATTCAGTTTCTTTGAGATGCAAAAATCAAGTAACTTCTTTCTTTTTTCCCTGCTGGGAGATAGCAAGCGATTCATTAACTCCCATCAGAGATTTCATTACCACCGGTCTTTCTGCCTCGTATTTAAAAATTAAAAATAAGAGATTAATTTACTAATCAAAAAAGGAATTTTTGTCATTTCAGTGTCTGCACCTGCTGAAAGACTGTCTTGACTATTCAGTAACATGTGAAGTGTGACAAAAGTCTGTAATCACAAACTGGACCAACTGCTACAACAAAATGGGAGAAGGTCTATTAAATGGATACAATTGCTGACGCATTTACTGACAATGGGAGATCAAGTGTATTTTTAAAATGCAAAAAAGACACTTTATCAAGGCCAGGCATTAGAAGACAGTCCTGCAAAGTCTGGAAAATGGGCATTTGAGCAGGAGTAGGCATTGTGTCTGCAAGAAAAATGAATCAGCAGCATCATCTGCATTCTTCTCAGGGTGGCAGGTTTCTAGGAACTTGGATGTCCAGGATGGTTTTGTCACAAAGCTGTGATCATCTCAGGCTCCTAGTTATGTTTGTTTAATTGCTTTGTGCAGTTGAAATAAACGTACTGGTACATGTATTGTTTCGTTGAACAAAGCTAGCTCTTAACTTTTCTTCTTGATTTTCTAACTTGGATGTTTTGTGGTATGTATGTATGCTTGGGAACTGTTTCTTAGAAATGAGGACTTTGTTAAAGGGCTAGCATGTATGTGGATTCTGTTAACAGCCAGTGTTGCTGTGTAGGACAGTGATTTGGGTGGTTTTTACAATGAAGGAAAAATAATTGAGCTTGGTGAAGCAGACCATTTGGCCAAAAGAAAGTCTATCTCTGTGTGTCAGTACTTATTCTTGTAATAGTTGTATATGTGATTTAAATCCTCCATAATGAAAGATGGATCTGGTTCCATTGCTGTTTGACAGTCCCAAATGGCAGAACCCATAAATCATTGTATGGCCACCCCAAGTGCCAGAACAGCTCCAGGCATTCATTTCTCAGCTTTTGGTGGTCATTGATCCTGCAGCTCTCTATTTTGCTGTACTTTGTTTCTCCTGGGTTGGAATACCTGTGCATAGGACACGTGTTGCTTCTTGAACTGCTCTGTGATAAGGAGCAGTAAATGTGTGTGAGGGCAGTAAATCAGTAAATCTGTGCATTGTCTTTGAGCACGTGGCTGTTGGTTTTTTTTTTTTTTTTTTTTTTTGCTTGGTCTCCCTGCCATGGCAATTAATGCTGCTTTTAACACTGCCTAAACAGCTGTTCACACCGAACTTGTTGCTGTGGGGGCCTTTGCTGGTTTCTGCAGCACAGCTGTGCACTGCACTGTGCTTATTCTGTGTTTCTCTTGTGCACACCAACCCACGTGAGCAGCTCCAAAAGCAGAGGAGTCTGTCCAAAGATGAATGGGTCCAGCAGAGTCTTGCTAGGCAGAGGGTTATGTGGTGTTGTGTTGGTAGAGAGCTCCAGGTAAATTGGGCTTAGACCTCATTCCCAGTCTGCACCAGTTTATTCCAGTGCTGTACAGCACTGCTTTTATATTCATCACCGTGGCTTTTCCACCACCACTTTGCCCATCTCAGTTGCTGACACTCCCCAGTGGGGATGGCAGAGCCCTGTGGGCAGCTTGGCTCTTGTGGCACTCATGATGTGATACATGAGCTGAGGTTCCTGAGTTAGGTGGGCACATCACTCATTGAATGCTTTCAGCTGAGTGTTTTCAGAAGATTGTCATGTCATTAGTGTGACTTGTGGTGCCTATTCCTTGCTTGTGGGTTTGCAGGACAAAAGAAAAGATGACTAGACTGTACAGGTCACAAGCCTAAGGATGCTCTAGCTCCTTCTCCCTCCTTCCCTTTGGAAAAAGCTTTTCAATAGAAATATGTAAAGCATGGGATTTTAGTTTTGGGTATTTTTTTTTATGAAAACTGTGACTTTCCTTGGTTTCCCAGTGTTTGTCCCATCCCTACCACTTGCCTTCATCACCCTTTCCCCTAAAGACAAACGCAGAAGTTTCTTTGAAACAGATGAAACTGAAAAACAGACAAAAGAAAGCTTTCAGCAAGCATTTTCTGTGAACTTGAACTAAGCAGTAATTCTCTTTATCTGCCTTCCAGAAGGCTTGTTGTTGTGTTGTTTCATGCCTGGGATGGCTGGGGGTGAGGTCTGTAGAGCTGCTGTGAAAGGGCTGTGCGTGATAAGAGTGGGAGGCACAGTGTCATAATTAATGCTGTCAGAAAGTGTTTTTTTAAATGTGACTAGTGCTGTATTTCCAGCATATTGTATTAATTTTCCTTTTATTGTGGTCTGACAGTACACCCTGAGCTCAAACCAATTTTTTAATCCTGAAAAGGCTCTCAAGTCAAATCTGGCTGTGGGAGTTTAGGCCTCTAGGAGTTTAAGGCTGTTTCACAGCTGGGAAAAGTTACTTTTTCCATTAAAACAGGAATTAACTGGCTTTAAGGGAATTAAAATCTTTTTTATCTTAAGAAAACTCTTCAGTAATAAGAAGAGCTTAGATAGTGATGGTCTGCTAATCAAAATGAAGATGTCCTGGTTTATGGTGTTTCCATAGCATTTGGGTTTAATGAAATACTCTCATGTTAACAGAAACAGGATGAATTTTTCTTAATGAATGTCATGGAAAAAAGTTCAGAATTAACTGCGTATGTGAACACTTTTGAATCTTTTAGTGTGTATTATAGATTAATTGTGTGTTTTGAATTTGATTGCAACAGCAAATTGCTTGAAGGGATCCATGAGTACAGGATTTCCTGTCTACAGCTTTTTGAGAGAAGTGTGTGTGTTGGCAATCAAATAACTGTAACCTTTAGGTTTGTTTCTCCTTATAAAGTTTGTTGTAACTCCCTAATGTGACATCTCAGCAGCTCTCCAGGTATTAGCAAATTCAAGTAACAAAGACATCAAGCTGGAAACACTTCTGATTTTCTACATACCTGTAAACGTGACGTATGGACATGTATTTTATCCTTTGCAAGTAATAATATTTGTGTTGGTGTGCATCCAGGTACAGGGCCCTTTCACACTTGTGTGCTTTGATATTTGTGTGCTGTCTTTTCCTCTTGCTGGAGTTTCATTGCATGTTACATGATAAATACAGCTTCCAGGGGAGCTGCAGGCTGGACATCAGGAAGAATTTCTTGTTGGAAAGGGTTGGCAAGCATTGAAATGGGCTGCCCAGGGAGGTGGTGGAGTCACCAGCCCTGGAGGTGTTCAGGAAGTGACTGGATGTGACACTTAGGGCCATGGTCTAGTTCAGAGTGTTCAGTCATAGGTTGGACTCCATGACCTTGGAGATCTTGTCCAGCTTAAATGATTCTGTAATTCTAGGATTGTTTGTCTGGGGACAAGGACATGAATATGCAGAAGAGACTGAGGTTGGGACCTTTGCTCAAGTTATTTTATCGCGAGAGGGTGGATTTATCTGGTGAGAAACATGAAATGGTGACCCCCCAGAGCATCTACTTGGGCATCCCCAAGTTGAACCATTAGCCTGTTATCCCTGGGGAAATTTTCTTTGACTGTGAAGAACCCATGGGTGTTTGAAAGCACTGACTAGGAATCAAATTTATCTGTTACCTCCTCAAGGAAAGCTTTTAGATCCTTACCTTAAAGGGTTCAGTAGCATAGATTTTGAAGCAGGTTGGTGGTTTGTCTGTTTTTAAAGTTGGCAGATTTTCATTCTGTAACCATAAGATACTAGTATGTACATGTGCTTGGATGGAAGGATTATTGTTTTTTCATCTTACTAGAAGATGTATATTTATAGAAAATTTATACATACCACCTATGTATAAATGCAGACTTGATTTTTGGGGAACATTTTGGTATCTGAACTCTGTTTTCAGCTAAAGGAAAAATAGGATTTTTTAATGTTTGAAAAATGAGATATATACATGTGTTCCCAAACACAAGTGCTGCATGTTCTTTTTTTCTGATCTTCCTGCTGTTATTTTGATTCATGTGATATAGGTTTTCAGTAGAATGCTGTAAATGTTTATTTCTAGTCCCAACACTGTAATGTGAGGTTCTCATTCTCTACAATTCTTACACCTGCAAGACCTTTCTTGGGACAGATAGAAATGCTGTTGAAAATAGAAATTTCAGTTTTTGGTGCTGAAAGATAACTTGGTTGCAGCTGCTGGACTTGCACATGTTGAACCATGCAATTCTAGAACTTGGGAAGACAGAGAGGCATGGTAAGGGTGGCTGGTGCTCATGTCCCTGTCAAGTTAGCTTGCAGTTAGTTATGTTCAGGTTTGCAGTTCAGCAGGACTTTGTGTTCACTGATGCTTTTTCCAGGTAGTTTTAATGTACATTTTGGTGCTGAAGTATGTGTTTGAGGGTTGGTGTTGCTATTGACACCCTGATGGTCTCGCCCCAGATGGAAACTGTTGTTTGCTCCTTTTCTCCTGGAGGAGATGGGCAGGGAAGGTTTTTATATGCCACCAAGCCTGTCCCTGAGGCCACGGGAACGAAGGTCACTCCTGGAACTTTGACTTGGGTGTTGCAGTTGGTATTTCAGCTGGGAATGGAACCTGTACCTATTGCTGTTGTGCTCCTAGGGCACAGATTGAAAGCATGCAGTTGGAAGAACAAACTTCCAAGCAAATCTGGAAGTATAGTTGGGTGGTTACAGGAACTCCGTGAGCCAGAAGGGAAGATGAGATACACTAGCACTAGAGGAAAGTTTTGAAAGAACCCAGATTGTACATCCAAATGCTGGTGGCTGTAATACTTGTGAGCTCTCAGACTCAGCCCATGTGCTGGTTTTGGCTGGCATGTAGTTAATTCTCTTCGGAGTAGCTAGTGTGATTTGTGTCTGGGATTTGTGCTGGGAGTACTGTTGGTAACACAGGGATGTCTTAGTTCTTGCTAAGCAGGATTTACACAAGGCCTTTTCTTCTCCTCACCCCATCCCACCAGTGAGGAGGCTGGGGATGCACAGGGAGATGAGAAAGGACACAGCCAGGACAGACCTGATCCCAGAAGGATGTCCCAGACCATATGGATCATGCTCAGCATATCAACTGGGAGGAAGGAGGGGGATGTTTGCAGCAATGCTGTTTGTCTTCCCAAGACAACATTATGTGTGACAGGACCTCTCTCTCCTCCTGGAGGTGTTGAAGACTTGCCTGTCACAGGATGTGGGGAATGAACTCTTTGTTTCGTTTTGCTTGCTTTAGCTCTTCAAATGTCATTGTCTCAACCCACGAGTTTTCTCACGTTTTGATTCTCTTGCCGATCTCAGCAGGGGACAATGAGCAAGTGGCTCAGTGGGGCTGACTGAGCTTAAACCAAATCAGTCCTTTTGAGCGCCCAAACTATCCCAGCCAAAACCAGCACAGCCCCTGAGCAGATTTTCCCAAGGACAGAGTGACAAAATCTTCTTGGAGCTAGCCTGCTTTGCAGCATTGCCTGGTGGGTGTTCCTTCCCCCATACTTTTTTCCTCCTCTCCATGATCTGCTGCCACAGGTTTTCCCACATAAAGAACAGCTCTTGGTCAGAGTCGGGCCTGCTGTAGTGCTGCTCCTTTGATGTCAGTGTTGCAGGACTCTAAGATTCATTCTATATTTCCCCCGTTGCTCAGCACACTTCAGATAGTCTCCATCCTGTTGTTCACCTGTGTCAGTGAGCTTGGTGCTGTGAAAGGTGCTGCTCTCTCTGGCTGTTGAATACCCTTTGATGCTTTGTCCAAGTGGAAAGAATAGGGGAATAGAAATGGAGCTCTTTATACCTCTGCCATCATTTTCTTCTCTCCTCTGTAAAGGAAAGAGAGAGAATGCTATTTGGTTGTTTAAATTGCTTGCTTAAGTTTTATGCTGCTGCTACTACTACAGTTTAGAATACCACACCTCCTGGCTTTGTGTTTTGGAGTTTACACACATTTCTGTTCAGCAAATGTCCTGGCTGTGTGTTTTTGCTGCCTTTGCCAAATTACTGTTTTCAGAACAGTTTCCCACACATGTACAGTAGCTGGCCAAATGTGAATGGCTGTGTTAGACATAAATAGGGTTTGTAAAATGCAAAATTGTACGTAAATGTCTTTCTGTTTTTACCCTTCTTCTTTTACTCTCTGACCTGTAAATTCTGTCTTGTCATGCACTCAAGAGGCAAGACGTTACAGAGGTATTGAAATTGTAGTGGTAGATAAAATGTAATAGCAAAGAAAACATGCAATTTTCCAGCTATGTTCCTGCTAATACAGACTGCTTTATTTTTCACTCTATTATGTATTTGACTACAAGACACTAATTTTAGGTGTAGTACAATGAAGATTTCATTAGCTATCATAATTTTTCCTATCTTAAAAGCATTCTGACCTCACCTGTTATTAACAGAAAGAAATAGTGTGGATGTTACTCAGGGTAGCTGATGCTTCCTGTGCTTTTGAGCTCACATACAAGAATAATGCTGGACAAACACTGGCCCTTTCCTAAAACATGTTCCCCCATGCAGATTTGCTCTGTTTTGTGTCTTCTGTGAAACATGGGAATATATATTTTGTTACTTTCTGGGCTCAGAAAGGGTATTCCTCTTTTGCTGACTACACATTCAGCTGTTCATGAATCAGCCCAGGATTCCCTAATGCTTGGTAACCTGTATTAAGGAATTTCTGGGAAGGGAATTATCAAATATCTTTGTGAACCCATGGTTGCAATGCTGGAGGTGCCAGCTCTGTAGCAGGCTGTGGTTGTGATAGAAAAAAATTTAAATATTTCACATGTTAGGTTAAAAAGAGTTTATAGATGCAGGGATTTGTTGTTTTAACCCTTAAAAACTTGCAAATGCATTAAATAAGAAATTCAAGTAGGAGTATATCTGCTTAATATGTGAGTGTGGCCAGAGTCAGCCATAGTGACATTAGTGCCAACTGATCAAAGGAACTGGTTTGATATTTAGTAGGACAGGAGTGTAGACATACTGACTCATAAAAATCCTGTAGAGTTGATTATTTTGGGTGTTGCTAAGCATCAAGTTCTAGAGAATGTATGTGTGACTAACATTTGATTTGGGGAAGATTTGCTAAGTCAACCAGAAAGAAGTAAAGCAAATTCACAATCTCATGTGTCTTTAAACAAGGCTTCAAGTGATGACAAAAATAGGATGGCTGTTACTGCAAGGAGAATTGGTAACTGTCTTTTTAGATACATATTTTCCATAAGAGCTGGTGTTCTGATTGGCCAGACTTGCTTTAGGGACCTGCCCTTGAAGAAGTGAAATTTTAAATGAGCTTGCTTGCAGAAAGGAATCGATGAGTTCTCCTCCAGTAATGCTCCAGAACTGCAGTTTGTCTTCACACCTGCCTCCCAAGCAGCAGTGCACAGTGGCTGACTTCCAAGTCAGCTGTGCTTTTTTTTTTCCTCCTTCGTGTAGCAGCTTCAGGTATCAAGGAATGCTATAGGACTGAAAAGAGAAAGTACTGGCATTCCCCACACTTTTCCATCTGGTTTCCTTGCCAGTGGCTGTTGCGTGAGAGGTTGATACTGGTACACCCAGTCCTGCACAGTTGTGCTGGTGCTGGATGTATTCCAGCTTGTTGAAGGAAATACTATTCTTTTTATCCCTTCCCTGAGGGCAAAAGTCCTTGCATGGTCCATTTAATTACTGCAGGTTATTGTGATTGAAATTTCCACTCTAACAGTATGAGCCAGTGATTGCGGTGTGGCTTGTTCTGAAGCCTGACCCTCCACTTACTGATTTTGCTGGCATGTTTGGTTAGTCAGGAAGCCATTTCCCCCCCATTTGCCCCCTTTCCACTTTTACCAGCATAATTCTGTCAACAGAAGCCCAGGTGCAGCTACGCTCATTCCAAGCGTGAAAGTCCTCTTGGTGCTGTTGCTAATCCTCCTGCAGAGTCTTCTGCCAAAATAAGCTGTGTCTTGGCTAGGTGATGGTATTTACTGGTACGGCAAAAGTAAGCCATCAGCTCCTGCCCAAGGCCCCAGAGAAGGCACCCAGCTCTTTGCCAGTGTGCAAATAAAATGACTGCAGAGTGTGCTTCAGCCTGGCTTGAGTTTGTTGCTGGAGCCATACCTTGAACAGCCATTCCCAGATGGCCAAAGTGATGTGGGAGGGCTACAGAGCCCCCACAGCTGATCTAGGAAAGATTGTGGTAGGCACATCACAGCTTCTAAAAGTCCAGTCTGTATCGAAAATTAGGTGACCCCTATGGGAAGAAATGATGATGTATGGCTACAGATCAGAAGGCTGAAGGATAGCTTTATTAAAACTATACTATATTACAATAATATACTGTTTAAAGAGGTACTATATTATTCTACATACTCACTTCTTACTTACCTATCTAATTCTAACAAAACTCATGACTCTCTGCTGAGAGTCTGAGACATGGCTGGATTTGATAGATCATTGGAACCTAAACAACCTTCACCAGAATCCAATCAAGTAATCACTTCAGGTAAACAATCTCCATACCAAATTCCACATGGGGAAAACAAAGGAGCAGCGATAAAAATTCTTTTCTCTTCTTCTCTCTGTGCTTCTCCTGAGAGACAGAATTACATCTCTCTGTCTGGAGAATGTGAATGTCACAAGTCTGCATTCCCATCTCCCTGAGCAGCTTGGGAATGGGAGACCAGCCTGCTGAGGAGGCTGTACAAGAGAGGTTTGTCCCAGGGAGCTGTGCCTGCTGCAGAGTTGGCAGGACGTGGTACCTCTGTCATTGTTGTGGGCTCGTGGTTATCGGTTCCTGAGCGAACCAGTCACGTGTAGACGGTGCTGTAACAATATTCCATAAATCACGTTGGGATCTTTCCAGCCTTGCACAGGAAACCTGGTGCTCTGAGCAAGGCAAATGTCCACCAGCAGGATCACAACCAAGCTGTGTTCCCAAGGGCCTTTCACTACCCACAGAGCCTCAGCAGGGTACTGCTTGGAAGGAAGCAAGTGACTTCTACCAAGTAAATAACTTCTTAATGAATTTTGGGAATTTGCATTTTAAAAGCATGGATTTATAAGGGAGAGATGCATTGAGGGCTCCATCACCTTCATTTTCTATTGCAGTACTGGTATCCCTCCATTTTTCAATGCAGTGCCAAAAATTGCCAGACAGAGGTCACGTCTGTGGCAGCTAGCTGGTGCATTACCATTCCTTACTCTTACTCTGACATGCAATACAGGTAACAGGGCTCTTCTCCCCTCTCCTTAATCTAAAACCCAAACCCAAGCTGATTATTATTGCCAAGGACCCTGAAAAATGTTTTGGAAAGAGAATTCACTTTTCTAGTACTTCTGTGTAACTTACAGCTTTGTTAGTAATAATTTACAGTATACAGAACTTCAGATTTTTTCTTATTTATCTTTTTTTCATTTTGTTAATTTGTTTTAAATTTAAAAACCTGTTTGATTTCAAGCCTCATTATTGCAGGCCTTACAAATATCTTGCGGGTTAGAAGAGAAGACAACTTTTACCCAGTTGGTTTTCTAGTTAATAAAAGAATCCATGTTTTGGGTGATATTCTAATTTTATAAATAGTACAAAGCTCTAGGTCTAGCGCTTTTCTGTGGAGTTGAAAATACAACTTGTGTAGTCCACCTCTGCTGGAAAAATGACAAAGCTCTTCAGGCTCTTCTGCTGTGATTCATCCTTTCACACATCCCTAAAAAGTTTTGAAATCTGATAAGGATTTGGGACCTCTTTGTAGCAGTAAAAAAAATTGTAAATAATAGAGTCATGTATATTTGGGTGGGGTTTTTTTTGGTTTTTTTTTTGGTTTTTTTTTTTTTTTTTTTTTTTTTTTTTTTTGTGCTCTACTCAGCTCTTTTTGATCTCATTGTGGCTTTTGGCAAGAGAATCATCAGTGCTGTGTGCCCTGGACCCCATGCCATCCCCACAGATTTCTGGAGACCAACACAGGAGAGGAGAGGAAGGCCATCCCAGCCATCTCTCTTCCAGCACAGCTCTTTGTTGCCTCTTTGTGATGTATTTATTTTATTTGCTTTTCTGCTGGTCACTTTGAGGAGGATTGAGTTTCTTACAAAGTGCATAAGGTTTGGATGAGGTGTAGGACCCTGCTGTCCCTTTGATGGCAATCTTAGCTGGAATTTTTGGATTTCTTGTAATCCTCCAACAAAAGCCTCCTCTCCCTACAGAAAATTTATTTTCTTTCTGCTGTACCATTATTCAGTCCATTCAGCTGCTTCAGTGTTGCCATAAGATTCCCTTATTCCTCTTTCCTTTTTGGGATCCCTGTACCACACATCATGTTCCTGTGGAAGTAACCTTACAGGGAAGATGATGTCTCAACTTTAGTCTGTTGTGTGGCAAGTACTGATTAAGACATCAAGCTCTAGTTACTTTTATATTTGTACATCTGCTTGCTAAAGTCCAATTCTCTGTGTGTATTCAACTTTTTTTGCCAGTTTTTGTAGAACTAAATTATAAATGACTTTCCAAGTAAAAATATCTACATTTTTATAATTTTTCCCCTCATCTCTATGCCAAGTGTATCTTGGCTCTACCCAGAGACCTGATTAAAAATATTAAAACACACTTACCAGTGTGCAGTGGCTACATTTATAGCATCTGACTTGAATGTTTGTTTCATAGTCTGGGCTGTAACAATCTGATTCTCAGACTGCGATTGACGTCAATTTAATAGGAAAATTCAAATGAACCTCTATTAGATTTTCACTATTAAGTTAACAAGGAAAACTTTCTACAGATGCCTTACGCAGACAAGGCTGTTAACAGAAATATTACGTTAATAAAAATCAGACTTCCAGAAACAGAGAATAACTTGAAAACAAAATTGTTGGTTTTTTTTTTTCATTTTCTAGCTCACAAAGATATTTACTTTTTAATTGCACTAGTGGTTCAGATGTTAAGAATTGGGAGAAGACAGCTCTTGGCCATTCGTGGTCACGTTGCAAATCTCTTGGCTTTTACAGAGCTGGAGATCCCTTTTAAAAGTGTGTTTGACCAATTTCATTGCTCTTAGATTCAGCTTTCCCCCTCAGGTTCTGTGGCATGCCACCTTTACCAGCTCTTTTTAACCTGTCCAGTCCAGCTGCTCACAAGGTACTGCTACAACCAGAAAAACTCTGGAGCCACCAGCTTGGGTGAAGACCACATCTGTCAGGGTTTACAACATCTGTCATGGCTTGCCCCACCTGTAGCTGTTGGTAGTTCCTGCCTTCAGGACTGTGCAGTGCATGGCAGCAGATGGAGCGAGGCAATAATGTTGTTCTTCATCTACAGTGGATATTTTCTGGCAGAGACCAGGTAGTTGCCTTGCCTGTGCTTAAATCCACGGACTTGCCATGAAGTAAGGAGTCAGAGCATTTTGCCTCCCCTGCAGCAGCAGAAAGGGGAGTGATCTCCAGGGATAACAACATCCCTACAGCCTTGAGCAGAGTTAACAAAGCCTCTGCATGCATGAACAGTTCTGAGGTGAGGGAAGCAAGGGAGCCATTCTTGGTCCTTAGCATGGACAGTAGGGGACCCCTCCTGAGCTTTAAGATCTGAGCTGCTGTGATGGGGACAAAACTGGTTGGCATCCCCAGGGTGGCTCCAGACCCTCTTAAGTGCCCCAGATGTCCATGTTCCAAGCTGCTGAGGAGCACATCCAGGGTAGGCAGCTTGGTGCAGCTGCTGGTTGAGCTCCAGAGCCTGAGACAAGAGGCTGTAAACCACCAGCCCCTTTGATAATAAAGGGCATGGGGGACCTGTGGTATGTCCAGGTGACTGGACACTCACAGACACAGCAGAAGCCAGGGACTCAACAGGAAGATCCCAGATTTGAGCTGTGAGTGGACAAAAGCCCAGCAGTTCCTGTGTTTGTATTCCCTCTCCAAGACACCACCTTGAGCTGTTTCTCTGCTGCAGTGCCATTAATAAACTGCTTTAAGGATCCAGAGGTCTGAGACTCCGCTGTGGGAAACCTGGGATAGAGCTGGTGAGGAAACCTGTTCTGCCTGTGTGGAGATGCAAAGGGGCTTTCATCCCAGCTCAGGGGGTGTGAGGGTGACTGCCAGAGAGGCTCCTGGATTCCTGGTCAAGGAATTTTCCCTAACAGCCAAGTAGTGCCATGCTGGCACCAGCTGTTGTCATGGTAGGCTTTGAATCTTCTCTATCCTACAACCAAAACACGAGCCCAGCCTATCCTGCTTGTGGAACTGAGGCTCTGTATGCACCAGTATATTTCCTTTTTAGTTTCATCTTGTCTCTGCCAGCTGAAATAACAAGGCTTTTAAGACACAGCCGCATTGTGCTCCCATGGTTTAAGGATTTATGTTACTTAGGCAGTGTTTAGCAGGTATGCTGCACAAAGGGGCACAGAGTTGCATTAAGGGTTTTGTCATGAACTTGCGTTTGCAGTGTGTTCGACGGGAAAATGAAGGGTGCTTTCTGTTTGCCCTCCCTCCACCCCCCTGTGATTTTGTGCGGTGTGTTTTGGATGAATGTAGACTTACTTAAACACAGCTATTTTACTTGTCTGCTGCTGAGATGACAATGTTCCATTGAAATGTTTGACAGGCCGAAGTAGCTGACAATTATTTCACATGTGCAATGTTTATCTCCGTGGTGCACGGTGTGACAGCTCAGAAGTGACACCGACATTCAGTGTGTGAATCTCGCTGTTCCTCCCATCAGCTGTCCTGCTAGCCTGCAACTTTTTAAAAACACTCCGTGGCTGTTCCATCCGAACAGAGGCCCTCTGTTCCAAGTCATGCTAGGTAACTTTGTGTTTCCTTACCCTTTGCCATCCCCTGGCAGGACAGCGTGCAGAAAGTGCGTCAGGAAGTGGGGACCAGGAGGTTATACATCAGTAAAAATTGAAACTACTGTTCTTAATTTTGGCCTGCTGGGGATCTTGTGAAAGGTCATACATATTTCTCAGAGTAGTTGAAAGGACCAACAGCATCTGTTAATGTGACTTGGAGTAAATACAGCACAGGGCTTTGAACAGCCCTGCCAGAGTAGCTGTGTACTGTCCTGTTTGTTTGCATTTTGTTTGCAGATTCCCATGAAGAGAATCCCAAGCCATGAAGAGCAGTGTCCTAACCTAAAACACTGTGGGGCTTGAAAGAGTTTTGAAGCTTCACAAATGTATAATGATCTATGCTTAATCTTCTGATGATTTCTTTATGTAGTCATGTGGTCAAACTCTTAATTTGTGCTCTGTTTGTGTAGGGATGAGTTAGAAAAACTAGCTGTTTTCCCAGGCAGGCAATGCATGTGTTGCAAAGGCACTTCAGATATAAACTGGGTGCACAATTACTGGGGAGGCTCTGAATACTTACTAGGAAAGTGATAAATAGCATATTTACTGTAAAAAACACAAATATCAAACGGCAGATAGTCAGTTTGATGGCAGGTGGGAAAAGTTGCTTTTTGTTTGTTATATCATGCTTTGAAAAAAAAATCCCTAAAACTCAAAGCCTTTTCTCCTGTTTACTGCTTACAATGAAATGCAGACTGATCTGTTTCCAAGTCAGTTTGGCTTTCTGATTTCCATGGTTCAGCACAGTGCTTTGCATTACAAAGTCAAAGGCAGCTGTAATGTGTTCAGTATCTGTTTCCTTTTACAAAGTTAATTCTTTGAATTTTTGGCAAATTGACTGTTCATTTGTCAGTGTCACCTTAATCTGCAAAACAGATAGTGAGCAGTTCAGTCTAGTTTTTTTTCCTCTTTGTTTAACAAGTAGACAAAATAAAATACAATTTGCTGAGATCTTTTCAGATTGTTCATATTGTCCAGAACACAAATGTTGTTTTCTGTGTCTATGAGGTTACATTCCTGCAGTAAAAGGAATTTGTGAAATCTGTATGCATTACCATGGTGAGATTTTCCTTTATATTGATGTTTAGGTAAAGCACAAAATGCAGGGTCTCTTATTAGTGAGCCAGATGCCTATTTCAGATGTGGCTGTGGATTTAACTTGCTGTGCTTGGCATAACAGGCCTCTTCTAGGTCTGAATTACTCCAACTAGAAAAAAAAATATTCTTAAGAAATCCTGCAGCTATTTGGACTGAAAGTTCCCTTCCCTCCTATTAGCAGCTGAGATTTATTTTTCTGTTTAACTAGCTGGATCATTTGTTCATGAGAATTGGCATCCTGCAGTGGCATGGTGTGTGTCCAGCAGTGAATTGTGATGTCAGGGCAGAGACAACAGTGTGATTTATTATCAAACTGGCCAACTGGTGAGCTTTGTAAAGCTCAGACAGCCCACACAGGTTCAGGGATGGGTGACCTTGGGCTTCCCTCTCCTCCTGCAGAAGTGAAACTTGGGGTAGAGCCAGGTTTGAGGGGGTTGTGTCGTGGCTGGGGAGGTCTGGCTTGCTCCAAAACATGCATGGCCCCTGGCTCTGGCCACAGGCCTGCATGGGTGGCTCTGGTCAAGCCCAATTCATAGGTGTTTTATCAGCAAGTGATTTTAATAATGGCATTTTTTTTCTTCTGCACTATGGGGAAGAATAGAGTTGCAACTTCTTAATATTATTTGCAGCGAGCATAGCGACAACCCCATGTATCTCTTCTTTTCGTAATCCAGCCAGCTGACTGCAGTGCTGCTTCAGTTTGGGGCAAAAAATGTGGGTTGTGGCTGCCAGAATTTCACTGTTCAGCCTCCCCAGCTGAGATGGCAGGTCCTACCTGAGCCCCCTCGAAGCTGTTGGTGAAGGCTGCTGCAGGCAGCGTGGCTGGGCAGAGGTGACCTGTGTCTCTGCAGAAATGGGTCCCTTTTTGCTGTCAGCAGCTGCTCCCGAGCCCCTGACAGTGCTGGGACTTGTTTTGCCTAAGCAGGGAGCCAGAGTGATGTCAAAAGCCTCTGGCTGTGAGGTGATGCTACTTCAAAGCTCTTGAGGAGCAAAATGCATAGCACGCAGATTATTTGAGGTAATCAGCAGCTCTGCTGCCCTGGGTAATCACAGTAAAACAATACCTACCATCACAGAGGTTGTTCTGCTTTTTATTCCCTGTTTTTCAGGACAGTAGCTTGCCTGCAGAAATTCCTAGGTGGTCTCTGTGTGTGTGTGGTGATGTCAGTAGCTCGGGGAATTAGCTTTGCTGAAGTTTACATCTGCTGACTCATCTGTTTAAAGAAGTTGATTCTCAATTTTCAGAGGGTAATAATTTTTCTCCCCTCATGCAACAGCTGACGAGAAAGAGATGGTTATGAGGTTTAGCAGGGGCTACCACAGTACAGGGTTTCCTTGCAGACCTTTAACTCACTGCATATTTTAATGGCTGCAATATACAGAAAGCCTCAGTTTCATGGTTCTTCTTGGACCTTGTCCAGCTTCTGCTGTGAAAGTACAATTCAGCAGAAGCCCTTTTAGAATATTTACTTATTTTTAGTATCCGAGAGTTCGGCATGTGTTATCCTGGATCTTCAGAAGAGTCGTAGCACTGGTGCCTTGGCACTAGTGAATACTTGATATCTCTGGGGTTTTTTCCACTGTTTTTTTGTTTGTTTGTTTGTTTGTTTCATTGGGTTAAAAGTTAAAGCCCCCTCTGTTTTCTTGCTCTTAAAATCCAGTTTTGCTGCTTTTCTCTCCCTTCTCTCAACACCCCTTTGGGAACAAGAAGGAATGGTGTCTCTGGCAAGGAAACAGGTAAGGTTTGGTTGGTAAGTAGAACTGATTTAATTAAATCTCCTTTTCAGCCTCATAATGGAGTCATTCAAGAAAGCAGAGGAGTAGGAATGTGGCTTCTGAGTCTTTTTTTCTCTCCTTTCTCTTTCCTTTTTCCATCCCTGCAGTCAGTGAAAGGAAAACGGCTTTCTAAACAGAATATCCTTTTTTCTGAAGATTTAAAAAATAGCCTATATTAAAATTAAAATCTCATTTTTATTAACTCATCTTTGCATTCCTGAAAACACTAGAGCAGCTTTGGTGAGTGTATAGTATTTGCTCTAGACACATGCCAATATAAGGGTGAGGATTCCAGATGTGGTCTAACACCACCTAAAACCTCACAGACATTGAGTAATCGAAACTTAATGCCACAGAAGTCAGTTCTCCATCCTAATTAGCTCATGGTCTTGTATGGTTAGTTTTAGTTTTACTCTGCCAGCTTACTTTGGTTTCGTTATCTTGACAATTGATGTCAATACTAGCATTGCTCAGAAAAGCTGGACTTGGAATTTTGTTGAAATGTTTTTTTGTTTGTGGAGCCAAAGTGTTTTGCAAGGCTCATCAGTTTTGCTGTTTTTTGGTTTTTTTTTTTCCCTGGGGAAAATGATAGAGCTCTGAAGAAACTCAAGAGTGTTTGTGCACGTGAGTGTGCAGATGCATGGTAGGCTGTTAAGGGACTGCCTTCAGATGTGCAAGACTTGGTTCAGCTTCCTGGTCTGCATGGTATAGAGCAGTGTAGGATGGAAAAGTACTCCCTGACCTTTGAATTGGGTGGAGTGAAAATCCAATCAGTGCTTTCTTACTGCTAGGAGATTGCTCTGGCTAATGGTTTGCTTTCTTGAACTGGAAATGAGGGATTTTTGATTTTCAGAATGGAGTTGTCACCTCAGGATTAGCTGGAAATGTTGGGCAGAAATCTTGGTCTTTCAACAGGAGGGATGACTTGTGTGAATAAATCTGAAGGAACTAACAGTGGAGCAAGATAGTTGTTTATTGTATTTATGCAGTGCCAAAGAACATCTGTGTGCCCTGAGACATGGGTATACTGAGCTGGCTTCCTTATTAGAAGCAACATTTTTCTCCAGCTGAGCAAAACAAACCCTGGCTGACTCTTTGGCTATATTCTGGATATTTGAACTAGCTGCAGTGCAGCAAGTTTAGAAGAGCTGTCCCTGAGTCCTGTAAAATTGTGCCTTTAGCTGCCTGTTTGGTATGTGCCCACCTCCAGAGGAGGAGGATGACAGCCTCACGCTGTCAGGCTTGTTGGAAAACATGACTTCCCACTTGGTTTGCTGCTGTTGTGGTTATTTATTGTAGCCCTGAGAAAGCTGCCTGTGTGTGGGAAGTGGATTTGTAGAGAGTTTTTAGGCTTTGATATAAGGTTTATGTAGTATGTAAATTCTGAGATAAGAAATGTTGATTTAGAAATGTTATGGAATGGGATAGATATTGTCAAGAGAAAAACGGAGTTAGAAAAAAATGTTTTAAAGGATGGTTTTGTAAATAAGATGAGGTACTTTGGAGAAATAGTATTATGAAAGAACTAGTAAATTTATGAGGAGTAGTTTTAAATTATTGGTTTTAAGGTATTTACAATATCGTGTGGTAAAAAGTTGATAGGTTAAGAAATGTTTATAGTGCTTTGTAGGTAAGAAATAGTTGGGTTTTGATTGTAATAGCATGAATTATAATATATTTATTGTTTCATTTTTTATGAGATTGAAAATGGAATGAAAGTTTTTAAAACTTTTTTCTAACTCCATTTCTCTCTCAACAATATCTGTCCTCTTCCATAACATTTCTAAATCAACATTTCTTATCTCAAAATTTACAGACAAATATGTACTATATAAACCTTCTATCAAACCCTAAAAACCCTCTACAAATCCATTTCCCACATCTGTGAACTGCTCTGAGTTCCATGGGCTCTCTGACTTAACTTTAAACAGCCCTTTTTTGATGTGCTGTGGCTCTGTTCCATCAGTGTGCTGTACCTCATCCCTTTCCTACAGCCTGTCTTTGCTGAGGATTTTAAACTTTCTGTGCTGAAAGGCACAGACCCACAAGAAAATACTATATTTAACCTAAAACTGTAGAGAAGACTTCCAAAATCAATTAATAACACTAAAATTGAGTGTATAGTTTAAATAAAAGTACATAATATCACAAAGTAAAAAAACTTAGAGTTGAAAGTTTTAATATATATAAAACTAAAATAGATGTTTTAAAACAGTAACTAATCCTTCTTCATAAATTTAAGTAGTATTTTATAATTAAACTAAAAAGTTGTCATTGCAGACATCAGCTAACTAGTTATTAACTTAAAACTAAAAAATATTTTTAGTTATTTCTTAATTAGGTAGTTTAACCTTAAAAAACCTTGTAAAGAAAAATAGTTAACCATTTTATACCTTGTTAGTAAAACACTACAAACTCACTACTTATAAAACTATAACATAGATTAAAAAAATAAACATCTACATCTAAACACAAAATTCTATCTCAAGTATATTCAATCCCGATCTCAACAAAAAAGAAAAACCAAAAGCCAACACTGGGCATCTTTTAATGCCAGCATAATTGTTACTTAACTTCTTGCCTTCCCACCTCCGTGTCGGAATGGGCACAGATTCCATGCACACACGATGAGGAGGCCAGAGCAGAGCAGAACAGTTTGTTCTGTGTTTCTGGGCAAGGGCAGTGATTTACTCGGTGTCTGCACCTCGTAATAGGCTGTTCTCTTATTTACACAACAGCTTCAAAGAGGCAGAATTGGTTGTGTTTAGGTAGGTGTCTAGCACAGGAGGCTGAATGTTGGCTTTGTAAGAATTTTGACTCCAAGTCTCATCATCTCTGTGCAGGTCCTCTGGCAGCATCAGGTTGGTTGTTTGTTTAGAATTGTTGTAGACTGGTGATTTCTTCAAAATCTTTTTTCCCTCAGCAATAACGAGTCAATGCATATTCCCTGTGTGTTCATGTTCTCATCTTGTGCAATACAGGGCTTTTCTTCCCTTGGGGAAATGGCCCTGACTCTGTAACCAGAGACTTAATACATGCTGTAGAACAGCTGTGCTCAACACGGCAAGGACTTTGTTTGCTTCTACATTATTTATTCATGTATTCTTTTTCCAGCCCCCTTGCCCCCACGTAATGGTGCTTTCTTTTTGTTCTTTTACATTTTTTCTTGAGACTCCTTTGATTGAGAATTCAGCCTTTCCTACAAAACACCACATTCAGGGGTTTTATGACTCATTTGTAGCTGGAATACCTACTGGGGCAGTACAACAGGCTTGGATGCAATAAAATGAATCACCATGACAAGTTCTACGTAAGAGCTGTTTGGTAAATGTACTGATGCAAAAGAATGCCAAATGAAACAATTCCTTGCTTCTTTCCTTTGGCCCGAGCAGTTGTTGCCCGGAAGATGAAAGAAATGGATTGTTAATTCCTCAGACATGTAAAAAAAATTGAGGCTGCATCCAGAGTAGGTGCTGCTTGCTTTGTGCTGTGGTATTGCAATCAGTGTAGCAAAGGCTGAGCTTGATCAGTGGCTTTAACATTCAGACTAAGGTCTGCGTTGACAATAAATTTTTTGGGCAAGTGTTCTTGTGGGTGAAATGAACAAGATATTTTTAATAACTTCTCATTAGTGGGTTTGTACTGGTAGAAGACAGGGCTCCATTTCATTTTAGATGTCTTCTCCAGCTGTGGTCAGTGGCATTTGATACTGCAAAGGAGGGAGATTAAACCTCCCAGCAGATTTGAAAATGGGTGGAATTTTTTTTTTTTTTTTAAGCAGCTCTGTGAACTGAGTAGATCCTCTTCCGCCATCCAGGCTTTCTGGGATTGCAGTCTGGCAGTCCATCTCTCGGCCCTCTTCTCCAGTGCTTAACCCCTTTAGCCAGCACAGTGCTCTGAGTGAATTTTGGGAAATGTCTCCATCACTGCTGTATGCCTGTAGATTGCTTTACTCAGTGAGAATTATTAGAAGGTATTTTTAAATTAACTGCATGTAATCTGTGTTTCAGTAATGGGGGCTAACTGAAAACTTAATTTGGCCAAGATGTG
This sequence comes from Lonchura striata, assembly GCF_050655825.1. Taxonomy (NCBI): domain Eukaryota; kingdom Metazoa; phylum Chordata; class Aves; order Passeriformes; family Estrildidae; genus Lonchura; species Lonchura striata. The sequence goes on along the minus strand of NC_140741.1, from coordinate 11,067,435 downwards.
CTTTTGCATAGCTCCATATAATCATACATACACACACTTGTGCTCTCTTGCTTGCACTTCATTCTGTCTCTCAGCTTCATCACCAATGATCCTATGTTTCTTACTGGGCTTCAATCCTGTAACTTGAGAGCCCTGAAGCTGGAAACTGCTTGGAAAAAAAATATTTTTCTTTTTCTCCATGAAAACACTTTTTCCAGGTCTAATGCTTTTCTGTATCTCAACTTCTTTCATAATATCTATGAAGAAAATTATTTTGGACAACTACTTTACTCTTCTGGTGGAGGGGATACAGTTGGTCTGGTGCTGGTATGGTCATCTGGTGATATGTCAAAATACATTGGCATTGCAGAGCTGCTCCCTTGCTTCTGCAAAGCCAAAAGAACCGCATGAACCACTTGATGAGACTGAAAGCATAGTCTGAAAATAGTTTAAGATTGCTCCATTATTTTCTAATTGTGATTTCAAAGGCAAGGTGTTGTTTTTTGTGGGTTTTTTTTTTTCCTTGGCATTAATGGTGTTGGTAGTGCAGATAAGGCATTCTAGTGAATTCCCAGAAAAATGCCTGTGGAGAGTCAACTGTATTCTCTGTTTGTCCAGGCTTTCATTTATTGTTGGTATTGCTTAGGTGATAGGTACAAACCTGATGACAGACTGTGGCCTGGTTCCTTTCTTCTGAGGCTGCATACATTTTTTGTTACCTTCTTATATTTTATCTAAGAAGTTTTGCATCAGACTTGTCTCTTCAGTCTCATCTCCTGCACTCTGGTCTAAATTAACCCTTGAAATAATTTTACATCTTCTTATATGCATGGACGGGGAATGACTTTGGACTCATCAAATACTATACAGGAAAAATGGCCCCTCTAATCTGTCACTTAATTGAGGAATAATTACATTAAAAAAAAAAAAAAAGTGTTTGGAGAGAAAGTGCTGCAGAATAAAAACCCAAAGGAGAAAGCAGTTAGGAAATGAAAAGAATCATAATCTTTTTTTAAAAGATGAAAAGGATTTTTTCCTTTTCTGGTTGTCGAGCCTTAAAACCATGGCTTGCAGGTTTATCAAAGCTGTTTCTTTTTATTTATTTTTATTTCTCCACAAGCATGAGAACTTGAGTTATCTTTTAAAATAAACAAAACAAAAATCCTGCAGCTGAGATCTTTGGATTCTCACGGAGTCTTACAGTCCCAGCAGCTGGAGCTTCAGGAAAAAATATGAAGCTTGTAATAATAGTCACTCCACCCAAATGGGTTAAAGTTTGGACTTCCATGGGATTGCACATTTCCATTAAATGCAAGCTGCAGTAATGGGGGTGAGGTCCTGAGCTGAATTCCCATTGCATGTGTTTATTCACATGGACAAAAATTCAGCTGAGGGAGTGCAAAGGAAGTGGGCAGAATTAGGATGTGTGAATCTTGAAGTAATTCATTATTTGGTTGTTGTTTCCTTCCTTTCTTCTTAGTGGCTCTGCTTTTCCATCTGTGTTGTACCTCTGATCGATCTTGTTGGCTTTCCTTGCTTTTAGAAATAGAGAATTTCAGAAGTTCCTTAGCTGCTAAACCTAAAGGATCTTTTATTTCTACGTATTTTCTACCTTCTGCAAATCAAAGATGTTCTTATGCTCTTCAGGGAGTGGAGGAAGTGGGGTGGGACGTGGTACCCAAAGGGTCTGCAGAACTGATGTTGTTGAGGTGCAGAAGGAAACTGGAGAGTATTTTCTTGCTGCAGTGGTTCAGGTTCCCTTGTTTGTCTTCTGAGACAGATGTTTTGTGTGTTTCTGTCTGGGTTTTTGGTCTGTGTCAGGAGCAGCTGGGGGAGCTGGTTCCAAGGTACCTTCTGATGAGCACACTTCAGAAGACAAATTCCCCTTAAGTCCTTAACTCACAGCTCCTAGCCATCCCACCTCGGTATCACCAGCACTTTCATAAGGTGGCTCATCTCTGTTGAACGTGTTTTGGATTAGAAACAACAATCCAAGCCACAACACACTTTCAAGTAACCAGAATAAGTGTTTAGGCCCATGATCCCTTGGGCAACAATTTGCCTTATTGTAGAAAAGCAGGACAAAGCTGTTCCCAAGTTCCTACCTCTTTTGAGCACTTCTACTTCTTTTGCTGGAGTGAGGAACTGCTGTGCTTCAAGCTCTCCCTTCTTCAGTCCTTAATGAATGACAGGTAGAGCTATTTTCTGTCACAGAGGCACAGATCAGTGTCTGAGTAACTCATGAAGGCTGACACAGACTCTCGGGTTAATGGAGATTGGATCTGTAGCAGCGAGCTGAGTTGTAATTGTGTGATGGAGCTGGACCATATCATGTGCTCTGACATGAAGGTGTTTGAACAGATACCAGTAACTTTGTAGTCTTTTGTTTGCCTTCACTTGGAAATTCAGTAGAATTTGTGTACTTGAAGTGACCTCCTTCCTTTTGCTAATACGTAGGTGTTCTTCCTACATATGCAATGAATACTCCAAATACTAAAAAATCAGGCCCAACTAAAAACAGCTTTATGTTTCCAATGTAGATGTCATTGCTGTGGGCAAATATTCATTTGCAAGAGTCCTATCTAAACCCTCCTGGTGGTTTGTATGGGTTTGTGACTTTGATTTTTTTCTTTGCCATCTACCTTTTTGCTGCTGTTACAGATGCCTCATAAGTCTTTCCATTCCCTTGAGGCAGACTACCTGCATAGTTAGTGAAAGATAATCTTGTGCATAAAGCTTCTTTTCCTTGTGAGAAGAGAATTTTCTATTTGATTTGTGATTTTGATAATGTTTTGTTTGTTTGTGGGTTTTTTCATAAGTGTTTCCTCAGCATGGAAAATGAAAAGTGTTTTGCAGTTCAGAATTTGTCCATCTTAAACCTTTTAAAAGGGATGTCCCAGCTCACGGCTTTTGTGCTTTTTAATTAAATTAATGAAAAAAGACTATGTATTGATAGCCATAAATATTACATGACTAAACTTGCTGTGGATTTCCTACAAATCCCAGCAGGTATCAGAGCTGTAGATAAGAAGGGGAGGCTGATGAGCATAACTTGTTTACCCTCTTTGGTGCTCTGGATTTTTGGGACTTAAGATATTTGGAAATGCCAGCAAATAGCCCATAGCTGTGCTCTTGAAGCTGGCCCTGCTGCTTTGCCTGTGCTCCTGGCCTTTTCCGCTTCCCCTGCTTCAAAGACCTGCCAGGAATAGCGCATTTTATACGATGCCAAATTTATAAATTCCCCAGACCACTCGGTCTGGGAGGAATGCACTAATGGTGTGGCTGACTGAGTTTTAATCTGGGATGTTTTTAATTTTCAGACCACGTTAATTTATTTTGATCTGAAAATTACAAGATTCGCTTCAGTTCTCAATTTTATTGCTTCTTTTAATACTTCTTATTTGCTCTTTTTTTTTTTTTTCTTAAACGATTAGGTCTTTCCAGTGTGCAGTCACACCTTCTTTTTCTATCTTTGATAACTGATGAAGAAGCTGTGTGTTTCAGTAGACTGTGAATCCTCTTGAGATGGTAAGATCAATGTGCGTATTCTGGTTGGTTTGTGTTGCATATGACTTTTATGCCAGCAGCTGTTTATTAAACATCCAACTATGGCTAATCACCAGATTGTTAGCAGCTATTCAGAAATGCTGTGTTCTGTGGGATCCAGTTCTAGAGCTTTTACTGTTTTATGGTCCCCTACTCCCTGGAAAATAAGGTAGATCCAAGGTGAGGGAGTGATGGAGCACCCTCTGTGCTATTTTTGGTGTTCTTTGACATAAAGTCTGGTCTTAGAAATTTTCTTTTTGTTTGTTCAAAGACTTTTATTTTACACTAATGCCACAGACATGTGTTATCACTGCTGTATCAACTTATAGTGTTGAGCAACTGACTAAAATGGGTGTTTTCAGCCCTAGCTGCTTGCCCAGCCTCAAACTGAATGGAAGATAATTGTCCGAGTGCCTCTCTTGAGTTCCCAGTAAAGAATTTCCATTACTGGATAAGATTTTGGTCACACTGAGTTCTTAATCCTCCTTTTATGGAGTTGTTGTCTGTGTTAACTCATTTCATACAAAAATGTTTGGGTTTTAATTATAGTTTCTTCCCAGTAGCTGTCTTTTCTTCCCACCTGCTGTAACAGGAAAATCTGTCACTGTGGCAAAGCCTCCCTGGCAATGCCACTGGCCACTGATTACCTGGAATTAGGAGAGGCTTCTTAAAGTAGCTCTAAGTCAAGCAGCTCTAGGGTGTGAATAAATCTTCGCTTCCTGTGGATGTCAGCTGGATTTTTGTCCTGCCTTAGCTTTATCACACATGTAGTTGATGGGGTCTTCCCCCCGACCCCTATTTTTCAATAGGCCTTTTTCCAGTTTGCGATACAGCCTCAACTCTGTTTAAATTATTTCTTCGAAAGAAGATCTCTTGCTGTGTTTAGCCTTCACAGACTTCTGACTAGTTGTTGATGTAGAGACTGCCTGCTGGATGCCAGTCCAGACTTCCCTTTGGTTGGTGGAGAGAGACAAGCCCTGCTTTATTCAGTCCTTTTTCAAACCTCCCCACCAATACGGTGGGCAGATGGCAGAAACACAAGCCCTGTGTAAGTGAAACCACTGTGCTTGCTGGGAGGAGCTGGAGGGATGGAGAGCCCATGGCCTGAGGACAAAATTCAGATTATTTTCCTCTCTAATCACGTATCCTGTTTTTGTAATGGTTCTGGTGGTGAGGCCACTGTAACAGGTGAGCAAAACAACGTTGCCTGTGCTTTTGTCCTGCAGAAATTACCTGTTTACAATACATGGAAGGTTAGTACAGCACACTGTGACCTTGCACATTAGGTAATTATTTCAGTGCCTCCATGGCGCCTGTTAAATGCATTTCTGTGCTGCTCGAGTCCTGTGGATGGGCTCATTCCTTTGAGTCTGCATCAGATGGCAACACAAAGCAAGAAACACACCACTGGCAGTAGGGCAGGACAGCCAGAACATTTGGAAAAACTCTTCAGCCTCCTGCTCGTCTCAGTTGCAGTTGTCCATCTGCCAGTTTGTACCCTTTGGGAGATGGGGGAGGTTTCCATGTAATTTTTTTTTCCCTGGAGACGTCTTAAATACTTGTCATTGTATATTTGCTTTGTACATAAATACATAAACATTGCAGCAGTGGTGGTTAAGAAGGATAGGCCCCTTTTTTCAGAGATTTCAGGCCAGTCCCTTGCCTCTGGAGGCTGGGAGCATATGTGTCTCAGGAATTGGCTCAAGCCAAGATTAAATTCCTTGAGTGCTTGCTGGAGCACTCATGAAAATCAGCATCACTTTTCTGACAGTGTAAGAGCAATACCGGTCTTAAAGTTTGCATGCTAGAAAAAAAGTCAGTCAGTTTTTGTGTGGCAGGGCTGCTTTATGAACCCTCTTGGGACAGGCTCCTGCCCTTCTAAACTGAGAAATGGCAGTAGAAAGGTTCCTTTATCCCAGGTCCTCAAAATTCTGGTGCCTCATTCACAGCCTTCTACCCTAGGGCCAATTCCTTGCTGTCCAGAAGCAGGATGATTTGGGTGACACTTTACTGATATGTGCTGTACAAACAATTGTTTGGACTGTGTAATTTCTTTTCCTGGACTCTTCCTTCTGTTTAGCCATCTCGATATGAAAGCTGAGACTGGATCAAGACCACAGGGTTAACAAATCCTAAGTCAATTACTTTGTCTGTTTTACTCATTATTATATTTTTACTGTTTTTTCTCCTTAAATAAGTTAAGTAAGGGTGAAATCAAGCAGGAAAAGATGCTGTTGTAATTAATTATATTTCTTAAGACAAGCATGGAATAGTCTTATCCCACTCTTCCCATGCTCAGGAAAAAAGAAAACAGAGCAAAAAGGGTTGGGTCAAGTCATCAGAATTGTTTTACCTCTTGCATTGTGTGTGCTCCTCTGTATGGAACTTGATGCTGTATTACAGCAATTTACACTGTGGCAGAAAGTGTTCAGAAGCCCTGTTTTGAGTAAATGTTTAACTTTTGATAAATGCTGTATTGTTCTAGCCAAACAGCAGTACAAACATGTCACCATTTGGTGCCTTTCCAGCATGCACACCTTGTTCCTCTGTGATGCTTTCGTTAAACTTGAACAAAATCAAGGTACATTAGGTACTCATCTGAAAGGCACAGAATTCAGCCAGAGCCAGATTCATCCTTGGTGGAAGATTTTCCAATGGAGGAATGAACTTGTCCTGTTACACATCTCTTCTTGCTGGTTGTGCTAGAGAATGAGTCAGTTTTTCCAGGACCATCGCTCTGTCAAGAAATCTGGGATGAGTAGAGATCCATCATATTGTTTTCTCTTCTGTCCAGAGGAGACCAGAAGTTGGATTTTCTGGGTGATACTGCTCACTGAAATACAGCTCTGGTAGGCAAAGGCTGAGGTGGGCTGTGTAGAATCGGGAGCATCCCTGAAGGTGTGGGGAAGAGCTCTGGTCGAGTAGATCAGCAGAACTGAGTTGCAGTTGAGACAGGGAAAGCCAGGATGCTTCACAGACCATAAAATAGAGCTACTATTTCAGGAAAAGGAGAATGTTTGGTCTAGCCAGTGGTTGCCTCTAAAAATACTTCAAATATCATTTGAGTCAAAAACAGGGCAGGCTATATGCATATTTACCAAAAGGAGAAAATTAACCAGCAGACATCTTGCCTTTCAGAATATTTCACTGTAGGTGAAAAATATTGTTATTCTTCATGTCTGTCAAAATTTCCCATTACAAAACTTGATTGGAATAAGCAACTGTGAGCCCAAAAGTACATCTATATCTGGAAGCAAATGTGTGAGAGTAATTCTGATACAGTGGTTTCTGCTGTCTTTTTTCCCCTTCTGCTCTCAGGCTGTTGCTTCCTATGCTCTGGAAGGAGATTGAAGAACAAAGCATGTTCGTGAGCAGAAGCCATAGTAAGTGCCTAGAGCAAACAGCTTGATTGTGAGGCACCAAAATGAGTGTTCATGAAAAAGGACAGGTCAGAGCTATTTGGTATGATCAAACAGTGCCCTTGAACAGGGAAAAACTCTATTCCTGACTGAGCACCCTGTACTCATGGCAGAATTGAGCTCTCCTGAAGAAAGGGATTGGATGTGCTGAGAACATGACAGTAAAGATCAGAGCCTTCACCATATTCACCCAGTAAAAGCAAGTAATGTAGGAAAAATAAATATAAAGTTTCCAGCAAAAACAAATCTTAGTGAATTAGGGATATTTTGTTTGTTTGGTTTTTTTTTTTTTTTTTTTTTTTTTTTTTTTTTTTTTTGTTCTTTGAACTGATGAAACAGTGCTTCAGGGTGCTTGGTTTTTTTCAAGGTAGTAAGTCTGGTTTTTGTAAAATGACAAATTTCATCAGGACCAAAATAGTTTTTAAACAAAACTGCAAAGTTGTCTAGAAGAGTTTTAGCTTTTGGTCAAGACATTAAAGCAAGCACAACCTTTTACAGCTTGCGTTTTCCTGGGAATTTGGTGGTGAATAGCCCACGTTAGTAATCCAAACCTTATGCTTCTGCAGCAGTGTAAATAGCACTAGAACAGGGCACTCTTTTAAGTTGGGACATTTTTATTTTTGGCTTTTCTTCCTCATGAAAGCAGGGCTGTGTACGCATCAGGAACATGCATATGATTACAGTAGAATGAAAAATTTCTCATGCTCCTTGCTGTTCTTGGATCAGCTGGTGGAGGATGGAAGGGGGAGTGGATTTATCCAGCTGTTGCATCACCAGCACGTGGCTACTGCAGGTGTAAGATGCGAGTGCACAGTCTGAAAGCATTCTCCTCCTGAATTTGTGTAGGGATTTGCTAAGGTATTGAGGTACTGGAAGCTTTCTTTCTAATGTACAATCATTACATTGTTTAGGAATTCTAATTGGTGGGTCTCAGTGTGTTGTGTTGTTTCTGCAGTTCATATTTGCACCACCCACCCTGATATCCTAACTTCTTTTTCTGAAATATTAATGTATTAGCACATTATCCATTACAGAACTGTTCTTTTCTTTAGAAGCAAAACATCAGCAGCAGCAGATGATCCTTCTCAGTATAAAGTTGGTCTTAATGCTCTACAGGGTAAACAAATTATATCTTAAAATACTTTCTGGGACCATCTGGTAACTTAGACAGTATGGAAGGAGATGCTTTGTGAACTTCAGAACCAGAGGGATTATATACCTGCAAGAAGTGATTCAGTAGGAAAAAAGGTATTGTATGATGAAGCTGCAAGTAATAAACTTGTGTGTATTTTCTAGCTCAGATCAGTATTGGCCTGGCCATAGTCACCGTTTTCCTGGCCAGGGCTGGATCAGATTGATCAGCTTCCACTGCTTGGGAATTCCCAGCAGGTCAAGCTCCTCATTTCCATGCTGTTAATGAAAGCCACTCCTTGTTTTGTTGTGGGAGTGCACCTGTGGATGTATGGAAGTGTGTATGTATGAAAGAGTTAGGGCTCAAATCTGGGGAAAGACAACCCCAGGAATCTGGGATGTACTGCCAAACCTGCTGGTCTTCCCCTTACTGTAAATACCAGATGTGACTCTTAGATCTTGTATTTATTAACGTAAAGCTACCTGCACCTAAAAAACAACCCAGACACCTGACCCTCCCCACTGCAGTAACCCACCTTTGCAAGGAGAATAAAATGCTTGCACCCATCCATCCTCTCCAAGGACAACAGGAACAAGAAGTGATGGATTTGCTCCCTTAACAGACTTACGGTAAAAACTCAGGTGATGTATCTGGTGTAGGAGCCTATTTCTGAAACTTCCCTTCATTTTTCTTATAAGTACTGATGTATCTAAATTTTTACCATATTTCACTATCTGAAAGTTGCACACTGCTGTAGTGGACAAGCTGGGAAACATGTTTTTGGGGAAGCAGGACTGGCCTTTCATAATCTTTCTAGCTGAAAGAGCAACAGTGAAACTGCAGCTTGGCCTCACATACGTGGTTTCTGCAATTAAGGGCTGCAGCTGCTCTACTTTTTTTGTCTCTGTGACGCAAATCAAAGCGCAGCAATGGTATTGCCTGAGGGAAGAGAGAAAGCTACTTGCTCACTTCCCCATGCTGATAACTAAGCAGTGATGACAAGAAACTGGGGCAAAGGAAAGTTCAAAAGCAGAATCTGAATATTGTAAATGACTGGAGAAACACAGGTGCCTCTTCCTCAGCACAAAGGGGGAAAAAGAACTGTGTGAATGTCAGAAGAAATAAGCAGCTCCCCAAGGGAAAAGGTTGGGCTGTGAAATTTCTGTCACTCAAAGGGATTCTGACGTGGGAGCAAGTTGGGGTCTGTATGCAATCAAATATGTTACAGTCAGCTCCATTTTAAATGGGATTGATTTTCACCTGGTGACTTCAACCAACAAGAACCTTGATTGTCTCACTTTCTTATATGAGTCCCCTCTCATATGGGTTTTGATGTCTATCTAAATGGTGAGATCTGGTTCACTATCCCCTTTTCATTGCAAGAAATTGCAAGGGAACAGAAATATTAAAAGAATTAGCAGCTAAGGTAATGCAGTGAGCAGAGGAGAGAGTTTGGATGTCCTGATGTCTTGAATCACAACCTGCTTTCTACACTAACTTCTAAAATGATTTGTGTGGCTATTCCAGGTTTGTGTATTTGTTCCCTTGTTGTTGTCTACACTGAATTTTGTAAGTGTGTATTCAGGATAAATTTTGCAGATTTGGTGTGAAACTAAAATGAGACTGTAGCTTCTTTTAGGTGTAGGCATAGGGTTTGTGGTGATTGGGATGGGGCTGTGGCCTATTCTCACCCCTGACTGGCTCCAGTTGTGCAGGGCAGGTGAGCAGCACTGAAGGGAAGAGCCATGGAGTGCCCAGGGGCACTGACCAACCCCAGAGGGGACAGAGGGCTCACAGGGGCACTGCATCAGCATCAGGGCTGTGAAAGGCTGGGCTGCGGGGCAAGAAGGGCAGATGCTGCAGCCTGCTGATGAGGTATGGTGTTATTCTGTATGGGTTGAAGCTATCTAATATTGTGTGATGACACTCTGTGTATCGTGGTTGCCTCAACTGTGACGTGCTGCGACATTTAGTCTGTGAATGCAGACTTAGAGCAGGTGAGCTAGAGAGGTCCCCTCTGCTGCTTGTTGCTGTCTGTGTGCCCCAGCCCTGGCAGCAGGCAGACCTTAAGCAGGGCTTAAGGTGTCCACGGTCTGCTTTCACTGTCTTACAACTTGGCTATTTTGTGGGAGTTTGTGGGAGGGACAGGGAATGACAGCTGCAGTACTGTATCCCCTCCAAACTGTGAAATTAATGATTTGAAATACGACTTGGAAGAACTCAGACTTCATTTTCCACAGGGGTAGAATAATGTGTTTTTCTGTCATCTGCACAGAGAGCATTCACCCCATATCCATGATCTCAGGCACAAAATGAAGAATCAAATGTTGCACATGCAACTTGAAATGAGCTGTATTATGGAAAGTTGTCCACTTTAAATTGATGCTACTAGTCCTGCCTGTACTACACCTTGGACTTGTTGCCTGTGAGTCAAGTACAGACTAGAGTATTTTCTGCTGGTGGTATTTGCACCAGTAAACTCCACATGCCATCATGGAAAATAAATCCACATCTATTGCAAGGCTGGGATTTAAGATTTTTTTTTTTTTTTTTTTTTTTTTTTTTTTTTTTTTTTTATCTCCAGCTTTATTTTTTCAGCCAAGGCAGAAGTACATTTCAGGACTGAATAATTACTGTCAAGCTAACTACTTTACAGCACTTGACTTAAAAAAAGGAAATAGTTTAGAAATATGGTTATAGGATTGCTACTAGCAATTTTATTGGTAATAAAGAGGCTTGTTGTTGTCTTCTTTGCTGGAAACTGGATTTATTATCTGTAAGCTAAGGAGGTGCAAATGCTTTATAATGGTACCTTTTGAGCAAGATCCACAAAAGTACTTGGGAATTTTTCAGTCACCTGGACATTATTGGGTAGCCCACAAATGACTTACCCACACTTGTAGTTATTCTCCAGTCCTAAAGCATTACAAGTTTTTACCTGTGACATCCCTTCTCTGCAAATGCAATTTCCTCAAGCTGATGCTCTGAATGGTGCAGTTCCTCATTTTTTTAGGTGGTAGCTAATGTATAATATAATACAAGCACATTTGCATAGATCTTGTCTTTTAATGTAATTTTCATACTATTGTGTCATTTAGGGCAATAAGGGAATGTTCCTTTTCATTTGATCCGCTTGTAACCATAGTAGCAAATGAAGTTAAGATTAGAGTTCTGCCTTTTTTAGGACTCGCTTCCTTCATTTGAAGGTAAAGCTTCAAAATCTGGTGTATACTGAATATTTATTAATGATATTCTGTAATATTCATTTCCCATCATTCTGCTGCCTTCAAATTAGTAAGGAAATGAATGCTCAGTAACTTTATTATGTCAAATAAATATTAATATTGATCTAATAGTAATAAACTAATAACGCTTGCTGTAAAATGCTTTAAAATGAACTTCAGGAGGAATATTAACATTTATTAGTCATTCCTTAAAGCTGATTGATATGGTAGGGGGTTTCATAGAAATAAAAAGCCTAGATGGGTTGCATGCAGTGCTAGCCTGATTTCAATAAATTTTAAACTTTTTTCCTGCTGTTTATAGTTATGATAATTGGGTGTTAAAGGCTTTTGACAGAGTCTGATGCTGACTCTTTCTTTATTACTTCCTGCTTCTAATCACCCTTGAACTGGATTCATCTCTGCCACAGACCTATTATTTAGCACAAAATTCCTTGCCACTATTTGTAGAATTTTCCAAGGCTTTGGTGCTGCTTCGTCAGCAAACAAACTATTTGTGGTTGTCTTTTTTAGTACTTGGCCCTGTGAAGTGTGACTGAATGTGGATTTCTGGGAGGACACATGTGCTTTCCATTTCTCCATGGAGAAAAGGTTGTCCCTGTGTCAGCTATAGCTCCAGGCTGTGATGACCACGTGCAGCTTTAAACTTCATTGCTGATACTCTAGGGCTGTACAAATAATGGGCTGCTATTACAGTCTGTCACTTGCCTTGAGTGACATCTCTTTTATTAAAAAAAACCTTTTTTGAGTTAGCAACTTAGCTGTTTTTCAAAGATAAGACCTTGTCTTCTAAGTAATTTGAAATGCTACTCCAAAGTGTTTTCTGATGCATGATTGAGGCCTAGAACAAACCAGGATTTGTGCACTGGTTGTGAAAATGCTTCAATTACCTCCAGACTGTAATACTGTAATCTGGTCCCCTGGGTCACTTACTGGACAAGGTGAGATCAGACTTGTAGAAGAACTATTCCCATGCTTGCAGTTCAGACTTGCTTTAAACAAATATAAAGACAATTTAAATGTATTGCAAAATCTGTGATTTTATGGAGTTTTAAATAAATTCCAGTGGCATGTCAAAAAGAAACATTCCTTATCGTCTCTCTCCTCCTCCTCAGAGAGAATGACACTCCTAAATAGGAAGTACAGTAAAATTGTTCCTGTAACTTCCAAGGAGAAGCAAGAGTCCTCTTCTGACTTTGAGCATCCCAATTTTGGCACTGAAATCTGTATTGATTAAACTGTTGAATGAGATGTGGCAATCAGACAACACTGTTGAAAACTGATGAACATCAGCTGCTCCTAAGATGCCATCCTCTGCTAGAGAGGACAACATTTGGAAAGCAAAATTGTTGTAGAAGTTGTCATTGCAGCCTCCCACTTACCTGGGACATTTTTTGTCACCGAGGGTGTGGCTGTGCTTGCCAGTGCTAGCTGCAGGGGGAATTTGGGATGGTTTTTAGAACTTGGAGCAAAATAAATTGTTCCTAGCTCTGCTGTGATGCCCTCAGTTTGGATAATCAAGCAGTTGCACTGGCCAGCAAAAATGAATACTCGTGTGCTTGTATCTTATGTAGGATTTTTCCCATATCATGTATTTCAATACTCAGCAGCTCTTCAGGTTCAGTTTAAGAGAAGCAGGGAGAATTTGAATGTTAAAATGTCCTGGTTTCTAGATGTAAATCTGTTTATGTATGTTTTCAAAATAACTTATTTTGCTGTTTTTATGTGAACTTCAGCTAAACTTATTTTTTAAAATTACTTTCAATATTTGGTATTTAACTTGCATATTTTTGTTTGCTTTTTTGCTTTTCCTTCTTGGATAAACTCATGGGCAAGAACTTACAGTTCCACTCCATTCTTTTTACCTAATGTTAAAACACTGTTACAGAAGTAACTAGCATTATCTTCTAGTTGTGTATTTGCTGTCTGATGCTTAAAACAGCATTCTTGGCCATTCAACCTCTAACAAAATGACTTGGTGGACTGCTTATGGAATTATCAATGAATTTTTACCTCCCTATGAGAGAGTGGGGCTTGCAGTAGCTGGAAAGAAACAGGCAGGAATCCTAACTACTCTATTCTGTTTTATTTATTAATATCTTATGTCTTGCATAAGCACCTAGCATGGGAGGAAAGATGTTTCAACTTGAATGTTTTTTGGGTTTTTTTTTGGTGTTTTGGGGTTTTTTTTTTGGTTTTTTTGTTCCTAGTGACAGCTCTTTATTGGCCTAAGGGGATTTAAAAAATCCTGTTATTCCATTCTATATTGGTATTAATCTAGTTCAGTTTTGTCCTTACAAACTAGTATTAAAAATACCCAGCTGTGTTCAGAAAGCAGATCTTGGGAGCCCTTCTTTGATTGCTTTGCACAGGTCTGGTGCCTTCAGAAGGCCAGGGCCAATGGGTCTGGAAATGCAGGCACACCTTGTCTTGGTAAGAGATTATTTTGGTTAGGGGGCAATGCTTAATGCATCTTTTAAGCAGTTTTGCAGCTGGACATGTCATTTTCCCGTGTCAATCCCACTAGTATTTGTATATAGCTAAAAGGAAATGGAGCTTGTTAAGCTACAGATTAAGGTGAACAAGAAATGCAAGTCATGCCAGAATCTAGCAGCAAGATTTTCACTTTCCTTCAGTACAGCAGCAAAAATATTAATCTCTGATTTATGTCTCTATTAAACTCAAAATACATGAAGTAGGAGATTTATTAAGCTCAAAATAAGAGTTAAAAGGAATAACGGTGCAGAAAATGTGATGCAATGTGTTTCTCCCCCCAGCCCCCAAGTGTATTGATTTTAAATGCACCCATAGGTTGTTTGCAGTTCCTCATAATTACCAAATGAGCTCTGCAGAGGAGCAGACAACAGTAATCAGACAGTCAATTATTTACTGGTTCTTCTGCCTGCATTTGCATCTTTTTTCATTTACATTATTGCGAGGAGTTTGAGAGGATTTGAAAAGCATATAGGCAAAATGAGAGGTAGGAATTTCATTTGGCTCTCATTTTTCATTTCCTTCAAATAATTTTTTTTTTCATGTTTTCCCTCAGATGTGCATTTGAGTGTGGGGACAGAGAGAGGAAAGAAAAATTGTTGAAGAAAAATTTTTTCTGCTGGTTCCCACCTAACCCAGCTCCCAGCACGGAAAAAGCCTTAGAGTACACTGACAGTTTTATTGACTGTCCCTTTTGTAGTGACATGCCAGCCCCTTTGAAATGATGGTTAACAGGAGTGAGTGAGTACACATGGCTCTTGTAAGACAATGATAAATTGGTGGACAGTTGGGCCGTGATGGCTTCAGAGGTTACGTGTTCACCATCAGTGCCGCAGGGCCGTTCATGTTCTGTGTCAGTGGGGTGCATCTGAATACCATATGTCACAAAGACTAATGTCCTCACTCTTCCTCCTTCTAATGGGCACATGGCAGACACCACACACTTGGAAATTTCCGTGCCTGCCTCCCAGATAAACAGTAACAGGGCCAGCTAATTGTGTGTGTTGTTAAACACCAGAGCTGCTCAATTGAAAGGTGGACCCTGGCAATTAATGAGAGCCATTAAGGGACTGAACAGAATTAAAAAAAAAAAAAGAAAGTTGTTTTTTTGTTTTTTTTTTTTCCTGACATAGAGTTTGGTGGTAAAAATCAAGTGGGCTTTTGTCCAGACCTATTGCTGCTTCACTGTTAGGAGAGAAGTTAGCACCAGGTTGGAGTGTCACAGTTTTAAGAGTACCAGATGATAGTTTAGACACTTGTTTGCAGAGGCCAGGGCAAGAACACACGAGACCACGAAATCCCCCTCTTAACTGGGACTGAGAAACTGAATTCTTAAAAATGTGTCATGGTTAACTCCTGGGAAGAGGTCAGATTGCAATGTATGTATTTTAAAGATAAAGGGTGCAATATGTTAATGAATAAAAATGTGTTCTGGAGCAAAGCTTTTGGGTGACCACATGTGGTTTTATGTGCAGGGTGTAGTTCATTACATGGGTGCACTCTAGATTAGGTGAATTTTGGAGTTCATTTATCTCTGAATTGACAATAAATTTAAGTGCTTCTGCTTACAATTTTATAGTCTTTACTTTCAGTCTTGTCTAGCACAAGATTAAATGGAGTTTTAGGTAAACAGAGCTGTTCCATCTGTTATTCCAAATGCTGGATGTTCTGGGAATGACTGTGGCTACTGGTTGGAGAAGCAGCATTGTAAATCACAAAAAAATGGCAGCCACGCAAAGAATGGAACATTGATTATGGATGCAGAGTCAGGAAAAAACTATCCTACAGTAACTGCTAAGATCATGGCTCTGTTCTTCAGAGCCACCAGAATTACACTGGCATAGACAAGATGCTCATCCAGTGATGCTCATCCCTCAATTAAAATGTATTGCTAAATAAAAGGGGGTGAGAAGGTTCCTGGAGCAGAGAATGCCTGGGATTCATTCTTCAACCAGAGAAGATAAAAGCTAGGAACTCAGGACATTGACCTGATGAATGGAAAGAACAGAAACCAACTGAAAAAAGAGGTGATCTTTTCCAAACTGGGACTTATTATGTATTTGTTTATCTGTGCTAAACCCATTTTAGGTTTTTAGGGAATATTTGACATGCAGGAGAGGGGTTCCCATGTTCAGTACTTGCCTTTGATAAATGCTTGAGCAAATGATCACAAAGAAGTAGTAAGAATGGCCAAAAATGCCCATATATTAGAGAAACTAGACTTAAAACCCTAAAGAATATGAAAGATAAACTGTTATAAATTGACATTTTTCGTAAAACTTCGCGTTTTTTGTACAACGTTTTCCTTTGCATGTGAACTTGCTGTTTGGTGAACTTCATTTTCAGAGTATCCCAAATAGAATCAGATATCTGAATTCACTTCGTTTGCTGCTTCTTAGAAATCTGACCTTCAGATTTTATCTTTGTTTTTTTCTTAAAGAAGATATTTTTATTTATAGTAGCTGATTCATTACTGCATATTTGTGCTTTGTGTTGTTTCTGTAGCTTGCTTATCCTTCTAAGAATTTTTGTTCAACAAAACTTCTTCAGACTACAGGTGATGTGGCTCTTCATCCTTCCACTACAGCTGGTTAAAACAAAGGGAGAGGTTAAATGACCTGGTCAGGGCTCTGCAGTGAATCAGTGCTGCACTTTGGAATGGGACAAGAGGGGAATTTTAATGGGTTTAACCATTAGGCCAGTGATGCTGTGTTGTGGAATGAGACACTGCAATCAAAAGTGTGTCCCTGGTAGTTTTGTTTTGTTGTATTTTTGTTTTTCTTCTCTGCCAGTGTCAATGCATTCCTAGTCTGGTAATTGTTAGATGAGTTTTAGGGAGCTGAAGGGCTGTTTGTGGGGCACAGACAGCTCTGAGCCCATGACTTTCCCTGAGGAGGAGAAGAGAGGCAGAAGAGGGTGTGATGTGCCAAAGCCAATTGCAGATCTGGAGAACAAACCCCTCATCCTCCCTGGCTGCTGAGAAACCAAGTTTGTACATTGTGTAGTGAGTTTGTGTGTTTATCAAATCAGAGGTTGATACTGAGGGTGACATAAAGCACACTCCTTGTCTCTTCTGGGGCGTGTGTCAGTTTACTCACAAACCTTCAGGCTTAAACTGGAAAAAAAAGTCTAGAGATCTCTGAATTCTACTTCTGCAGTTATTCTCAATATTTTCTACCAGACCATGCTTCAGGTTTAAAATACTTTTGTCTGGGAGATATATTTTCTCATTTTAATTTGAGAGTTTTTTTGGGAGAGTTGGTTTTGTTTCCTTGATTAAGTCTAATCCTGCTTCCTGCAATAAATGGCTTTCCATGTAATGGGTGCACTGAATTCTCCAAGGCACACATCTGCTAAAGGATGCTTTTGAAAGTCAGGCTAATTTGTTGGATAAGTGGCAGATTTCTGATTGCAATTTCTTTTCAGTACAGGGGATCACTTAAGTAAGACAGTAATCCTCCCCAAGCCTTAGGTTTGGGGTTTTTTTTTTCATCTCCGTTTTAATCATCTCCTATTTTTTCCTTCTCCCTAGGCATACTTTGGTTTCTTTTTCTTCATAAACAGTCACCAAACATGATTACAGGGACTTTTGTTGGAGTAGAGCTTGCATGTGGCATTGTCACTGTTGTGAACTGGGAAACTACACTACATGAAATTCCAGGATGATGTAGACTACTCTGGCTTCAAAACAAAAACCATCTCTTCTGGATTCTAAAATTCACATAGAAATGACAATTTTGGAAATAGCTGTCAGAGAATTGCTTAGCTGATATTTTCAATGCTTACTACAGAGGTAGGAGAGGTCTCCTACTCTCTCTGGGTGTTATGCCTGCTCCTCTGTGTTGATTGTGTGCATAAAGGCACAGAGACTCAGTATGACACAGACACAGTAAGACATTATTGTAGTCTCTCATAAATGTCAAATGATAAGCCTGTCCTCTTTTTTTATCCTTTTTTTTTTCCTTGAATAAACAATACTCAAACAGCTTCAATAACTTTAAAGCTAAACATTTTGCCACATTTTTTCAGAATCTAGGGATGGAAATTTATTTTCTTCCTTAGTAACTTTTACAATCCTCTGTGTGTAGTTGTTTATCTACACATATTTAACATAGCCTGTCTCACTTCACAAACCAGTCGTAAACTTTATCAAAATCACCTTTTGGTGGCTGGGAGTTATATTAGATGGCTTGGCTGGTACAGCTAGAGTGTCAGATCCAGACAAGTTCATTCTTAACATTTTTTCAAGCCTTATTTTCAGTGTGGGTCAGTATGAGGAGTTCCACTTCGGGGATAAGCAAGCTGAGAGGGAAAATAAGTTATACTTCAGTATATGTAAATGTTGTTGCTCAAAATGGAAGATGGGTTTGTAGCTCTTCACAATGCTGTGACCACTGTGTCAAAGAGCCTTCATATATAAATGTATCTGTATTTTTCATATATGCATAAAATAAGTAAAATGCTTCATCTAAAGGTTTGTTTAACCAGGCAAGACTGGGGGTGTGGAGAAATAGGATTAGCAGGAATGTGAACTGAAGACTTCCCACCTTTACTTTTGCAAATCTGGAGTAGCCTTGGGGATGTTCTTTTTGCCCTGATACAGTGTGTGCTCTGACAGGGATGCAGCAGAGTTTCAGAAACAACTGCTTCCTGGAGGAAACACCTCTGAGGATACCTTTTCACTCTTACTGGTGCTCACATAAAATATCTGAGGGAAATGACTTACAAGAGACATGGATGTACAGTTGGGTTAAATTGATCTTTTTCTGGCTTAGTGAAAGAGCTATGGATGGAGAAAACCTGGATACTTGGTTAACTTTTCTTTCTGATGTCTCATGATAATGTTTTTAAAAGTAGAGCTGATAAGAATAATTAGAATAATATTACAATAAGCAGTTGATCAGGTGTTTTGTCATTCCTGGTCATTTTAAGACGAACAAGTTGAAAGCTCTGTGGTGTTCTTTGTACTTTCTTATGAGTTATTTTGAAGCTTTTTTCCATTGTACTTCTATTTTTTTTTCCTTTTTCCATAATAAAGTTTGACTTCGGAAGTGTGTGTGAATTGGAAGTAGCAGAGTTAGCAGTCCTCTTTTCTGGCTTTCTAAAATAGTGCAAGGCACTGAGTCACTTCTTGCCACTAATAAGTTGCGTCATTTTACCAGGATCAGAATGTTCCAGTCTCTGAGCAAATAGTTTGAAAAGTGAAAACCCAGTTGTTACCATATATGTGTGTGTGTGTTCATACACACAGACACACACTCTCTCTAGCATCTCTGCTTATGCTGAGGTGATGATTGATCCTTCTGTGTGTGGGGGCACTGAATTAAAAATCACCACTTATTCCTACTTCACCACAGGCTTCAGTTTGAGCAAGGGAGGAGATAAAAAATACACTCTTATGCTCATAGCATTTTTAAAGCTGAGGTTTATAAGCATAAATGAGGAAAAAGATGTAGAGATTCCATGGGTGAAAAAAGAAGAAAAGGTGGAGAGAATACTAATCTTGTCAGATTAACTTCTTTTTGTGGTTGTGTTTTGCACACTTCATGTATGGTTTGTTATATCCAATTTTGAAGTGATTTCTGTCCTATATGTGAGTGCTGTTGTGATGCCCTAAGGTATATTCCCCAAAAAGCCAGGTGTGTTCCTGCTCCTGGTTGCCTGCAGATGTTTGCTATGCTGAGAATTTGATGTGTTGGTGTGAAAACTTTATCAAACAGGAATGAAAAGCAGCATTTTTATGTTGATTATTTTGTGTCTGTTTATCTTCATACTTTGCCAGCAAACTCGGTCCATTTTGCCATCAGGATTTTGTCAGGATAGGTTAATATTAATGTTTTAATGGCTACACTGGTAGAAAATTGTAGGCACAGGGTTTGTGGTGGTTGGGGTGGGGCTGTGGCCCATTCTCACCCCTGACTGGCTCCAGCTGTGCAGGACAGGTGAGCAGCACTGAAGGGAAGAGCCATGGAGTGCCCAGGGGCACTGACCAACCCCAGAGGGGACAGAGGGCTCACAGGGGCACTGCATCAGCATCAGGGCTGTGAAAGGCTGGGCTGCAGGGCAAGAAGGGCAGATGCTGCAGCCTGCTGATGAGGTATGGTGTTCCTCTGTATTGTTTGAAGCCTTCTGAAACTGTGTGGTGACACTGTGTATTGTGATCATCTTGACTGTGATGAGTGCTGGACAGAAAACTCTCTTCAGGTGAGAAAAACTGACTAAAGGGGAAAGCCACTGGAGAGTGTGTGTGTGTGCAGGAGGGACTCGGCTAAGGCAGGGGCAAAGCCTTGGAGATTGCCTGGAGATAGCTCTGGTTTATTCTAAATTATCACACTAAACCCCTAGCAGGGGACTGTAAGTACCAGCACCCTGAATCTCCTCAGAACGGGATCTCAAGATTCCTGGATCTCACTGCACTGAAGCAGTCAGACCCCAGGACTTTAGTGGCTGGTGGGATGCTGAGATAATTGCTAAAAGCAAATGAAGGACTTTTCTGTAAATTTGCTGTTTCAGATAATCCAAACAACTGACAGGTTATGATTATTAATGAATAGCAGCAAAGTCTCCAATAGCTGTTATCATGATGATAATGCTGAGTCTGAATGCTCTCAGCATTCCATTCAGAATCAATGGAGTGACAGGTTGCAGAGAGTATTGATGACTTTGAAGGACAGAAGCTCAGGTTACTTAAAGCCATGTACTGTGGAAATCATTTTGGTCTTTGTGCTGAAAAGTTTTGTGGCTGCTGTTGGTTTTGCCTTCTGCTTATAGAGGCTCTTTTAAAAATACCCTGAACATAAAAAGGCAGATGCCTTTTTGATGATTTGTGTAGCAGAATCATTGAAGGGTGTCTAGCCACCTGCTCCTTTAAGAAAATAGTCTGAATGCTGGTTTTCAAGGGAAGGTTAGGTGATAATCAGTACAGACATTTAGTATGAAGGGGAGGAGGATCATGCTTTCCCCCCCATAACATTCCATAAGATAAAACTAGCTAACAATGGGTTTAAAACCCCCTCAGTTTAGATAGACATGGACTATATGATGAAGTTCCATGGCCACAGAGCATGTGTCAGCAGGAAAGAACTGATGGTCTTATTTCCACATGCTTCTCTCTTGCCATAGCCTGCATGGTGTTTGTCTAATACTCACACAAGCTGTCTGCTCAAAGCTCATAAGGAACAATCCCCCCGTTTTTTTTCCAGCCTGGCATGGACTACCAGCACCTATAAACTGTGCCTGGAAAAGTAGTTTAATGGTACATTTCTTCACTGTGATGTCTTGAACAGCTGAGCTGCCTGGATCAGCAACAATTTGCTGTGCTTTTGTGGATCAAGGTAAGAACTCCAGAGGGAACGTGGCCTCTGAGGTGCAGGTCTGGCACAGCTATTTTAGGTCATTAGAGGTCACACATGCCTGGTATCTTCTAGCAGAGCATGCTCCTTCCACCACAGGATCTTGAAAATATTTGTTCAGTGCCAGCATGGCTTGTCTTTGTTTGCCATTGAAGGGTTTTACAAGACACTTAGATCAATGCTGAAGGATTTGGAGGAGAATAAGTCAGTTTGTCATAGCTAAAGCTCTTGAAACCCCAAAGACTTGACAGATGGATTCAGATTAGATATACAGTGGTTGTTTGATCAGGCATGTTTTCTCACTGCCTTAGCTGGAAAAAATTGTATGGGAAATCTGAAAACACACAAAGTTTTATAGCAAAATACAGCTCCACTCTTTCTGCCAAATATGAGTTATTGTGACAGCTGCCTGAATGAGCCATGTCATATCCAAGTTGTAAAAGGAGAGAAAGAAACCTTTATGTTAGAGTGTATTTGTTAATATTAAACATTGTTTTCACTTGTCTTGTGAGTTTTTGTTTTGTTTGTGGTTTGTTTTGTTTTGTTGTGGTTTTTTTTCCCCTGGTATATTTCCAAGCTTTTCCTTGGCTATTGTCCCTGATAACTTAACCTAAAAATGCTAAGAGATATTTCCCCAACGTTACCTTTCAGTAAGCATCAAAACTTCTAAGGGAAAATATGAAAGACCAAAAGATTTGCATTAGGTCACAGCTCATAGTACTTTCAGTGGTTCCATGCAGAAATAAAGAACTGAAACTATGCTTTGCATTATCTAATAAAATAGAAATGTCTAGTAGTTATCTTTAGCCATTTAAATGATCTGAAAATAGATTTAAAAATCTGCATAATTTGTGTGCATCATGGTTTCTTGCTAGTGATCTTTGGTCGTGGGCATCTTTATATGACAGAAAGCATTCAATTTATGGTGACAGATCGTGAAGTACTTTTTTTTTTGCTGAGTTTCTTCCAGTCACGTGAATTCCAATTTTTTTGTTCGTTGTATAAATATGTGTTTTCCCCTGGCCTCTAAGACTTTGAGCTTGCTAGAGACAATTTTTTCACAAGATATAGAAAGATGAAAGGAACTGATTTCCTACAAGTTAGGCCAAAAGATGTATGGGTGAAGAAAAGAGAAAGGGACTCGGTTCCCTCCATTTCACAGCTGAAGGGAAGAGCCTGAGATTACTTCATCCTGAATTTTGTCTGTATGGATTAGGCATGTCTTTGTACTGGGATCATGGAGTCAGGCTTGGCTTTCCCACTGGCACAGGACAAGAGACTGCAGACAGGTTTCCCTGGGGAAGCTCTCTCTTAACATCAAGGAGAGCTGCTTGAGCAGGCTGAAATGATGTGGTGAGAGACAGAAAGGCAGGTCCTGCTTCTGAAGCAGAACAACACTGGAGAATGGTGAAGTTGTGCAGAATCCCACGTAGCTGCTGCTGAGCTTGCAGGAAGTACTTGCAGTGTTATCGTTATTGTGGGTATACAGTCTTGACCCAAAAATTTGTTTTTGGAGAGTATCCTTGCAATGTCTTTGTGGCAAAGTGCAGGAAGCTATTTATTGTACAGCTGGTTTAAATTGAAACTTTTGAGTACAATGGGACAACTCTCTATCTCATCCCATCCCCCTCCTAAAGTTTTCATGCTAGAGCACATTTTCCATGACTCCGTTATTGTTTGAACATCAGGATATTGCATAAGCATCTCTTGGGAAAAACGGAATATACAGAAGCAGAGGATGACCTATGCCCACCCACAAGGGCTGCTAAATGCAGCTTCACATATAGTGTCAATAATGAAGAACATCAGAAGGAAAGAAAACATGTGGGCATTTGAATGTTTTAATCAGGGAGTGGTTTAATATTCGCATCCAGGTTCTCAGGCTGTTTCTGCAATGACTATCTGCAGGATGTGGGTTGATCTCCCTAACCTCTCTGCTCCTCTCTCCCCTGATTTGGAATAGAGCTCTCCTTTTTCCTCATGGTGAAGTGTAATGGGCAGGAGAGAAGAAGATAAGGAAGTGCAGTGTAGGGTTTGGGGTTCTGTTGGTTTTATTTGGTTTTTTTAAAATTTCTTTGCTGATAGAATTTTAGACGCAGTCATTAAAGAAAAAATAAACAAGCTAAGGTGTTAGTTTGTGCAAGGTACAGAGTTTACTTTGGAGAAGTAGTTTTGGGGGCAGTATTGTATGACAGGCTTCATCCTAGACAAGGAAAGATTAATGCCTGGCAAATTTATGTAACTGCTACTGAGGAGGAGCATTCCTGGGTCACCCAGCATTCCTGTCAAAATAATCTGGCATTTTGAGCACTGCACAAATTGAGGAAATCCAGTTCAGTCTTGTGGTTGATGTCAGTGGCCTAGCTCATTTCAGTGTCAAGACAAGTACCTTAGGGGTCTTCTGATTCCAGGATTGCGTTTGTGAAGTCTGTTACAGACTACTTGTGCTTGATTTCCCTTTGCTGCCTGGAAGACCACCCTCCCTGGGTTGAATGAAACAATCCTTGAAGAGCCTGTAGTAGTGCTGGAAGTGAGCAGGACAGGGAGAGCAGGTTGTGCCTTCTGATCTCTGTATGGCCAGACCACTGGAGCAGTTAAATAAAAATGTTCCTTGCCTATGGATGTGCACTGAGTCCCTCAGAGTAGAAATAAGCAGTCATCTCTGTTTACAACATTATCTTATCAAATCTATTGGAGACTGCCAATTGACAAATCAAGGGAAGATTATGTCCTCTTTGAAAGGTAGCTCCCCTTAAGAGAATGTCTGACTGTGAGGCAGAAAGAGGAGTAGCCCTGATGGGTGCTGTCTGCTATAAATCATTTACTTGCGATAAAATGTTGATAAGTATTATAGAGAAATTACCTCAGTGTTTTATTTCAGTTAATGTGAGCTGTCACTCTGTGTTTATTGCCCCTGTAGTTAAAGTTTATGGAAGTTCCTCAAAGGGATGCCCTTGAATCTGGGACTTAATGACTTCTCCCTCTACTGGATTTGAGCTTCTAATTGGAGCAGCTTGGATTAATGTCACTTCTATGCATGACTAATCTTATACAACCTTCATGTATCAGAACTCAAATCTACAGAACTACAGTGTTAAAAGCCAAGAAACTCTATGTCAGGGACACATCTTAGAGCTCAGAGAGGAATTTGAAAATCATGATAATAAATGTTCTGAAGTTTTTAGGAAAAGGTTTTTCACCCTGAGGGTGGTCAGACCCTGAACAGGCTCCCCAGGGAATGGTCACAGCCTGAAGCCTGACAGACCTGCAGAAGCATTTGGACAGCTCTCTGACACAGTGGAATTCTTGGAGTGCCCTGTGCTGGGCCAGGAGCTGGACTTCAATGATCCTTAGTGGTCCCTTCCAACTCTAGAATGTTCTATGATTTCATATCAATGAATGCACCCATTAAAAAAAAAAAAAACAAAACCAACCAAAAAAAAAAAAAACAACAAAAACAAAACAAAAACAAACAAACAACCCCCCCCCCCAAAAAAACCCCAACCAAATCTTTAGGGTTTGTGAGTTTCAAGCTCTCTTCCCACGTCACTCACAGGTATAACTAGTGGATTTGCTCTGATTTGCTTTCTTTCCTCCTCCAAATGTAAAGGAAGATCTTGATGTATTTCTGATATGGCCACTAATAGATATTTGGAAGAAAAAACCTCAGCTACTGTAAAACTTATTTAGACTTGAAAGTTGAATTAATTAAGAAATGTTCAGCTTGATCTCAGATGGAATTTCAGGACCAAAAAGATGCAGACCAGAATTTCATTGGTGGTTGTTCAAAGAATGGAGAAGGTCTTCATGAGACTGGTTTGCATTCAATCCATACAGAATACAAGATGCCTCCTGTCAAATGGCAGCAGGTCAAGAAATGTAGGGTTTTAAACCAAACTGCATTATGTTTTATTCAAACTGCAAGGTTCCTAAAATGTGAGCGAAACGTAAAAAATCTGAAGCAAATAACTTTATGAAAAAATTATTTTACATTTACGAAGTAAATTATTTTACATTACAAACCACCACAAAAGAACTGTGAACACTGACATTTCTGCCCTTAGGCAGAATTGTTTGACTTCTTGAAAGTGTAGAGCCTATGGCAGTGTCTGTGGAGGTCATATGGACGTGCATGTATGCTGTGTTTCTGGAGATCACAGAGTGTTCAGCTGGCACAGTTCCATTCCCAATCTCCTCTAATGAGGTTTCCTTGGAATACTGTGGTTCAGGCCTTGCTTGCTAGTATTCTGGATTTTGTTAAAATTGTCAATTAAAAAAAATTATAAGAGATTTTCCTTATATTTTTGCAGAGGTATTTAAGTTTTGTGAAGGAGGAGCTCAAAAAATTGTTAATTTAACTTTCCATGTTTCCCTTATTTTGTGCTGTTTTTTAATTTATTTTTTTTTAATGTGGCTGCTTTGATGGCAAGCTTTATGGGGCACACCATAAAGCACACACACAGGTCTTTATCTCTGCCAAGCACATGGTGTACACCTGGTACTCTAGTGAGAATCATTAACTTGTCTATACTGTAAAACTGGTTATCTTCTACACAAATAGGTGAGCAGTCAGAGGGATGGAAACACTGCAAAAGAGTGTGTTAAGTGGGTGGTTGATAATCCTTTTTATCAACATGATTGAGTAAAACACAGGATACTTTGGCCTTAAACCAGATGAGCTCTTAAGAGCTCTTAACTGTGTTGAAGTGTTGAGCCCAGCAGTAAAAAGTGAAGACCTGCAGCAATTTCAGTGAGGTGTGTTTTCTGGCTGGCATTTGAGCATGGATTTGTGGAATGTGGCCCCTCTTGGGAAGAGCCTATGGAGGGGAAATTGCAAGCCCCACCTCAGCTCTTGACTCTATTTACCGTTCTAATGTTGGCCTGTTTTGCATATCCTAAAAGGACTTCCTTTGTTTCCATGTTGTTTTCCCTTTGAATGAATCAGTCCTGGAAGTGGTAAAACAATTTTGTTGTTCCAGACAGGGGACACATTTCTGGTTGTGCTCCTGTGGAATTCCACAAATGGTGAAGTTGAGCCAGATGTTTTCTAGCACATCCTTTTGGTAGGTCAGGGGATCTTGCCATGTGCTCCATTTGTACCACAATTACTCGTTCCCAGATGCTTTCTTAAAAGCATTCCTGTAATTTGTGATCTCATATGTGCCTGTATCAGCCATCTCAGTTTAAAAACACAAGAGGTTGAACGTTTAGACTTTGCCACTTTTGCTTCCTTGAAAAATAAATTATTTTGCCATAACAGGTCTGGTTGGCTTGTTAAAAAAACCCAAACCAAGCAACTTAGATTTTCATGGTGACTTATCTGTCTGTCTGTTATGACAGCATATGATTTGTAATTCTGTGCATATAAACTAAGATAAATTAAATATGGGTTTTCTTATCCTAGAAATTATTGAACTGAGAAGTATGCAGAGTATTGGAAATTTATTGGGAGACAAAGAAACAACTACAGTAGGCTACAGTGAAAAACCTCCTTCCTGTTTTCATAATTTTATTATTTGTTCAGTAATGGAAACATGATGTGAGTAAGTTTCCCAGAAAATCTCCAATTTTCTCATGGACTTTCTGGGAGGTAACTCAGACTTGTCAAAATCTGACCTTTTTTCACACTGCTGTTTTCATGTAGTCTTAAGCTGCTTCTCACTAAAATAAGTTGTTTGGCTTTGAAACCTGATGAATTGAAAAAACAAAATATAAAATAGTAAATCTGGACTCGCTAACTTTGTTGCTTAAGTAAACCTGTCATGAACAGCACGATGCCTGGTTTGGCTTCTTGTGTATATAAACCAGTTATAAGAAACAATTAAACTTGGTTACCTCCTTTTTCAATAAAGGGCTCTAGCCAACCAAAGAATGTAATGATGTAAAAGAAGGAAAAATTACTTAGTGTGGGGTAGTTATTCGTGGCTTGGTGGCAGTAATTAGTAATATGGAGGGAAAGTACAAAGTGTCCTAACTCTAAGGCTGCAGTTTTGTAAGAGAAGACGGACACTCAGTGAAAAGGGGGAGACAAGACCAAAACACTCGGCAAACAATTGGCGATTTATCCAAGCTTTCTCCTCAGTAACCATTTGGTATTTTTCCACAGCCATGAGCTGGCACTCTCAGGTCTGACTGTCCCAAACACTTTCCAGCAAGCTGAACACAACACATGGCTGGGTGCAGAGCTGGCAGCCCCCAGCTGCCACACAATAGCTTCCACTCAAAAATGCAGGCAAATCCAAGGTGAGAAAAATCCATGAAGAACAGATTTTGTTGCTGTTGGAAGCTTATAAAGTTGGGTGTTTAACTCCTTTGGTCAAGTCTGTGTTCCTTCATTTGGTTGTGAGGAGTTCATGTTGGTTATGTTAATGAATATAGGGAGAGTCAGCTGCTGTAAAATTGGTCTGGTGTTTATTACAACTAAATATTGGGGAGTTGGACAAAATGTCCTCCCAAGTTCCATTCCTGTGGTTCTGTGAGCTTATTTGAAGCTACAGAATCTTTGCAAGCATTAAAGCAGTCTGTTGGTGGCTGCTGGAGAGGGTGAATGGCACTGTTTATGGGTTTTCATTATGGTGAGGCACTAGGAAATCGTGTCCCTTCTCTGGTAGTGCCTCTGCCCAGTGAGTGTTTCTCCTTTGTGACTGGTGATGTTTCAGCAGGTTATTGGTGGATCCCGTCTTTCCAGAGCTTAGACCTGCTCACTGCTTGTGTCAGCTCTAGTCTATCAAAAGAACCTGCTTAGAAGAGGGGGGGAATGTGTTGCAGGTGTGTGTCAAAACCTGCTTCTAAAAAATTCACATTTTATTGCAAAACAGGCATCCTCTAGGAAAGGCAGTCTGAGGGTGGATCTTCCAGAGTGTGCTCTGAGTCTCTGGGGAATACAGAGAAGGAAATGCAGAATGGAAGCAGACAAGGTTCTGGTTGGTTTTTGTGTCTCTTTTTTTTTTTTTTTAATTTTTCCTTTTTTTTCTTGTTTGTTCCTTTCCCCCCCCTTTCCCCCCCCCTTTCCCCCCCCTTTCCCCCCCTTTCCCCCCCCTTTCCCCCCCCTTTCCCCCCCTTTCCCCCCCTTCCCCCCCTTCCCCCCCCTTTCCCCCCCTTCCCCCCCTTTCCCCCCCTTTCCCCCCCTTTCCCCCCCTTTCCCCCCTTTCCCCCCCTTTCCCCCCCTTTTCCCCCCTTTTCCCCCCTTTTCCCCCCTTTTTCCCCCCTTTTTCCCCCCTTTTTCCCCCCTTTTTCCCCCCTTTTTCCCCCCTTTTTCCCCCCTTTTTCCCCCCTTTTTCCCCCCTTTTTCCCCCCTTTTTCCCCCCTTCCCCCCCTCTTCGCCCCTTTTCCCCTTTTTTTTCCTTTTCCCCCTTTTTTTCCTCTTTTTTTCCTTTTTTTTCTTTTTTTTTTTTCCATTTTTTCCTTTTGTTATTTCCTTTTTCCTTATCTCGACCTCCACTTTCACCTCCACCTCCTCCTCCATGTGAATTAAGGTTTGAATGAAAAGCAGGGATGTGAGAGAGATGCTAATGGACTCCAGTGATGTCTTGTAATAAATTGAGGGAGCTCTTCCTTTGCTCAGTGTTGATGCTATTTGATGATCAGACAACACAAGGGGAATATAACAGGAGAAACACCTGAGAGATTACAGCAGGATGTATGGACACTAAAACTGTCCTTCTTTGTGATTTCCTGGGAATGATGGGTTATCCTTTCCTTCCTTCTTACACTTTATCTAATCTGAATTGACATAAAATTACAGGTGTGGAATCTGCATTGTGTTCTGCAAACTTAATTCCTTAAAATGCCCGGGGTGGTACTTTGGTCTGACACCTCTGCTGTGGTGCTGTCTCTAGCTCACATGCCCCTGGCACTGTGCAGCCACAGGAGAGGAAAGAAAATAGGTGTTTCTTGAATAAAAGCTGTAAAAAAAAAAGCACTGCATTTCTGAGTATCTTGTGAGATTGCTGGAAACAGTTGAACACAATTTTTGAATGGGTTTGATAGCCTACCTATAAACCATGGATTTGAAATATTTTTGCTTCATGTCAGACAACTGAGACGTGGCAAACTAAAGACACAAGAGAAAAAATCGGCTAAGACTGAGATTTGATAATTATAAAATTGATTATTCTTTCTTTCTACCACAAGGATGTTAGTCTTCGTGTCTGGGTGATGGGTTTTTTTTGATCTTTTGGAGTCTTTTTAAAATCTGTTCACGTAAATAAAAATTCCTGCAGTCCGTGAAGTATTTCATCTTTTTTCTGGACTCATTTTTCCTCTGCCTATAGATATAAGTAGAATAATGACGTCTCACTCTCTGGGCTTGGTGCATCATTCATACAGTACATCTCCTTTCTAGGTCACAAAGCTTTCCCACATACACTTTTCTATTAAACACTGACAATGCACAAGAACAGAGGATTTTTTTTTTTGCATCTGAAAGCAGTGCCTTGTTGCAGGATGGCAGTGGCCTACAAAATAATAAAAATATATTATTGATTCAGAATTGTAAGGTATCCTGATTTCAGGAAAAATATGCTTATTCTTAGGAGTGACTCACAGATAGACCATGGTGAGTTTGAAGGGGCTGTTTAATTTTTTTTGCCCTGTGGTTGTTCTTGGGAAGTTTTATTGGAGGGTGTGGTAGATAATTACGTAAGACCAATGAGTATATGGTAGAGTTATCCTCAAAGTGAGTTTTCATGAGGAAATCACTATATTAGCTTTTATTTTATGCACTCAGAACACAAATATGCTCATATGACTGCAGTGTAGTTAATGGGATTTTTTGGTAGATGTGGTGGCTGATGGGTACCTAATAGTTGTGTCCTAGGGGGTCTCCTCACTGGCCAGAGAAAGAGATCTGTGGTTTCCAACCCTTCCTATACACTGGCTACTCCGTAAATCCAGCAGAAACAGTCAGGTTCCCAGTAGGCTGTTGGCATTCCTCCGAGTAAGAGGTTACATCACTCTGAGGCCTCTTTTTGTGAGGACTTCACCATGAAATTGTTTCAATAAGAATGCTTTTTTCATGTATTTCCCATTTACCATCTGTGTCTTGGTTTGATAAGACAGGTGCCTGCTAAGGAAGGAAGTGGAAAGTGTAAACCTCCTCCCTCCGAATTGTTATAATTTTGAAATTAAGGGGTTCTCAGTCAAAGATATGGAAGCAGGAATAACAGTTTTTTATTAGGGAAGAAAATAAAAATAAAATAAAAAATGCAGTAATACAAAAAAACACTGACAGAGTTAGAACAGACCCTGACAGACTGTGGGTCAGGGTGGTGGTTCAGCCCTCCTGCAGTGCCAGCTGTGCTTCTGCTGGGCAGGGATCCTGGACAAGGGGGCAGTTTTCCTCTGAAGCTCCAGGGCTGGTGGAGATGGGCCTGGGCTTCCTCTGGGAATGCAGTGGGGAAAGGCAGCTGTGGTGTTCCAAAATTCAGATTATGTCCAGGTAGGAATGCTTGGCTCCTCCCCCTGGGCAGGGCATCTCCCCATGGGACGCTGGAATTTTCTCGGCCATGCAGGGACACTGACTGGCCCATGAACAGAAGATATCCCCCTGCAGGGAGTATTGATTGTGGAAGAGATAAAAATAAAACTGCTCTATGAACAGAGGATAACTGCCACACCTCTGACAGATGGTCATAGAATACACACCCCCATTTCCAACCTAAGACAATATGATTCTTCTTAGAGCAGGGAGTTGGACTGAAGAACCTCTGGAAATCCCTGCCAATCAGAATTATTCTCTGATGCTTTTGTATCAGCAAACTAGAGATGCCTGAGTTGGGTGGGAGCACTGTGTGTGTCTTAAACCTTCAGTATAAAGCACAGTGATGCAAAAGTCTATGATCCAAGACTAAAAGCTGGAAATTTTACTCCATCATATTATTCATATATTAAGGAAGGCAAACAGGACCTGGTTTTAACAGTGAGTTAGTCCAGGCAGTTCTGCTGAACACAGATTGAAGCGCTGCTGAGATTTCAAAGGCCTCAGTTTTGCATGACAAGTGTTGTTTTGAGTAATGTGGTGCCACCTTAGTACATGAAAACAGTACACTGTTTTCATCACAGAAGATTTTCCTGTGCCACAGTATACTTGAGAAGTGATTTATAACTATGTAACTACATGTAGCCTTGTAATATTTTAAAAAAGTTGACTGTCACTTTCCCAAAGACATTTTTAGATATCAGCATTTTTAGTTGATTTTTTTTTTGCCACCACCCCCATGCTAGCTGCAGAGTAATTTAATTGTGGTTTCTAAACAGATGTACTTGGAAGAAAACATGTCCAGAAATAACACATCAAAAGACAATTACCATTTTGTTATATATTATGTAGCATCCTCTTTCTTTTCTTGTCCCTTGCTTGTCAGCTGAAAACTTCTTCACTTTTTTTTAAGAGGTGTTCCATTTTGGGCAACAAAGAGAAAAAATGTGCATGTTGTTTCCTTTTTTAGCAGGAAATCAATGGGAATACACATTACCCTAAGTAAGGTCCTGACACACAAACATGGCAGTGACGTACAAACACTAATATATGTACACACACTGGAATGTCCATGGGGTTTTTTACCCCCTTAGGGTCTGGAGGGAAGAAAAACCCTCCTGTTTGTTGCCGTGGTTACTGGTTATAATTACATTTGCTAAAAGTTTGCCATTTGCCAAATGCTACAAAGGATTTGGTTTGTAATTTTTTTTCTAACAACCATAAAAATCAGTAGCAGAACTTCCCTGTCTCAGTGATGCAGGATCCTAATCTGAGCACACACTTTATCCTTAAGAGGAAACCACTGTGGTAATTTGCTGGCAAATGCTCTAAGGCAATCAGCAAAGTACTCCTATGATTTCTGCTAACCCAAAGGAAACCACAAGCCAGTCTGTCTTGGGTAGTTCCTGTGATTTTTCTCATACCAGCAGCTGATGCCTTTTTTGTCCTTTTCCTGTGATGCTCCAGCTACTTCACTTGGACAGCCTCATGCCTGCAAAGCAAGCATTCATGTTGGCTTATGTGAGAGACCAGTTTTTGCAGATACATTTTGTTGTGTTGGAAAGTTATCTGATCCTTGCCTTTCCATCTGCCTCACTAAACATGCAGGTCAAATTCGTTCCTTTCTTTACTCTCCTTGACTTGAAGACTGGTGGCATTTCCAGAAATTCTGAAGCTGCAGCTTGCATTTTTTTAAATCTTATCTCTGTGGTGTTTAATATTAGTTCTTTCCACAATACATGAGCTATTTAATACCAAACTTCTTAGGCTTTGCATTACAGTGGTATGATACTGCCCTGTTTAACAGAGACATCCAAATATATGACCAGTGTAGATGTCTGGACCTTACTGCCTAATATGTTTTCCAGATGGCTTGAAGGAGTGGGCAGCTTTCACATGAAGGGATGATCTGAATGTGTTTTAGGAGAGTTTGCATGTGCAGGCAATTCTAGCAGGGGTAAAAGATGAGCCATGCATTTTGTTGATGGAGCTGAATTGTGCCAGCTGGAGTTGGAGCACCTGGCAGATTCAGCCACTCCTGTGAAACAAAAAAAATGCATCTCCTGACTTGTTGAAATGATTGCTGATGTTTGCTCTTTCCTCTTGAGTGCCAGCACCAAGGGTAGCCATGTTCAGCAGGGGGACTCATTTTAATTCTCAAACTTTGCATGTGCCTCTCTGTGTCTAGAAAGACCCTTGTTGTCAGGAAGGCACAAGTGGCTTGGCCTTCAAGTTTTTCGTGTCAAGTACAATGGAAGCATGGATTATTTAACAGTTTTCTTTTGCCTGTGCTGATCTTGAAGGCAAGCAAAATGCCATCCTCTACCTCATTTGGAAGTGCTTTGGCTGTCCATTTTCTTCCCTCTTCCAGAAGAGGGATTTTTCTGCCTACACTCTGGATTTCGCATTCACAGAATCAATTTTCCAGACATTACAGTATAGTCTTTCCTAATGCTTTGAGTGCATCAACAAAATAATGCAGTTTGGAGAGCATCTTAAACAGAGATTCACCTTAACTCATAACACTTACTGTGTCCTTGTTGTAATACAAGCAAACCAGTTTTTCTTGTAAACAAGAATTTATTCATTACTCAGTCAAGTTCAGATGGTTTTTCCAGCCAATGAAGAAGCTGCATGACTTCCCTTTATGTTGAAGGGTGAAAATTAATTTGAAGGCTGCATGTATTAAAGTGCTGCAGTCAAGGGAAGTGGAATTACCTTGGAAGCAGAGACTGCACTTATACAGAATTGTGATACAGAACTGTGAAGGTTTTTTTGTAATGAGATAGAGACAGGTATATTTCTTTCCTGAATGAAGACAACTTGCTTCTTTATTCCCACAATTGTTTGTGGTGGTGAGACAAAATACCCAGAAAGTGAGTTTCTGAAAATGCAATATTCAAGTTGCTTAGCTGACTGTGGTTTTATGGTTACTTTATCTTGTTAAGTTCAGGTGGCTGTTGATTTTTATCTATTTTATGCCAGCAGTGCTATGAAATCAGTTGTTAATCAGAAAATGGGGGTTTGTGGTTTTTTTTTTTTATTTGGTTTTCTTTTTTGTTGTTTATTGGTTTTTTGATTTTGTTTTAGTTGGGTTTTCTGGTTATCCTTTGATTGTTCTAGTTTTTGCCACGGGTCTGAACTTGGATTTAAGTACTCACACAGCAGGACATGTATTCATGGAGCCACATTTTAGCACTGCAGGATGTCAGCAGGCTCTGCCTGTTGATACCCTGGTGGCATCAGAGTGTTTAGTGACTGACCACTGGCTTTGCCTGTGGCCCTTATGTCTGAGGCTTGCCTTTTGGTTTTCCTGTAATGCCTAGAAGTCAAGGAGAACCTGAAACCCTTTCAAGGAGGTGTTTTTCATTGAGGTCATCATAAGTTCTTTGTGCAAAGAGTTAGATGTTGGCAGGGTGGGAAGGAGAGCTGACAGACTGCAGTAGAGAACTAATATGAGGATTAGGAGTTTCCTAAATGAGTGGCATTTTTTCCATGAAAGAAAATACATGTCATTGAGGAACTAGAGGTTGTAATTAATCTGTATTCTTCACTCTCCCCAGTCTGCCTCTCTCTGGCTTCTAGAGAAGCTAATGAGTACTATGGGTGCTCAGCATTCATGGGAACTGGCTTGCTGAACTCTAATGATTCTTAAATTTAATATGCTGCAGTTTATTTTGGAGGAGCATTCAGAAAACCTCTATAAATAGGAGGTTTAGCACCTGCAGGTTTCATGTGTGAGCCTCAGGGGTGTCCTGTTTTTATTTCATCCCATTATTTTTAATTTTTCTTCCATTGGCTTAAGTCCCTTGTTTATCAACAAATGTAAAATCCTTTATCCCATAGGTACTGCTTTCCTGTTGAAGTAACATTACATAAATGCTTAAGTTTAGAGTTTGATGCCTACTGCTTTTTCTCCATTATGCTTAGAGGGATTCTTTTAATTTTTCATGAACCAGGAATTTCAGGCTATTAAGGGTAAAAATGCCGCTCTGTGGAGTGTTTGAAATCAAAGAGCAGCATGAGAACAGGACCATGAAGAGCAGGAAAAAGGGCATGGTTAAAACTAGTGGTTGAACTGGCCTGATATTCTTTTATTTTTTTCCCATTTGCCTCTTGCATACACGCCCTGTAATCATGCTATTTGTTAGGGCTTCACAAAAACTCGATCTTGGACTTCCAAGGAAATCTGGAAGGCCTAGAGAGAAACCCTAACAAAGTGCATGAGGCAGTGTGAGTGAGGTGGGGCTTTGTCTCCCTATTGACTGTCCTAAATAGAGCAGTTGGGCAGTGATGAATTCAAGGCTAATTTGCCATGTCACAGCTCAGTTGCTGCTGTGGAACTTGGCTCAGTGGTTACCAGAAACTCTTCTGTTTGTTTCTATTCTAGCAGGGCCCAGTGAGCTGTCTCAGTGTCACTGCTGCATTCAGAAGTGGGTGGCCAGTGGGAGATGAATTTTTGTTGCTCCAGCCCACTCGTAACACGGAGTATTTAGAATTGGGTGCAAAAGTTGGGAAGCCTGCTGCAGCCAGGGTGACCCTTCCCAGGGAAGGCTTTGGTTGGGCTCCTGGATAGAGCCATGCGCTCCCAGGGAGCAGTCTGGTGGCTGGGAGAGCTCTGCCAAGCCTGGGAAAGGAGCTGGGAAGCCTTGTCCTGTCAGTCACCTCTGCCAGTCCTTCAGCTCTCACAGGGCTCCTGGCACAGTGTCCGCAGGAAGAACTGTAAGGCACAAGGAAAACAAACCTGTTGTGCCTGTGTGGCCAGGCATCTCTGCTCCTGGGGCGTCTGTCTTACTGGAAGAAAGTGGTTTTTACTTCTCCACGAAAATTTGAAGAGAGGGTTCCTAACCAAACAAACAATAGCAGTTGAAGGGATGTTCCTCAGGTTGTGCTGCATGCTCTTCCTTTTCACCAGGGTGGAAAATATTGTCTGCTATCCGAGGCAGGACCCACAAACTTTACTCTGAAGTCTGTCCAGCCTCTGGAATACTAAAATGTCACCCAGGTCTGGTTGAATCCAGAAGAAAAAGGCTGATACAAAGCAAGATGCAGAGTGTAGTCTCCCTTTGCTGGCTCCTGAGTAGTTTTCTGCACTCAGAAAAAACCCATGTGCCGCCTCTCTTTGACTCTGTTACTTTCCCTAACTTAATGGCAATGAAACAAGAGGTATTTTTGTTATAGATGATGGAAGAAAAAGGCTTTCTTTTACTTTGATCCTTATCACCTAGATTCTGTTCCATACTTTGCTCAGAGAAATAACATGAATTACCTCAAAGCAGGGAAGAGTTCCATTAATTAGTTGTTTATAGCATTTTACTGTTTCATCCCTTCTCAAGATATTATGTATATCTTCAAATGTATAATCTTTGTTCTTATAACAGAAATTTGATCATGGAATACAGTATTTAGGAAAAATGATAAAAATCTATAACAAGATAGTTACAGAATTAATTGATGTGAATTTCTGAATATTTTGCTCAAAACAATGACACTTGATACCTTGCCTTAGGGATCTAGGGCCGAATATAGAGGAACTTCCTGATTCTTATTTTTCAGTATTTTTATCCTTTGAAACAAGGTTTACACATTGATTCATTACTAAGTTTTCTTATTAATGAGCAAATTTACTTTCTATTTTGCTCTGGAAGATATAGCTTAAAGAAAAACACAAAATGGCATAATTTTGTGTATCCTAAATCAACTGGAATATTGGTTTTTGTGATTGTAATAACAAAAAAAGGCCAAGAAATGCAGGTTCCTGCTAGAACCTGTTCTGTGTTTCTTGTAGGCTCTGAATACTGGATTTCAATATTTTATTCCTTCCTTTATTTTTTCCTATTTTTTTTCCTGAGGAATGGCAAATAATCCCAATGCGTTAAAAAATATCATAAAGTAGTTTATGCTCTTAAACATTATTGTGTGGAAATAGAACAGGAAAATGTTTGGGTAAGTGAGTGGGTCTGGTTTTTGTGAGGATCCAAATCTGTAGCTATTAAGTGACATATTCATGTTCTTATGTCACAGCCTGTGTTACATGAGACAACAGTATCACATTACACTCTTAAGTTCTTTTGGGCATGTGAGGATATTTTTAACCATTCTGTATTAGAACAAATTCAGAAAAAGCACTTTTTATGGAAATGGGCATCAATGGCTTGTTGTTTTAGCTTTTGACTTACTAGTCTGGTTAAAATACAATTTCCTAAGAGTCAGAAGTGCTGTTCTTCATTTTATGCCTTTACTATAAACGATGGGACTTCTTCTACATCAGTGCCTGCTAACTAAACAAGCTTGTAGCAGTTCACCTTTGGGAAAGCCTAAGGATAAGAAACGTGCATAAGAAATTTCTATTGTAGAGCTAGAAGGTACTTAGGAGAGGTAAATTCAACTAGATTTTTTTGAAGTACATTTTAAAGTCACTTTGCTTTCTTGTGTTTTGGCAGTACTGTTTTGTCTTGGGGCGGATATTTAAAATAAGTCAATTTTCATGCCAGTAAGCAGAAAATGAGTTTGTTTATGTAAGCTTGACCACAGTTTTCTTCATTAAAGTGAACAGAATGGCTCTTTCAATACCAATTCTTCATTATTCTGTTGAGATGTGTGTATATACTGCAATACAGACAGAATATTGACACCACAAGCCAGGCCTGTATAACTATCCCCATATTTTATGTCTGGTGTCCTTAAGAAATGCAAGCAATTGAATGGTGGAGATACAGACAAAGCTAAACACTGAATTGAAAGAAGATGAAAGATTTAGATTGCCTATTTATAATGTGCTTTATAATACAGTTACAGTAAGGCTTTGGTAACAGCACTGGTGTCCTTAAGAAATACCAGCAATTGAATGGTGGAGATAGAGACAGAAGAATTGAAAGAAGATTTGGACTGAAAGAAGGTTTCAATTCAATAGGTTTTGCCTATTTATAGTGTGCCTTTCAATGCATAGTTACAGTAAGGCTTTGGTAACAGCATTGTGTTCCAGGACTGCTTTTTGACATCCTCATTACCCTGTTACTGACTTTTTAATTAGGTTGTGTACATGTGCTTTTGTCATAGGTGGTCAATATATTGTCGTTCTACTTTGAAGAGTTAAATTAATTTCTAAACTCGTAGCCATCCATCTTGGTAACTATTTTGTATTGTGCATCCACCAGATGCAGAAGGGAAAGCACCTTTTCCTCAGAGCTGCTGCTTTGTGTTCTCTTCCTGACAGGGATTTTGCTTGGGATGTTTCTTTGGAATCAGGGCTCATGTTGTGCCCTGAAATCCAGGGCTGCAGGGAGGAGCCAAGCCTGTTGATGTGGGCTGGGAAGCTCTGCAAGGGCAGCTCTGTGCCTG
This sequence comes from Lonchura striata, assembly GCF_050655825.1. Taxonomy (NCBI): domain Eukaryota; kingdom Metazoa; phylum Chordata; class Aves; order Passeriformes; family Estrildidae; genus Lonchura; species Lonchura striata. The sequence goes on along the minus strand of NC_140741.1, from coordinate 11,029,453 downwards.
GCTGTGAAACGAGCTCCACTCCGACAGCCACAACAGATCTTCTCCTTTTTCCTCTTCGCTGAATAAAAAGGTTTAGCTTCCTCCTGGTTTCAGGCAGCCCGTGGCAAACGACTGGTTTTTATTTGTGGTTTTCTGCTGGTTCTGACTAGGGCACTCTTTATTGCTATGTGGTTCTAGCAATCAAATTTTAATTTGTTCTGTTGGCAAATGCGTAAGGCACAGGAGAAATTTTCTGTATATGTGAACAGAAATATGTTATTTTCCTTTATTTTTTAAGCCCTTGGCATGATTTTTCTATATCTCCAAACCTGAGTGTTTCCCATATATACTCTCTATGTATATCTTGATTGAGTTCATCTTTTTGGTTGCCAAAAATTATGTATCTGTGTACCATGTAGCAATGACAAACATTGTTTTATTTTGGTTTGAGCTCCCTTTGTTCTTAAAAGAGAGGTGATAAAATGCATTTATAAACCTTGAGGTAGAGAAGGATGGTTATCAAAGAAAAGATTAAATTTAGAGGTTGATGATACAGTCTGTATGTCTGTTAGGAAAGGATTGCAGCATATAATATGTACTTTTATCCTGTGATTTCCACATTCCTGCCAGAAAAAAATGGCATCTTCTGTGATGCTGTTTGATCTTAAGTAAAAAATGTGGGTCTTTACTTGCCTGTCTTTTAATAAAGGAAGGAATTAATCCTGTTGGTCTTAATGGCTGGGACTCCTTCACATCCCAAATTTGTAAAGACTACTACACTCATGTGCAGCCCATTGCTCCACTAAGTCAGGAACTGTTTGCACTAAGGAGACACTGTAAAAACATTTGTAGAATGTGGCTCTTTTATGTGAGGATCAATAAGGGTTGAAGATTTATAGCTGTTTTTGCAGATTTTTCAAACCATATTTTGCTGTATTGGAGGAAGATTGTGAAATGGCTTAGAGAGAATATGCTTGAAGTAAACATCACAGCACACTTGGGTTATCCACATAAATAGAAATATTTAACAGATTGAAGAGACCTCAGCATCGTGTAACAGCAGTGATATGTTACACTCCAAGATCCCAATGCATGTTGCAGTCATTAATTAACTGAAAACAATAATTTCCTTTGATGACAACTAGTGTTTCCTCCTAATGAGGCACAGAGGATTACATGCCTGTCTCAGACCAAAAACATAGTGCTCTTAAAAGACACTCTTAGGAGTGCCTATTCTTTTCCATTTTCACTCACTTTCATGTAAGGGTGTAAATCACATCACCTCATTGTATGTTCAATTGCTTAATTGCCTCCTACTCTTCCTCTGCTTTGATGCTAGTGGAGGAGTAAGTCACTTTGCTCAGAGGGCAGGCAAATATTCTGCTGGTGTGAGTGAAAACTCAGTACAATATTATTTTGACAAAAAATTGAAAGCAGGCAGTCTTGTAAGGTGTGAGTTTTTAGGGAAAATTCAACTTTTCTCTTATAAAATCAGCAGCAAAGTTCTTTTTTAATATATATGTATGTTCATTAGCATGTAGTAGCTTTTAGCCTAAGGGAAGGATGTCAGTTTAAGTGGAAGAAAATAACATGAAATAAAAAAATCCCAATCTGATGAAGGTTTTGTAGGGAAGAGAAATATGCTGTTCCTTTCTCCCAGCATACTAGCATGCTGTCTTTTGTCCAATGTGGCCACAGGTCTAGCTCTTCTTCCTTTGCAACTGCAAGTTCAACTAAACAGACAAAATGTTGTGTATTAGATGTAGCTCTCAGCATCTCACAGGCAGGAAGGAGCCAACACTGTGCAGCAAGAAGGAAACCCACTGCAGTTCCCCATTCCCTCCTCTCTGCACAGCACAGATGGTTCTCGTGATTTGCTTATTTTAATAGGCCTTCATGGGATGCAGAAGGAATGTTCCAGCTGAGAGAAGCCAGTGTAGTAACACCATGAATCAGTGTGCCAGACTGATCTGCTCGCTTCCCAGGAAAGAAAAGGAAAATGCAATCAGTGCGTCGTTCTGGTTCAGGCTGGATAAAACAACGGCTGCGCCAGGGGCTGATAAAGTTTGGAGGCCTCTTTAATAGGCCTGCTTGGAAGTTTGTTTTCTCAAATGATGGCCAAATACTCCCTGTGAGCTCCCAGTCCCACCCTTCTGTCCAGTGCTGAGCCCTGTGCTGTTGTGCAATGAAGCCTTTGAAAACTGCACGCTGTTCTTAGCAGACACCAACCTGGCTGTCAGAGCGCCAGGGTGGGCTTGTTTTTCCTGTCCTTGTAGCTGTTTGTAAACAAATCACTCTGAAAATGTTCTGGGGGGGATGACAGGAAGGATGAGTTGTTGTTGTTGCTCCCTTGCCTTTCTTTTTTTTTTTATTTGTTTTTCCTTCCCCCTAATCAGAGGCACACAGTAAGCTCATTTTTGGTTCAGGTTTTCAGGACTGGTATTGTGATGTGTTGGCCTCAGTAAGGGCTGCCTTTGCTGAACAGGCTGATGCCAACTGACTCGTTCATCAGAGTGAAGTGCTATGTACACAAAGTGTATGTAGATCCATCTCAAATCTTGAGACAGAGGAATGAAATTTGGAAAGCACAGTTACAAGTCACTGATGTACATTTTTAGCTTAGTGAAAAAAAGACAAAAAGAATCCTTACTCCATACAAGCAAATAAACTTCATTTGTGGCGATCAGGAATTAATTTGGTTGAGTGGAATTTTAGTAGGAGGTTCCAAGTCAGGTTCAAAGCTAAGGTGGTGATCTAAAAAGTTGTTACAGAAATTATATGGCATTTGCAGATCTTTTCAAAGCCATTTGTAGTGAGCAGGCCATTTATTTAGGTCCTGTACACTTCCTTCTCTAGAGAGCTGAGATAGGTGACTCCTTCCTCACAGAAATGATGCTCTTTCCTCTCTGTGGTGGTTCTGGTTTGATAACTGGAGATTTTTTTTTTGGTTAATGCATTAATGAGTGTGGTGGGTGTAGTGTTGGGTAATTACTAGTGTATTTATTCATTAACTTTTGTAAAGGTAGGACTAGGTGAGAAGTAAAGTAGCTTAAAACTTTAAAAGGGTGTAAAGAAAAATTTATTGATAGTAATTAAAAGAAAATTATAAGAATCAGAATAAAACCTTTAGGATACTTTTCTCTTTATAATTTTTTCCTTTTTACTGATAATGTAAAGAAATAAAACCTAAAATTTTAGTTAGTTGGCTACTTCTCAAATAGTTTTATTTAGTTTATTTAGGGAGAGAAGTTTTTTTTGTTAATGTTATGGATGCTTCTTTATAAGAAAATAGTTTTCTGAGGTTTTTAATTTTTATGAATAGTAGTTGTTTGGGAAAATGTGTTAACATGAAATCTTTATTTTTATAATTTTTTTCATAGTTATGTTTATGGGTTATATTAATTTATAGGGTATTGTTTTAAAGATGAGTTGTTTAAAGGTAAAGGTTTTCATTATTTATTTCCATTTATTTTTAAATTTATTTTTATTTTTGGAAGTTTAGAATTTCTGTTACTCTTCTTTTTGCAAAACCAGCACACTTTCCTTCGTGGCACTTCCCATATTTGATAAACCACATTCCAGAAGAGTCCAGTTTAGAAAAGAAGATCCATAGAAACAATCAAAACTAGGTGTGGGTTGAGGTGGCAGGGGAAATAAAGTTACCTTGTCTTTGGGACTCTAAAATGAAGTGTTCCCACTGCTGCTCTGACCCTGGCAGTTACGTTCTAAAATCTTTACATATAGTTTAGAATATAAATGGGGAGCTTTTGGCTCTGGAAAGTTTGGTTTGGCTGGGACTGGATCATTCTGTGCCCTGGGAGGGGTATCCTGCATCTCAAGGCTGAGGGAGGGGCAATGCCACGGCAGCTCTGCAAGCTTGAGGTTTGCACTTGTCCTCATGGAATGTGTCACCTTCACAGGAACATCAAAGTCTTGACTCCCTTTTTCATCACATCTGGCTCATAACAGCATAGTTCTTTTATTTTCATGGAGAAAAATATTGTAAAAGCCTCTTAGGTACAGAGTGGAGAGAGAGGTATGAATGCTACACCAGAAACTAATGACGGGTTCTTTCCCCTCAAAGTTTTCAGGAACAATGTGCATGTGCCTTCAGTCTGTTTCTGCAGAACACAGCTGGGGGAAATCAGCTTTGTTTCAGCCCTAGCAAGGCTTTGCTTTGGCAGTGGTCTAGCAAGATGTTTAGGATAGGATTCCCAGGAATGCTCAAGTATTTTTGGGTGGCTCCACAGACGTTATTGGGCTCCCCACAAAGGGTTTGTTCTTACCATGCCTTAGGTGCCTGTGTTATATTTTTGTCTCAAGGAGATTTGTTCTTGCTGTGCTCTGGGTGTCTTCCCAGGATCTTTATGATTCTTCAAGTTTAGTGCTGACTGTGTCTTCAGCATAAAAATACTGAGAACAGTAATAATTTTTGTGACTTTCTCTTTAGTCCCCACAGATAAATCTTCCCCATTATAAATGCTTGCTTTGCATGTAAGAGTCTAGAACTTGCTGAACTTCCTGAAGTTATCATATCTTGTCTTTTCCTTACCCCAAAAAAGCTCTGCTTCCTTTTTCTTTTTCTACCAAGAGATGTTTCTACCCTTTTCCTAGTGCCTTCTGACAACTATCTGAATTTTTTCCTGCCCAGAGTTATTTCCAAGCTTGCTTCCATGCTTATCTTGCCTAGTTGCTGATTTGTCCTTTACACTGCAGGGGAACTATCAAGGTATATAATCCATGACCCTCTTTTCCCCATAGCAACTTGTCTTTTAATGATGAGGAGTGAGAGATAAAGGGTTAAAATGGCTGAGAAATAAGTCAAGTGTTTTAATGAAAGGGCAAGAGGCATTTTTAATAATGACGTATGTAAAGTTTCTACATGTGAAGATTTAAATGCTCATTTTCTTCTGCCTAAAATCTTTGAGTTAAACATTATTTTGAAAATAATGCTAATTTTAGACTTCTAAATACTTAGTAAAATTTTAGTAGCAAAAAAATACTTAGTAAAATTTAGTCTAAATTTTAGACTAATAAATACAAGGAATGGGAGTGAAACAATCCTTTTGGTTTCAAACTTTAAAAGATAATAATTTCTGTCTCTTGCATGAAAAGAAGTTTCATGTGCAGCTCAGGGGGTTTTTAATAAATTATGTTCATGCTTGATTTTTCTCTTGAGCTCTTGAGAATGAGGAATATATGAACAGATAAGTCATGGAGGTTAAAAAAAGGACAGATGAATTCAAATCAAGGGCCACTACAAAATGAGAGACAGCACTGAAGAGTGTGAGTATTTAACAGCTCTTTTCCATATTAACTTCAGTTTACAGACTCAGAAAAACTAGTGCAGTGTCCATGTGAGTTTTGTTTGTGGCTGAGGTCTGTTCCCTCTCCTGAAATTTTATGCAGTCCTAGACTTTAATGAAAGGAGTTTGGTTTCTTATTCTTGATACCCAGATTTTAAACCTAAACATGGATTATCTTCATCAGTCACCAGTCTTGGTTTTCCAGATAATTCTGTAATTTTTTAGGCTCCTTTTTATCCTCTTCTTTGGATGCACACAGACACCTGGTTCTACTGCATTTTGATGCTTTTGAAGTATTCACAGTGAAATTTGTGTAGAGCTGTGGGTTTTAAATTGGTCTGTATATAGTGAACGTTTTCCTATACATGTTTTATTGACTCAATTTAGAATTTGTTTTGAAATAAAAGCCTCAGTTATTTCTATGACTGGTGATAAGGTAAAGACAACTGTGAGACATAAATTTACTAATGGTTGTCTGCACTGGTTTCAACTGAAAGTGCTATGCTGATGTGGGAGAACAGACATATATCTAAGAAACAAAGTATTCCAAAATGGTTTTATGATTTAATAGAGCAGTTTTGGGAAAGTGAATTTGCTGCTTTGAAGGGGGAAAGAATTATGCTATCAAATAATGAAAGGAAGAACATGTCTATCCTATCCTGGTTTCTTGCTGAAATCTATTTCTGACGTATGTTCATAGAATCTTCTGCAGTAGAAACTTCTTCCATTCCTCTACATTATGATGAAAAGATCACTTGGAAGGTTATGTGAAAAAAAATATTTTATGACTAGACTTATGACAGTTCCTAATTCAGTCATTTAAAAGCATTGCTCCACTTTTGCATGACTGCAATCTTGATGTAACCTCTTTTCACCTTCAGCTCTCTGCTCAAGTTTCAGAATGCCTGATAATTTGGTTTTTCCATAACATGGAGAAATATTTGGTTTAAGATGCACTTACCTACATTTGTATTTGGTAATGCATTGCTGGTTGACTCAGTTTTGACTTGAGACTCCAGGTGTTGTGAGAGGTCATGACCAAGGATGTGCTTTTGTGCTCTCTGGAGAGAAACCTTTTCTCTTAAAACAAATCAACAGGAACAATATCAGCTATAATAAAGCTGTTTGATGGCCCATCTGAGCCTTGCCTTTTGCACTTGTGAAATTCTAGCACTGGATGGGGAGCAGTGAGAGATGCTGAGCAAACCAACCAGTGTGACTCCTCTTCCTACAAAAGCCTGGTGGTTTGTGTTCAAAGGCACTGTGAAATTTGTGGTGGTGCAGATCTGTGTCAGGGACACCCCTGCAGCTCAGTCTGCCCTCCAGCTTCCTGCCAAGGCAGTGCACATTGATTCCTGTGCTCTTAACCCTTTCTTTTGAGCAGTTGTGGGTAATTCTGGATAGATCTTTGAAATGTATACTAAATGTTCTGCTTCTCTAGCAGCAGATTTAGGAAAAAAAAGAAAAAAAACAAACAAGTTTTACTAAGGATTTATCTACTCACTTCAATGCTAGAAACATTGAACTATAGAAGTAATAACAAAGTAGGTTAAGGATCCTCCATGCAACTTATTTGTCAGAATGTTTTCCCCCATATATCCTAACTTAAAAGGGGGAAAAATGACTCAAAGGCTAGCTTGGCCTCAGGAACAAAAGTGCATCTTGCACTGCTGAGAGTTACTCATAAATTTCTGTATACATGGTCATTTGATCTCTGTCTGCTAGGCTTAATTAAAACGCTGGAATGTTTGTTCAGTAGATAAGAACATTTCTGGGAGTTATTTAAATTAGCAAATCCTCTGCTTACTGTCATTAAGTGCCTTTCCCCCAGCCCTCCTCCCCTGCTCCTCACAGCATGTAGCAATAAGTGATATTTGACTAAAGAATAAGAACAGTTAAATCACAGATGGTCGAAGGCAAAGCCTTTAAGTGAATGCTGAATCTCCTTGCTGTTCATGGTAAAAGTAGTGTGGGAGTGTTTCTTTTGTGTTTCTCTTCTTTTTTTAAAAAAAACCTACTTCTCTCTCTTTTGTCTGAAACTTTGGGTCTTGACACGAACAAGACATTTTTGTAGAGGAAAATCAACATGAAGTTCTACATTGTCTTAAAAAATGTTTAAATGTAATATTAGCAATTGGAATAGGTTGAATAATATCAAAATGTTCCATCTAGTATTTGGATTGTTGTTGTTACCAGTTGCTTTCCAGAATGTATTTTAATTTGATTTTTGTTTCCATTTCCTTTGTTTGAAATATTCAGCAAGTGTTTGTATTTTCAATTTCTTAGATTTTACTGCTGCAACTGTGGAATTTATTTTGGCCTTTTAGATATGAATGACTTGATATTTTCCCTGTCCTCGTAAGGCATCCCATTGTTCAACCTCTGTGAAGCAAAACATCTTTTAATGTGTCCTGATCACCACCAAGGGTAATGGGGAAAGACTGCTATATCACTTTCTTCAGTTTTTGAGTTGTTTCAAAAATTTCATTTGGAAGAAAAAAAATACATATTTGGAAGGCTTCTGTCATGCCATAAGGGACCCTTTGTCTCAAGAGGTTAACAGGTTTATGGAAAGGTCTGCTGCTTACAAAATGTGCAGAGCCCAGGGACCAGATATTTAAGGTTTCTGCCATACTTTCCATACCTGGTGGCTTGGAGTAAACCAAAGGCTACAATTTAATTCATTGGTGTGAGTTTTGTGAATTCAAACTTAATTTGTAAAAATCTACTGTTCTTACCAAGGTCGGCTGTCTGAAGTATTTCATAATCTAGACATTTTCTGGAAGGCGTGTTTTTATTAACCTGTAATGCTGTGTAGTGAAAAGCATGTGGGCAGCAGGGAAATACAGATCTTTTCCAAGTAGCCAGAGGTGGGAGGATGTTAATCAGAATTTTCCATTATTTTTCTGTTTGTTATGTTCAAGATCAGTACATGTACAGGATCTGATATCTCAGCTGGACTCCTCAGTCTTTGCTGAATTGTCTTTATACTCCTCCCTTTTACAGCTTGTTCTACCCCACTGTCAATCACCATATTTCAGTGCATTATTTAATGTTCTGCAGGGTTGTTGCCTCCCTTTGGAAGGCAGGTTGCTTTCCATTGCCCATGTGGTGCTCAATAATTGATCTGCATTTATTCAGGGAGCAGTAAATGCAGGTGGCAGAGGTGTCAGGTGACAGTCACATCATTTGGGAATCGGGGCAAGGAGCAGAATGGCTTTGTCCAAAAATCTGTTGCATTAACTACACAGAAGTTTTCTGATATTGAAATGGTGTGTTTATCCAGTGAAAGTTTCTGAGGGCCTTTTCTGGATGAGAAAAGGGCCAAGCAGGATGACAAACAGAAAGCAGTGTGGATTAGTGAGTGCAGCAGCCTCTGTGCCTCGTAAGGACTTTGAGCTGGCTCATTGCTCAGCTTTTCCTCATCCTGAAAGTTGCATTTACTGCTGCTTTCATCCTGCTGTGTTTCCTGTTCCATCATCACTGTTTCCAATGGCTTTATTTTCACCAGTGTCTTTCTCTTGGTTTGAACTGTGTTTCAGCACTGCTAGGCTGTGTGATGCCATTCATGAAGTGGAGAGGGGGAGGACGAGAGAGGAGAAAAGCTGTGCAGGTGTAGATGCACAGGGAGATGACTCCAGACAGCAGGAGCTGCAGAGGAGTTGGCTCAAGCAGCAGGAGCACTGAGGTTATGCAGAGAGCTGAGAAGTCAGCCAGCTTGAGATGAGTGCAAGTGTGCAGCAGGGGAATAGAGAGCAGATCCACAAAGTTTGTTGGATGAAGTCCACAGGGAGCTTTACAAACCAAGAAAGATATTACTTGTGCTGGGTCAGGTTTCTTTCCACGCAGATGTTGTGTTAGCCTTTGCATTGTCATTATGTTGGACTTCTTCAGTGTGACTAATATTGCACAAATTTCAGATCTTTTCGTTGCCATGAATATTCAAATGCAAGGAATAAGCCTTGAAAATTTTCTCTATTGCTTGTCCTTCTACTACCCTGAAGTAAAATAACTTTCCCTACTGGATTTTAAAAGATTAAGTGGGGAGTGAGTGTGCTTTCATGTGCAAATCAAAATTAACTTACGTGCTTTGCATTTCCAAGTCCAAAACTGTAAAGAAAAAAAAGAATCAAATTGTTTGGGTTTTGTGCCCCATTAAGGAAGGTGGTTTCTGAACTTCCTTGTTGTTTTCTGTGATTGCTGCTTTAACTGTTCAATGACTTAAAGGGCTGGGAAGAGACTGTGTACATGACTATGTAAACCTTATGATAATGCCTCACAAATGCCAGCTCTGTAAAAAAAACCCCAATGTTTCTGCTTCCTGTGTTTCCCTGTCATTCCCTTTTCTCCTAGCAACAGCTAATTTGGGCAGTGGCTTTTGATGCTCCATGGTGTGCATCCAGTGCCATGATCAGCCCTGGCTCTGTGTGACTAGCCAGAGTCGCAAGCATATGGTGATGTCCATGAGGAATTAAAGCAAAGCCTGGAGGACTGGGCAGAGCCCTTCCAGAAGAGCAAGGATCTGTCAACAGAGCTGTAGCCCATGTGGAATTCCTACAAATCTCTGAGTGGGAAGTGCCAGTGCTTATTAGGCCATGCATTAAATATCATTGAACAGATGTTCAGAGAGCCTTTCATTCACTGTGCTGGTAGCAATGAATGGGGTATTATGCTCCCATTCTATGTTTTTTAGTCAAGTGTAAAGATCTGTTTGAAAAGAAGAAATAGTGTTAAGTGCACCCTGCTGCCATTCATGTTCAAAGACAGTGGTTTTTTTTTTCCTCCAGTATCTAAAATTAATTACAATGGAAATAAGGACTTAACAATACAGTATCAAGTTGTACAGAATATGAAAATACACAGCTAGTATTTTTTTTTTGTTTTGATCAAATATATGTACATCTCTCATCTGACAGAGAGAATCTTTTAGAAAGAACAGCTCTTGAGTTCTATTATAATTTCCATCTTGAGCTCTAGCCTTACCATTTCCCAAGGGCTATGTTATCTTTGCTCTCAGGGTTCCTTCAATATATGTGTTGTAATAGTATTGCTTTTAAAGGGCGTAGAAGGCAGCAAGGAATATTAGGTGTTATGCTATCTTCCTAAATCCCCTCCAGAACCCTTTCATTTACTCTCTTCCACTTCCTTTTCCTCTCAGTTCTCTCCTTGTTCCACACTAATGTGAATTACCTTCAGGAGTTTCCTGTCACTCTCTCCTGATTGCAGAAGAGTCTTGGCTGACTCTAACCTTATCCTCATGCTTAGTCAGCTCACCTTGTATGAAAGGATTGCACTTGAGATTACTCTTAAAGGTCACACAGGAGGACTGTGATTTTCTCATGGGTGCCCTGACTAAAGGTTTGTGCATCTCAGATCTCAGCCTGTCTGCACCTTTGTTGACATTAAAACATTACAATGTACAGATAAATTTATCATGTCATGTGTGAGCTTCTTGGCCTCTCTCAATGATGGTGGTATGGGTTTTATAAGAAAAAAAAAAGAAGTTTAGGACTTGTTGGATTTTGGGTTGTTTTTTTTTTTCTCAAAGAGAAAGAAAAGCAAAAGTGTCGGAAAGGAGTAAGATATAGCATTCTTGAGAATTGCATCCAAATTTTAGGGCTTGGGAAGAGCCCAGAGACTAAGGAGATATGGTAATATCTGCTTGTCAGGGAGCTCTTGGACCATCCTTTTAGACATCTGACACCAGCTGGGTGAGGGACACTGAACTGAAACAGCAATGAACTCTTCAGGGACTTGCCCATGCCACAAGTGTGACTTCCAGAAAGTCCAGACATGGAGAAACTTAGCATTTAAAGCCATTGCCTTTTTTAGTTTATTTTTTCAGTTGCCAAAGAATAGTGTCAAGTTCCTGCATTCTGGATACCAGCAGAAAGAAAAAAATACATTAAGAGAAAAGAACAGTTTTGAGGTGCCTTCATTCATCTGCTACCATCTCATGCCTGTCTAGGTTTCATATCATGCCTCCTCTTGGGCTTAAGTGTGTTTACTAAAGGGAGAGTGTTAAATCAACAATCCTAGAAAGCACTTATGGAGGCTTACATTTTATTCCTTTTTTTTTGTTTCATTTGGTTGACTTGCACACTCTGGTTTTATATAAGTCACAAAGACTTTTGATATCCCTTTCTACATCATTGTGGTGGTTCTTATTCTTGCTGTCTCTTTGAAAAAGTATGAGAAACATGAAGTAACTGAGTTGGCTGTGCTTTGGGTGGGGTTGGACCAGATGAACTCCAAAGGTCCCTTGCAACCTCAGTTACTGTATGCTTAAAAAATACTTTAATTAAAGATTCATGTGGGTTTTTTTGAGCTTCCCTCTCCATAGTTTAACTGTGCAGCACTTTTGAGAGAAGTCATTTTGGAACTCAAGATAAACTCTCTTTTCATGTTCCCTTGGGATTTGTATGTTGGCGTCAGTAGCTCTGTGGGCATCACCTGGGAGTGAAGTCTTTAAGGCTTCAGTGGCATCTTAGTAGCATTTGCTGACTTGTGCAAAGAAAAGTGTGGTTCATGGAGTGTCACGTCCCTTCTGTCAACCTGTCACAAATATTTAAGGAAATGAGGAGGACTAACATGATTTACATGATTTGAGTATTTTCAGCCAAGGAATTAAAGACAACAATAGGATGAGCTTTAGAAATACCAAATGAGCTAGATAAAGGATTTGTCAGACCTGATTTCAAAATAGAATTTTTCACTTGTGCTTAAATGTTAAATTATGTTTCACTTTTTAAAGATTAATAGAAATATATGCTAGCCAGAAATGACATAAAGCTGTATTTTGAGAAGAACCTGCTCTTGGGGTTACTTTGAAATGTTGCTATTTCTTGGCCTAAGACAATTTCTGCTCTCCCCACTTCCCCTCTTCATTTTTACTGAACCACGAAGCCAGAGAATTTCATTACACTTAGCTCATCTTTTAAGCTCTCAGCATGCTTATGTTAACCATATAATTTGGCATTTCAGAATGCTGACCAGATTAATTGATCACTTAAAATATTACCCTGTTTCAACTGCAATTTACATCAAAGTTATCACTCTGAAATAATGTACTGTTTCCTGAAAGCATGTTTCATTTGAAATTGAAAGTGCTTTGGAAGCTGAAAGTACACTTGATTGGGAAGGAAAGAGGGACTCAAAAGGGCAGGATAGCAGGCTAACAAAAAAACATCTGGATCATCTTGCTTTCAGGACCCAGTCATCTTAAAAATCTTAGGTCTGGACAGGACATATGATATGATCTGTTGCAATTCTTCCCTGTCATGGTCAAGCATGTTACACATTCCTCTTCGTAAACCAAACCAGTTTCTAATTCCTGACTTACTGAAAAAGCATGGAGCTCTGCTAGCATTGCAATGCTTTTAGCCTGTGCTTGGAACTTTCCTTGGAACTGGATTACTCTTAGCTCCAATAAGAATTTTTATTTGGCAATGGCTACTCCTAATATTTTCATCTGTCTATGGTTGATCCTTTGGTGGGAGGTACTCAACAGGCTATGTGTTAAATTCCACTAATTTGTCCTATGCCAACAGAAATTGCTACAGCTTTGTCTGTTTCTTATTATTTCAGAGTAATTTTTTTTTTTTTTTAAGTTCTGTTTTATGTTAATTCTCTTGCAAATTCAATGGAAAGAATGTCTCAGGGCAAAGGGAATGCATGTGAAGTAGCAGGAATAATGGAGAACAAGGTCTCAAATGGGGACACTGGTGGTCTTAAACGTGACTAACAGCTTCTTGCTTTTACAGAGTCAGCCCTGCTGTAAAGTGGCACAAAAAAAAAAAAAAAAAAAAAAAAGGCATCTGGGGCTGGGCTGATGTGCTTGGGATGCATGAATGGGCTGATGCAGGTGGGAGCTGCATGCCTCTCTCCAGACAGGGACAGTGCTCTCCCTGGTAGCCACTTGGGCCAGCCTCCACCAAGTACCCAGAGTGCCAAAGCCTTGAAGGCTGAATTTAAACAACAGCCACAACCCGTGTGAATGTAACAAAGGGAGCTTGAAAATCTTCTCTAAGAGTGTTCAGATGGCTCATGGGCTGGTCCAAATGTGCTGTTGATTCAATGTCATTGGAACTGGGAATTTTAAACCACCAGGGTGTTGCTACCACTGCTTGTAAAAGATGTGTTAGATAAAGTGGGATGATGATAGGGGTCCAAAGCCTTTTTATAGTGCTAGGGATGACTGATCCCAGATCTACCTATGCAGAACTGTGGTGCAGAAAAGTACTTTTTAAAATGTGGGATTTCCTTAGATGATTTTAGACGAAATCATCATTTGTTAGAGGAGACAAAAAAATCATCATTGTTTGTGTCTGTTCACTGACTTAAAGAGTAAGATGAAGTTGAATGCATTATACCTTTCTCTGTTCACTTCTTAACTGCTTTGTTTTGCCTGGATGTAGGTTCTTCTTTTGAAGAATGAAGTCAGATGACCAGGTGTTGCTGAATATGCTGCTGCACATCTCTCCTCTCTGTTCTCAGCACTTCAGCTGTAAACTGTGGGGTTTGCATTAGAGAAATTGAGTTAATTTAAATAGTCAAGACATCAAATTAATTTGGGGTGGATCTATGTGTGTTTTAAAGAGACCCCAAAGAGGCTGGAGAAGTAGCCATGGCAAATCTAAGGATGCAAAAAGACTTGTGTGGGCTAGAGACAGCCCAGTTTGTATGGTAGCTTGGGGTTTTAATTCAACACTTGCACTGCCTCAGACCATCCTCAGCTCCTTCCTCTGTACCTGGAGCATCATGGAAGTGGTTTGCTTCTCAAAGTGGATAGTTATGTCTGTTGGAAAAGGAGTTTAGAAACCTCTTTTGGTACCTTCTCGTATGATCTTACTTTAAGATGTAACTAGCTCTTACATTTGCCTGTCTGAATTACTGCCTTAGGTTTTCAAAAAGGAAGGAAAAAAATGAGACCCATTTCTGAGGTCTGTGATCTAAATGAGGGGAATATTTGAACAGAGCTCAATAATGTGAGCCATACATTGTAGCCAACACCTTCTTCTGTTGGTTCAGAACAGGAAAATATGGAACCGTTATTTTCTGTGCTGTCTGTGCAGTTCAGATGCAGCTGAAAACAAGTGATTCCCTTCACCCTTGAGTCCAGAAGGGGCTCTGTATAACCTTGAATTTGTGTGTGTATTCTGTCAAATTTGAGTGAATCTCTTAAAGCTGGCTGCTGCTGCTCTGCTGTGGCAATGCAGTGGTCCATTTTATAAAGGAGTGATGTGTGCCTACTTACATGAGAACAAAACTGACCTCACAACTGGCATTGAGCCCTGATTTTGGTCACTTGTGCTCCCCTCCCTGGCTTATCTTCTCCATTCCCTTCACTAAGTGATGTTTCTGGGTTCCCCTGTTCTGGAACTACTTGATCACCTCATTTTTGCAGGCTTATAGAGAATTTATTTCTGTGTGTTTCTGGGTAAGCACTGAGGCAATTTTTGTCCTAGCCTTTGTTCCTTAGAGGTGTTTGGGGGAGGATTGTTAAGAAGGAAAAGGATGATTTTTACTGATATTCACTAGAACCCATAATAGTTTCTAGGCTTTCATTTGGGGCCAAATGTGAGCACATCTCGTATTTCTTTTTTTGGTTAGCATAGCAAAGTGTGTGTTTGGAGAAGGTTCCAGGTTGCACAGAGGAAGCTGCTTGAACCACTGGCTTCAATAGATGGAACGTCTTACCAGATACTCCTGTTCTGTGATTGTCCTTAAAAGGTTTTTGTACACTAAAGGCCAGCATTTCCATAGCAGTTTTTCAAATCTCTGGTGTAAAGTTGAGAAATAAAGCAGCAGATATGATAAACTGTGATGCTTTCCTCCACCCTTCCACAAGGATGTTGATTGTAAAACCAAAAATCTCTTCATTACTAAAATCTTTCCCGAGCAAGGGTCAGCTGTCCATTTCCTGACCCATGTGTAGATCTGTTGAGAACATTTTTCTCAGGAACGCTTCTTGCTTTTTGTTGTGTCCTGTGTTCCATGTGCTGTCCCTGGATTATTTCCAGGGAAGGAAAGAAGCCACCAGATCTCACCCCACCTCTGGTACTGCTGTAGCATCTGCTCTCAGAGGCAGATCTAAGAGCATCTCTAGGGGGTGATTTTTGTATTCTTTCCATTCACCATCATGTTAAAAATCCAGTTTCCTCATCTTCCAAACTGTCTTAGACCTCCAGTAGCTTTAGGGTCATCTTGCTTGATTAAGGACAGCAAAATTCAGTTTTGGCTTGTGCTTGTGCATCTGTAACTTTTTAATCTGGTAACACATTTTAGTCATTTCAGCATGTAGACTTGCAAACAGATACTTTCTTACTACTATCACTTACAAAGTTTATTTGAACAAAATTCTATTATACCAAATAAATATAAACAGTACTTCTGCATAATACTCCTATCCTGCATTCCAAAACATTTCACAAACCTCAGATTCTTAAGTTTTTGTTTCTTAGAATCACCAAAGGCCAGGAAACAGTGAAGCCTGGTTGGAAATCTTTATGTGATTACATGCAAAGCTGGCCTCCATGCTGCTCCGCTGTCAGCAGGATTGTCAGCCTGGAGAATGAGAAAGAGGAGTGCTGGGGAGATAAGTCATGTTTAGGGGAGTGGGAGGACCCTGAGAAACAGGATATGACACAGAGGCATGGGAAAAAGTGAAACCTCCTTTGCCACAAACCCAGATGCCTGCAGTAAAGCTGGGCCTTAGTGGGGGGACTCCATGTGGGTGTAGGAACAGCTATAAAGAGCAGCTGGTACTGGGGGGCCTTGTAAGAACCCCTCATGTGTGTGGGCAGCACTGAGGATATGAGGAATATTATTATTAATGCTTGGCAAAGGCAGCTGCTCATAGAAGCCAGGACAGTCACAAAAAAAATGAGTAATTTTATGTTGAGAGAAGATTTGGGCCTGGAACAAAACACTGGGGATCTAAGGAGGAGCCCTTAGTGTTGCTAATAAATATCCACTTTAGGCAGATTTGTCACTCATGTTTCTGAAAGTTTTGTGGCTGGATGAAAAGAGCGTGCTTTTATTTATTGAGCAGCTGTTCTTTTAAATGGGTGCAGCTGTACCACAGTGTCCACTGACACCAATTGATTTGTGATTTAGGGTACTGGTTGCAATCAACCAAGTAGAAAGATATATATATATTTTTTTTTTCTTTGTAAAAATGAGGAAAATCTTGTGAAATAGCTTAAGTTTGTCAGACTGGAGCAGGCACCACTGCAGTGTTTCCGTGAGGTTGCTGTGAGAGCTTTTGAGGGATATGGAAGTGGATTACCATCAGCTAAGGCACAGCCTTGCTCTGTTTGCCCCAGCAAGGCCATGACCTGCCACATGCAACATGGAAGTCATCTGAAAGCTTTCCTATGGCAAGAGCAGAATTGCAGTTATGTAATGAAGTTTTATTGTTAGAAGTATGTGAAAACAGGAGCTGTGAACTTGCAGGCGATTCAGAGCTGAAATTTTTCCATATTCTCACTCCAAAAGGTTTTTTTGGAAAGTTTAATGGAATGCCGTTTGGCACTTTTTTCATGGGAGTGAGTGTGCATGTCTGAAGGAGACCTTTTTTTCCTAAACTATCCCATTCTAAGAGTGAGTTTCCTAAATTCAAAGCATTAGGAGAGGAAGTGTTTTAGTCTTGGCTCTGCTGATTTGCTCAGTAGTCCTGGAGAAGGGCTTCTGTCTTTTTGTTGTAGACATAAACTATTAAGTTTCTACAAAAAGATTTTTTGATAAGGTACTTTAATCTTTTACAGGTGATGCTGGAGTTTTAAACCACCATCTTGAGGACTATTTTGCAAAAATAAAAATCAGAAAGACACTTCTGCCGCTCAGCTTTTGTCATATCAGGACAAATCAGGACATATCAGGAGGTGCAGTTTTCACAGGGAGGTTACTTTTTTAAATGTAAATTACTACAATTTCTCCAAGATAAGCAATGGATGCCAATTTTGTGTACTGTTTTTAAATATCTAATTTTTTGAGTAAATAATAGAGATAATGGCATTGCAAATAAAACCATACCATTGCACTGTTTTCCTTGAATGCAAATGCTCAATTTTTTCCCTTTCCTCCTCCAGAAAGCAAACAAAAGGCTGGGTTTTAACCTGTTAAACAGTTTTAGTTGTCCTGGAGAGAAAGGTGTAAAGGTCTTTGATTTCTATCAGTTCGTTAAATCCAGGTGGCAATTTAGAGGGAAATCCACATTAGGTTTGGAGACAGTGGAGAAAAGGGCACTGGGAGTGCACTGCTCATCAGCCAGCAGAGAGGTTTTTGTGGCCCTGAGGGAACCTTCTGAGATGCTACTGGGATTTTTTGTGTTGGTTGGTTTTTTTTTGTTGTTTTTTTTTTTTTTTTTTTTTTTTTTTTGTTTTGGTTTGGTTTGGGTTTTTTTTGTTTTGTTTTTTTGTTTTTTTTTTTTTAGGTAGGGAGGGCAGTGTTGATGTTTCTTTTTGTGGCTTTTTAGTTTATGCATTTGAAATTGCCTTTTTTCCTTTCATTACACTGTGCTTTTGGGAAGTTGTGGGGGATTTTTGCTTGGCTTTGTCTGGTTTTGTTTAAACTTTTTTGTTTTAGTTTCTATTTGAAGTAGCATGTATGAAATTTCTTGTACTGTAGTAGGCCTTGAAAAGCTGCTTACTGAAAGATTAATATAGATACATTGATTAAAAATTCAGTGTAAACAACTGAGGCCAACTGGAGTTACTTTAATGTCAGAATCTGCCCTACTGTGGTCCAATGGGTAGAAAACACAGAAATTTTTTGGATTAGTCTCTTTGTCCCTTAGCAGTTAATGCTAAACTTAGCTAAAATTCCCATGAATTACTTGTGAGCTCATTTGAATTCTACTCATGGTTATAAAAACTGGGAATTTTGAGGTCTGCTTGCTTCTTTGATTGTATTTATAATAAGATGGGAACTTTCCCTTACACAAATATGCCTTTTCCCTGAAGAGATCACTCACCAAGGGCAGGTGGAAGTTTTTGGAAATTCAAAACAGCAACAGTTTTTTATGACTTCAGAAAACATTTGATATTTTTGCAACCAACAAGTGACTCTGTTTTGGGGTACCTCATACATTAAGGAGTACAGCACCTGGAAGACAGAACCTTTAAATTAATTTGATATGCCTGATTATTTTAGGTTAAGTCTAATTATTTGATAGTTATTCTCTAGTTAATCTCTTTTTTACCCTGGCCATGACTGATGGGGTCTTGGGTCCCACCACATGCAAGAGCTTCTGGCTCCCAAACCAACATTTAGGTAATTTCTTCCTGCTGAAGAAAATTACTTTCCTGTCCTGTGAAATGATTTAAACTGGTGTCCTCCTTCAACTATTCCCTTACACCTTTTTATTCTTTTCCTTATTACAAGGCAGTTATGACATTTACTACTTAGTTTAGTTCTGTACTTTTCTGGATATTTATCCTTCTGTCACAGTCTCACCCAGAACTTTATATAATTCTTCCAAGTGTTTATTGATGCTCTTTAGCAGTGATTCTGTCTGAGGCCTATATTCTTTGAGAACAACCAGGCATTTTTAATTTTTTTCCCCCGCTCCTGTGTGTTAAGCAGCCAATAAATATTATATGAGCCAATAAATATTTGGCATTACTAGTGGACTGCAGCAGCCCCCACTCAGCTGGACCCATTTCCCACATGTTTGGTTAAACAGGTAAAGCCTGTGTAAATGCAGGAAAAAAAATTTAGTTCACTGTGCATCACAGGGCCTGCCAGTGAGACCTTGGAGGAGTTTCTGCTGTTTCTCTTGGGAGTGGAAGCACTTGGTTGTTTGTATTCAAGCAGCCTGCTTCAGTGCAGTCTGTACAGGAGAGCATGTCTTTCCTTGTTGCACAAGGACAGCTCCAAGGTTTAGGGGTAGAGCCTTAAAACATCCTTGTGCTATAGTCTTCAGCCAGGAAAAAGCAGTAAATGTCTAATATATTAGATAGTAAAAAAAAAAATTGCCAAGAAAAGAAAACTACTTGTAATTAAAGTCCATAAACTGGTAATAATTCTAAGCATCCCAAATGTTTTAATTCTCTGCTCTGACTATAAATCATTTCATCTACAGCTTGAATCCTTGGAAACTACCTGAATTGTGGTCTAGTGAATATTTGTGACTCAGGGAGAGTGTTTTCAGCCCATTTCTCTTGGGAATATAGAATATTTCCTACTTTTTAGTTGCTGGAACACTGAGTAGACCTGTATCGTAAACAACATATGCTGATATCATTAATGGTATTTTAGGCAGAAGGCTGTATTGGGAACTTTTCGCTTCTGAGAGGGGACAGTCGTGGGAGCCTAGAGGAAACACTGCTGGGCCAGTTGTATGTGGGTTTAAAAATAGAACAATTCCAGCACCAGCACCCCCAGCCCAGCCTCTTCCATAGGTTCTGTCACCACGTATCTGCTTATTTCTAATGGCTCTTTTAAATGACAGCTTCATAAACTGAACTATCCAAAACAAAGGCCACGGAGTTTACTTTGGCCATCTCAAGTAAATTTTCCTAATCTAAACATCAGCAGTGCCTTTCATAAATCAGGCCAATGACGTCATCTTTTCAATTAGCCAGCCTGGTGTTTGTGTTCTGGCCTCAAAAGTTATTTGGCCAGTTAATGTTTTCAGGTTTTGTAGTAGTCCAGACTTCTCACCAGTTCTCAGTAACGTGCTTGAAGTAGGAACACATTTATCAATAATTGCCACTTTTTAAGTGCAGATAGCAGACAGTGATTAATTGCTAACCTTTTCTGTTGTCTACCAGCAATAACAAGCACAGTCTTTGGATTTTAAAATTGTTCATAATATATCTCACAGTTCTTAGTGGGGGACACAGGCATCTGCGATTTAATAGGTGTTAGGAAGAGCAGGGAAATAAGAAAAATTATTGGGTGGGTTGTATTTCCAGGAAAGGTAAAATGAGGTAGTGCTAAGAGCTGGGAGTGAATCATCTGTCTGTTTGAGTGTGCTTTTGTTTTATTTCCCAATAAGTATTTGGAACTTGACTTAAAAGGTTATTTCAAAGAGATTCAACTTAAGTCTTCCTTTCCTGCAGGTTAGAGGGATCAAGCCCCTGCTGACAGGGAGGCTGTGTGTAATGTTGGGCTGGGGAACAGTTCAGTTGCAGCATATCCTTTTCTTTAGATGAAAATGCTTCTACTACTGATATGGTTTTTAGCAAAATCCACCAACTGCCAAGAAACAGTCAAGCAAAGCAAAAGTATTCTTCCTCTTAATCACACCTTCCTCTCCCTATGTGGAAATAACAATAAGGACTGACACGAGCTGAAAAAAGCCAGAAAATGTGGAGTCAAGGCTTAGCTCCTATCCTTAGCTCACCCTGGCAAGACATTCATGCATTGCAACACAGATGCTATGTAAGGTCACCTTCTACCATAGTGTCAGCTGTGACTGAATCTCCTGCAAGAGAAACCAAAAATTATCTTAAACACAGAAACTCTTCCATAAGTGTGTGTACCATGTATGGTTTTGTTTATGTTAATGATGAGTCTTGCACCAGTAAGTGGTTATGTGCTCGGCTTGAAATGTGCAAATGCTTGTGAGCTGGCTCTGTGAATCTCTTTCAGTGTCCTTTGAAACAACCTGAGCTTGGGTTCCCATGATGCTATTTCTGTTCTTCAGCTTCCTACACGCAGCAGCCTTTCAGCAGACCTCCTGCTGCTTGTCATTGCCATGGTTTAGCTTGCTGATAGAAGGAGTGGGAGCTTTGTGAGCCAAACAGTCCTTTTTCCTTTTCTTTTTCCCCATCACTGCTGAGGCAAGTTAGGAGCCCTGGTGTTGATGATGCCTTGGAAGGCAGATGTAGAACAGAGGCTGGACAGAGTTACAGAATAAAGCAGGGATTTATTTTAAGGATCCACCTTGGGCAGCACAAGAGCCCAGATAAACCAAAATGGTCCCAAAATGCATGAGTGCTCATGGGGGCTCTCACTTTGATCAGTTCTGCTCCATTTGCATATTGGGGTTAATTGTGAAATTACAGCTTTAGGTTATGAAGTCCCATCCTTCTTTTTCTCTCTTCAGTCCACATTGTTTGTGCCCTTGGGCCTGAGATTCGGATCATTTGTCCTTGGTCCCCAGCTGGAGAAGGAATTGTTTCATCTCCCTATTCTGTGAAGAGAGCTCACCATCCCCTAATGTGAAGCTCAGAACTGCACACTAAAGCAGCACAGAGTCTAAAAAACATAAAAGCTAAAACCTGAGGCATCATTAGCAGTGCTGTTGGGCTGCAGCAGAGGCTGAAGGATCAGCATCAGTAGACACTGAAGCCTGTGGGTAATTTTAAAGAAGGTAATATTCTAAGAGAGCTGGAACAAGTTCAGGAAAGGCAAGTAAATGCCATCACATTTGCTGGTGAGATACTCAGCCTATTTCAATGGTATGGCTTTTGCTTTCTGCTTGGCCATGAATGTGTGGCCCTCATCACAAAGACTTAGTTGTGAATTGGCCACAGATGTGCTTGAGAATATGGAAACTTTCCCTTGATGTCCTGTAGGAAATTTTTTAAGTCCAAGGGCCCATGCTTAACAAATTGCTGAGCTGATAATCATCCCCTTTAGTTGTTCTTCAAAGAAGTGAGCAGAATGTGGGTGTGAGCATCACATCCATTACTGAAATTCATGAGTGGAGTATGGGTGCTTTTTCTTCAATTTTCCTTGGTCTTGGGGATCAAGGAAAAGTGCAAATTTCCTTGATCTTAGGGAAGAAGGAAGAATGCATTAGAGCTGGAGATATCTGTTAGTCTTGTTGAGGCACCTGTGCAGCATCTCTCTGCACTGAGCTTTTGCCTTGACTCATTGATAGGGTGGTGCTTTAAGTCACAATTTTTCCCATGACACATGAGTGTCATTATTCTACAGGTTGAGGGTTTTTTCTTCATGATTTTTGCAGTTGACTGGGTGAGTTCCTTCTTGGGGGGTGAGAGGACATTTTTCTAATAGCCAGTCTAAAACTTCCCTTGAAGCCATTTCTTCTTCTCTTATTCTTTGTTAGCTTATTCTTTGTTAGGGAGAAGAGACCAACCTCCACCTCACTACAACTTTGTTTCAGGTAGTTGTAGAGAGTGACAAGATCCCCTCTACACCTTCTTTTCTCCAGGCTAAACAACCCTTTACCCCATAGCTGTTCCTCAAAAGACTTGTTCTCCTGACCCTCACCAGCTCTGTTGTCCTTCTCTGGACACACTCCCAACACCTTGATGTCCTTCTTGTAGTGAGGGACCCAAGCAAACTCTTTGAGGAGTGGCTGTGGTGATCTCAGTCAAGGGATGCTGTTGTGGAAATACTAATTTGGGGGTTTTGGCGTTTGTGGAGGATCTTCATTCCTCATATAACTTGTTCAATATTACTGGGCTGCAGAGATGCTAAGGTCACCCTGAGAGCAGGCCAGGGGTGGAGAGCTTGTAGATAACCAAATGGTAGCAAACCCTTGTCCAGAGCTTGGTGGGCATTCAGGAATCTGCAAAGAAACAGAAGAATGAATGGTTTCTGGAGTGTGTTAAATTCAGTGAGCAGAGCCTGTGTGTTTTTCTGAGAGACTGAAAGCCTGGATTCATGCATTATCTGGTAACTGGAGCTGGGTTATCAGTCACACTGTTAGGGATTGTGTCTGACCATGTGTTGTGGCGCGGCATGCGCGCCGCAACCATGCCCTTATCTCCCGAGTGCTACCGGTTGCAGGGCAAGTGCCTTTTTTTTCCCCTGCTTTATGCAGCAGCTTCTCACATGTCTGAAGGGAAAAAGCTTTCTCCTTTCACTGCCATCACTTGGGCATGCCAAGGTCAGCACGTGGGGGAAGCTGAGGTTTGCTCCGTACAGATAGAAAGAGGCAGCAAAGGGGGAGCTGTGTCCCTACAGGGCTGCATTAAAAACATTATAAGAGGTTTTGGTTTTTTTTCTCAAGTTAAAGCAAACAATGGCAAAGAACACAAAAAGCAACTTCGGCTCGAGAGACTGATTTATTGGAATTTGGGGTTTGCTGTGTGAGTCTGGGGTGAAAGGGGATAAATTGACCCATGTACAGGTGAGGCAAGGCAGCCTGGAATGATTGCATTCTAGAAAAACAGAACAAGGATGGCTTTCCACCATGGAAGTGCAAATCTAGTGGCAAATTCATGAGTGGTATGGGCTCTTCTGTTGAGAGGAAAGGGCTGATGTGGCCAGCACTGGTTTCCCAGCCCCACTGTGAATGCTCTGGTGATCAGTGCATCTGCTTGTCCCATGTTCTGCTGGGACTGTTTGAGTTACAAACTCCAGCTGGAGTTGTAAACCCCAGATGGAATAACCTGTGCCACCTCTAGCTGTTGTGTGTAAGAGGTGAAACCATGCAAGAAGGGGCTTTCCTGCAGTCTGAGACTGAGTCTAAAACCAGAACACACAAGAACACAGCACAGGATGTGTAAAAAGTGAAGGCAGGAATAGTCTGGATGGTTTTTATGT
This sequence comes from Lonchura striata, assembly GCF_050655825.1. Taxonomy (NCBI): domain Eukaryota; kingdom Metazoa; phylum Chordata; class Aves; order Passeriformes; family Estrildidae; genus Lonchura; species Lonchura striata. Next base: position 11,005,697 of record NC_140741.1, on the reverse strand, counting down.
ATATGAGACTCTGTATTTGTCCTGGAAAAAGTGAAAGAATTGACTTAGAGATGTACAGGAGGTAATAGGTAGTGAATGTATTTTGATAATTGAGCAACAGACTAAAAAAGCTGAGTGAAGTGGAATGAGAGAGTGTGTGGCTAGCTCCTGGGTAAATGTTGATAGCATAGGCTGTATCTTTGGGGGACAAATTTCCTTTATCATCAGTCTGATTTATACACTTCATTAGATATGGATTTTCTTCAAGAAAGGAATCTGAGCCAATCTTGTCATTCAGTTGTTTGATAAAACTGATTTCTGAGTGGTGCTCTGGGGTGAATTTTATCAAAATAACCTATGGGATTTTTAGAAAATCCTTTCAAGAGGCTGAAAGACCTATAAATCTTAATTTCAATTGTATGCACAGCAATTAGCCTTGGGCTACACATAATAGGTTCAACAGTTTCTAGGGCCTGTAATTCTGATGAATGGGAATAATGCTTATTCTTAGGCTCAAGAATGCAAATTTTCAACAGTTACAGAATAAAATGAATTTCTGAGGCTTCCATGGTACTGAATCATAGAATATCCTGAGCTGAAGGGGCTCACAGGGATCATTGGCTCTGCGCAGGATGGCCCCAAAAATCAGACCACATGTCTGAGAGTGTTGTTCAAGCTCTTCTGTCCAAGTGCTGTGACCACTGCTCTGGGAAGCTCTTTGAATGCACAGCCACCCTCTGGGTGGAGATGCTGTGTTCTCCCTTTTCCACAGCAATGTCAGAACTGTAAATCAGAATCAGAACTGTAGCAGCACCACGTGATTCCTGTGGAAAAGTCTCCAGTGGGTCCAGTGTGTCATAAGTGTAGCTTTTTAGGCAGTCTCTGACCAGTGACAAGTACAGCAGCTAGACTGGCTTCCAGTGGCAAAGTGCCTTTGTTTTAACTTTAACATCTGGGGGGAAAGGTCTGAAAGCAGATGATTTTATTTAGATATATATTCTACTTGAAGCTTATTCTCCTTACATAAGCTTATGCAAGTGCTTTCCCCAGCAGAAGTGACAGTTCATGTGTGTAGGAGATGAAAGACAAGAATTTCCTCTTCCCTCTGGATCTTTTAGCCTTGTTGCTGCTCAGGAGTCCTTTTAATTTGCAGCTTCCCTGGTGTGTGCTACCCAAAGCTGCTTTGCACATACCTGAAGGTTTTTTTAAACACTTTCTAGAATTATCCTGCTGCCTCAGTGCCTGGTGACAGACAGCTGGGCAATCCTGGTTGTTTTTCAGTCATTGCAGTTGGCAATGCTACTTTGAGGGCAGCTGGGGAGCCCCCAGAGCTCAGGGGATGCTCCCTGCTCTGGGAAAGGATGGACTCTGGTGTTTGTGCCTTTTTAGACCCAAGGTTTCTCAAGTGCATTTCCTTTGGCACACAGAATTGTCTTTGTAATCCAGAGGAAGGAGAAACTGCGTCTGAACAGGTGCAAGAGAGACGTGTGAAGAATCAGTTGGAAAATAAATAAAAATATTTCTCTGCTAAAGCTCAGAAAATGTGACATGCTGTGCCTTTCTGGTGAGAAGACAGTAAGTTTTCCATTGAACTTAGAGGTGAAATGCAGCAATATTGCCTTGGCCATGCTTTTGTCACATAGCCACAAAAGTGAAAGGAGAGGTATTTAAGGCTTTAAGGACATAATTGATTTGAAACTCATTTTGCATCTTGTCGACATTAACTGGATATGTATAAAGGCTTCTTACATCTTCAGGCTGAATTTTGAAATAATTTTACTCTTTATATTAAATTTGGTAAGATGAGTGATCTTGTGGCTGTGTACTGAAATACGCCAGATTTTCTGCTGAAGCAGGAAATTTGCAGTTGATGTATTTCCTCTCAACAATCCTCTAGGTGATGCCCTCTCATTTCTACTTCTCAAACTAACATGAAGTATAACAGCCTGCCTCTCCCTCCCTCTCCCCAGTCTCTCATTTTTCTGGGAGACAGGCTTTAACACTAACACCAGGGAGCAGCCACACCCTGGTGACTACAGAAAACCTTTATTTCTTGAAAGCAATAGTACTAACGAATTCAGGTGCAATCAGTCCAGTGTGCTGGGTATTTATTATGGTAGCTGGCTATCAAGTTTTAGGGATAAAACCTAAAGATTCTTTATGGCATCTCTCCCGTGATGATAAAAGCCTCTATTTTTAAAAGATGTTTATGCAGAATTAACGTTTTCTTGTCTGAAACTTTAAGAGCTTAATTGAATTTCATACCTTTTCTTGGTTATTTTTTTTGTGACTGACCCTTTTCTGTTCAGGAAAGTTGGATTTTTGTCTGGATAGCTATTGATTTATTTGGGCCAGAAGCTGTATGGGGCTGTTAGCATTATTAAACACAAAACATTAAATTGCTTTGATAAGGGACTCATGTGCTTAGCTGGTCTTCAACTTGCTCTGTAGGAGACTTTTAAATATATAATCTAATTTTCTCTAGCATTTATAACAATCTATTTACACATAATTTAGAGGTCTGTCAGATCTCCAGAATTACCCTGTTAAATTATTGGAGCTAACTTTTAATGCAGGTTGTAATTAGTTACTTGTTCCAGCAGGGAATTAAAATCAAGCTGTTAGCCTGTACATCTTTACTGAAGAACAGAAAGCTGTGGCTAATTATTCTGATGGTGTGGGACTATTGGCTGGCTTAGGAAAGGAATTGTTTGAAATATAATCTCTTTGGAGCAAAACTGTGTATTGCATCCATGTTGAGGACTTACTGGTGAATGATGACTGCTTTCTGGTTTGGAATTATTTGCTAATTGTTTTTTAGGTTATAGATATTGCATTGATTTCCGTGCAGCAATTTAAAATCACGGGGCAGGGAATGGGAGGGTAGAAAAACTGGAAAACCTGCTTTGCACATGTAGTGAGATGGATACAAGAAAAGAAGCCATGGATGAGTATAAGCAGTATTACCTGGGACAGACTTGACTCAGTAATTTTAACAGAAGATTAATATTAAAGTGGTCGATTGGCTTAAGAAGAGCAAGCACAGAATAGGGCTACACCCTATTTATGTTCTTACTCTGAAATCCTTTGTATATGAGCAGGGTCTTTACCCAGAATCTGTATGTGGCAGTTGAAAAAGAAAAGACTATAGAATTTGTGGTGATGAATGTCTGTTTTACCATATGAGGGGACACACAAGCAGTTAAAGTGGCTTTTGTTTCAGGAGGTGAAGAACACAAATAGGAGAGAAACTGTTCAAATTTGACTTCAGCCAATAGGAAGCAACAGCTTGAGGATATCCAGGATGGACAGCAACATGAGTGACAAGGAATAACAGCAAAGTAGAAATGTCAGCTTTTGTGTGTGCATATGTGTGTATAAATATAGGCACATACCCAACCCATGGGAGCTGAGTCTAGGAGCAAAGGAAAAATGAGGAAATGTCCTGGAAGTACCCATGGACAAACCAGGAAAGACTAAGTCAAGAACCAAGAGGTGACTAGCAAGATGCACACAAAGTCCAAGGGAGTCATCATATGTAAGTACTCAATGGGAGATTAAAGAGTCAATCCACTTCTTCATGCAGTGGGAGACCAACATTTCTGAAATTTACTCATAGCTGTCTTTATGGAAAAAGATAAGTTGTGTGGCAGATGCGTGGTACAATCAATGTGCCCACAGATGACAGATTGATGTGGGGAAGGGTAGAGGGCATTGACATGCTTTAGGGTAACCTTGACTCAATGAATTCCAGGTTAGGACATGTAAAGAGTTGGTGGCTAACATCTTGGAACTGCCATATGTGAGATGAGAGCACATATGAGGCAGACCTACAGATTAATGTCCAAATTGATTTTTGAAGAAGGGAAGGTAGGTGAGAAAGGAAATTTCAGATGTTCAGTTCTCAGAAAAACACTGAAGCAAAGTAGCCAGAATATGTTTAAGCACCTAGAAAAACAAAAGAAAAAAAACTAATGCTGATTTTGTGGTTTAGTAATTTTGCTGTCAAGCTGAATGGTGTACCTCGGGGAATGTTCATCAAATACAGAAACCCTGAGGAGCTAAGAGAGGCTGTCATTATCTTGCAGAACAGGTTTCAATTCCAAAATTTATCTGAGCAAGTTACAGTTTCAGTGTGGGAAATAAACTGCAGCTCAGTTTGATAAATGCAGATTAGTGTAGCTAGGCAATCCTAAAGAGGACGGGAAACAACCTGCTTGGATTTTTTTTTTGTTTTGTTTTGTTTTGTTTTGTTTGTTTGTTTTCTTTGTGGATCACAGCCCACACTCGGAAAAATAACATTATATAGATGTGAAAAAAAGTTAGTGCCATAATGAATACCTAAGCTATGCTATCGTATCAGCAAGACAAATCACATAACCTTTCTACTTTGCTCTGCAATTGCAAAGCTCTTTGGCTTCAGACTGGGCTCTTTCTAATTGTGTTCCCCACGGTCCAAGAAAGATATGAACCCAAGTCCAGAGGAGAGTTCTTAAAATGACTGGAGATAAAGAAAACACAACCTCTGAAGAAAGACTGGCAGAATCTGAGCCGAGGGAAAAATCTGGAGGGGTAACATGACTCTTGAAAAGGCTTTCACAAGGAGGAAGTGATCATCTGTTGTGTGAATTAGCAGAGAACAGGATCGCTGGCACGGGCAGCGCTGCTGTCAAGCAAGGGGAACTGCGTGTCTGTCAGGAATGTCACCACCCCCAGTGATCCTGACTCAAGGCAGGGCTGTGACCTGAGGTCATTTACAGATTGCTTCCAGTCAGATTTCACTCAACAGTGACCACATTCTGACCCCCGGTATCACAGCACAACTTTCGGCAATTGTGAGCACCGAGTCTGATTCCAGATGAGAGTTTGTAGTTTGTTTTTTGTCTGTTCAGTTCATAAATGGATCTTAAGTTTTCCTAGAAAAATATATAGGGCAGGGCAGAGTGGTTCAGAGAAGAAGGATGACAGTCTTGTGCTTGAAATGAACCTGCTTCTTTCCACTTCTAGATTTATTGGCAATTTGGAGCTTTTTGGTTTCTTTCAATAATTACACACATAGATGATATTTTGATGACCAAAGTCTGAAATTCTTTATATTGGGATTTCATTCTCCAGATCAAAGCTAATTTGGGAAGAATACATTCATAGATATGCATGCAATTCATCAAATTCCTAAATCTACTTTATTTTGTCTTTCTTTTTGATCACTCCAATGCAAATGCTTTCTAGTCTTACCCTTTTGAAGTTTGCTATAGGGTGAAGTTTGCCTTAACAGTTATGTTAAGAAGTGTAGAAATTAACCTTTTCACTTGAATTAGGACTTGATAGAAGAAGTAGGATCCACTCTCTGCAGAAATTGGAAAGAGGAATTAAATCCTTTCAAAAAGCACCCCAAAGCAATCAGGTTCACTTTTAGGAGCAGCTGTTTGACTGCAAGAATCAAAGGGGGGGAAATACTGAAGGAATACTGGGAGATAAGAATATAACTAGTATTTCTGATTTAAACTTCAGAAACACTAGTCCATCCCAAGCTTCCACTGGATCATTATTTCTTTATCACTCTTTTTCTCTCATTTTTTTTCCCTACACCTCATTTACTGCTTTATTTCTGTCACATTCACCATTGGCTGTATATGCATTTCCATTTAACTGGAATTCTGAAGCTGCAAGTACAAGGGTGAGTAATTTCTTTGAGACTAGAAGCCATAAGTATGTGTTTAAAATAATAGCTCCGTACCTTAGACAAATGTCAAGGTGTGCTATGATTTTAAGTTCCCCGTGGAAAGCAATCTTTACTAGATGCCTACAAAATGTGTTGGTTTTTTAGGCTTTCATTTAGAAATGCCCAGGAGACATCATCACAGTTTGACTTGCTGTATTCCTCGTTTGGAGTGGTGCTGGGGGTTTCACTGGTTTTAACATCAGCTGTAAGTTCTTTAATGACATAAATATGTGCTTTTTCTTTGAGTGTCTTCTTGATCCTCGTTGTTAAGAAAAGTGCCACAGGACACTGAAGCATAAGGTTGTCATCTGTTGCTTTCCTTCACAGCTCAGTAGAGCCAGCAGATGTCCTGCACTTTTCTGCAGCTTTTAGGGCTCACGAGTTGAAATGGTTGGTGCTGCATCCACTGTCACATTTGCTGTACCAACAGAGACTAGAAAAAAAAATTGGTTTTTGCCTTGAAATAATAGATATATTTTTACTATATATAATAAGGATATAATCAATTGGTCAGAGCACAGGATGGCCAGGCCTCTGCTACCAGTTATGCACCACCAGTACCTAAACCAGTGTCCAGTTCCTACCAGTTTAACCTCTGACCAAGTTATTTTTCTCAGGTGGGTGTCACAATGGGTGAGTTAACTGAAAGTGCCTAAGGCACTCCTGTGTACCCACAGTATCACCAATAATTTTGTGTCCTTACCAGTGGAAAGTGGAACAATAACATTCCTTAAAATTTTCAGCATGAAAGTTAGAAAGCTTTTTGTAAATGTTCCTTAGGGGGTCTGCCCATCACAAAGGAGCAGCACAGAGCTGCTTGCAGTGAGTCCAGGGAATCAGGAACAAGTTTGTATAGTTGTGTTTTCATCCCTTTGTCCTGAGCCGTTTGGGAAGAGAGCATTTTTGGGAAGTATTGTGTGTCCCAGCACCTCAGCTCAGGGCTGCCAGCTCCTGCCAGCAGGAGCACGGTGGTGGCTCTTGGTGATCAGGAATGGTGTGGCCAGAGGAGCAGGGAGGTCATCCTGCCCCTGTATCTGGCACTGGTGAGGGCACACCTGGAGTGCTGAATCCAGTTCTGGCCCCTCAATTTGGGAAGGACGTTGAGATGCTTGAGAGCATCCAGAGGAGGCAACGAGGCTGGAGAGGGGCTGGGAACACAAACCCTGTGAGGAATGATTGAGGGAGCTGGGGGTGTTTAACCTGGAGAAAAGGAGACTCAGAGATGACCTTATTGTATGACTTACACATTTCAACTCCCTGAAAAGGTGGTTGTGGTCAAGTGGGGTTGGTCTCTTTCTCCAGGCAGCACTGACAGAACCAGAGGACACAGCCTCAAGCTGAATCAAGGGAAATACAGGTTGTATTTCCCTGTACAGGAAAAAGTTTTTATGGAAAGAGTGATAAAGTTCTGGAGTGGCCTGCCCGGGGAGGTGGTGGAGTCACCATCCCTGGATGTATTTAAACAAAGACTGGATTTGGCACTAGGTACCGGCGTTTAGTTGAGGTGCTGGGGCTGGGTTGGAATTGATAATCTTGAAGATCTCTTCCAACCTGGTCGTTCTGTGATTCTGTGGACACCTTTCTGTCCCTAGCAGTGCAGGGCTGGCAGCAATTCTGGCTCTGCCTGGGCTGGTGTGTCTAGACAGGGAAGTGCTGTGCAGGAATCCAGCTGTGCTCTTGGAAGCAGCTGAACTGTGCCCCAAGCAGCCACTAATTAGCCTGGACACTGCAGCACACTGACGTGGCAAGGCAGCTCCCACAACTGAGCTGGCTCCCAGAACCCGTGAGGATGGATGGTGCTGGAATTAGTGGTGTGAAACTGCCTGACTTGTCCTGCAGGAGCTGCCAAACAGTTATCAGGCAGATAATGGTTTTGGCTGCTCTTGGCCTGGGTTAGATTCCACCTGATGATACGTGGGAGCTGGCAATTCTATATCTCGATTACAGAGCTTTTGCATTCTTCTGTGTACGGTGTAATAGTTGTTATAGATTGATTTGATTACCAATACAGTGTCTGAGCCTTTTATTAAAAGTGACAAATCTTTTGAGGCTTGTAGGATTTAATGTTCTTGACTGGCTCAGCCTTTCAGGGTAAGTGCTTCTTCTGCATTTGTAATAACTGGCAGATCTCCTTATTAAATTCAGTAAGAGCAAAAGCATATTTCCATTGAAATGAATACCTCAGGAATGAATTCTGTTTTAGTGGGAAATTTTCCAGTCTGTCTGTGCTTTTATTTTGCTCACCATGTGAGTCCTTTCATATATTTTACTGTATCTGCACTTATTTGCAGTGGCATATAACAGAGCCATGTATAGGTATGAGTGCTTGAGTGCTTTTCTGTTCCTAAGCCTCTGCTCATCTGTGTGTGCTTGTCCATGAATGTGTATCATAGACAGAGCCCTCCAATCATCTGGGATCAGTGTGCAGTAGGATCACTAAAATCCTGGTAGGGATTGAAACAATTTATTTTCTATTTAAATTCTTTATTTTCTGTTGGTTCTATTGAAACAATTCTTTATTGTCTTTTAATGTAATGCAATTTATTCATCCAACACATCTTTGATACTCCAATTTGTTTATACCACAGCCCAGTATTCAAGTGTCACCCAGTCAGATAAAAAAAGTTATTAATTTTGTAACTTTTATTTTTTCCTTTGTAGGCTAGACTTCTAAAAAAATTTTTATTTCATTTAGGAGAGTTTCTGTACTTGTGGACATGTCAGTACTGGAAGTCAATAAGTCCTTTTTGCTGCCTGTCAGACACATCTGTCTGTCACTGCATATTAAATATCTACAACACGTTATTTAGTTATGGGACAGCTGTTTGCCTGTTGAATATTTCTGCAAGAGAAATAATGTGGATCTGTTGGCATCTAGGCTCACAGTAGAATAAAGATCTCTGTCAGTGGTGTTCTCTCTGCTTTGCTGTATGTAGGAGGTATCTTACAGTGTTCCTGTTGTTTCCAGGATGTTGGGATGCATGTGATATGTTAAAAAAAAAAAACCCAAAAAACCAATTCCTGTGTCAAAATGTCAAAACACTGTGTGCACCATTGTGGTGCAGTGTGTTGTCTTTATGAACTACAGTGACATCATAAAAAAAAGGCTTTAATAATTTTTTGAGGTTCTTCATATAGCCTCATATAGGTTTCAAGAAATTGTTTTAGCAATACCAGTTTATATACCACCTTTAACTGTTCCTCATTTTTCCCTCCACTGAGATTCAAAAGTGTCAGAGAGCTCCCATTTAATTTTGGTATCAAGAACACCAGGCTAATTTAAGCCACTTTCTTAACATGGATTTGACATTAAACTAAAAGGAGCTGCATGTGTCTTTCCTTTGCCTTAAGGCATGAGAAAAATGGCTTGTATCTGCCTGTAAAAGATCATTTGAACTTTTTATAGTCTTCTAGTTGATGATTGGCCAATGATTTTATTGACTGTTAAATGGTCTGTATCTCACTGAGGCTTGGAAAACTGTCCATACCAAGAAAGCCATGGGTAATCTCTTGACTTGGAGTCTCTAAGGGAGAGCTGCAGACAGATAAGTTTTTCCTTTCTGTTGGCAGGTGGGATTTGAAACGTGTATTGCTCATAGCTGATATCAGGTAACGTGACCATCCAGTAAAAAACTAGATGAAATGGAGCTGGAATAGATTTTGTCAGTAGAAAATGCCTAAAAAGTAATGGGACAAATGCAAAGGAAACTTCACCTGTATTGTATGTTCATCAAATCTCTGTGTGTAACACTGTATGGAAAAAAACAACAGTAACAAGCTGTGACCTGAAACCTTTGCCATAAAAACCTCCACAGCAACAACAAACCAGGAGTTCTCTTGCTATAAGGTGATCATTTTTCAGTCTGAGATATATTCTGTATATCAGGAGAGGTAAAGAAAAACAGTCTCTTTAACAAAATATCCTTGGCAGAACCTCAAAAGGTTTTCGGCATTGCAGGGGGAAAGACTTAAACAGTTAAAATAGTGCTTGATGTACTTGCTGTAAGAGAGGCTTTTTGGGGGGAGATGCAGAAGCTTTGGACACATTCTCTGTGTAGCCTGGGTGCTCCTGAAGCAGCCTGGCTCAGTTCTCAGAGGAAACACCTGGGAGCACAAATGCATCCCAGTTTGCCCTGCCAGCTGTGCCTGCCCTGGAAGCTGGGAAGGTAGATGGAGCTCTGGTGCCAGCAGATTGAACACTTGCCTTCTTTCTTTAGTGTAATTACATTTGCTTTTCAAATTAAAGTATTTCCTCCTGATTCATGGTGTGACAGCTCCAAAACTGTGATTGAGTGCAGACTGGAGGGCTGCATGCTGGAAACCAGGTGTTTGGTTTGACCAGTAGTTGTCTGGTTTTCTTGTTTTGTTGCATGCTGGGAATCAGGGAAAATGAGATTTATTTTGGAGTGCTGGTTCTCTTTTGCTTTGTAGCACTAAGAAACTCTTTGATCTCAGAGGATAGATTTTCACAGGGCTGTGGCCTTAAGCCAATATCCCTTAAACAGCTGCCAGCCTTACATCTATGTATTCTTTCATGCAAAGTCTTTTTTGTTGTTTAGGTGACATTGTTAAGGTAGACACTGACACCCTGTTTTAGTTTTTTCTAGAAAATTAATTCTTTGACAGTTGCCTCAAGTTCTGGAGCACTCAGTCAAAGCACTCTTAGCAGAATTCTGTGAATCACAAAATATATCAGGGCAAAAGCAGCAACTTGCCCTGTTCAGCAGTTCATTAGCACTCCTGAGTGATTAACTCCAAAGGTTCCAGGGAAGTGAGTCAGCAAGGAGTCAGGCCAGACCCTGAGTCATCCTTGTGCCTATGGGGGCTCACCAGGAGCCCGCTGCCCTGGCAAGAGTGGAGCTGGCCAGCTGGTGAAAGGCATCTTTCCTTCCCTGCAGCCACCCCCAGACTTTCTGTGGCTTGCTCTGTGTGATTTCCTCTCACTGGGGCTGAGGAGCAGGTTCTAATCTCTTTGGTCTCTCCAGTCTACCTCAAAAAGGCATCAGAGAGAAGGTGGAGCCAGGTTTTTCTCAAATGGGCATATTGTAGCATCCATGGGCAATCAGCACAGCAAGAGAAAGATTAAGTAGAAGAACTTTTTTCAGCAAGGGTAGTTCAACTCCAGAACAGTGTACAGTGTAAGGCTGGGGCACATCTGTCCTGGGAATGGACAATTCACCTCAACCAACACCCTGAATGAACCTGCCTTGAACAGGCACTTGAACTAGGTGATATTGAGAGGTTATTTTCGACCTAAATTATTAATGATTCAAGAACTTCTATGTTTAATTGTGCTCTCAGAGTTTTCTAACCTGACTTCAATGCAAATCTCAGGTTTTAATCCAAACTGAGGTTTACCCATAACACTTGAATTGTACTGGTTTCTTAAAGAACTTCGGGCATTCTAAAATTGATGGTTATTTTTTAGCATTGCAGTTCAAGAGGTTCCTTTTGCATTCATGGCAAATAAAAATTTTCAGGAAGTGAGATTGTAGAAGAATGAATGGAGCAGGTTTGGGCTTTGGCTGCAGCCTGTGATCAAATCCAGTGCTGTTTGTTCCTTTGGGAGTCCAAGTCCTCACTGTTGATCTGTGGCAGTGATGATGGGCCAGCTTCTCTTTGGCCTTCATCATTGTGCATGGCAGCCCTGAATTTGTACCTAGGTAGCCTAGGGGACCTTTGTGCCTGCACTTTTTTTTTTTTTTTTTCCTTCAGTGGTGAAAAATTACTCTCTGAAAGGCCAGCGTGGCAAGGGAAGCAGCACTGTCTCCCCAGGAAGTTTATGCTGCAATAACACAGATAAAAAGGATTAGCCATTGTGTGGCGCTTCTTAGGTTCTGTGAAACTAAAAATAAAAACTCTATATTTTTTCTAGTTACTTGTATCTCAGGTGCCAGTATGTACTCCCAGACTTTTTCTCATGAATCCTTGATGCTGTGCCTTTAAAAAAAAAAAAAATAAATAAAAACTACATTTAATAATTTAAAAATATCATACTGCTTAGACAGGTCTTTTTTTTCTTTTTTTTTTCTTTTTTTTTTTTTTTTTGTGTTCTTGGCTGCCTAGCAAGTAATTTTTAAAAGCACTGCTTAAGTAACCTAGAAATTCGCAGATTTATTTACTTGCTTGAAGGAAAGACAACACTGTCATTGGTTTGTCCTCTTTTTTTGGTAGTTTTGCCACTCCCAACTTTCCCCTTCACTTTTCTCTCAGGGACTTCATTCTTTTACGCCTGACACTTCTTGAAGTGAATATTGAGTTTTTGTTTTTCCTGTCATTAGGCTGGCCTACCTCAAGGAAAAGTTCAGACCCTTCCAGAGAGAGGATCAAAGAGGTCAATTATAAATGAAAGGTAGGGGAAGGAGGGATATTTTCCTGTCTTGCTTCATCATTTTCACTGATGGAGTCTGCAGAAGCAGAACAGTCTGGTGCTTGTAATATTTGGGGATGGCTCTGTGTTTTCTGAGCTCATTATGAAAAGGAGCCAGCCAGAGAGCTGGAGAAGTGTACAGCCTGCCCACATGTTTGGAATGGGCTGCGAAGCTGCTCCAGGTTCTGATTTCCCAATCACTGCCTGCAAAAAGGAGGAATGGGGGTTGAGGGGAGGAGATTTCTCCTATTCATTTGTGGAGGTGGGGGGAAAAGAGAAAGGAATGGAGAATGGAAAATGAGAGATAAACGGGAAGAATTTGTTTTTCTGCTCCTCGGGGCAATGTTGCTAGACAGAGCATTTGGTGAAGAAAACGCCATGTTTGGGTTTTCAAATAGTTGAATTTCAACTGTGCCGTTGGCCTCTGGAGCTTGTAAAGTCAGTCCAAGAGAAACAATCTTCCTCTGCAAAGAGGTTTAGCTTGCATCATGTAGGCTCCTTTGCCTGTACAGTCATTTGAAGTGATGTAATGAAAAAAAGTGGAAGTGGCATCTTTTAAATCTTCCTTTCAACCAACCTCAGGCCTGAGCAGGAGAGATGAAGGAATCTTCATCATCTCGGTTTGTCACTGTGTAGATGAAAGTAAAAAACATTCATCTTTATCTTGGTTACATTTGTAAACACCTGATAAATTCCACACCCCCCTCCCCACCCCCCCACAAACCAGAGGGGGAAAGAAAATGTTGACTTTGGAAAGGATGAGCTCTCCGCACAGGAGCGGTACTGATGTGCGGTCGGCTGCTTTGGATTTTTTTCCGGGGTTTTTGTGGCTCTTCTTTTCCCCTTCCCCCCACCAGTACAAGGCAGTTCATTGAGAAAACCTTAAAACAGCCTGTAGAGCATGACTGCAGTGGCAGCTCTGCAGCCTGTCCTCTGGGTCAATACAGAAAAATAAAATATGTATTTTCAACATGGAGAGGTTGTCCTGCCTTTAAGAATTTCCATGTTTCTCCAGTGAATTTGTAATTATCATCAATCAAGTCCTTTGCATTTTTTCACACAGTCTGATCATTGCCCCACATAAGGAAATAATTCTGGGTGACCTCTCCTAAGCAGTGAGCAGATTTTTCACATTGCAGAACTTGCTGCAACTTACAGTAAAATGTGCAAGATTTCTGTGGTGACCCAGAGGTGACTTCTGTGCCATCACCCCGCCCATGGCAGTAGTCAAAAGCTACTGCTTAATTACTTTTTACTGCTTCAGTCTGTTCAGAGTGGAAAGAAATCTGGAGGTCTAAAAAGCATTGCAATGGAAGATGAGCCATTCACTCACCATTCCTATCCTCTGCTTCTTGCTAGAATTTGGCCCAAGTGGGAGCAGGGGAGAGATAGGACAGGTTTCTGCCTGGTCTCTCCACTGTCTTTCCTCACCCTTCAGGCCAGCTCTTTTTTTCAAAACATGAAAGCTTTGTCCTCCCCTGAGGTTTTGGTTCTCGCCAGTGTAAATGGACCTGAACACAATGGTTCTACCACCCCAAGATGTCACAGGGGAACTGAGGGCCCAAGCAACTCAGGAGGGAATTTACAGTCTTGATTAAACTGTATGGGGTTTATTTTATCTATCTTGTTTTGGAATGAAAGTGAGTTAAAAAAAAAAAAAAAAGCTTCATTTTTTGATTGAATTTACATTCTTAGGCATAGGTAATTCTGGCCAGAAGAGCAAATGAAGCCAAAGATTTGTATGTTTTTGAAGAAGCCTAGTGTTTTTTTTGAAATATGCTCATAGTAAGCATATGTTGTTAGGTAAATGTGAAGTGGTACATACGATTAGTCTTTGAAAGCCAGTACAAAGTAACAGCTTGTTTGAACTCAACTCCAGGAACTTTTTATGGTTAAAAAATAAAAAAAAAAGTCTTATATGAGATATAAAAATGTTAATGTTTCAATAAAATGTATTTTTTCATGTTGACCAGGTCACTAGAGCTACTGTAAGCAGTAGGGCTGTTGTAGGAGGGTTTTCTATTTCAATATAAAGATCCTCTTTGTAATTAGTTATTTTGATATTTTGCAGCTTTCCTTCTTGGAACTCGGAATATGTAAATATTCAGCCTTAGAAACTTGTTTGCTGAGGGAAAAGGAAAAGAAAAAAAACTAACTCTGTGAATGAAGGGGCAAAAGTCACATGGCTGAGGGCTTAAAAACAAATTGGTTTTGGGACCTGTCTTGTTTTTTACAGTCCCTACAAACCCAGCTGATTGCTACTGTACCAGTTGGACTTCAAATGTTCATTCCTTTTGTCTTTCCCCTGAGCACAGACACCAACATCCTACACTAAATTATACATCTGATTAAGTGAAAGCCTAAAGTGCAAGTGCTCTTTATTGGGATGCTGGTTTTCAGGTTTTTATCTTTCCTCCAAAATGGAAACAACATAAAAGCAGCAATAACTAAATACCAGTGCATGTCAAAAAAACCCATCTAGGAGAACCCTAATGAAAGCTCAGGTTTACAAATTTCTGGGTTAAAGAAGGAGTTTCCAGGAAAAATAGATTGTTAGCAAAGCAATATTGGTCTTCAATGAAGAAGACATTTAGAAACTCTTGACAGGTGTTTAACCTTTTTTTTCCCCCTCATTAATACAGTATATGGTTACCCAAACTTATGATTGAAGGGCTGCTTTGTTCCTTCTGTTATAGACTAATGTTTTGACTGAATCAGGTAAATGGAACTTGTCTTACATAACTAAAAAAAAAAAAAAAAAAAAAAAAACTAAAATGATTTTTGATTATACTTTAATGAGACACAGTTTCTGAGCTTATTCACACTGGATGATTTCACTTGCTGCATCGTTTAAATATTCATGAAACTTGAAACAGAAATGAAGGTCTCACTTTTCTGACTGTATACCTCATACAACTCCACTGACAAACATTGTAGAAGGATTTATGGAGCTTTCAGAAATAAGGGGAAGGCTAAAATTAAGAGTTAAGCATGAGCTTAACTAGCCTACATGCCACTATCCCCTTCATGTTCTCATGTCCTAAACCTTTAAAGTAATATACATCTCCTACATATCTCTGCATATTTCTCTTTCCTGTAGTTTCCTTGATACACTCATTGCGCACAGCAAACTTGTGCTGGAAGTAAAACCGTGCTCTCCACTGAGGGCAGCAGCATTTTCTCAGATCACATCTTTGAGGATGCCAGAATATGTTTAGAGAATGAGTCAGGAGACTGCAGAAGGAAACAATTTCAGGGTGAAGATAGGTGAATGATGCTCTAGAGTGATGACTTTTTGTGCAGTACTAGGAAATTTGTTAAAAATCCAGATTCTTAGAGGTGAGTTCCAGTTTTTATGATGGCTTTACTCCTTATCTTATTTACTGAATTCTTCCAGAGATCAATGGGTACTCTTCTGGAAAGAATTATATAATAAGAAAAGTTCTCAAAAATAGGTCTTGGACTTCTCATACTGTACTTTTCAAATTAGTAGACAGATTTGACCTTACACTCTTTGTCTTAGCTCTCTCTTCCTTAAGGAAGTTTTATTCAAATTAATATTTCTGAAGCTCTCAGATACTGTAATGATGACTGTTAAAAGCTCTCAGAAAATAAAGGACCAGACAGGAGAATTTCCATAGCTTGGAGTTCAATTTCAATGCTATATATTCTGGAGAAAATGCAGCTGCTCATTCAAATGCATTTGTAGGCAGCATTTACTCTGTTTGCCAAATCAGAATATTTCACCCTGCAGTGAAATTCCTTATGGCCACTTCATTAAGCTCCATGCTGTGCTTTAGAAGAAAGAGTGAAGTAAAATTGGGGGTTTGAGTTTAAAAAACTTGTTTATTTGCAGCCTTTTTTTTTTTTTTTTTTTTTTTGTCATTCATTATTCAGGTGAATCAGTGATTCAGAGAGATCAGCTTTCTGGCTGCCTCTGGCCATAGGAGGGCCACACATCTCAGCCCAAGATTTGAAAAGTGCCAGTGCTCTGTTGAATGAATGTTTTGGCACATTTCTCCCAACTCTCACTCTCTTGACTCATCTGACAAGAGTTTTCCCTGGCACGTATCTGTGGTCATGGTGCCCAGCCTGTTCCCACTGCTGAGGAGTTCTCTGGTGGAATGTTGTGTTAAAGATCCCTTCATGTTCTGTTGAAGTCTGCATGTCCCTTCTTCATCAGGCTGTGCCACGGTGACTCCCTGTCTCCTTTGCTCCATTGGTTTTCTCTGTGGAGTGACTGATCCCAAGCTCCTTGTCTCCTGGACAAGGGGGAACAGCTTCACAATGGCAGTAGGTTTAGATTAGGTACTAGGAAAAAATTCTGTCCTGTGAGGGTGGTGACAGGCTGCTGAGAGCAGCTGTGGCTGTCCTATCCCTGGCAGTGTCCCAGGCCAGCCTGGATGGGGCTCTGAGCAGCCTGGGACAGGGGAAGGTGACCCTGCCCATTGCAGGGGTTGGAACAAGATGGTCCTTAAGGTTCCTTCTAGCCCAGGCCTTTCTCTGGTCCTGTGATTTTGGTTTTGCCAAATCCCACTATGAATCCCTAACTGCCCAATGTCCCTTTCCTCGCTATTGCAGTTGCCTTCCCAGTATTGTCCCACCTCTCCTCCAGCTCCTCAGGACCCTGACCCTTTGCAACCCCTTGTGGTGACTCTGGAGCTGAACCACTCTGACTTTTTTCCTAGCAGTGATTCTCAGCTTACATAGCAGAAGACTTTTTACCCTTAGTTTCCTTATTCCACCTAGGAGATAAGGCTGTTTAGCCTCCTTAATAAAAGTATTTAAAAATCTGGGTAAGAAGCAGTTCAGCAGTCTGCAAGCACAAAGCACCACTGTTAATGGATGAAATGAGATAAAAGTGGGGTTGGTGATGGTGCATTGAGACAAACACTCAGGCACTTTTCTGCCAAGGTGCAGGGAGCCTGCCCTGCTATTTTAGTCCTGGGCATCACTACAGAAACCCAGCAGCTCTTTCCTTTGAAGTTTCAGCCCCTGAAAACAAACAGCAGAGGCTCTGAGGCAGTCAATCCACTCAGTTTGGTGTCTTCCAACATTTGTTTTCCTCACTGGAAGATGCAGCACTGTGTGCTCTGAGCCCTGCAGAACCTGTGAGCTCTGCCATCTGCCTCTGCAGCCATCTGCTTCCCCAAGCTGGCTGCAGCCACAGACAGCACATGCCCTTTCTGATAGCAACAGGGAGGTTTCTGTCCCAAACCAGGGAAACATTTCTCCAGTGGAGCAGGGGAAGGTGGAGGTTTGCTGGTTTAGCATGCCTGTGTTCCTGTTTGGCACTCACAGCATTTAAGTGTGACCTTCCTGCAGTTTGGCTGCCTTGTAGTTGTGTGGAAAAGGGCCCGTAGCAGAGACAGGAGGTGCTGCTGATGCTTTGAGAAGGCTGACCTAGAACCTGAGACTGGACAGAGCTAAATAATAAAGCAGGGATTTCTTAAAAGGATCTCCTTCATGGATCCACCTTGGGCAGCACCAGAGCCCAGCCAGGGCTGCACCCAAGATGAACCAAAATGGTTTCAAAATGCACGAGCGCTCCTGGGGGCTCTCCCTGGGATCAGTTCTGCTCCATTGGCACCTTGGAGTTCATTGTCCCATTCCAGCTCCAGCCCAGGCAGTCCCATCCTGCTTGTTTTTCTCTCTCCAGCCCACGTTGTTTGTGCTCCTGGGCCTGAGATTTGGATCATTTGTCCTTGGTCCCCAGCTAGAGAAGGAATTGTTTTGTCCCCCTGCTCTGTGAAGAGAGCTTACCATCCCCTAATGTGAAGCCCAGACCTACACACTAAAGCAGTGCGGAATCTGAAAAATATAAAAGCTAAAACCTGATGAATCACTGCATAGGCAAGGTGATTCTTGTTTTTTATTACTGGCATATCTTTTATTTTAAAGTTAACAGCTCTTCCCTTTCCAGTGTGTTAGAGGGATTCTTTTACACCCAGCTTTGTAACCTTGCTTGATGACACTGCAGTGATTCTTCAAAAGAGTGTGAGGTTTTGCTTCACGTTTTGGGGTTTTTTTTTTGAACTTCATACCTGTTTGAGGCCATGCCCACATTTTCTCCATGTCTTTGTTTTTATCTTAATAAATAATACAGAAATGCACTTGAGAGATAATACATAAATAGGCAGCAGTGTGTATCCACAATTTCTTAGGGTTGTCATTACCTCATCATGTGTGCATCTACATATAAAATATATCTTTCATCCACACACTGGAAAACCCTTGAAGAATTTCTTCATAAACAGTTCTGAGCAGGTTTTTTTTTTTTTGCTAGAGTTAAACATTTAAAGAGTAAAGTCCCATGCGTGGTTCTCATGGGCCTATTTTTAGTTTCTCGTATGGGAAGAATGGCAAAAAATAGACCAGGACTGTGAGTTTGGATTTAGTGTGCAGGATGTTGATAGGTTAGGTTGACAGGAGTGTGTGTGTGTGTGTCTGGCACAGGAGTTCAGCATTGCACTCTGTACACTCATTAACAGGGCTCCCAGCAGAGCTGCTGTAGTTTCAGCACTCAAAACACTAATTTTAACATGCTGTAAAGTGCACTGTAGCTCTGAAGAGCTATTTTCAGCTTTGATTAGGGATTGCTGACCTGAAAGATCTGTATTTCTCCACTGAGAGGCTTTCTTGTATTCATAAATCTCTGGGTTTGGTTCTCCATCTCTCCCTTCCTTCAGAAGCTGTGGATGGGTGGGAAGCACAGATGTTTGCTGTGCTTATGCAGAGGATACATTTATAGCCTGCAAGTGCTAGTGCTGCACCTTGTAGATGGGCATCATTTTGAAGCAATTAAAATATTTAAAAGCATCAGGATTTTTGCTTGTTTGGTTATGGCTTTTGCTTTCTTATTCTGTCCTTGATGATTTTTAGGTGTTGTTTGGTACTTCGGGCTCAGTCTGGAAGGCTGGTATTTCAAAAGTGAAAAGTGCTTTTCTTCTCTGTATGTGTGACTCCAAGACAAGGAGCTCTTAGAGCAAACTGTATTTTTATGCACATTTTTTAAATCATGACTTGATGGTAATCAGGTAAGAGAAAGGAATATAGACATTTGATGTACTTTCTCTTAAAAAAAACCCCCAAAACTAAGACTAAAACATTTAAACTTTGAAAATTTTAGCAAAATAACTCTTTTGGCTATTAAACTTTCCATGGAAATACCTGCCTCCTATTTTCCTAGTCACTTTCCATTGCAGCTGTTTCCTAGCTAAATAAAATGTCCTGCCTTGTGATTGACCTGCTAGCATTTAAAAAGGAAAAAGGAAAAAGGTATCTGACTAGGCATGGCTTGTCTTGTTTGAAACCTTTAAAAGGAGGGGGTAATACTGAAGCAAAGAGCATCCTATCCCCTGAGACAGACAGAAAGGAAAACAAAAGCCCCAAGTTACCCAAAGTGGAGCAAGAATTGAAAATGTTTCAAGAGTGTCCCCTCCCTGTTCTGTTTGACACTTACAGAATACCTGCACTTTCAAAAAACCTTTGAAAAATTGACTTGACTGGAAATGAACAATTAAAAGCTCTGGCCTTTGTTGTTCATCACTTATTGGGCAATTCCATGGCAGCTTTGTATGATTTTCTTGGCGTGGCTCTGAATTTGGTGTGCAAGACTGAATTGTTCAACATTCAGTTCACTTGCCATTAAATGAGCAAATTATTCCAGTAGCAAAAAGGGCAATTTTTGCTTGCCCTCATGTTTCCACCCATCTCTGTCATTCTCTGTTTAAGTGAAAGGGAATGAGGAGGAAAGGCAAACATTTCCCTGCCTCCAGGATTGCAGAGGGTTGGAAGAGATGCTCTGGTCACTCCAGTCACAGCTCCAGATTTGATGCTTTGCTGTTTTAGATGTGGCTGTAGTGGGAGTATATCTCTTCTTTATAATAGCACACAGATTTGAAAAGCCATTTTCCTACAACTAGCAGATACTCATTATAAACCAGACCAAAACCGCTGTAGAAAGCCAGGTTAGGGTGATAAACTGTGAGGGTGGGGTAGCAGTTTTTCTTTTAAAAGCTGACTTCATCAGACAGCTCTGTTTTGGCTTGGATGGAGGCTGCATCACATGTGTGGCATGGCTTTCTATTTGCATTTTATAAATGCACAGATTGCTCCAAGCAGGTTACAAAAACTGATGGCTGGCCTGCTAGAACTGTGGAGTTACTGCAAATAATGAGGTGTGGAACAAGAGTAGAGGGAATTCAGTCTTTCAGCAGTCTTCATCTAAGTATGTGTACCTAATTTCCCCTGTTCTCCTGAGTGTAAAAACAGCAGGAAGGTCCCAGAGCAGAACAAGAAGTTGGGAAACCAGGCTTTCCAGTGAGGAGATGAAATCACAGAGCTCCAAGTGTGGTGTTTCCCCTCGCCCCCCTCCTCTCTGCTCCTCCAGCCTGCATTTCTTGGCTCCCCTCGGCTCCGAGGCTGTTGGGGTGTGACGTAAATGATTCCCAGCGAGTGACCCCCGTGGCAAACCTGTAAAACATCATGCAGCACGAATAAGAAGTCTCTTATTAGGCCTGCAGGTGGCGAGATGCAGACATATGGCAGCAGGGATGTTTTGGAGGAAAGGCACGGCTTGACAGAGAACCCAATCTCCTGATAAAGGTTTATACTGGCGCTTTCCTGTGTTTATAATACCATATGCCAGGGCCATGGCCTCTCTTTTTCATCATATTGTTGTTTAAATTTTTCTCTAAACCTAATCAGACCTTAGGTTGAGGAGTCTGAAAAGCAGAAATTTGATAGCAATACAGGTTTTCCCTTAGAGTTCTTTGACAGGAGTTTGCAGCTGCCTGAGCTCAAATCTGCTTCATGTATAAATTGTCAGGGCTAATTGTTCCTGTTATGAAAAGAAAGTTTTATTTTTAAAAATATTCTTAAAATAGATTCAATATTGCCCACTTTTTTGGTTGGTTGGTTTTTCCTTTCCTCATGCAGATATTTAATCTTGTTGCCTGCTTGCTTTTTCACTGTGTTAGTTTAGTATTACAGGATAGTTGAAGCATGGCTGTTTTGAATGAGGGTTGCTATTTGTGTGTGTTTTCAAAACCTCTTTCCCCCCTCAGCCTCACAATCTCAATAATAGGCTTTTTTCAGGTCTAGGCATCTGGTCTCTGATTTAAGAGCTGCACAGTCATGCTGTTCCTCTATCAGTTATGTGACAACTGGTACTTTAAATAATCACCCTTGACCTTTTTATAGTCTTTCAGGCTGATTGATTGCTTAAAACATATTTACAGTGGTACCCAGAGAGGTTTTTTGTTCAAGTGTTACTGCTGATTTGGGGTTTTGTTATTTACAGGACAGCAGCCCTTAGGATTTCCCCTTGTGTATCTGGCCCCGTTGTTCTAGAAGCAGCATAGAACCAGGACAGAACTACACTTTCTTCTGCCCCAGAGAATTTTCAGTCAAATTGAGTTTTGGCTGGAGGAAAGTTCTACCTTGAACTGATTCAATACCACCTGGCCCCCATGTGTTATTCCAAATATAAGACTTTCCCTCACATTGGGAAATTAATGTTTTAAAATGCAGTGAGTTTTTCTGAGGTTTGGTGGGTTTTTTTTGTTTTGTTTTGGTTTGGTTTTTTTTGTTTGTTTGGTTTTTGTTTTGTTTTGGTTTTTAGCTGCATTCAGTAGCAAATCAATTTTTTGGCTGCTGAAAGTTGAGGTATTGGAGCTATACTGACTGTGTCCTCTTAGGGAAAAAAAAAATTCCTAGAAGTAGAGAAGTAGATAGTTACCCACTTTTCCAGGAGTTTGTTGGATAATGCACTTTGTGAGGTAAAAACTGAAAAGAAATTGTTATAGCATAGGAGAGATGCTAATGAACTTGAAAAATAAGAGCTAAAAAGAAGTCTGGGCTCTTCACTTTTTTCTTGAGTACTCAAGATAGAAATTAACCTTGTCTCATACCTCTTCCATAACTTGGGTTTTTTCTTCTGGTTTTGGCCAGAACCTGACAAAATTCATGAATTAACTCTACCCTGGTACAGCAAATCCTATGGGCCTTTTGTCTAAGTGAAGTTACTACTTCCTGTTGTTCCCACAGGGACTTGGGAACAATTAGAGGAGATGACTAAAGAAGATTTGAGCAGCTAAATTGGCCAATTCATCGCTGTCTCTTGCTTGTTTGCTAGATTTAGGGGTGGATTTTGCATCCCTTTGTAGAAGGCAGCAACTGACAGAACCAGAGGACACAGTCTCATGCTGCATCAAGAGAAATACAGGTTGGATATTAGGAAAAAGCTTTTTTATAGAAAGAGTGATAAAGTTCTGCAATGGGCTGCCCAGGGAGGTGGTGGAGTCACCATCCCTGGCTGTGTTTAACAAAGCCTGGATGTGGCACTGGGTGCCAGGGTTTAATTGAGGTGCTGGGGTTGGGTTGGACTTGATGATCTTGAAGGTCTCTTCCAACCTGGACATTGTGTGAATTTTGTGAATGAGTGTGGCCTTAAAAAAAAAAAAATCCCAAAACAACAAATAAAAGAAAGAGTGAACTTATCTGCCCACTGAGCAGTTAGGTGTATCACCTAGATAAAAGGGCGAGTTGTATGTCCTGTCCTGCAAGAGTGAAATTCCTCCCTGGTGTGGAATCCTGGACAGCAAAGCAAAAACAGCCATCTGTTTGCCACGTTTCTAGCACATTTCTGGTTTAGGTTCAATGTTTGGTTACCTGGTGATTGTATGAGCCTGGAGGGTATTCTTTCTTCTCCCTCTGCCCCCCATTCAGAAACAGGATTTATTAAATTGTTGGCCGAGCTGTAGCTTGCTGCACCCCCTGGGTTGTGGATCAGGCTCTGGCCTCATTCTGTCTCTGCTCTCTGATGGCCACATCCTGTTGGATCTCTTGGGCCTTCCAGTTTGGCTCTTGGAGGAGTTTCCTTGCTGCTCTGCCCCAGGGACACTTTTTGCTGGGCATGAGCAATGGAGCTGGAGCTGCTCCTGTGCACCAGGATGTCTGCACTGCCCTGGGGTGATGCACACCTGAAAGCAGGGGCACCAGGGACACCAGGCTCCAGTGCTGTGAGTTTTCCTAGAGCACAGCACTTGCAGGGCCATCTCCAGCTGGGTCTCAGGCTGCCTGGGAGCTGCTGCCAGCTTCTGCTCAGCCTCTCCTGGCTGCCTCTCCAGGTGTGCAGCTTCTGCATCCTGACTGTAGAAAGACTGACCAGCCTGTAAGTTCTGAAAATCTGGCCACTCATTGTGGCTCAAGAGCTGCCCAACAAGCAGATTCACAGCCCAGTGACCAGACTTGCTGGAAGCATTTCAGGAAATGCAACCTGAATGTCTTGAGAAACTCTGTGAGTGAAGTTAGACAACAGAAGAAAAGCTCATTTCAATCAGTAAACCCTTCACAACTTGAAACAATTGTGGTGGGGTTTTTCCCTGGGTTTTGGGGCTTTTATTTCCTTTCAGATTTTAATTTCAACACTCTGTAATAAAACAAAACTGAAATGCTATTGTCCTAGACATGGAAATATTGAAAAAGGATGTTCTAATGTCTGAAAAATATCCTCTTTCTTCCTTCAAGTACTTGTATCAAACCCAAAATCTTTAGCTGATTCAATTTGTGAGGCATTTGAGTTTTGAAGAAACCCAGGTTTAATTCTTCCAGTCAAGTCAACTGTTTGTGCTATTTGCTTATATGCAATTGCCCTTTGCATTCTGTAGACAAGGAATTAATCTGTATCTCTACAAGATACTTCATATTAAACAAAAATCACTTTTTAAATAAATAACCAGAAGGCTATTCCATTGAAGAAAAAAAAAAAACCAAAAAAACCAACAAAATTCTTGTATATTGGGATGTGAGGACATTTAATCTGTAGAATCCAAAGTGCAGTTTTAACTCATGCTCCTCAAATAAAGACTTGGCATGTATTTGGGCTGTAAGACAGTGGGAGGTTTTGTGCCATTTTGTGCTGTTGCAATAGGAGATATTTAGGCAGTGGATAAGCTCCTGGGTAAATTTTCACATGCTTTCTGACCTTCCTGATGCTGGCATTGCCTAGTCTTCTCGAGTAGAACTGAGATAATTTGGCCCTTGAGATAAAGGACAGATAAAGTTATTTTTAGCATTAGTTTGCTTTAGTTCTGGGATTTTGGTCTGTCCTGCCCATCACCCTGAGTGGAAGGATGCTTTACCCTTCAGCAGGTTTCCTACCAGTGCTGGGGCAGCAGGCCTCAGATCAGCCATGAATACTCAGTTTGCAGTCCTTGCATATAGTTTTTTTCTCCTCTTTGCAGTCCTAGTAGTTAAAAGCATTCTTTCTCTCTTAGAGAAAATGTGATTTATTTCTCTCTCTTTCTCTCTTTCTTTCCCTCCCCTTCCTCCCTCTCTTAATAATTTCGAAGATTTTTTTTTCTGTGATTCAGATTCCAGGAAGTGCAACTTCTAAGTAAATGAAATGCTGTGATGTAACACTTGAAATGCTGTAATTTTTACAGCAGCAGCAAATAAGCAGCTGTGTCTTCTGTAAGTTACAGTATGAGTATTTAGTGCTGCTGTCTATAGAGATTCCAAATGTTTTGAGCTTATCAGTAGATATTGGTATGGACACTGCCTGTATTTCCATACACTTTTTTCTCCATCCTCTGTATTTAACACTGTGGAAAATGTTGGGAGCATTATGCATATGGAGGCTGGACACCTCTTTTTAGTCATAGGGCCAGCAAAAAGTGGCATTACAAGGAGCTGGGAACGCTTTTTCCGCTCTGTGATCATGTCCTCTTCGATGTCACACTCCAGACTGGCACTGAGAAGTCTCCACTGGGAATATTCACATTTGTGTGGCTCCTTGGTGAGAACCAACCACGTAAGCAGCTCCTTGATCCACCTTGGACTTCCTGAATTTCTCTTAAAGCATTGCAGGTGTTTTTACCATGAGCTGTCTTTCCCTGAAAATAAATGAAAATTCTGGTTGCACTGTGAGTGGTGGGGGGAACAGGGCAGACGTGTGGTAGGAAAAGTCTAAGGAAAATTATTTAGGTTATATACAGTTTTATTTATATTCTATATTTAGGTAAGAGAAGGGAAGTTTTTTGGTTTGTTTTTTTTTTTTTTTTTCTTCATCTTCTGTAGTTCTTCCAAGCTCATAAAGCATCTGTCAGCCTCTGTCACCTTGGCCTGAACCAAAGTTGTTGGTGTCCCTGCTTCTCCTTCAAGGAGTCTTTGTCCTGATAAAGGGACCCATTGAGAGGACCCAAGGCGTGCAGGCACTCAATATTCAGAATGCAACTGCTTATCTCCTGGAAGCATGCTTGTGGAAGATGGGTCTTTATACTGATAAAGTGGGTAAACTGCAATTATCTGTGATTTTTCTTTCTGAAAAAAAGGAATTGCATGGGAAGTTTGAAAGTGGAAGAGAAGAAAATGGAGGTGAACACTGTCATGTCAGAGATTCTTCATGTACCTCAGTAAATCAGAGGGTTTTGTGAGAATGCTTTCTCTGCTGGCATTTTGGTTCTTTATCTCTTCCTTTCCCTTTTCATCTCAGCATTCATGGGCAGAGCTGGAGTGGACTCCATGTCTCAAAAGGTTCAGCCCAGGTCTGGGGCACAGCTGTAAAGTTTTTCACTTTGCTCAAGTCACCTTCTCTAGCTGAAGTCCTTCTAACTGAGGAAAGAAGATTGCAAAATACCTGAGTTCTGCCCAGAAACAGGGGATAAATGTTAATTTTTTATCCGGTGATCCTTTAGTATCCTTTATCCTTTCTATCTTTCCTGTTTCACTTTCTTGAAAAGGAAAGTTGTTGGTATGTGAAGCCTATTCTCCTTCTCGTACTTAGAGGGCTGAAACAGTTCATTTTCAGAAAGAGTGATAAGATCTCCTGGCAGCCAAAAATAAGAATAACTCTTTTCCCTGGTCTATACTTTTGACTCCCCCCCCAAAAAAGAACTTGCATATAAATAGTTGATCAAAACAAAGCCTATGGTCTGATACCATGAACTGAAGATATTTCGTTTCTATTCCCAGTTTTGCAGTACTGTGCTGGGTAAATACCTCAATTCTCCATCTGTGAAATGGAGATTTATTTTTTTTCCTCAGGAAGGTTCTGTCTGAGTTAACAAGTTTGTATGATGGCCTGGAAATGCTTTAGAAGTGGAGAAGCTACTAAAATTTCTCTGATTTGCAGCTGACAGAGGAAGGGACTCTAAGCCACCTTACAAAACTCAGACTGTGTTTAACCACAGCTCCTGGAAGACCAGGCTGGTTCCCAGGCACAGGAGGAAAAACAAAGGACAACCTCCAGGCCATGCTGAATTGATGGAAATGATGTTAGCATGAGGGGCTCAGGATTGAATCTGTAATCAATACAGATCTGGAGAGCTCCTTTTTCACAGTCAGAAAACTAGGTCTGCAGAGCCACTTAATCCTGAGCAGAGTTGCCCCCCCCCTTTTTTTTTTTTTTTTTTTTTTTTTTTTTTTTTTGTTGTTTTTGTTCATTTGTTTGTTTTGGTAGTTAGAAATATAAATACCTTTCCATGTGGACCCTCCTGGTTAGGGTAAAGTGATATATTTCTAGTAAAATAAAACTTCTGCTGAAACAAAAGAGCATCCTTGCACAAAGTGAACATAAGAAGATGAAAGAAAAGGTATTTGGGGCACAGGAAAAAGGAATTTAAATTACTTTCTCAGCAACAAAATGGAGTGAAGACATTGTAATGAAATTAAAAGAATAGAAAGCTCATATTTCTCAGGCATTGTTGAGCAGCTTGTCAATAAGAAGATGAAACACTGCTTTTATTGATGAAGTTTGCATTAAAAGTATATCTCAGCAGCATGCAAAGCTACATCATTCAAGGAATAAAATTCCTTGAACAAAATAAGGACCAATGGTGGAGCAGTAAGTAATTGCACGTATAAAAGAAAACAAATTTTAAAAATTTCTATTTCAAATAGATGGTCTTTTTTGACATGCAACTTATTCTTCTCTTTACTTTGCCACAGAAATGGTACTTAATTTTGTTGAAGCCTGTTTTATTGAATGGCAAATTAGTCCAAATACATTTCAATATGAGATATTCTTCCAGCAAAGAGCATTTCAGCAGTTTTCACATGATTCAGTTTAAGTGAACCAAAGTGGGGGATTGAAACAGAGGCTCAGCTGCATGTCTTTGCTTTGGGGCCAGTCCTTCCAGAAAGGGCTCCTTTCCCCTCTATGCTGCTCTGCCTTTCTCCTTCTCACTCTGAAATGCCTCCTGGTACATCCATGTACACCATGACCCCCCCAAATATTGCATATTCTGTGCATCCTTTACATCATAGTGGAGACTGCATCTTTGGTGGGCTCTGCTTTTGCTGTGATCAGTGCTGTGACACTTTGGAAATGTGCTGGAAATAGGACTTGGGTGAGCACATGGAATGAAATGTTGGCAGACAGTGTTGCAGGAGGATGTATTTTATGATATCCCTCTAAGAAAACATATATGGTTTTTATTAAAAAATAAAATCTGGGAAGAAAAGCTTATTAAGAGTCAGGCTGGTTTGAAAGGCAGTATTTCAAATAATGGAAAAACCTATCTTTACTCTGACTTCTAAAAACCTCCACTGCAATCTCTCCTGTTAGGGTGGGTGAAGGTGCCTGAGAGTTCCCCTGGTACAGCACAAGCCCAGTATTCATCCTGCTGCCTTTTGCCTGTTTATGCCCAGCATCTCTGCCATCCAGATGGGGAAAAGCACATGTGACAGCATGTGTGTGTGATTTGGAGCAGCAGATGGGTGAGAATGACAAACTGTTGCCTGAGTAGGCACCTACCTAGAGATGACTCAGAGTCCTGCCTCTGTGTGTTGCTGTGCTCTTCCTGCTCTCCCTTATGGGCTCCTGCATCCTGACCCCACAGGGATCCCGGTGCAGGCACCCAGATTTCTGTGCTGGTGTCTGTTTGTGATGTGCCTTGTGTCTATAAGAAAGCACAGAGCGTGTTAAAAATCATGTAGGGTGAAAAGCAAGGTGGGATTGACTTGATATTGATATTGTAGTAAGGGAAGATCTCCCTTCAGTGTCTTTTTAATTCCTCAAGTGGGGCTGTCACCCAGAATTTTGTGCCCTGAGTTGCCTTGACCTATTCTGATCTTGCTCTGAACATGTCCTGCAGAAGGAGAAGGGTGATGGGAACTGAAGTGCACTGAGACAGGAGAGGCTGGTGTTTCTGCCTTGCTCCTACAGCTTTGGATATTGCCCCTGCTCAGGTGTGATGGGATCAGCTGGCACAGGCTGTGCCCGACACCATGACCCAAGGAAATTGGTGCCAATTCCAGCAGTGGGGAAATTTATGGCCCAGATATGTTTTTGCATGCATTTCAACTAGACTGTCACTTAAAATTGTAGGGTGGGAGAACTTAAAATGTGTGTATTTCCTTGAGCTAGGCCCTTTAGGGTCAGCAGGGTCACAAATGCTGTGGCTGCGCACACACATGGACTTGCCAGGCTGGGAATGCACTTAGCACAAGGTTTGGTGTCTGACTCATGGCATTGGTTTAAAATCCACAAACTCTGCACTTCCTCTGTGTGTTAGTCCTGACAGCTCTGCTGCAAGGCCAGACTTGGGGTATCAAAAGCAAAGCCCTGCTCTGCCCGTGCTCTGAGCTCTGCTCATTCCATAGGGCCAGCAGAGCACCAAGGCTTTGGTGCCTGTGGTCCCATAAATGTGAGGTAGGTAATAGAATCCCTCTGCTATCTGGCTGAAACACATATTCTGTGGCCAGGAATCTGCATGTAAATGTCAGTGGGAAATTCTCATTGTGAATTTTCTGTGTGGCAGTTGGCTTTTTCTTCCTCATTTTAAATCATACAGCTGCAAGGATGAGTAAAAAAAATCCCTGATTTGCTTCTGGAGAGGGATCTGAGCCCCATGTGAGCTCCCTGCTGAGGGCAGTTGGGAGGAGATGGGAGAACTGGGCTGCTTGGGGATGGAGTGGGTGAAATGTGTCGTGCTGGAAGATCACTGAACTGATTTAATTAGTTCCGTTTCAGAGGATCCATTTCTGCTCAGGTCACTGCTGCATTCATCTATTTGCTTTTTTCCCCCCTCTTAGCAATAGACAAATACAGGGTGATAATTAATTTGGCAGGTTGATTGAGATTGGGTGGCAGAGAGGGGAGTTTTCCTGGGTGAGTGCTGAAGCATCGCTGGTTGAGCTAAAAGTGAATAGTCTGAAATAGAAAGTAGTTAGTATAAAATCCCCCCCAGGGTGTGTTTAAACTGAATGTACTTTGAGTTTTGACATTGAGGTTTTTTAGTAAGCTACCAGACTCTACAGTGTAATTTTAGGACATTTGCTAGCTGGGATCTAGCTGTTGAAATATCCGTGCTGTTCATCTGCTTTGGTGAAGCCTCAGAACCAGGAAAATGGGGTGTTAATGAAAGAAGGGGCTCATTTGTGTGGGTGACAGGCTGAAACAAGCCTTGGCTTGTTTATTTTTCTTTTCCAGGCCAGTCCTGGAAGCTGAGGCTTCACCTGCCCAGACTCAGGCTGCTCTTAGCGTGGGAGAAGGTTGTGGGGGTCAGTCTGCTTTGTGGGAGGCCAAATTCTCCTTATCTTAAAATTTTCATTATTTCATCACAATTATCCCTTAATGCTACCACTAAAGTTAATGTGTTTCAGTAAAAGGAGCTGCTGGAACTCTGTTACATTACTGACTTTCTGCCTCGCCTCCATGTAGTCACCATGTTTTGTGTAATGTCCACCAGATGGACATTAAGTTGCCATATTACCATAAGCAAAGTTTGGGTTTTTTTTTTTCCTTTTCAGGAAGTGCTCATGGTATCACAAGAGATCTGGTTTGGTCAGGCTGCTGGATTCTGCTGCTTACAGAATTCCCAGTTTTGGTGGACAGTGGCACTGCCACCTTTGAGATCTCTGACCAAACACTTGGAGTTAGGATATTTTCCTCTGTTTCTACCTCCTTTGTGAGTGTCTCTGCTGTGCTGAGAGGTTTTAGCTGGCAGCTGTGACAAAATGCCATCCTGTGTGCACAGGGAAGTACAGAGGTGACACCAACAAGTCACACATGTCCCTGTCCCTGCTGTAGTGGCTCACTTTCCTTGCACGTGAACCACTTCCAAAGGTTAAATGTCTGGTGAAACCTCCATGCTTACTCAGCCCTAAGGGCTTTTTTCCTGCTGACACTGCCAGTAAGGATGTCAGTTTGATGATGGTTTGGGTTTTTTTTTTTTTTTTCCTGTGAGGTAGACACTTATCCACTGGGAATCAAATTGGAAAATTCCCATTTTTATGCAGGCTATCAGAGAATGGTCAGTTATTTGATGAATGCCCTTGCTAAACTCATTGGGTTAATTTGCCTTCCATATAAGCTATGTGTGCATATTGAGGATGATCCACCTGAAATCAGAGCTTGATTGAAAAATCCCTGAAAACATTTACCTGCTTTTCCAGAGGGTTTTTAATTGCTGTGCAAAAAGACATTTCTTTGGGAGCAGGGACCCTTCTGTGCACTGGTTGCTAGCTTAAAAGGGCACACACACAAACCTCACCTTGGAGGTTTGTGTTAGCAACACCAAGTGCAGATGAAACCTACGTGACGCCAGGATCTCTGAAAAGATGGAAAGTGAGAGAAAAGCTGTGCACTAAAGAGAGAACAGAATTGGGAATATACATTTCAGAGCAGATTGTTTTATACAATTCCTTAGACTATTTAACAAAAGAAAAAAATATTTTAAATACCTCAACATGATTTCAGACTTTTCTAACTCTGCTGCAGTAGTTGTCTAATTATCAAGCTTGTGCCAGGCTTGGTATTGTGAATGGGATTCTTAATGTACAGTGAGTGATTCCCAATGGGGAAAAAAAAGTAAATAAGCTTTCTGACTTTGTTAGAAACTTAATTGCACCAGAATGGACTTGACTGGGTAGCTGTGAGATTCAGGAATTTCATGTGTTTGCTGTGAATCACAAGATTTAAATAGCAATTCTTCTCCTTTTTATCAATATACTTTAGTTCTTTTGTTAACCTGCTGTTATGTTCAGCACTCTTGATGTTGCTGTGTTGCCCTGGCATTCCCATATTGAGGAATCTTCTTCTCTAAGGGACTGTTGGTGAATTATGTCTGTGGCTAAGGTGGGAGGTATCAGAGTAGCTGTGCCCACAGTTTTTATCTCGCCACTATAGACATTTTTCTCTAAGGCTTTGATCTTCACGCCTATGCTCAGAATGGGAAAATGGGAAAATTTTTAATACATGCAACATATGAACACTTTTACTTGTGAATTACTAGTCCACCAGATCAATATGCCTATTATTCATTTACTAGATCAGTTCAAGGGGATAAGAAATCTGTTTATGATCAGTTTAATTGTTTTACACAGTTATTCTGAAATTAAATATCCAGATTAAGATCATTAATTTAGGAAGCCTTTGTTAAAAAATCTGCAATACATCTGCAAGTAACTCTTTGTGTGGAATCCATCATTGAGGATGACTGAAGAATAAGATTTCCAAAAAACAAAATATAAAAGGGGCAAAAATCACTACCACCTCCTCCCTTCCACCCCCCACTCCCCTCAAAATCAGGTCTTTTCTCTATTTTACTACAGCTCTGCCTCCCAAACCTGTTGTTTAAAATCCTCCTTGATGTGTGAAGGATTAATAGGGACCTGAGAAATTCAGTGGTAGGAGTGAGAATAATAGAAACACGCATGGATTTGTTTTGCTGCTGTCATCTGTTTAAGTAGTTGTGACAAACATTTGTATAAAACCAGATACAGGGTGTGGAGGTGGATATTCCTGTGCCTTTTCTTTTTCCCACCTACGTTTGGTTTTTGTTGTTTTTTTTTTTTTAACTTCCCAGCAGCTCCACATTCTCTGAAATGAAACCTGCTCATTTTCAGGGTGCTGAGGATCAAGGGGCACAGCATCTGCCCTGAGCCCACTGCTGCCAGCTTGCTGTGTCACACATCTCTGTATCCTTCACCCACCCCATCAGGAAGCCAGGATCCCTGCATCCTTCTTCCCTGAAGAAGTCAGCTGCAGCTTATTGTCTGGAAATAAAAAGGTGGTTTGCTGCCATGAGAACCTCCTCCAAACTGCAGCCTCTTGCTGTGGTTCCCAGTGCCACGGATGAGCTCATTCCCCTGGAGCGGCATCCCTGGTGAAGTCTCGGGGCAGTTTGCTCGCCGTGCCTTTGGGGCACTCACTGCTGCTGCCTTTTGGGGTGGCCCCTGTGCTGCTGTGTCCCCTCAGCCTCACTTCTCCAAGGCCTTGCTTTCTCCAGTCCCTGCTGCCATGGTGGCTCGTGGTCCTGCTGTCTCAGCAGTGTCTGCCTGACCCAGAGTGCTCCGTGCAGCTCTGGCTGTGCTCTGGCTCCTTGCTTGCCCTCCCAGCCGGGTTCTCCTCCCAGCAGCTCCCCCCAGGACTTGCAGCTTCCCCAGGGCAGCAGCTTCAGAGGGCTTAACTCCATCCCCACTTGGGTCTCAGCCTGCAGAGAAGACATTCACTGCAGCTCCTCTTCAGACCCATCCTTGTACCCATTGTTGGCCCTGCCTCCAGTTCAAAGCAATGCCAAATTCCAAGTTCCATTTCTGCCTCTGCTGTGGTTTTAAAAGCTTATCTCTGCTTCTAGCTGTTGTCCAGCAGACCAGAAACCTTTGAAACTATGTCTTTGATTAGGAAGAAACTGAATGGCTCTTAAATGCCCACCCCTAGTTGATTACTTCGGTTGGTTTGTTGTGATTAATTATTTTGTTTGGAGTTTTTGTTGGTTTGTATTTTGTTTTTTGGTTTTTTTTTTTTTACAAGTCTTGGAACTGAGGCTGGTGTTGGTGATTTGTCGGGCTAGAAGCTGTTTGGAGCATTTGGGTGGAGAGTTTCCTCTCACAGTGGCTGTGGTGACACGAGCATGCAGCTCACACATCTGGCTGAACAGCACAGCTCTGATATCTTATGCGTTGTGCTGACCCTGGGAGCTGGCCAGGGGCTGTGGAAAAGGGATTGTTTTTCCAGATACTGGAGGACTTTGCTGTCTGTGTGTCGTGGCCTGCACGTGCCTGTGTGTGATCACTCTCACCACACAGCAAGGAAGGCATCTCTGACACCTGGGGTTCCTCAGGGCAAGGTGCAGTTCTGCCATTTGGTGGAGAAGGTGGTCA
This sequence comes from Lonchura striata, assembly GCF_050655825.1. NCBI lineage: Eukaryota > Metazoa > Chordata > Aves > Passeriformes > Estrildidae > Lonchura > Lonchura striata. The sequence goes on along the minus strand of NC_140741.1, from coordinate 10,972,515 downwards.
GAGCAGCCAGTTGCTCCCATGTTAAGTGATCAGGATCTGGCAGTGGTCAATCTCAGCAGTTCCAGCCTGCTTAGCTACTCCTGCTGATGGTGTCCACACCAAAATTCCCTCCCTAAATCAATCGAGTCACTAAATCATCTCATTTATCTTGATTACCATGAAAATGCAGGGAACAGTCTATTGGATAGAAGGAATCCTACTCAAAATACCATGTGCAAAAACACCCTGTTAGCTTCTGTGTGACCTGACTCCTGCATGTTTGTAAAAATAAATGTTTCCTCTAATATGTAATCAAGGAAATAATTTGTGCCTTTTTTTTTTTTTTTTTTTTTGAGTTACCAAAAAAAGAACTTATCGGGAACATTTTGTGCCTACATGCTGGTAACAAACAGTTTCTTATTACCAGTGGAAATATGATCCTGACTGGAGCATGGCTAATACCCATTCAGCCAGAGAATATGGATCATACTGTGCCCCATTCAGCACAAGCTGTAAGGAGGCAGTGTCAAAGAGCCCAACAGTGAGACAGTGTTTCACATCCTCAACATGCCCATTCAACTAAATCTCTCCCAAAGAGGGAAGATGTTATGCTTATGTTTAAATAGAAGCTCTGCTATTTTGGTGAAGGTTGAAAGCAGGTGCCAGCCTGATTGGGTGCTCCTATCTTGGGTGCTCTTCTGGATGCTGATTCCCAAATAGAAACAACTCTTAAAGCTGCTGGTTACCACCCAGCCAAAACTTCTCGTAATCTCATTGCTAATTCATTTTTACCACTACTAAATGTACTAAATCCTTGCAGGAGTGGCAAAAAAAGGCATTTTTGCAGGTTCTCAGCTGTTTGGGAGAGCTCAGGCTGCCCTGTTCATGTATCACAGCCAGTTCAGTGGGAAATGTTGGATGCAAGTGTTTGGCTCCCAATCCCAGATGGAGCAGAGGAGCAATTTCTCTCACATTCCTGTTCTTTGCCTTGTGTTCACCTTCCCCTAGAAAAAGCAGGAGTCTTTTATGTTCACTATAATGGGAATTTAGCCACAGTCTAAATCTTCAAAGTGCAAGGAATGGGGCAAGGTTTTCTCACGTGCATTTGGACTATGTGGTCTTGTTTCAGTCTTCTTGAATCCCATTTGTTGTCTTTGGTGACTACTGGCTGATTTAACTCACTTTTGTCATCACCATCTGGTTGTTTTTAGACCAGTAAAAGTGTTGTGTATGTCTAAATATGTGTCAAAATAAAATTCCTGAATAGAATTAGAATAGACTTTGAATGGATTTGAAGGGTCTTATTAAACACTAAATGTAATTGATTCATTAGTCCCCTTTAATAGTTACAAGGAAAGGATCTGCTCTTTCCCTCTAATGAAACTGTGCTGAGTTTAAACAATGCTTTAATAACTCCATATGGTTTCAAAATGCTGTTGCATTCTGCTGCTGAGGATTCTCTTCCCTTTCAAAGAATATACATGGAACTGCTTGTATTTTAAATATTGGGGTTTTTTCCTGACTTGTGCCCAATTGGGGAGGTCCTTATAATAAGATTATGCCTTTTCTATTACTCTGACTCATTTTTGAGTCAGAGGGGGTTGGTTTTTTCTGGTTGGCTTTGTTGGAGGTTTTTTATCTCCTTTTTTTTTTTTCCAGTCATTGCATAGTTAGCAGTATTGCTGTTTCCAGAGTGACAAAATTAAACCCCTCAGTCCAGAAGAGATGGTATAAGGGAAAAGCAGAACTTCTAAACAGCTGAAAAGGTTTAAATTGTCATACTTTATTTTCTGCCTTTTTATTTACTTAGATCTTCTACAATATGTGTGGGTCACATTTTTCTGAAGTTCTCTAATACTAAGGAGGCTAAGAATTATCGTTTATGAATTTTAATGAAAGTTGAGATCCTTATGTAATCATTTGCTGGGGCTTTAATTAAATAACCATATAGGAGAAGCACTGCTTTTAGAGAGGCGAGGGCTGAAGAGGCTAATTTTTAAATAGCTCTGTTCTACTTCAATATGGGTACCTCATAAATCTGATGTAATGTAGACAGCCCTTTATACCATTCCCTACTCCTTTGAAGGCATTGCTACATTAGTGAACATGAGTTTTAAGACCACAAGCCGAGAAACTTCATGGTGGTTATAGCAAAACCCCTGAAATTTAGAGCACAGGCCCCCACCCTCCATCTCCAAGAGGAGATGACCCCTTTCACTTTTCTTCTGTATGTGACTGGGATTTTGGTGTTGGGGGTCTTTTCCACTCCTGCTTCCTCTTGCCCTGACAGTCACACTCAGCTGGAATGGGGGAGTGTTTTCCCTGGAGACCTGTAAGTCAGTTTTTAGGGTAGAACCAACCAGTTGCTTTTAGCCAAGGCCATGTTTTGGGATTTTTTTGTGCATTCCTGAACATGCAAGAGTAATTCTTGTTGCTAAAAGCTGCTTTCATCTGTGAGTGTTAAAACTGCCAGAGATGGGTTCCCAGGATAGATGAAATGTAAAGTAGCTCCTTTTCTTCTAAGAGAGACTGCATGCATATAAGCTGTGTGGGAGTTTGATTTCAGTTTTACCCCTTCTTTTTTGCTGCTGATACACATAGCCTTAGTTGCCTGGTCAGTAAGAATAATAAATTTGGTGGTCTGAGGCTGTTTATCATCACTCTGGACCAAATTGATTCCAGAGAACTTTCAGAGGAGGTAGTAGGGTCTGGAGTAAACCTATCTTTTAGTGATGAATATAAATCCCCTTACTTCCAAATTCATTTTTATGTCAGTATCTCTGTTTGCATGCATGCACCAGTTAAGCAGTATATTATTTTCTTTTTCCATGATTTCAGAAGGTTGACTCACTCAAGTGGATTTATGCACATGCTTTGTTTTCTCTGAGTGTAGTTGGTTTGTTGTTTGGTTTGGGGTGTTTTTTGTTTATTTTTGGGCTTTGTTTTTGCTTTTAATTCTGTTTTCTTAATTTTTTAAATTTTATTCATCTTGTGGAAATAATGATTTCTACCTAGCCCCATAGTTCAGGCATTCTTTCGTCCTTTTCTGGGTATCATGCTCCAGCACCTACTGTTTGTCCATGAAAAGAAAATCAGGTTCAGAAGCAACTGAGCAGAGTATGGCTTGTTGTCACACTGAGGCAGTCGTCCCTCTGTAAAATGCTGGCCTGGCAGAGATTTTGTCATAACTCTGGGGTTTTCTTCTTTCTGAGGCATTTTTGTGTGGTATCCTTTTCATTTCATTTTTCATTCCTTTGCTCCTGTGTTAATAGGAACCACCATATGCTAAGAACATTAAAGCATGAGGTGATCGTGGCTTTTTAGATAACAAGGGAGAAATACATTTTAAAGCCAAATAAGATTTTTTTATAACAGTAGGAAAAGTTTGGTTTCATAGGTCATGGATTAGATATAATGCTTGAGAACAACCTCACTGTTTGAGCTGGGGACAGCCACAGCCCTTGTCACTCAGCAGAACATCCAGGCACAGGGAGAGAGAACAGTGGTGTGGGCATTGCTTTCTGCTGCAAAAATACAAACGTGACTGATTCCACCAATGTAGAGAAATTAAATTGGACAAGGGCTGTGTAAACTGCTACAAGGAGTTTACTCATAATATGGTGACAAAATAAGGAAGGGCTCTCTCTGTTGGTTCTAATGAATTTGTGACTGCTTCACTGGTGACTTGGCTTCTCTTCTGTGAGTGATGTTGGTAGTTAGACACTGGTAAATGGAGCAAGGATGAATTGTTACAGTCTTTGGACTCACTTTTCACTGTAGCCTTGGCTGCTGCTGAAACATCCAGTCTGTGCAGCCCCTCAGGATGGCCCAGTCATGGTGGAGGGACAGGATTAGGGATGGGGAAACAAAAGCTACCTGCAAGCTGGGCAGGAGGAGGAGTGGTGGAGCAGGGCAGGAGTTGGCTGTGGGACTGAAAATTCACTGAGGAGATGTGAAGCATCAGGCAAGAATAGGGATCAGGATGGGCAGACGATGCCTAGAGGTGAATGAATGTTTAAGAGGACTTGATTTAAGTGTGAGGGCTAGTGGTGATCACCCTGGCAGCTTTCCTGGGACTGGCTGCACTGGGAGCATCCCTACATATGGGAACAGTGATTCCAGGCCAGACTTGTGAGTGCACCTCTCATTTTTGGTGGCAGTAAGAAATCAACCTTTCACTTTTCAGTGAGCTATTGTGAGAAATTATATTTACTTTGAAAAAGTTTAAAAAAGTTTATTAAAACTTTGTCAAAAATTACAACAGAAGACTGAATAGAGAGAATAAACCCAGTTCTGGGAGCAAAGGATTTTCTCTACTATTAAAGGATTTTGTTATCTACACAATGGATGTTCTGCTTTTTAACTCTTTGGCCTCTCTTACAGTTTTGTCTATTGACTCTTTCTTTGCTGTCTAGTGGTGGTGATTACTTTCCATGACCTTGATTGGAGGTCAGGTGTTGCTGTAGTAATGAGCTGACTTTCTTAAATGCCCCAGCCATCTCCTGAGAACAATGTAAATTTATAAAACTTCTCTTAGTATACACATAACATTTGTTCTTTAATTGTGAGAGCCGACTATTTCATTGCTCATTTATTAGACTATGAGTTCAGTGAGAGCAGGGGCATGAAAAACCTGGCAGGGGAAACGATTTTATTCTACCCTTGGGCTTGAAGGTGTGGTGTGTTGCTGCCAAGTGTCTGTAGAGCCTGAACCACAGTGGCCACAGCCAGGCTGTAACTTTAATCCTTCTTTCTTCACTGTGAGGCTTCCTTTTTGTGCTAATCCACTGATAGGAACATGGAGGTAAAGATATCACCCTGAGAACCACCAGTGGTCAGACTCAGGCTAAATTAATTTTCTTTTTAGCCAAGAGAATTAAGAATGCAGGAGTTACTTCCTCCCAAGGCACAGGGGCTAAGAAGTAAAACTGAAGAGGGCTTTTTGCTCCACAGGGGAAAGACAGGTAGGAGGGCTCTGGCAGAGGCTCTTTGAAGCACATAACCTTTGCTAGGTGCATCTCTTGGTAGTTTTTGCACACCAGTTATTTATTAAAAAAAAAAATTAAAGCTGTGCTCCATGCAGTAATTGAGAACAAACAAGGAAACCCAGGAGAGCCAGTGTTTCCACCAAGAGTACATGGAAAATAGGAAAAATTGCAGTAAAATGAGGGGGCCAGTCACAAGGCTGTATCAGGTAAAAAAGTGATGTGACATTTCTGTTTCTGATTTTTGATGCCTTTCTGCATATGTGGTTTGTTTCCAGTTATAGAGGTAGATGGCTGTAAATAATAACTTAAAAAGAAGGAGCCCTTGGGAAAGAAAAGGATAAGTAGGAACAGTTAATGAAGAAGATAAAAAAAACCTCATCATGGGAGATGCATGTGGTTTTCCTGATTCTGCAAAGTATTTTTAATCTCTTGTCCTGGAATGAGTGTTTTGCAAGCATGTTCTGCAATAAGTGTGGGTTGTAAATCTCCTTGCCTACTCTAAACTGGGAGAAGGCATTTCCTTTGGGAAAGAATGTTGGGAAAAACGAGCAGGAAAATGTTCATGACTGTAAGTCGGTGCATGCCACGCTAACCCTCCTATCTTTCATTCACATATTTTTTGTATTTGAATTAAGCAATGTTTCTGTGCGTAGGAGCAAACAATGCCCAGAAGAAATCCCTGAGTAGATGTATGAAAAACCCCATGATTCAACGTTGAAACAGATTTAAAGCTGTTGCTACTTATCATGGCTGATATAAAATGTACATTGCTGATTAATGAAATGGTTTTGGTAATCTCCTTGTTGATATATCAACTGTCCTTTTGCCAGATCAGCATCAAACATTTGGCTAAAGCTGAATCTATAGCAGTGGGAATTTCATTGGCACGAGCAGAGTTGTGATGCCAGATGTGTTTGGGTTCTGAATGTAAAGGTACAATATTACATGGCTTTATTATGAAGCTGAACGCTGTGTGAGATAAATCATAAAAGCAAACCTGTTTATTTCCAAGAAAAATGTGTAATGGATATAAAAGCATGAGTGTTTCCATTTAAACTAATGAGTGCAATTTATCACTTAGCTCTGCTTTTCTTTGTTTTGCAGCTCATGGGGCATTCTGAATGGGATCACAAACGAGGACCCAGAGGCTCACAGGTCAGCTGCTCAGTATTTTGTGTTTGATTTTGGCTTTTGCTACATTTGAGGCATTCAAGCAAGTTTTCCATCTTGAGTTTGGCAAAGTTGTTAATTTTGTTGACATTTTCAGGGTTTGGAGCAATGGAAAAAGGCATAAAACCATGACAGCTTTCATTAATATAATTTTTGAGCTGTAATTCAAACAGTTGATCCAGACAGAGCTGAGTCATCCAACAGAAAGGTTTTTCTCAGCAGCAGTAAGATGGATTAGATGTATGGAGAAAGCATTTCTTACTCAGCTGTCTCCATCAGGACATCAAAGCAATGCAATTTCAAACAGTGTGGGTATGTTTTGTTTGGTTTATTTTTTTTTAACCTGACGAATTTGTTAAAACTTGGATGGCTCTCTCACCAAGAATCCTTTCATTATTGATCAAGGTGTTGGAACTGTGTGGGGAGGTGCAGAGAAGCCATGTGTAGCCACTGGTTTGCTCTTGACCTGTCAGTGGAAGGAAATTATGCCAGTAGTGTTAATGGTATCACAATCCATTCCAAAATTATCTGTAGTAACTCTCTCTTGTAATTATCTGTTACAATTGCTGCAAACAAGACATCACTACCAGCATTGATGTTCAGGAATTTTCCTGCTTGGGTAAAATAGCCTTTCCTCTCTAGTGCTGGAAGAACAGAAATACATTATTGGAGCTCCAGCCTTTTGTGCTTGCTTTTACCTCAGGTGAAGGATTTTCACGTGGATACTTTGTACAAATGACACTCCAGAGGTGTCATAAAAGCATTAAAGGATCTATAAAAAGGTGGGAAAAGAAAACTGTAGACTCATAGAACAGTTTGGGTTAGAAGAATGTTAATCATCCAGTTCCAGCCCTCTGCCATGGGCAGGGACACCTTCCACTATCCCAGGTGACTCCAAGCCCAGTGTCCAGCCTGGCCTTGGGCACTGCCAGCGATCCAGGGGCAGCCACAGCTGCTCTGAGCACCCTGTGCCAGGGCCTCAGCACCCTGACAGAAAATAATTTCTACCTGACATTTAATCTAAACCTACCTCAGTGGCAGTTTGAAGACATTGCCCCTTGCTCTCTCACTACAGTTCCTGATGAAGAGTCCCAAAATGACCCAGCCTTTCTTATTACCTTGTGTTATCCTAGTGCCCAGACACAAAAACCAAGGAAGAAAAGGAAAAAAGTTTCATTAGAGAGAAGTAAATATGCCTCAGTTATTCCACTGTAGCTTTAGATTCTCTCTTTTACATGACTCTGAAAAATTTCTAGATAGGAATAGCATTAAACCTAATAAAATTAATTTCCTTAAAAGGGTAGGAGAAATTAAGGAGGTTCTGATTTTTTGCAGAATAGAAAAGACTTTTTTTAATCCTTTTGTGATTCAGTTACATCGTTGCCAATTTGTGTCCTTTAAAAAATGCACCTGTTGTAAAAAAACAAGATCTTGCTAAAAAATTAAGGTGAGTGATGTGTTAGGTATACTTAAATACCTTAAAACCTAGAAAGGAAAAAAAAAATGAAGTGAAATCACTGGTTTACCATAATGTAAAACTAAAATCCACATACAAGCTCCTGAAGTTACTCTATCAAGACTCATTAAAAAAAGCTCTGATTCAGTGAAGGGTGGTTTGTTTTTTTTTTTTGAGAGCTAGTAGGTTTTCTATGGCATGTGTTGAAACATGAGGGGAAGCTGCTACAGTGCATGTCATACTTCTTAATGGCTCACTTGGAAAACATGTTCCTTTCCCGCACGTGGGAGTGAAATGCAAAGTGCTGGAGTTCCAGGTAGAGATGGATCTCAAGTGAAATGCACTGAGGCCTATGGGAATTTCTGTTTGCAGCACTTTGTCTCATGATAGGCATCTGCAATTCAATAGAATGTTAATGGCACAAGCAAAAAGCTGTCTTTACAGTATTTAACTTGCTCATGACCACCACTGCACTCCCCTTTTGAGACTTACCACATGTATGTGTATGTATGTTGTAGGATTCCTTTTCTCTTAGAATAATTATACTATTAAGGCTGCTGTAATTGGATTGAATTATAGGTTGCCTTACAAAGAGCAGGGAGTTCCTGGTACATACTTGCTCTTTTTTTTTTTCCTTTATTTTTTCATCCCTGAAGTCAGTGCTGCTTGCTGTAAGTGCTTTGTGCTGGGAATTTATGGATTTGAAATTAAGCAGGAAGAGCAAAGTGAATTTCATTACATTTCATGCTTAACTTTAAAGATTAATACGTGTTAGCACTAAGAATTTAGGCATAAAACTTCAAAACTGAGTTCCAAATGAGACATTCCGAGGTGTTCAGGAATATTTAATCCACCTAAGGAAATGATTCTCGAATATATACATGCAATCTGTCGAACCACATCATGTGAGGGGAAAATATCCATCCCGTTTGTAATGTTGGCACGTGCCACAAGAAAGTGTAAGTAGCAGAATTCATCCTTGGAATATTATTGCTCTGCAGAAAAAATATGCAAATTGCCCTTTAATCATTGTACTAGAACACAGTGCTTGATGCTGCTGAGATCTTTCAGGTGGGACCCATAGCACACTTTGTGCACACGTTTTTATGAGGGCTCCTGGATGTGTGGGAGTAATTTGCTGCTCTGTCATCAAGACTTGTTTGGCTTGCTGGAGATGTAGGCGTAGCCCCAGACTCAGTGAAATCGAGCAATCCTTCCTCCAGTGCTGCAAAAGCACGATGATGGAGAGAGAAACACGGGTCCAGCCTTTTTAATTCTCTTTAACTATAAAAGCTTTCAATTATACATCCGAGGTGCTGCGTTTTACCCCTCCAGTTCCTAAGCAACAGCTATTTTCAGATTGAGTGCGTCTGGTGTTGTTCTACCTACTCCAGGCTCCTTCCTGCGAGGTGGCTGGTGGCTGCTCGCTGCCTCAGCCTCTTGCTGTGGCACTGCAAGGAACAGATGCTTTAGAGGAGCAGCAGGAGCTGGGCTCTGACCACTCTCCACCTCACAGCTCACACAAACTTGAGTGCTTCGGGGAGCTCTGCCGTTCTACAATGAAGAGCAGGAGTGAGAATTAAGGCTCTTGCCGCTGGTTTGGGACAAGAAGCCTTTTTGTCAAGTCTGGCAAAGCCTCTAGAGCAGATTCAGGAGGATGAGCCGGAAATCCCTGTACTTGCTGAAGCGCAGGTGGGAGTCCATTCCCGCTGCTGACCAGGTACTGTGCTCTGGGAATCTGTTGTGTCTCAGTGTGCCACTGTAAAGAGAATTTCAGTGACCTAACGGGGGTGTAGGGGTTCTCTGGACACAGGGAGAGCCAGCTGCTCGTTGTTTGTCGTTTCCAAGCTGAATGCTGCAAAACGTTGGTAAAGCTGATTTTGCAAGGGCATGTGCTTGTGAAGGTGGAGATGCCATGGCAGCCCACTAATGTAGATGCATTTAACCAAAAAAGTCTCCCTGTCTCAAAAATGAGACTTTTCTAAAGGCTTTAGGGGTATTTTAAACTGAATGGCTAAGGGAAATTGTAGTCTACTGTCGATGGGTTGGTGCGTGACTTTTTAGTGTTTCATATCTTTCATATCTTACATACATCTGTGTGTATGGGGTCACTGAGGCATTTTTAGAGTCCTCTTGGTTGATGTGTCATTCCAAGTGTGCTAACCAAGATGAGAGTAAAGCAGATGCAAACAGAACCTATGTAAACATCTGCTGGGAAAAGCAAATACTGTCACCAGACTCAGGACTAAGATGTGATGAATGGCAGTGTGATTAGTATATTTACTACTTCTTGCTCCGGGCACTCCAAGATTCTCTTATTTTTTTGTTCAATACTTTGCTTGGGATATACAGATAATAAAAGAAATAATTACAGAAATAATATTGGTGAGCTAACAGCTCCACTCTCTTCTCAATCATAATTCCATTTCAGTTTTCCATTTATAAAACAGTTGATTTATATGAATGGTAGTCTTTATCTGTAGTAAAGAGACAATTGTTTGACAGGAAGAACAACAGAAATGCCAGTTTTTGAGAAGCATCTTCCTGTGCATTTTTATTAAGAGGGAGAAGGGCAGGAAAGATCACATACCATAATTTATGTAGATTTTAAAGATAAATAATGCCACTTGGAACTTTTAGAGATCTCAGAAATATTGTTTGTCAAAAAAAACAAAACCATGCTGTCACATTATTAGTCACAATAAAATAAGGCACTGTTGATTAATACAGTTTTATTGTACTGAAAGGAATTGAATTGATCCAGATCAGCCCAGCATTTTTAAATTTCACAGAAAAAAAGCATAAATAAATGCTCTGTTAGGAAGTGAATAATTTGGGATCTTGTTTCTGTTAAGAAGATGCAGAGACACTAATGTTATTTCGAAGGAAAGCTGGTTTTCAGCCTCACTTTTCCAGCATTTCCTTTGAATCATTCTAACCCTAATGTTGCATTGCATCATACATTCTATTGTAACACAGTTTGTGGAAAAATAAATATTCCTCACTTAGGTTTGAGGTGTGCAAAGCTGCACTGAGCTGTGCATCAGTTCCACCATCAGTCCCTCAAGCCCTCTGCAGGGTTTTAAAAGAGGAAAGGGAATTTCCCTGACCCATCTGCCACTCTGGGAGAGGGAGATTCAGAAAGTGATGCAGGGAAACACTTGAGCATAGTTTGAGTCTGTAAGGACTAGATGAATGCAATTACTGTGCAAGATGACAGCCCCAAAGAGGCAACTTTCTGAGTGTTTTAGGCTGGTCCTGTTCACAAGCTATTGTATAAAAGTAGCACCCCTGCCTTTTGGTGCAAATCCATTCTTTAGTCCTTAAAGGGATGCAATCTCTTATAGTGTTCTAGGCTGACCTTGACAAAATGACTTTATGTTTTGACAGGTAAGCAGTAACACTGTAGGTTGCTTCTCTGCTCAGAGTAGATAAAATATATTTGTGTTAACAAATAACAAAACCTCTCCAAATGGGCTTTTGCCACCTAAAATTAAAACAAAAAAAAAACAAAACAAAACAAACAAAAAAAAAAAGTAAAGGAAGGAGATAAAATCAAACTGCAAAATTGGGATATTTGGCTTGATCTTGTTCCTAGTGTAAAATGATGTGGCAGGTCTGACTTTTAAGAAAGTGGAAGCTGTAAGTCCACAGTCAAGTTTGATACTCTATTTGAACATATTTTCTGGGGTTTTTTTAATCATAGAGTGATTTTTTTTTCCTCATTTTGCATACTCTGCATGCAATTAAATGACACCCAGAGCTGTTTAGGCAAGGCTGAGCAGCCTGAGAAGTAAGGGTAGAGAAAAACCAAGAGTGGTTATGATGTCTATAGAAAATATAGTTGGAGGTTGTTGGTTTGGGGGATTTTTTAGAGCTAGGTTGTTATATAATTTCAGTTTTGATCTTTTGAGCATTGTTTATGCTCTCAGACACTACATCACAGAGGTCTCCATGGTTTCCAGGCTCTGGTATGACAAAGGAATTTTCTGCTCATTGTTTTGTATTTTATGGGTATGAAAGAGTGAGGAAAGTAGATTTAACTGGGAACCCTGATTTAGATCTCTTTTGTTTTGGTTGATGAAAAATGTCTGATCTTCCTGTTCATCTTTATCCTGGGGATGTTCTGCATGGGTAAATTTAAGCTAAATAATGATAAATTAAATACTATCTAGTTGCCTCTATTTAGCAAATCGTAATATTTCTTAGTTCTTTAATCTTGAATGGCTTTGTCAATAATTTCAGAAGGAGTTACTTTTATATAAGTAAGGAAAGAATTTGTGAATGCTTTTCTTTCTTGTCCATCCAGCTGTTCAGATTGCTTGAAAGCCATCTCTGAAGTTTCAGTACAGGGGTTTGGGGAGTAATTCTATGTTGGTTTTATTTGGTGTATGTGTATGTGCCTGAGGATCTTGTTTCTTAGACCCATCCTAATTTTTTATTCCTGAGAACTGCAACTGAGAATGCTTTCACTGAAAGGATATGGATTTAAAATGTTGTGGTAGCCAGATGAGCTAGAGGTGCCAAATATTTGCTGTAATGCTGTTGAGTATTTCCACCTACCTGTTATTCCCTATAAACTTAATGAGCTGTAGCCTTTGAGCATAAGTTGGTTTTGATACTGGTCCTAAGACAGGAAAAATCTTCCCACATTTTCCCATGGTGAAAACTTCTAATTGTTTTGTTGGTGGCTGTGAACTTAAAAACACAAACTAAATTTCCACAATGATGTAATAAGAACATGACCAATAGTTGCTACAGGGGTTTATATACTTTATATATTTTTATATATTTTTTAGATAGTCATGTATTTACATATATTTTTATAGCTGTGGATATTTGAAAGGAATGTACGATGCAGTTCAATAAAAGCAGTAATATTTTTTTTAGATAGGAATTAATGCTTACAGCAGTGTGAGCAGTGGTAATGCTTCTGCAGCATTAGATTGTGATGGATTGGTGTAAAACCCATGAAATGATGCTTCCCTTACCTGCCAGTGATTTACATCACAGCTGTGCCTAAGGCAGTTTGCATGCACAGTGCAATATCCTGTTCCTTACCATTGATGTGGTAGGTGGGACAAACTTCCACAGGGTTTGTGGAAGGGTGCTCAGCAGGAAATGAACTGATCCTGAGTCATAACTGCAAAATGATAAACCAAGGAATTTCCTGGGTTTCATATAACATTGCATCATGCAGCCTCCATATTCACTGTGTATTCAGTACAGAGCAGGGTCCTGCTGAGACACATCCATGCAGTGATCCTTGCACCCAACCAAATCCCTTCTACTTCACCTGAAACAGTTTACAATTTAAAAAAAAAAATTAGGTTTCCTGTTAAGAATGTTTTTGTGGGTCTTCACAGTTCTTTATTGTTAATAAAACCTTACATGATCCTTTCATTCATCAGACAAGCTTTTGAAGCTTTAGTGGCAGAGCAGAGATTTTCAGGGTTTGGGATGTTATGAAAAAGAGGCCTCGTGGCAGGGTTGTGGGCTGGTTGGAATATGGGGCTGGGGGAGGCGAGCTGCTTTTGCACAGCAGGAAAGGTGCAGGAAGCTGAGCCTGGGATTAAGAAACGACCTAGGAAATTCTTCCTTGCTTTCTAATGCAGCAGATGAGTGATACAGAGTAGAAAGCTATCTCACAGAAATAATCTGCCTCAGATTTGTCCTTGTTTCTCTTGGAATGAGGAGTTGAGGCACAGGCACTCTCTGGGACTGGGGGACCATTTCTTTTTGTCCTGCAGGCTTCCTGCCCTACTGCTCTGAGGTCAGACAGGACCTGTCCTACTGGCAGCTGTGGCCTGATGATGTGGGCAAACCTCCTGCAACCTTCCACATCCATCACTCACCCCTAGGATGGAGGAAAACCTTTGAAATGGTGTCAGCCACCCTGAGAATCCTCTCTGCTCTTGATTTCTGTCTCACAATGACGGACAGGAGTGGATTGGAAGCTCAGTAATGACTTTCAGTCTGTCTTGTCACTATTCTTCATATCTAAACAGGAGCTCAACACAGATTTCCAGAAGTGTTGCCATTCTTCTTCAAAACCCTTCTCCACCTTTATTCCTCCCAGGTTTGCAGTGCAAGTCCTGGTGCTGGTCAGGCAGTCCAGTTGTGTGACAAAGAAGCTTGCTGACAGCACTCAAATTGTATTTTACTTTAATCAGTGAGCAAGTTCCAGTTCTGGAAGGTTGCAATTTGTAGGATCATAGCCATGCTGCAGATCAGTGCAGTTTGGAAAAGGAATCAGCACTGAAATGCAAACTGGAACATGCTGGTGAAATGACTCCTTGAAGAGGCAGCATAGGAGGAGTAAAAAAAGTTTGGCACAGTGCCATTTGTCTCGATATTTTGAAAAGCAGAGATCATGGCAGAAGCTGATAATTGTCCTTTTCTTTCCCTTTTTTTTTTTCTTTTTTCTTCCCCAAGCTTCTTTTCCTCAGGCTTGGGAGTGCATGTCTGCTGGTGTGGTGCAGATATGGATTGCCTGTGGCACTTGCAAGGAGAAGATAGGATTGTGAACTGTCACCATTTGGAGCAGAGGAAAGAGATTTTTTTCCATTAGGGTGATCAGACTCCTGAAACACCCCTGACTCTCCCTACATTTTCCTCTCTTCCTGGCAGTTTTCATAATTTAATTTTTAGCAGTTTTCATAATTTTGTTAACTTGTTTGTTTTCAGAACCCTGAGTTTTATATGGTGTGATTTTCTGACTAAAGCTTTTATTTCTCAGTTGCTTTTTATAAATTTAGAGTCTTAAAGTCTTCAGGTTAAGATATTTTTGTTAATGTGCTTTTTTAGGGGTTGTGTGGGGGTTTTGTTTGTTTGTTTTTATTGGTTTGAGGGTTGTTTGTTTGGTTTGGATTTTTTTGTTTTGCTTTCTAGTTGCAAACTTAAGAAAAGTTTGTTTGCTGGATTTATGGGGATGTGAAATTTGTTGGCATCTGATGGTTAAAGTTTCTGGCTACCTTTAAGACCCATAAACTTACAGACTTTCAGAGGGTTTAATCCCCTGAAATTCAAGTCCTCTGCTTTAGCATGAGCTAGGATTCTCTGCAGGTTTTCAGCTTGCAAATTCTCTGAATTGCCAAAATAGAGGCATCTCTATGCCAGTCTCTGAAACAAAAGCTACACTGAGAATGTTCTGAGACCAGAGTGGGGCACCTCAAAAGGGGTGAGTAGTTAAAAACTAGTAAAACAGTGTCCCTTAGTCTCCTGGAAATGCCTGTGCTGGATAAAATTTTCCAAATACAGGCTGACTGTTGCAAGGGGAAATGTCAGTGCAAAAGTTCAGTTTTGAATAAGTTTTAAGCAACTGCAAGCAGGGTCTTAGGAAGGGAGGGATGGCTAAATTAATAATGACTGATACATTCAGGTGCTTTGTAATGAAAAAAAATACAGCCCACATTAAAATTAAGTAGCACTGGGGCTTTTGTGATGATAGAAGACTACATTTTAGTTCCTTATAACTATGCAAAGCTGAGAGTAGTGCCACAAGGTGCTTTTTAAATTTCCTATATCACCTTAAATTTCACTTACTGCAAATGTGCATTCCAGGTATTTTTTACTTTCCCAAGCACATTTTTTTAACACAAATATTGCAAACCTTAAGCTTCCTCTGTTCAGAGGTGAACCCAGTTATGGAATGAATGTGATTAATAAATTTCATTTTTTACTGAGCAGGGCTTATTCCTAGTCTTCAGCCAGTGTGCTTCCACTGGCATGTTAATAGCAGCATCACTGGGGGATGGGGGCTGCCCTGACTTTCCTTACTGAGTTTCCACAATGCCATTGTTGTTGGAAGATGTCTTTGTTAATGAGGACAAAATGAACTGGCTGATTTCCCTCTATAATGGAAAATTAATTTTAAAAGCATTTTTATTAATACTGGTTTGTTTTGGCTTTTTTTTCCCCCTTGAGTTTTGTGTCCATACTGAGGCAGATATGTGTGCTTTAACTGCTGTTCTCTGGGATAGTTTAAAAGAGTAAGTGAAATTTCCTATTGTTCTTTCCTTACAAGAAAACATGGTGAATTCTCTAGCAGCTCATTTTATGAGTTCCCCAGTGGAAATGCTCACAGCTGATCAGCTCTGCTCTCAACAGCAGATGTTCTTTTTCTTTACTTCAGTAGTAAGCTATAATTTTGTTCTGTGTCTGACGGATCAGTGTTCAAAATTTCAAAGTGAGTTATTGGAGCAGCCTCCTGGGATTTTTGAATAAGCTAGAGCTGGGGTAAATCTTAAAGTCGAGTAATAAAAAAGAAAATTTCATGTTGGGTTGGATTTTAGAGATCAAAGGTTCATTGTGTAATGGCTCTGCATTGCTCCATTTTCAATTCCTGGATAACCTTGAATGTGACAAGAGCAGTATGAATACTTACAGTCCATAAAGGAAGGCTGGAGATTATAAGGTGTTGAATCTAGAGTTCATAATTATTAAGTTGCTGGTCTTTATGCAGGACTAGAAAAACTACTAGAAATGGTGAATAGACAAGCCCTTAGAGGAGATATAGAGGCATCTGAACTGCAAAAAAAGTGAAAAAAACCCCCAACATTTAGTATGAGAAAGGTGTATTTGTTAATAACAAATGATGGACAGGCTGCACCCTTAGGAAATGTGCAGGTGTTACAGAACCAGGGGGAGTGGCTGCTCCAGGGCGTGGTGGTGCTGCCATTCGGGGGGACAGGCGGAGCAGGGGGCCAACAGGAGCTTTGTTCAGCTCAACACGAGGGAAAAATTCCTCCCACACCTCAGGAGATGTAACTGCAGGCACCAGCACAGACAAGGGCTGACTGGCTGGGGAACAGCTTGGCACAGGAGGACCTTGGAGGTCCTGGTGGGCACCAAGCATGTCCTTGTGGCAAAGAAAGCCAACAGCATCATGCTGGGAATTGCTGCCCTGGGAATTGCCAGCAGGCTGAGGGAGGTGATCCTTTGGTTCAGCTCAGCACCAGTGAGACACACCTGGAGTGCTGGGCACAGGTCTGTGCTCTGCAGAACAAGACACAGAAATACTGGAGTGTGTCCAAAACAGGACCACAGAAGGGATTAAGGGGCTGGAGCATCTGTCCTGTGAGGGGAGGCTGAGAGAGGTGGGACTGCTCAGCCTTGAAGAGAGAAAGTTCAAGAGGATCTTGTGAATGTGTATGAATACCTGGTGTGAGAGTGAAGGAGATGGAGCCAGACTCTTCTCAGGGGTGCCACTGGATGAGAGCCAGTGGGTACAGGCTAAAATACAGGAATTCCAGTTTAAAAATAGGCAGGAACTTGTTTAATCTAAGGGTGACCAAGCACTGGAATGGGTTACGTGGAGGGCTTATGGAGCCCTCATCCTTGGAGATAATCTTTGTTCTGCCCCTGCACCTCCCCCTACAAACACATAAAATTCATGAGGAGGCAAAAAAAGCTCTAGATGGAAAAGTGAAGCCAGGAAAAAATCTCCCCAAGCAGAGCTGGGGCTATATTAAAAACCAGCTACCAAGGTAGTGATTTAAAACATGTAATCTCTTTTCAGACTACATGGATAGTACTTTGGTAGAAATCCAGATAACCTTTCTGTTTCCAGTAGCTTTGCTTCTGAAGCACAAGAGCTCACTTCTCTAAAAATGAGGAAAATATAATTGTAAATACTGTCTATTCTGGTATCAAAGAAAAAAAAATAGAGATTTTCTGTTATGTACAGTTTTGAAAGTTCATATTCTGTTCTGACATACATGCCCTTAGCTTCAGAGCAAACCCCACACACAGGATTTTCAGTTTTCACATCCATGGTAGGGGGACCTGAATCTTCAAAGTTAGGTGATGGATATGAACAGAAATGTAGAATGGCAATAAGCTTTTGTGTCATATTACCATGGACCAATTTTTATATGTATCTAAAAATAATAACTCTGTGTATATTGAGATTGTGTTTTTAGGACTCCTGGAGGGCTTCATATGCTTGCTTCTTTTAAATTAACAGTTGGAGTTGAGTGAACTATCTGCAAATAATTATTTTAGATTAAATTCTTCATTAAAATGCAGAATAGGAGGGGGGCTTAGCTGACAAGAGAAGCTGCAGTGCTGCTTTCTATTCCTTACAACTCTGTGGGATGTGAAAGTGATGAACAGCTGAAGTCAATGATTAGAATCTTCAAGGACCAGCGTTGCTTTTGAGACAGCTCTGTCTCAGAATGGTGATTTTGCTGGGATTATAATGTGGCTGCATTTTCATCACAGAAACAGCCCCTGGACAAAATCACCCTGTTGATTTTGAATCGTTTCCATCTAGATAGGAGTTGTAAAAATGTACATGTGGCTCCTGTGTGTAGCTGCCACCTCCTGTCTTACAAACAGACACCAGGTTTGGCTTTTGAGCTACTGCTAAAGTAGTAATCCATGATGGATGCTGCTTGGTGTTGGAGCAGCACAAGGCACTGGGTGTCCTTCACCAGAGGACACTGTGCAGCTGGACACTGTGTCAGTGGATCAACAGCTCTCTGGTGATGTGCTCCCCCAGCAGGTTTAGGTTCATCCTGAGCAGTGCACATCTTCTCCTGAGGATCAAGTGGAGTGTGGAAGAGGAGGAAAATTAGAAGCCGAAATGGAAGTGCTTTGAGGGCTATGAACATGTAAGGCACACTGATTTATCCTGCACCAGTCACAGAGTAAATCCCTTCATCTCTTGATGTGTGGGGTGTCCCGTTGGCTTTGGGGCTGCATAGACAGCACCTTTCTTTCAAGATTCTGATGTTCTTTCTCCACCCCCCCCCCACCCCCCACAGTCTTAAAGTTGGGAAAAAGAGAGTGGAAAACTTATGCAATTGGGCAGTGGATTCCTGGGATGCTCAAGGTGCTATTTTTGTTGCTACAGGCATTTGAAAAAATGTACTTCCAATATTTTGTTTTGGAATTATTGCTGGAGTTCTGAAGTCCAGGAATTTTTAGCAAGTCCTCACCATAGGAACAGAAAGAAACAAATCCAAGATATTTTAATATGGCACACATAGTTCTGTTGTTGCCAAAGGGAAGTGTTCTACTTAAATATTAAGACAATGTTAGCAGCAACTGACCCAAGAGAATGAGCTGGGTGTCCCAGTCCAGTTTCTAATGGTGGAGTGTCTTCCACTGGAAATTCTGCTTCAGTTTTTCAGTGCCTGGGAGGTGTTTATGGATGTGGAAGCTGCACTCTGCTTGTTTCTTCAAGTCAGGCTTTTCAGAGTCCTTGTAGATGAACCTTTTTTGGTCAGCATGTCTTCTGTGTGCTCTCAAAGGACCGACTTGAGGTGGCAGTCACAGAGAGACACAGAACAGTTTCTGGGTCAGCCTTTTCTCCTGGTGGTATTTCAAAGTACACCTCCTATTTCTCTTTAATTAGAGATTGGTGTCTCTTGGTATCAACTGCCTTTACTAGGGAAATAATTAGGCAGTACTGTTTTAACTGATGTGATTCTTCCAATCATCTCATTTCATCTCCTCTGGAGAAAGATTTTCTGTGTTTTTTTTCTTTTTTATTTGCCTGATCACCCCTCCTACTATGAAGCCAGCTACTTAGAATCTGTCCCATTCATACTCCCTGCCATGTTGCAGTAACATGTCAAAAGACTTTTCTGACCATTGCCTCAAAATTGGAATTTAACTTAGCCCTGCTTGTAAGTTTCTCATACTGCCATAAAATTTTCTATGTTTGTTGATCACGGGTCTGGTTTAGGTACAATTTTTTCAGCTCAGTTATAAGATTGTTATTTTTCCAGAAAGTTCTTTGAAATCCCCAGCTTGACTTCTTACTTCATTTCAATTGTAATGCCTGCCTAGTCCTTTAGGGATATTGCTGGGTTCCCTATCCACACTGGCATTCCAGACGTTTTCAGCTGGTCAGAGTGTATATCAACATTTCATAATGGATCTTCACCTCCACATTTAATTATATTTCTTTTGTATTAGGACCTGTGTCCCCTTTTTTCCCTTAAGAAAAGTTGAAATGCCTCTTTGTTGTTCAGTAATCAGAAGCCTAGTTAGTATAGAGCCCTCAGACCTATGCTTCTTCTGAATTCCCTTCTAGATTGCTTTCAGGCCTCCTTTGTACCATCTGGCTCTGTGTAGGCCCTCAAATCCAAGCAAAGTCGTCTTAGCCTTGCCAACTTTTTTTTTCTTCCACAACATTTCTGATACAGACCTTTTCCAATCCACAAAATGTGGTCCAGGTTCTCAGTATTAAACCTTAATCCCTGCAACATCCATTGCTTTGATAGTTTAAGAAAATGCCTTTTTAAGTTCAGGAAAAAACTTCCTATTTTTTATTATTCATGTCCATCCATTAGTCCTTTTAATAGTTTGATCTGCTCTCATCAACACCTATATATACCTTCCATTTTTTATCCTGTATCTAAACTAAACCCTTTCAGTATGCTATTTCACAGGATCATAACCTAGCAATTCTCTCTAAATCGGGAAAATAAACCAAAAGTCTCTGAAATGTATTTACAATTCATTTTGTTGCTGATGAGCTTCAGTAATTGTGGTGGGTAATTTTTTCTATTTGGAATATTTTTTTCAGTTTTGGTGCCATTGCATTTTATAAGCCAAATCCTACAGCCTTCATTATACTACAAAGCTTGTTGTCTTACTTAAAAATATTGATAATTTGCAAACCAAAAGTGGCCCCTCATAGTACTATAACTTCCTTATTATTGTTTTTTACTCAGGTTACAGAAAATGCAGTATTTAGTTTATGAGCAAGGTCAGTTCCCTGGCTGCCTTCTGCTAGCAAAAGAGCACTATGTAATCCTTTCATAAATTTCATCCAAGCTTTATCTTACTGTTACTTCCCTTCCCCTCCTCTCCCTTCCCCCCAGCTCTCCTCTAGTGGTAAGGAGCAATCTGGTCATTTCCTGCTTATACTTATTTCCATCCCCATTTTTAACAGTCCAGCATTATCCTGGAGCATAAAAAAGCCTGCTCTATAGGGTATTTTAAAGAGCAATCATACCCCCGCAGCCATCAGTCTGTTATATTAGATAGGGGATGTTTTTTCTAGTCTAGTTTTTTTCTAGAAGGTTATTTCCTTCCTTCATCTAAAGGCTTCTTCCTGCATTCACTGCAGCTTTGTAGAATTCAGCTTTCTGCACAAATTGAATATGAAATAGAGTCTGTCTAGGTATTTAATTAAAGGAAAGACATTAAATCAAGTTTAAAGCTTATTTTGTAATCCTCTTGTAAAGCAGAAGCCACCTAGATTTGTAGAACACACAGATCTATTAGGTTGGAGAAGACATCTAAATTCATCAAACCCAACTGTTAACCTGGCACTGCATGTTCCGAACATCCCCATTGCCACATACAGGGCTACCCTACCACCTCTCCTGGAGAGGTGTTCTCCTTCTTCTCTCCTTCTTCTCCTCTCCTTCTTCTTCTTCTCTCCTTCTTCTCCTCTCCTTCTTCTTCTCCTATCCTTATTCTCCTCTCCTTCTCCTCTCCTTCTTCTCTCCTTCCAAGGAGTTTTCCTGCTGCACCACGTCTTCCAGCTCCTCCTGTTCACTGCCTATGCCTTGTGCAGTGGTCTAGGTGCACTGGAGCTGTTGTTCCCACCATGTTTGGCAGGGAAGAAGCCCCAGTTCCTGTGTGCTGTTCTCAGGCACTCCTGTGATTTCCCACATGTGATAACCCATGTGTCTCTGCTGCTGCATGGATCTCCATGCCCTGCCTCTGTGATCTGCAGGTGGAAGGACCTCGCTAGCATACCATCCCTCAAAACTGGTGTGCTGTCTTCAGTCATATCTCTAGGGAGCTTTTATCTCCTCCCCCCCCTTCAAATCTACTTCAAAGCTTGTTCAGTGATCTCTGCGAACTCTTTGCAAAGATCCTTTTCCCTCTCTGAGACTTCCCCTGTCTCTCACCAGCAGATCTGCAGCTGTGTAAATGAAACCAAGATCAAAACCCCCAAATCCTGCTGGTGCCACCAGGCTCAGGGCCAGGGATTGATCTGCTGGCTCTTCCTGTTCCTTCCCTCTTCATTCCCTGCTACTGGAATGACACAGAAGAAGACTGCTTATGCTCCTCAGCCCTTAACCAGTTGTCCCAAGCCTGAATTCTCTATTGATTACCTTCACCCTTTTGTTCCAGCTGCATCCCTGCCTGCTGGGCAAAAAGGCAGCTGAAAGGCTTGGGACACAAGCCCTGTGAGGAACGACTGAGGGAGCTGGGGCTGCTCAGCCTGGAGAAAAGGCGACTCAGAGGTGACCTTATTTTATATAACTTACACCTTTCAACTCCCTGAAAGGTGGGCGTAGTCAGGTGGGCTTGGTCTCTGTCTAAGTTTAAAAAAAAAAAGTTTATCCAATTCCCATCTGAATAGAAGTTGCCTTGGGGCACTTTTCCTTATCTGTTGTTAATGGCCCCATCAATGCCTGAGAGATAACACCGTCCAGGAGGAGGAGGTGATTAAGGACACACCTTGTGACTCATAATGACCCATTGTGAAATGCTCTGCCCAAGGAGAGGAGCAAGGCATTCCCACCTGGATAAAACTGGAGATTTCTACACAGAGGAGAGCCTTTCCACAGGTTCTCTGAGAAGACACAGCAACTACATCTGCCATCCCAAGAAGACTGCAGCTACTCCAATTCAGACTGCTACCAGCACGCTGGCCAGGTTGTATTCTGACTTTGTCAGTAGCCTTTCCCTTTGTATTATTGCATGTATTTTTGTCCTTTTCCCCTTTTCCCAATAAATTGTATTTCTGACTTAGAGTCTCTCACTGGTTTTGCTTTCAAACCAGGACATATTTTTGGCGCCCAATGTGGGGCAAGAAATTACTGAGAGAAGTCAGAATTACAATCTTGTATTGTAGAGGGTACCTCTTCACTATGATGCTTAACATGCTTTTTTGGGTCTTATACCTAGCTCTCTATATTTTCCCGAATGTGGGGAATTATTTGGCAATTGTAATGCTCATGTGTAGACCAGGGTATGGTATGAGAATTGCTTTATTGGTCTACTATGTCTATTGCATTATGACCTCTGAGGCAATGAACATGATTTGGAATATGTACTCAATTCTGTTTGCTTGTCCTAATCTAGGCTGCTATGTTTGGGGCCTCAGCAACCTCACCCAGCCCCTGGGGGGAGGGGTAAAGATTGATGTTTTCAAACCTTTCAGGCTTGACACAGCAGCTTTTGAAAATGTTAAGTTCCCTCTGGATGCCAAGGACAGCATAATGTTGTTGTTAGTTCTTCTTTGCCTTCTGTGCACAATCTGCAACATGCTTAGAAACAAAACACTACATAGTGTGGTGCAGCAAAACATACATAGTGTGGTGCAGCGTCTTCTTGAGGAAGAAGAAACAAGAAGGAAAGCAGCAGTGTCCGTGCCTGTACAGAATACCACAACAGCATCCATGTCAACACAGGCTGCCATAGAGAAAGAAGAAACCAAAAGGAAAACAACAGTGTCCGTGTCTAGGCAGACTGTAATGGAGGAAAAAACAAAAAGCAAAGCAAAAGTGTCTATGTCTACACAGACCGGCACAGAGGAGGAAGGAACCGAAAGCGCCATCAGCATCTCCACACAAACCATCACCAAACCAGAGCAGCCTGAACCCATAGTAGTTGCCCCCGTTCAGAAGAAGAAATCGAGGAGCAAATCAGTCTGCATAGTGACTGATGAGGACACTGCAGGACCCTCGCACCCAGCGGAAGAGACGGAACCAGAGATCATCACTCGCTCTCTATCCCTGGGTGAGCTATGTGACCTGCAGAGAAAATTCACCCGCCAGACAAATGAGTCCATCCTGACCTGGCTTCTCCGCATCTGGGACGCTGCAGCCAATGACAGCAGCCAATGACACCATTCTGGATGGAAGTGAGGCCAGACAACTGGGATCACTATCCCGGGATGTGGTCATTGACCAGGGGATTGGGAGAACCCAGGAAACTCTCAGCCTCTGGCGGCGACTGCTCGCAAGTGTGAGGGACAGATACCTTTGTAAAGAAGACCTCCAGGAAAATGGAATACCATGGAACAAGGTATCCAATGCCTGAGAAAATTGGCTGTGTTGGAGATAATTTTCGCAGTAAATGAGAGATTTCCTAAGAGTCCAGACTGTGTCCAGTGCACATCACAAATGTGGTTGCGATTTGCACGGCTTGGACCAGAGATGTACTCTCATTACCTGGCAACACTGCAGTGGAGAGAAGGCGAGGACAGGGTGGGCGTCTTAGCCAATAAATTAAGAATTTACGAGGATACGGTCACCGCCCCATTTCATACCCATGTCTCATCCGTGGAAACAAGGTTGGCTGAGCAAGTCCAGGACTTGATTAAAGAGAGTCATAAGAAACTAAAAAAGGAACTTAAGGAAGAAGGCTACCATATTTCACCAAAACCAAGAAGAATCTCTGCCATTAGGAGCCAGCGCTCCCAAGCCAAAGAGAGAGGATACACTCAACGAGGAAACCTCTGGTTTTTTTCTTCAGGAGCATGGAGAAGACATGAGGAAGTGGGATAGAAAACCCACCTCTTCCTTAGCAGCCCGAGTACGTGAACTAAAAAGAACACCTAACACAAAAAGAGTCAATGCTGCTCCAGTCTCTCAAACACAGAGTTACAGACAATATAAGAATAATGATATAACTGATCCTCTTGAAGGAACCTCAAGAACCTATTTACCAGAAGAGAGCAACGTGTACCATGACCAAGAATAGAGGGGCCCTGCCTCTAGCCAGGTAGAGGACAGGGACAATCAGATCTATTAGACCGTGTGGATTCAATAGCCTAGCACATCTGAACCACAAAAATATACAGCTTTAGTTGACACCGGTGCCCAATGTACCCTGATGCCATCAAGATATGTAGGAGAAGAATCAATTTCTATTTCTGGGGTAACAGGAGGATCCCAGCAGCTTACTGTATTAGAGGCTGAAGTGAGTTTAACTGAGAACGGGTGGCAGAAACACCCCATCGTGACTGGTCCAAAGGCCCCATGCATCCTTGGCATAGACTATCTCAGAAATAGATATTTCAAAGACCCAAAAGGACATCGCTGGGCTTTTGGGATAGCTGCTGTAGAGACAGAAGACATCCGGAAACTAAATACCTTGCCTAGTCTCTCAGATTACCCTTCTGCTGTGGGACTGCTGAGAGTTAAAGAACAGCAGATACCAATTGCCATAACAACAGTGCACCGTCGGCAATATCGTACCAGCAGAGACTCTGTAACCCCCATCCATGAGATGATTCGTAAATTAGAGAGCCAAGGGGTGGTCAGCAAGGCCCATTCACCTTTCAACAGCCCTATATGGCCAGTATGCAAGTCCAGTGGGGAATGGAGACTGACGGTGGACTACCGCGGCCTGAATGAGGTTACACCACCACTGAGCGCTGCCATGCCAGACATGTTGGAGCTTCAGTACGAGCTGGAGTCCAAGGCAGCAAAGTGGTATGCGACCATTGATATTGCAAATGCCTTCTTCTCCATTCCTTTGGCAACGGAATGCAAACCTCAGTTTGCCTTCACCTGGAAGGGAGTGCAGTAGACCTAGAACTGACTGCCCCAGGGGTAGAAACACAGTCCCACCATCTGCCATGGACGGATCCAGGCTGCACTGGAAAAGAACGAGGCT
Source organism: Lonchura striata (assembly GCF_050655825.1). NCBI lineage: Eukaryota > Metazoa > Chordata > Aves > Passeriformes > Estrildidae > Lonchura > Lonchura striata. The sequence continues at coordinate 10,947,318 of NC_140741.1, read as the reverse complement.
CCCAAACATCTACAGTATATCGATGACATCATTGTGTGGGGGAACACAGCAGAGGAAGTCTTCGAAAAGAAAGAAAAAATTATCCAGATTTTACTGAAAGCTGGTTTTGCCATTAAACGAAGCAAGGTTAAGGGACCAGCTCAAGAAATTCAGTTTCTAAGAGTCAAGTAGCAAGATGGACGTCGTCAGATCCCGACAGAAATAATCGACAAGATCACCGCTATGTCTCCACCTACCAACAAGAAGGAGACACAAGCTTTCCTAGGTGCCATAGGCTTTTAGAGGATGCACATTCCTGAGTACAGCCAGATTGTGAGCCCTCTCTACCTGGTCACCCGAAAAAAAGAATGATTTCCACTGGGGCCCTGAGCAGCAACAAGCCTTCACTCAGATCAAGCAGGAGATAGCTCATGCTGTAGCCCTTGGCCCAGTTAGGACAGGACCAGAGGTCAAGAACGTACTCTACTCTGCAGCTGGGAACCATGGTTTGTCCTGGAGCCTTTGGCAGAAAGTGCCTGGGGAGACTCGGGGTCGACCACTGAGATTTTAGAGCCGGAGCTACAAAGGCTCTGAAGCAAACTACACTCCCACAGAGAAAGAAATCTTGGCTGCCTATGAAGGAGTTCAAGCTGCCTCAGAAGTAATTGGCACTGAAACACAGCTGCTTCTGGCACCCCGACTACCAATGCTGGGGTAGATGTTTAAAGGAAAGGTTCCTTCTACACATCATGCCACTGATGCCACATGGAGTAAATGGATTGCCCTCATCACTCAGCGTGCCCGTATTAGAAATCCGAATCGCCCTGGGATTCTGGAAATTATAACAAACTGGCCTGAGGGGGAGACTTTTAGATTGTCTTCTGAAGAAGAGGAGCAAGTGGCACGTGCTGAAGAGGCCCCACCATATAATGAGCTACCAGAAACTGAAAGACAATATGCCCTTTTTACGGATGGTTCCTGCCGAATCATAGGCAGTAGCCAAAAATGGAAAGCTGCAGTGTGGAGCCCCACACGACAAGTGGCACAAGCTACTGAGGGACAAAGTGGATCAAGTCAGCTTGCAGAGCTTAAAGCTGTCCAGCTGGCTTTAGATATTGCTGAGCGAGAAAAGTGGTCGAGGCTCTATCTCTACACCGACTCATGGATGGTAGCTAATGCTCTCTGGAGATAGCTAAGTCGCTAAAAAAAGGCTAACTGGCAGCGCAGAGGGAAACCCATCTGGGCCGCCGAGATCTGGCAAGGCATTGCCTCCCGAGTAGAGAAGCTGACCGTGAAAATTCGACACGTGGATGCACACATACCCAAGAGTCGGGCTACTGAGGAGCATCACAACAACAAACAAGTAGACCGAGCTGCCAAAGTGAAAATATCACAAGTAGACCTAGATTGGCAGCATAAAGGAGAACTATTCCTAGCTCGTTGGGCCCATGACGCTTCTGGTCATCAAGGAAGAGACGCAACATACCGATGAACACGAGACCGAGGGGTAGATCTTACTATAGACAGCATCTCACAGGTCATGCACGACTGCGAGACCTGCGCTGCAATCAAACAGGCCAAACGGATGAAGCCTCTGTGGTACGGTAGGCGATAGTTGAAATACAGGTATGGGGAAGCTTGGCAAATTGACTACATCACGCTTCCCCAGACCCGACAAGGCAAGCACTATGTACTGACCATGGTAGAAGCAACCACAGGATGGCTGGAAACCTACCCTGTGCCTTATGCCACTGCCCAGAACACCATCTTAGGCCTAGAAAAACAGGTCTTATAGAGACACGGCACCCCTGAGAGAATTGAGTCAGACAATAGAACACATTTCAAGAATGGCCTCATCAACACCTGGGCCAGAGAACATGGGATTGAGTGGATATATCATATCCCATATCATGCTCCAGCTGCCGGGAAAGTTGAACGATGTAATGGACTGCTTAAAACCACCCTAAAGGCACTTAGTGGGGGAACTTTCAAGAATTGAGAACTGAACTTAGCAAAAGCTACCTGCATAGTCAACACCCGAGGGTCCATCAATCAAGCTGGTCCTGCCCAATCTGAACCCTTGCAGACAGTAGATAGAGATAAAGTCCCTGTGGTACATATGAAAGGTATTTTAGGAAAGACTGTTTAGATTAATCCCACCCCAGGCAAAGACAAACCCATCCGTGGGATTGTTTTTGCTCAAAGACCCGGTTATACTTGGTGGGTAATGCAGAAGGATGGGCAAACCCATTGTGTACCACAGGGAAACTTGGTCTTAAGTGAGAACTATGTGTAAGGTTTCATCACGAAGAAGATGGAAATAGGAAAAAGGGGTGGATAATGTCCAAGTTTTAAAAAAAAAACGTTTTCCAATTCCCATCTGAGTAGAAGTTGCCTTGGGGCAGTTTTCCTTATCTGTTGTTAATGGCCCCATCAATGCCTGAGAGATAACACCGTCCAGGAGGAGGAGGTGATTAAGGACACACCTTGTGACTCATAATGACCCATTGTGAAATGCTCTGCCCAAGGAGAGGAGCAAGGCATTCCCACCTGGATAAAACTGGAGATTTCTACACAGAGGAGAGCCTTTCCACAAGTTCTCTGAGAAGACACAGCAACTACATCTGCCATCCCAAGAAGACTGCAGCTACTCCAATTCAGACTGCTACCAGCACGCTGGCCAGGTTGTATTCTGACTTTGTCAGTAGCCTTTCCCTTTGTATTATTACATGTATTTTTGTCCTTTTCCCAATAAATTGTATTTCTGACTTAGAGTCTCTCACTGGTTTTGCTTTCAAACCAGGACAGTCTCTTTCTCCAGGCAGCACTGACAGAACCAGAGGACACAGCCTCAAGCTGAATCAAGGGAAATACAGGTTGGATATTAGGAAAAAGCTTTTTACAGAAAGAGTGATAAAGTTCTGGAATGGGCTGCCCAGGGAGGTGGTGGAGTCACCATCCCTGGATGTGTTTAAACAAAGCCTGGATGTGGCACTGGGTTCCAGGGTTTAGTTGAGGTGTTGGGTCTGGGTTGGACTTGATGATCTTGAAGATCTCTTTGAATCCAGTAATTCTGTGAATTCTGTGTATGTGTGAATTCTGTGTCTGTGACTCAGTGTGTACCTGGGACAGTACTGACAGATAAGGATCAAGGGCTGTACCAGGACAGGAAGCTTTTGCTTCCCACCTTTACCTGGACACCAGGGATGCAGCAGACTTCATTGAGAAGTGGATCTGCTCTGCATATTGTTCTGCTCTTCTGTTCCTTTCTCCTGTAACAGCTGTAGTGCAAGAAGTACATGTCAGTAAGCAGCACAGAGGTGACAGTCTTGAGGGTCTAATGACACAAATGTGCAGTCTAGGCTGGCAGGTTAACCTGCTGTGCGTGGTGTGTTTAATGAACAAAGAGCAAGGCAGAGGTTGAGCAAGATCTGAACAACTTGCATCATGTATGGATGCTGAAAAACTATAGCATTCTTGGAAAATTGCAGAGCAAGAATTCTTAAATTAGGCTTAAAGTGCTCTCTATATATGTTCTATATACAATATATATAATGATACTATGTGTATATATAGATTCTAGCTAGCAAACAAAAATGGAGTATAAAAATGTCAAAACTGCAAAAGAAAGAGGCATTGTGCTTACTATATTTGTGCTTTATGATTTAATTTAGGAGAAAAAGGGAGGAGGAAGAATTCCAGTTTTAGAGAATAAGAACTGAATTTTCATGACCTTTTTCCCTCCTGAAGTTGTATTTAATTTTGCTATTTGGAAAAGTAGTTGAAGAAAAAGGCAGGAGGAATATTCCATCTTGCACAAATACGGACAGAAAACAGAAGCCTCCTCCAGGCAAGTAGTCTCAGGAGATGGAGTAAATTGCCAGTCATCCATCTCTCTTTTCTGGATTACATGATATATTGGAGCAGTTAAGAGAGGAATCTACTGCTTAAATGCAATCAATAATTTGCTTTTGTTGCTATATTTTTCTTATTACAACTTGGAGGTCATGGCTGTAGTCAGGAGCTTACGCCGACACTTTGCTGAGATGCTTTATTTTCAAAATCTAATATTTAAAGGGAGGGTAAGGAACACTTTCAAGTGTCAGCTGAATGGCAGAAATTATGTCTGAAGTCCAATAATTGTAATGCCTTTTAACCCAAAACAAATTATGAACCTGCATTAGGAAGCGTTTGCCACCAAACTGTGTTTGCTGATTTGGGAGCTGGTGATGCTGGACACAAAATCCTGCTTTGTGAAATCTCTGCTTTTGGCAGAGATTTATTTCTGGCAGAGGCTCAGCAGGAGAGTGGCAGGATTTGAGGCTTCAGATGTGGAAGGACTTAACATTGTGACAGCCCATAAACTATACTTTTAAATATCTAGAAAAGAGATGGGATCTCATCCTTTCTCAGATGCAAAGGTTATCACATACCATGGGAAAAATCTAGCAGTTTGGTACAGCTTTTTTTTTTTTTTCTTCTGCTCTTCTCTCAAAATGGAGTTTCTTCAGATTTGCATTTTTTTCTGAGTAATGTTTAAATAATATATTTTTCATAGGTATATGGACAGACTGTATGGGGAGGTAGGAGGGAGGTGGGTGTCTGCTGCATTTAAAAAGCTGTCTTATATAATGCAGAAAAAAAATTAAAGCATGAGGAAATGTATCATGTCTTTGTTACAAAAAATTTATCTGCTGTTGTTTGGATCTGATGTATCAGGAAAATGTGCTCTGGAGAACAAATTAGAAGCTTGGTGCTTGTGCTGGGCTGTTTTGTTCCAGGACTGGCCTTGGAAAAAGCAGAAGAAGCATCATTGCAGAGCCTGTATTTTCAGCTTTGGAAATTACTTCCTGACTATGAAACATGTCTGCACTGTTGGATTTTGAAACCAGTTCTTATTTTTTTTTCTCTTTCCCTGATAATCAGTCTTGTGGAGAAGTGCATACAGGTCTGTAGCTCCAGCTCTCCTGGCTCTTCAACAATCTGCAGGACTTCTGTCCAAGTTTTGTTTTCAGAGGAGTAATGATTTCTTGGATTGTTTTGCTTTAAGTGATTTGTTTTCTGTGGCTTGAAAAATTTTATTATCTTTTAAAAGGAAAGGCAGAAAGCATAAATCCTAGGAAAGAGCAGCTGCTCCCTTTTGGAGCACGAAGTACTGATGAAGGGGATCAGCTAAGCAGTGCTCCTCGTGTAAACACCAACATTTAGGTTTCCGTGGCTTGCAATTACAGCTTAAATGGGCTGCTCTGCAGGCAAAAATCTAATTAAACCTAATTAGTCAGTAATTTATGTTTCACATCCTATATACACCCCAGTTCCCTGTCACTACTGGAAATCCACAAAGAGCTGGACAACAGAGGAGGTAACCACTGACCTCATACTGAAGCCATTCCTTCTCTGCTTCTGAGGTCATACCAAACATCACCCCTCATGAAAACTGGTGTTCATCTAAAGAAGTTTGACCAGAGTCAAAACATTTTTGGTTTTTATTTTGCTGTCAGCCTTGGCTGAGAGTGGCCAAGAAGTTTCAGCTGTTTCAGGGGAAGGTATCTGGGGGGTGGCAGCAGGAGGGGTTCCACATGATGAAGTTTATTTTGCTAAAATACTGCCAATGCATAGTCAGGGAAGGTGATATGCCAGATATTTTGTATTGATTACTCTGTTATAAGTAACTAGTGTTTCCAGCCAAGAATACCTAGTTGACACATGAGCCAATCTGGGTAATTTTTTTAGCTGCTGTGCCTTGTAGTTTGACATGTGTGGGAGCATGCAGTACTTCCAAGGATGCTCATTAATTGTGGATTAGCACATATTTATAATTGTCTTAATTACTTCCTTGATTGAATGTGAAATGAATAACATACACTATAGCATTCATGTAAAATACATTAATTAAAGAACAGGATCATAGGATCTTTGGGAAGAAGTTTGACACTTCCCAGCAGGAGGATAACTGAAAGAATAAATTTATTTTATTTGATACAGACATCATTACTTGCTGTATCATACAGATACATCATTACTTGCTGCTACAGTAGGTACAAATTTCCTTTGACATCCCCACTGAAATTTAATCACCTTCCCTCCCTCTGTTTTCTGATAAAATTGGTAAAATTACATTAAGTTAAAAAGAACAAAAGGAACACATGACCACAGCAAAGAGGCAAAACAGATTTCAAAGTAGATAGCATATTTTGTGCTGCTTAAATGCTGCTGGACTCCATAGGAGCCCAGTATTGGATACAGTCTAAGTCTTCTTATCTAAATTATTTTATTAGAAATAGGAGCAAAATATTTTCTAACTGCTTTCAAAGAGAAGTTGTGGTCTGAATTCTTAGACATACTTTGTTGTTGAGGGATGTGCTGGTTTTTGGGGGAGGTAGCAAAGGGCATTGGAAGGGTTTCCTGAATAGAACACATGCAGGATAGAAGAATCTGTTCATCTGCCTCAGTTTAACCTCTTTCGCTTCAGATTTGCTTAGCCTACTACTCTAGTGACTAGTCACTACTTGAGGTTTGGGGTGTGGGTTGATGGGGTTTTAGGGTTATTTTTTTAAACTGCAAACAGTGTAAAGTTTTACAGTGAATGTAAGTATAGCATGAAGTCAGAGGGTGCAAAACAAATGCTTTTAAACTGAGCTGGCACACTCTTAATTTTAAGATTAAAGGGTTCTTGTAGTATGGTATTGTTGCTTCCTTCCTGATTTACCAAACTCAACCTGTTTTGGGAAGGATTGATTTTGACAGTACACTTGTGCAGACACAAGTGAGCTGGCTTTGGTCCTGGGAGCAGTTCAGCCTGTACTGAATCAAACATCCTCAATTACATATCCAATTTCTCAGCTCACCTGGCTTGTCTGCTTCCAGCAATGAAGAGCTCTTCCCTGGTTAGCTTTGGTGTCTCTGTACTTCACTACATCACTCCATAAGCATCACTGTTAAGGTATTCAGCATCTGTTTTATGTCAAGTGTCAGTGGACTTGATGATCTGTATCTGCTCAGCTATTTACTTGCCTTTTGTGTTTTCATTTTCTTCCCCCTTCACATGGACACTTGGAAAAGGAATAGCAATACACGTGTGAGGAATATATGGATAGTGGATATAGATCATAGAAGACAGACCAAACTCTGTCTCAAAAGCAAACAAAACACCCATCCCAACACAGCTACGAGGAACCTGCACATCCCTAAACACCCTGTGCAGAAGAGTGCAGGGGGCAGATTGCTTCCCTGCTGTCCTGTGGTGTCAACTACTGCCTGAGCACCACCTAAACATCCAGCTCAGCTCACAGGTGCGAGGCTTCCTCCAAAAGTGCTCCTGGCCCAGCTCTGCCTTCTCCTTCTGCTTTCTCTTGCATGGATACAAAAAGCCTTCTGAAGGAGTGAACCAGATTTAATCCTACCCATAAACTCTTCTCAGCACTGCCTCCATAGCCAGCTGCAGGGTGTTCATCAGCGATGAAGCTGTGGGAGCAGAAAAAAAGCTGCCTTTGATTTACCAGTCTCAGCTGACGTAGCAAGATGACAGGAAAATCATTCAAAGATCTGCTAACTGACCAGAACTGCTGAGTTTTTAGCAAAGTAGGACTGGTATGATGTTGTTCTGGCACTGCTCCTTTTCCCGTGGTAGATGTGCTGTAACCCTTTTTGGAAAGTGTCTGTGTTTTGCATGTCAGTGTGCTCTAATCAAGTGTTAGGTAAATGGAGACACAAAAGACTTAGTCATTGCTTCAGTACCTATCTCAAAAAGCTCAGTTCCAGCTGCACGCACAAACACTTTGCTTGTACATAAATCCCCTTTCTGTAACAGAATTTGTGAAGCACAAAATCATTTTCCCTGGGATATTTGTTTGGATTATTTTTTTCCCTGCATTATTTCAGAGCGGGAGAAGTGCCAAAGAGTTTGTGTGCCTGGATGTGTATGAGTCAGTGGCTGAATTCATGTTTTATTCATCCCTTCATTTTCAGAGTGGGGATACTGTGGCACCCAGCAGGCATGACTCAGGTGAATCTGTGCCACTGTCCAAGCACTCTGGTTGTTCTTTTGTCCCACCTGAGTGCCCTTCTTTTTGAAGCCAATGTGTAGCTCGATTTTTAGAACATTTAAGCTATTTGCTGACCTTGCTGCCTCCAAGAAACAAAAACCAAAAAAAGAAAATACCAAAACAACCAAATCCACCTCCCAGCCTCCCCTCTGAATTAGAAAGGAGCCAAGACCAAAGAAGATAATGTTGAGAGGGGACACACTGCTTTGCAGAGGAAACTGTATAGAAATGGAAGAGCAAAATTTGAAAAAAAAAAAAAAAAAAAAAGGTATCTCCCTGTCTCTTCTTTCTGCCAGTTCAGGATTCATCTGTGTGGGTTCTCCTGTGTCACTCTCCAGTCAAACAGCAGTGGAAGTGAGCGGTGCTGCTGTCAGATGTCTTCCACCACCTTCTTATTCTCTTACATTGAATTTAAATATTTTGAAAGTTAATACACTTAAATTCACACACAGATTTTAACAAGAAACCCAGAGTTGTGTGTTTCAGTGTAAACCATTAGAATGCCAAGTAACTGAGGTTAAATTTTTGAATGCTTGTTTATGCCAACAATTTATAAGAGTGGAGGAAATAAACCTTTCTGAGCAGCTTTCCTAAGAGAAAGTGTGACTTAAGCCAACAGAAATGTGCAAATACATAGCTTAGTGCCAAAACTGCCTTACATTAATTGGATTTATTATACACCAGACAGAAAGAAATTCAAACACTCACTTCAGGCTGCATTCTGTGTTGAGATTTGAGTAGAGGGGTGTTGTGTGCAATCTGTGCGAGATAAACTGCTTGGGAAATTAAACTTTGGAAGAACTGTCCCACCCGTGGCATTTTTTTGCTGTCGGGCTCATGGCATTTTTTTGCTGTCGGGCTTTAGAGTGTGGGTGAACTTTGTGAACCCTGACATTGCCACTCTGCTCAGTGTCACAGCTACAGCATGTCGAGCTCCTAACAAAATAAACCTCCCACCGGAAACAACTTCGCTCTGAAGTTCACAAGCTTGCTCTAGTCTTGGTTTTAAAAGAGCAGTGTCATATATCAAATACACTGAAAAGTTATTTCAAGCTACTTTCCTATGATAAAGCACTATGGTTTGGCCACTGCTGTAAGTGCAGATGTATTCATTGCATTCCAGGCTTTGCCAGCACTTTATTTTATTTATGGCTTGCTCCGTTCTGCTTTATTTTTAATAAGTGTTGGTAAAATCTGTCACATTGCTCCATGCTAAAGACTTCAACACAGTGGTAAATTAAATTTAAAACTTTTCACAATGATGTATGTGCTAGATTGAATGGCACAGTGTGAGGAATTTTAGAAAGAATTTGAGATGGGACTTGTGAATTGTTTTTGATGATACAGTTTATTTTTCTTATCTTTTATATAAGCAAGAAGGGGGAGTTTGGCTCACATCATTACAGTATAGTTCAGAAGGTTCTAAAATCCTTAGTTATAAGACTTTCTAAAGATGTATTAACTAATAATTAACATTGCTAACAAGGATATTTATTTTTTTAATATTTTTTCTTGTAGACTTATACTACAGCATAAGATTTAATTAATCATATGACACACAAACTTACAGTAGTACATTCCAAACTCCTTCTTTACATCTATTACTACTTTTATTTTATATCTTAAACTCTAAAACGCTAAACTTTCTTCTACTTAACATGTCACTGCTTTAAACTATAAATCCACATTCTCACTTCCAGCACTTTAGTTTAGAAGCCTTTTCCAAGGTCTCAAATCAAATCCTGTGTTTAATTCTAAGCTTTAGCTTACAAGCCCAAAGTTCTGAGAGTTCCCTACACTTCAGATTCCAACAGCACAGCAGAGAACTCGGGGGTTAGCAAAAAGGCAGGTTCACAAATGTGAATTAGCTACCCTTTATCAGAAATAATTTTCTTCTGATGAAATCAGAAAGTAAAAACAGTAAAATGACAAAGCTCAGGTGCAAGTCCAGTGTTTTTCTAGATCAGCTGGCACTGGATACACTGACAGAGCTGTGCTTGCAATGGTCCCATTTGGCAGGATGCTTGACTGTAAGCACAGCTGCAGTTTGTAGTCTGCATGTGGCTTCTTGTGGTTCGCTATTTCCCCTGAAATTCTTTCTGGCTTGTTGTGGTGATAGTGAAAATGTGACCAAAGTGCGTTCTCTCAAAATAATTACAATTGTACACACCTCTGCTTAGATTCTGAAAGCTACTGTAAAGGTAAAGCTCCCTAGTATGAGAAACAAATTTAGTCATATCATTATGAAGTAACAGTAATGAAGTAGACACCTGCTTAACTTGCTTGATGGGAACCTATGTTTCTTATTTTTATCTCTTTTTTGAGAGGGTAAGATCATGCTGTCTCAGTGATCCACAACTTTGCAAGGCTGTTATGGCTGTCATGTAATCAAATGACTAATTTTTTACCATTGCTGATCCTAGTACAGAGATTTTATCTGGAGCCTTTGTAATTTCTGTTCTTCCCAGGACATTAACACCTTTGCATGTTCAGCCTAGTGGAAATATTTAATTCACTTGCACAATAATGAGCTATAAAAATGTGAGTGTAGCGCCTGCATTGGAAACCTTTGGTCGAGCTTCTGACTGTGATTTATGCTGCTATTGTAAAATCTGTGGAAATGCCCCCAGATGAAGATACTCAGCCTGCAGAGGAGGGCAGTGAGGGCTCCACAGGACCCTCTCACATTCTCAGTAAGCACTCTGCTCTCAGCTCCACGAGTGGGATGGATAAAAGGGCACCTTGTAAGAGCTTTAGCCCTCAGTGCATGGGGCTGGGATTTCCTTATTCTGCCTTCCCTGGTCTGCAGTGGCTGCCAGGATTGTGTCCAGGCCACATTCTTTCCACTGCCAGGGGTGTTTGCTGCACTATCAGCTGTGAATGGGGGAACAGAGCCCTCAGCAAGGGGCTGGCACACAGAGGCAGAGGAATCATCTCGACTGGCCTGACCACATACATGTCCCTGGGTCTGTATTCATTTTTTTGATTAACAACTGAATATTGAATTCAGGAGCCTGAAGTATTTTCAAAAGCCTTTCAGTTCAGCTTAACTTTGGTGTAGAGAAGTCCTTCAGTGCAGCCAGTCACCTGCCAGCCTGCTGTGCTGGTTTGGCTCGCTCAGTTCCAGTCTCCAAACAGAAATATGGAAGGATCCCCAGAAGAGAAGAGGGCAGTGAGGGGCCAAGGGACTTCCATGAGCCCTGAGTATTGACTTCAACTACACAAGTAGTTGGAACAGCAGAGGAATTGGCTCAAAGAAATTTTCAGAGGTACCCAGCAGGGGAAGAGACAGCACTGATCAGAGAGATGACTGGCTTGGAGAGCAAAACAACGCAACTGGAAAACAGGACATAGCATTAGGAAACGCTCCCCATGCAAGAACAAACAAATATTTGTACAGGGGAATCTGCAAGTGGCACTGCTTTCCTCCCACACTATGTAGGGTTGCCAAAGTGATGGGATCCCTCTGAGTAAGGCACATTTAATGTATGCATAGTGGATATCAGTGTCTGAATGGTCCTCACAAACCTTGAAAATTAGGTAAATTTCACAATCCTGAATTTTTGGCTGTCTGTTCATAATGTGAATAAGAAGCTGAAAGTTCATTGGAGTCAACTGGTAAGACTTTCCTGGGAATGTCTCTACAGACATTTCTTTTCTTAGCTGAGGAGCTCCAGGATCTGCAGCAGCTTCAGGGAGCAAAACACACACTTGTCATACAGACACAGGGAGGACAACTTTCTTTTGAGTGTGTGATTGCAATGGATGGAGAGGCATCTTGCTGATTTTGGAGATAACACAGTCCTCAGCATCACCATTTAGGTGTAGGAGTTGTATTTGTTATGAGTTCATTGAAATATTACCCTGGGACCAGTGAAAGAAGGCATAAAAATTTCTTATTTATTGCTGAACTTTATAAGCTTTAATGGAAAATCCTCGAAGCAGAATCGCTGAGTGGGACTTAGTTGTGAACTCTGAAAATTGTTTCTGTTTAAAACAGACATGATGTGATGCAGACCTGAGAGACAGGAGAATTCAGAAAATCTCTCTCCCCTGTCATGTGTGTAGCTTTAAGTTCATTCTCCTACATCTTCAAGTTAATTTCTCTTAATAGCTTAATACCTATAAAATTATGGAAGGATGGTTTTATTGTTTATGCATTTTATGAAGTCAATAAATAAACCTTAAGCAGAAGTGATTAAACCTGAAATGGCAGCAGGGAATAGCTGTATCTCTTCTCCGTCCTCTGATTCATTCCTAAGTCAGGATTTACGACTAACTCAATTAAATACACACTTTCTGCATAATTGCCCATTTGCTAGCAGAAAGTAGTCAGTTGTCAGGGATTTTGTTCATTTCTGGGTTGGCTGCCTGAGAACATAAGGAATTGGGAAGAAACTGTGGAATTACCCATAAATTTTCTTAATTGAATTGAGCATGAGCTTTCAAGCTTAAGATGTGAGCAAGGAAAACTTTACAGTTTCCAGGCAGAGCTGTCTCCTCGCAGTTATTTACACAGAGCTGCTTTGACTTGCTGTTAAAAAATTACACTGGGGCAGAGATTAGGAATTCAAAGAGCAGTTTTGTAAGGAAAATACCTCAGTTTCATTCAGTAAGAGGAGATGTATTAAAGGAGGGAGAGAAGGGGGGCAATGAGCAGGGCAAAGAAAAAGTCAGGCACTATTACTTCAGGCAGGTTTGAATATTCAGTCAGGGAAACCTTGACCCAGCAGAGCCTTTAGAATGTACTTTTTTATAATACTTTGGTGAGACAAGTGAGAGCACATGGCCCTAGATGCCTCCTCCCTCCATCCTTCTCTCCTCATCACCACTCATCTGGTGTGGTTCTAATATTTTTGAGGTGTACAGTTGAGGGGATTGTGTTTCTGTCACAAAGCTACTGTAAAATTTCTAATCCCTTGTTAAAAGTGACTCATGAACTCCTTTTTTCAGGCTTTAAATGTGCCTTATGGAGGACATGTCCATCCTTTTAAAGTTTGTGCTGAAGCAGTGCTCTGCTGCCCTTTGCTGCATTTTGATATGAATTGTTAACTGAGATCAGAAATAACTAAGGAGATCTCTGATAAAAGGAAAATGTTCTTTAATGCAAAAAGATGCCTGCTTTTTCTGCATGCACACGTGTTCATAGCATTATTTTAGCTCATCACAAATAAGGTAACTTACATTATTGACTTAAAATATTGCTGTTTTTAATGAAAATGCAGCAAATTGTTCTGTGCCAAATGGCATGTAATATTTAGGAGCAATATTATGCCTTCTATTAAATATAATTTAAAATTAGTACCTGCAGCTTATAATATACCCATAGGATCTGCACATCTGTCCTAGGGTGACTTTGTGATGTTGAATTGTATTTTTGTTTGCTTTTTTACTCTAAAAATAGATTTTGTACTTTTAAGACTAATTTTAAGTATAAAGAAAGGGGAAAAAACAAAGTGTAGGGCTAGTTGTACATCTTTTGGTCTTGCCACCATGAAATGTTGGTGTGAGGTTTTATTTAAACTAGCACAGAATTTCTTTCAGCGTGTTCCAGATCAGCGTGCAAGAAGTGTAGCCAGAGCAGCCAAATGAGTGGTGTGTATTCCACAGCCTTCAGTGCTGGAAATTTTGCGTCTCTCCCTATAGTGTATGCTGAGAAATTCATTCCTCACGTTCAGATGTCCAGCACCTGACAGTGACAGGGCAGAGGGAGAGAGGGGGATGCAGTGCTCCTTGTGTGATGCTTGGCAGTGCTCTCTGAACCCTGGCTGCCAGGGCTGCTCAGCAGGGTAAAACAGAGGCAAGGGGGTGAATTTTGCTGCACTGCTGGCACAGAATTCCTGGCTCTGGGCTGAGGTTTTCAGTAGCACCAGCCTGAAGCGCGCACACACCATGGAACTCTGCATTCCTCCCCCTCCCGCCCAAGGCTTTTGCTTTTTTGGGGGAGGTGGTTGTTGTTTTTCTGTGCCTGCTGACGTCAACAAAATTGCCAGATGGCATGTCAATGCTTTGCAAAGAGACAGGAGCCTTTTATTACCAGGGTCACGTGGATCCCATTCATTTGCAGTCCCAGAAGTGGTCTAAAGCTTTTGCTCACTCTATAGGCAAAGAGTGCTCTGCAACTTCCAGGGACCTAGAGAGCCTTCTGTGGGATATTGTCACCTTGGGAATCCTTTAAGGGATGCGGGGATGAAGGCTTCACTTCATGTTCATTTGGCTAATGTGGAAATACCGAAAGTCTCTAGACGGTTGTGCTTTGCAAGAGGTTTTGTCGGTTTCTTTTTAAACAGCAAGGGAATACTTTTGTGAATTTAAGGCAATAAACAGACTTAGAGTTTAGCTCTGTAAGAGGGTTGCTTACACTCTCTCAGTCCCAGGTGACTCAGTAGATTGTGGAGCAAACATGCAAGTCCAACAGTGTGATGAACACCAGCAGAGAAGAGGAGCTGTCAGGGTTTACATTTTGAAGGTTTCAGGCTCTACCACTAGAGCTGGGCTGTGATCGGTACATTGAAATGGAACAGAGTCCCTTTATACCCCTAAACAGATGACTGGCAGCTCAGTACCAGATGCACAAGATTAAACCAATTTACTTTGCTGTGCTTGAGCCATCTCCACAGCAGCTGGGCAGGTGACACAGCAGAGTTTGAAGGCCAGAACAATCTCTTACTGATGTAGTGACTCCAATATCAGCCCTTGTCTGGCAGCTAACCCAGAAGAGAGGGAGCTTTTGATTGAATTTTCAATGGACCTTGGAGAAGTGAACCTGGATAAACCTGCAAGGCTCACAGGAGAACATGTGAATATTGGAGAAGGGAAAGCCACACTTAATTTTAGGTAGTTTAAAGACTTCTGCTTCTTGTAGATTAATTGATCTTTAGAGTAGCTTCTCAGGTTAAATGTATTTCTGTCTGAGAAGGAAAATGGGAGCATCTTTTATTTTTTCATGAAGGAAATGCAAACTATCTTTGTTGGAGCACACGGACACTGTGGTGATGCAGAAAGGAGGCTAAGTAATCTGGTTTTGACATCTACATCACAATTTGAAACTGAAACTCCCCTAAACTTATCTGAGATTACCATAGGCTCCAGAATGAAGCTCACAAATCAGGTCTTAATTTATTACGCTTTTATTTTTTACCAGTTTCAGCTTTCAGATGTGCCCCTTTGATGCCTCCTTGCTCAGAGTACACTGCAGTGACAAAGGTGTGTAAATTCCCAAGGGCCATATGTCTGGAATAAAAAAAAAAAATGGGCAGCATAACCCTATGATCTTTCCAAGTGTGAATATTTCATTCCTTAACAAAGTGTTATTGAAAGGCACTTGGAAATGCAGCATCACAAACTCCCCTTTCCTGCTTGATAAGCCATGTGTTAATATTGCTTGCCCTTGTTTACCAAATTCCCAGCTGTATGACATGCACTAAGGTCTGGTGATTTATCATGCTATTCTGTGTATGTTAAGCATTGCTGCAATTCACACGATGTTAAGTGGTCAAGAAGAGCACACAAATAGATTTTTTGGACTCTTCAAATTTGGTGCCATTATATCCTTGACTAGGAAGTGGAGAAATAATGTTAAACTGGCTCAGAGCAGACTGGGTGATGTTGCTGAGTCTGAGGAGTAATAACCAACTTGACCCTGCTTTCATAACTCCATATTTCAACTGGGGGAAGAAAATGCAGAGTTTCCTTAGGGCCGGCATCTCAGGGAAAGTCATTGCTCATGCTGTGCTCCCATACCTAATTTAATTTCACCGGGGAGCAGCAATCGGCGTTCACGTCGTGATTCACAGATCATGGAGCAGGAAACAGCCTGTCAACTTCTAGCGAGCTGGAAGGGGGGAAGAGTTGCTCAGAGAAAAAACAAAAAGTCTGTTTTGTGAGGGAATTCAGCTCATGAGCACAGCAGGCAGACTTCAGTTCTGCTGTTGACTCCTGGTGAAGTCAGAGGAGTCACTCTGCAAGATTAATTTGCCCCTCAGTTTTTCAATTTGTAAGGTCTTGAGTGCAGAGGAGTCCTGTGGTGGATTAAACACAAAGCAAACAAGCAAAAAAGAAATATCATTCTTTCTCATCAAGAACCAGAGGCTTTTGAGACTTCAATTTGAACGTGCCCTTTCCATCCCAAATGAGCTGTTTTCCACAGCCTGACATCAGTTTGTACCCAACTGAGGACAGGAAAATGTGAATACTTTGCATCTTTTTGCAATTCACATCAATAACTGAAAGAAAGCATATTTACACTAGCATGCACATGGAAACATTGCTTTTTGTGTGTATGTGTGTCATGGTTTGACACTGGCACAATGCCAGTGCCCCCATGAAAATGTGATCCCTACCTTGAATGCTGTGAAGTGGAATCTAGAATAGAGCAAAGCAGGCCCAAGCTTAATAACAGGAAAAAACCTTTATTAAACTACCACTACAAAAGAAAAGAGAAAACTAAAGAAGGGAAAAAAAACCACACAAAGATCCAAATGAAAACCTTGCATTCCTCCCCCCCACCACCCAACTCCAACAAATCACAGTGAGACACAATCTGGACCCCAATCAGGTTTCCACCCTCCAAACAACCGATACTCAGTCCATCGAGGGAACAGAGTCTCTCCTGTGCCACAGACCCCCCAAGAAACACAGCTCCACATCCTGTGTTTCCATGTCACACATGGCACCGCCCAGAGAAAAAGTTTGCCATGGTGACCCTTCTCCTTTCCATGCACAGTGCTCTCACCACCAATGCATGGATGGTCAGACTGCCTTTAGGATTTTTCCTTTCAAGGATGCCCTGCCAAGAGGGGAGAAAACAACAGTTCAGTTTTTCATTGTTTGGGACCACAGTCCCCCCCCATCTTCCCCTGGGGCCGAGGGCTCAAGAACAGAGATCTTCTTCTCTTCTCTTTCCTTTCCAGGGCAAGGGGGCGCCACCACAAACCCCCTAACCTTTTCTCCATTCACTCCACTTTTGTCTTTTTCCCAGGTGAAGCAGGTCTCTTGACTCACTGGCATCCTCCCAAAACACAGTCCCTCTTGACGGAGAAGATTTGGTTCAGGTTGTGGCTAACACGGAAAAGTCCAGCCAAAAGCCACTCCTTGTCCCCCTCCCATCCAGAATTCCTCCTTCCAACATCCCATCCCAGGGTCCAAGGTGTCCCTCTTCCTCTCTTTCAAACTGAGGAGGGGAAAAGAAAATTCACAAAGCTTTCATTTCTCAAGGAAGGGTTAAAAGTCCGAACTCCCAGGATGGCTCGATGCCCGGACATCCAGCAACTCCCACACAACTGGGCACCTTGCAGCAGCTCCCCCCGCTCCTCCTTCCTTGCAGCTTTCTCTCTCCCTCTCGGGAGAGGAACTCTGGGGGGGGGAAATGGAGACATCCCAGATTTCTTCCACCCTTCCATCTGCAGGGGCCAGCCCGGTTCTAGTCCTTTCACCACCCTTGGGGCTTTCGGACTACCTTTCTCAGGCCATGGGGCTTCCCCTCCCCCACCCAGCTCGTGGCTGGGCGGGGGGAAGGTCTGCACTGCACGCTGACTGGAACCAAAGAGAGCGAGTTCCCCTGGGAATTCTGCTTTTAACCCTCTGTGTTCTCAGAGGCGTGTCTACTTTCAATTGGTCAATATCTAAATTGACCTCTTCCTTCCGGAAAAAATTATCTTTCCGTGTCAAACCACGACAATGTGCCTTGATGTTTCTTTATTAGAATTTTAATGTGCTTTCATTTTCTGTCTTCCATTATTATTTGTATCTGGATATTCTCAACAGCTCTTTTTTGGGGAAAAAAAGTGCAATAAACTTCAACCAAATTCAGAAAATACTTTCACAACTGCAGGTAGAGTTTAGCACCTCCAGCTGCTCTGATAACAGACAGAAACAGAACATGGGGAGAAGAGAGAGGCATGTCTATGTTAACCTTACGTGTTGGAGTTATTTCTCTGAAAGAAATTCCAGTTTCTTAATACAGTTGTCAACCACTGCATGTGTTGCTGGGGATTTTCGTGTTCCTAGAGAGACTTTTGTAATCTTTCTGCTATGGAATATTTTAGTATGAGAGTCAGTTCAAAATGTTATGAGGCTCCCTCCACCTCCCACAGATGCAGTC
The DNA here is from genome assembly GCF_050655825.1 of Lonchura striata. Lineage (NCBI taxonomy): Eukaryota > Metazoa > Chordata > Aves > Passeriformes > Estrildidae > Lonchura > Lonchura striata. Next base: position 10,929,192 of record NC_140741.1, on the reverse strand, counting down.
ATTTCTTTCTTGTTTGTACAAGATTTGCAAGATCATTGGAAAGAATGTGAACAGCGAGAGATTACTGGGCTAATATATAAAAAATAACATAGATTAAGATCTTTTTCCTCCCAAATCGATGATGGCATTTCATGGGCACAGCAGAGTTACAGTCCTGGTTTGAAGGAAGAGTAGTGCCATCTGGTGATCCCCGGGAAAGGCTTTTCTGCACCTAAAGCTGCAGGATCATAAAGAGTGTGTGAAAAGTTCTGCTCAGTTGTACCATGGCTGCTGCCTCACACCCCTTCCTGAGGTACTGACTCACTTGGAGTGGTCACCTGGCACCAGGTGGCCTGGGTGGTGTGCTCATTTGTGGAAGTATTGGTGCTCTCTAGCCTGGAATAGCTGTTCAGACTAGGTCTTCTGTAATGTTCTCACTCCCATGCCCTTCTCCTGGTCTGGTTTTCACTGCTGCAGCTGGATGTCCTCACATCTGTGCTGCCTGACCCTTCCACCTTTCGCTGTGCCGCTGACCCCGTGAGACACTGGTGGGCAGGCAGAAACTCTCAGAGGAAGGACATTTTGGGTTCCCTTGGTCCATCCCCTGGGAGCTCCCAGTCCATGTGGGTCGGTTCCTGAGTGAGGCTGAGGCTGGGTTCCAGCACAAGCCCTGCTCTCTGCTCTCCTCCCTCCTCCTGTCCTGTCAGTGACAAGGGGCTGGCTGCAGATCCTCTGGAGCCTTGTGGGCTTTTCCATGGCTGTCAGCTTGATGCAGGGAGAAAAGCTTGTCCTGTGTCAAAGGTGGGTTCATAAATTGCTTATACAGGGCTAAATGAACCTCATTTTATAAGCATAAATCGTTACTGTGTGTGGTTAGAAGCCTGCCCATGGACAGGGTTTGTTTAAAATAATTTATTTTGTGCACTTGGTGGAACGTTCTTTGGGTGGTTTGCATTTAGGCTGGTCACATATGCAAGCCCTTAGTGCAGGCCCTATATTTTATGTAGGGTCAGAACATGGTTTTATCTTACTTGACTGGTTTCAAAGTATACCCAAACCCACACAAATCAGGTTTCAGAGTTGAGTGTGAAGTCCTATTTGTAACTTGTCTGTTTGTTTGTAGGTGGCATGGGCTTATAGGGCTGTCTTTATACACAAAACATGAAACGGTCTTTAGAGACAGTTTTTGGTTTGTATTTTCTTCTCTGGTTAAAAAAACAGTCAACTAAATGTTCATTCATTTCCTTCCAATCAGTTCCCCTTCCCTAATTTAAACTAAGACATTAACATGTGTATGAGGTATATTACTGTGTCTTTGTATAGAACTAGATAATTATATAGTTAGTTATGACTTAAAGACATGTTTATACTATGCCAGAAAAATGCCATCCTAATTGAAGGCATCTTTCCTAAAAGGCAGAACAAAGTGGGTCCTCATCACGTTGCTTTCTTGTGCCACCTTGATTTTATTGACAGGAAACCAAACACATTTCTTTGATCTGTCAGTGAAAAATAAAAGGGCATGTGGATAAAAGTGTTGTGTATAATTAATTTGGTTGGGTATTTCATTTTGCTGTAGCATCATACAGAATGCTTCAGCTTTACTCTCCACAGTAGCTGTAACTTGCATTAAAAGAGGAAATGGAGACAAATAAATTTTTACTTTGATTAAGGGTAGTCTTCAGATTCCTGGAAAAATGCCAACCTGTTGCACAGTGAGCATTACTGATATGTATTTTCTGCTCTGTGTTAGCTAGGATTGACAGTAATTAAAAGAACAAATCATTTAAATGAAGTGATTCTTCTTTCTAGAGAAGGTTGTTTCCTAATGTTGTTGCCCAAAAGTCTCTCAAATGCATTAGGAGAAGAAGGAGGCTGTACAGAGAGAATTGATTAGCAATTTACATCTTTATTTTTTTTACTCTAATGGGATAAATAGGATATCTGGGGCCACTTGTAACACTCAGATGGAAGCAGTCAGGAAGATCCTAGAGAATTAGGAAGACACAATCCATATGCCTTATCAGCTGATCAGCCAGAGCACTGTATGGCAAACAATTCAGCATGTGGTCTGTTTCAATTTGTTAACAAATATGTTTACACAGAGCACCGTGATGAGAGATGCACATGACTGCTCGCCAAGGTCAGGGGTACGAAGTCAAGTGTTTTCTTGTGATTAAACTGGTCTTTTATCTTTGTTGTACTGAGCTTAACCCCTCAAAGTTAAACTGACTTTGGGGAGAGATCTTTTGTGTCAATACCTGCCTTAGGTCACCAGTGTTAACAAACCTGAATATTGAAGTAATCTTGGAGTAATCTTGGACCCCACTTAATTCAACTATGAGCCTCTGACCACAAGAGACACACTAAGCTTCTACAGAAGTCTAATGCAAAAAACAATGCAAATATGGGCACCAGGCTGTTCTTCACAAAGAGAAGCCATAACCTTTTTGGAAAAAAAAAACAACTGAGGAATTTTATTTCATCATTTTCAAACTAAAGATTTAAGTTTTGAGAAGTTGATGCGATTTCTTTTTCCTATCTTTTTATAAAACTGTTCTAAAATTGCTGAAGCAAAGCCAAAATAAGCCCTTTCTGTCTCCAGAAATTCCAAAACCAATAATTTTTCTGTCAGTACAAAATACTTCTTGTGTTTGTCTAAAGTTGTCAGTGCACTCTGAATCCTTGAGCTGCCTGGTTTGAGCTGTTGTTTCTCATTTGTGAGGACACCACACTGTTCTCTCTTTTAGAGAGCTCTGTGGCAGAATCATGTGATTGTCTCATCAGCAAATAGCCCAATACTGTGTGCGCCAATTAACAGGGTCAGTTCTGAGCTAAAATGTCAAATCTCTGTATTGCTGCATCTTCCAAAGTCTTTGATTTTAGATGGTAAAATAGATTTGTGTGTTGACACTTCTTTTCTATACCTCCTTATATAAAAATTCAATTAAGGCTTTTAGTTTCAATATTTTTTTTTTAAAAATTCAAACTCCTTATAAAAATTCAGTTAAGGCTTTTAGCCTGTCTGCCAGGACCTATGCAGTGTACCTACTCAGCAGTAGTAAGTGCTTCTATTGCACTTACTGATGCATCATTACTGATTTATTGCTGCAGTGGATTCTGATGAACTACTGAAGTTCAGCTTCACAAGGATATTTAACATTTAAAAAAGCCCCATGTGCAACCCACAGTTGTTGGGTTTTTTTTCCCTTAATATCCATATCCAAGCAGAAAACATAACTCACTGTGGAGATAGAAATCATTGTCTAGTGTGGTTGCCAGCATAAGCACCAGTGTTTCATGATCTGTGTCTGTTTTCTGGTCTCTATGGTTCTGTTGCCTTTTGTAAATGAGAAGCTGGTGCCGTTATATTTAGATGTAAGTTTGAATCCAAGCTTTCCAAAAACACAGAAGTGTTTGGCCCTTATAAAATAGTGCAGACCCTGAGCCAGAAAGTCAGAGTTCAGTATGGTGAGATATTAATGATGCAGAAGTACAGATTGGGTCTATCTCTAATTAGAATTGAGAAACAGCCAGTGTCTCATAATTAGGAATATTACATGCATTTTAATTCTTTCTTTTTCTAAAGTGCAAGTCAAGCACTTCTCACAACGTAAAATGCACAAGTTGAAAGTAAGACTTTTCTTAGATTAAAGCTGTGTACAAGACAAATCTGTCACCAGCTACATGGAAGAAATTAGAGATTGCTGAATTGACTTAGAAAATCCTAGAGCCTTTAGCATCCAGTGTGTGGATTAAAGGCCAGAACAGTAGTGCTGAAAATGGCCATCTGATGCAGGCATTGACCTGTGGTTATCAGCTGTGAACCTTGTATCTCATCAGGCTTTTTTTTTTTTTTTTCATTCGTGACAGCAGAGGCAAAATAAGCCCACAGTATAAACTAACCTTGTGTGTCTTTAAGTTGGTCCTTGCAGGTCAAGGATGAAGTAGGTTGAAAGCAGTCCTCAGGGCTTTCTGGTCTGTCAGTTTATATCTGTGGTGAGTGAAAAAATATTTTAATCTCACAGAAGGCATGTAGAGGATTGTGTTTTATATTTCTTGTATATGAATTACTGGTTCTCTCTGTTCTGATCTTCATTGAAGAGTCTGCCAATAAATAACACAGGAGAGGTGGGGGATTTTCACACCTAGTATATGCTTAAATGTGACTTTTGCAGGTCATGGCTTTAGATGTTAGTAGCTTGTACTTTAGAGAAATAATAGCTCTGCAGCAGCTCTAATGAATGATTTGGGGGCTACAAGTCCCTAGGGCTACAGCTGGTGGTTTTTTTTTTAATGAGTCATAATATAAGAATCCAAAGCCAAGTGTTACAGAAAAATGATTAATTCTTTTCACAGAGGAGTTCATTAGTGACATAAAGTCATGAGAAAGAGGAGGAGGCTTCTCTAACACTCAGTGGCTATTAACTGGTATTAGTGTGAGTGCTTAAAGTCAGGAGAGCTGAAACAATGCAAACCACAAGGTCTGATGGAGAAGAAAAAAATGTTGAAATTGGACCAATTTATCCGCAGTGAGGCTCTCACTGGAGTTTGATGTGCAGAGGATTTATCCTTTTCAAAAGGTGCAGAATATCACTGCCTGTCTTTGGCTTCAGGGAAAGGCTGTTCTTAAAAATGGACCACTAGATATCATTAGTGTTCATGGTCACTGGAGAATTTCACAGGATCGTTCTGCTCTGTTGCTGCAGCTTATGGGAAACATGGCCCAAGATATACATCTGGCTCCTGCTAGCATTTCCAAATCCCTGTTGTAATTCCAGTAAAAACAGACTGAACATTAAAGGCTTTTTATATACAGCTTCACTGATGATTACTTCCTAGTTTCTAATTTTTTCTTATTCTGGTTTTCAACACTCATTCTTAAAACTTTATGAGGTTTCTTTTTTTTTTTTTTTTTTAGTTTATTCTTCTATGACAACTCCTTTTTAGTAATTGAAAATATATATACCTTGCATAGTAACTCTTCACCCCGCCCCCCAATATTTTGTCTTCATTTAGAGGCTGTGTTTATTTTCGTTACGTTATTAATGTGTATGAAATTTGATGATGCTCTTCTTAATACTGTTCAGTAGTTCTTAGTGAAGGGCTGAGATGGTTGTCAATCTCTAGCTGTGTTTATTTTCATACATATTTCTGCAGTTTGCTGCTAATTGTGAGGTTGCTTCTCAAGTTGCATCCCAGAAGACCCTGAAGCACTTTGACAGGGAGAAAATATGGCAGTGCATGGTTCCTTTGGCTTTGCTCTGGTGTGACTGAGACTGTCAAGTTGAAAATGTTGGGAGGATTAGTTAGTACACAGAAGGCAGAGCGGTGATTATTGCTTTCAATGGATCTTTTTTTAACTCATGCTGTGTATTTGGCTGCTCTGTTTTAGTTCACTGTAGAATTAAAATAGCTTTCCATGCTTAGCAGGCATGCTGGAGCTGCAAATTCCAATGGGTAAGATCACCAGGTATTAATAGATGGTTTATCCTCCCCTGTGTGTGCACCCAGCTCCCCACTCCTGCTGGGTCCCAGCTTGTGTTGCTGCAGCTCAAGTTGAGGCTGAAGACAGTTGTCGCTGTTTTCTTCATATGGACACAAACTATCAGCTTTAAGCTACCAATTTGTGACCATCTGACGTACAAATTGGAGAACAATAATGTAAGACAATAATGGAGGACAGCCTCTGAAGCACAGAATTGTCTTCTTCAGTCTGTGTTACTCAAAGCAGATTTGAGTCCCATTTAAAATTTAATATTTGCCATCTGCTGTGCTTTAATTAAAAGCAATAATTTTTAAAGTTCCTCGTTTAGTTGGAGTGGCGTCTACTTTTTAAGTAATCAACCCTGACTGTGACTGACTGTGTGATCTGCTCTACATCATCAAGTAGTCTTCGGGCTGGAGAGTCATGATGTTCTAATGTTTTTAGGCAGCCAAATAGCATGGAAAGTCTCTTGGAGCTGGGTGACTGTGTCCCCAGGGCTCTGCTGGGAACATCAAATACCAGAGTCAGAGTTTCCACGAGGTTCGCAAGCTGTGACCGGCGGCTCTTAGCCAGAAAGCTCAGCCTGTGCTCTCGCCTCCTTCCAGGAGCTGCTTTCCCTGGATCCTCCTTGTGGCATGCCTTATGCAGGAGGTCATCCCTGAGTGTCTTCCCTTGGACTGGGATTTCCCAAGGAGCCTGAGGCACAGCACATGTATGGCTTTGCAGCTTGTCCCTTGCCACACTGTGCCAGCCTGAACACTCTCTGTCCTTCTTCCCTACGCCTTCCCGGGCTTCCAGCTCTGCTCTACTGTGGCAGGAGGAAATGTGGAAAATTAAGTATCATTTTATGTCAGTACCAGTGGAGTTAGTTCATGTGAGGTCCTTTCTGTCAGATATAAATGGCAGGGATTTAATTGTGTTGCATTGGGTTGTGTCCAGTACTTGCATCCACACGGGTTCAGACTTTCCTACTCTGTAGGTCTTGAATCTGGACAAATCCAGTCCTCCCACTCCTTGAGATTATTTCTGCATCTATCTTCTCATTGTTGCTTGGTTACTAGTGACCACCAGGATATTTTCCTTCAGTGTGTGTAACAAATGTGGAAAAGCCTGCTGGGTGACCTGAAAGCAGGAACCCATAGCCTCCCTTGAAAGTCACAGATGGCACCAAAACTGCAAAAGAGCTCAAATGTGTTCTCTGCTTCTTGAATGTGATCCTTTGCCCTTTGGAGTGGTGTGCACAGTGCATGAGGACACACGTGCAGTGTGGGGGGGTGAGCACACTTAGCGCAGTTCTGTGGTGGGTTTCTGAGAACCCACAGGGGTCATGCAGGGCTAGCTTTGGTTTCATTTTTCCCAAGGACTTCACAACCAAATCTGGACATATCAGGCCAGGGAAAGCAAAAGGCCTTACTGCACCTTCAGTGCCTGCTGCAGATTAAGTGATATCGGTTTACAAAGAGTTTTTAGGATGGATAAAAAACTCCGACAGTCTCCTTGTAAATGTCTGAGCAATTTTTCTCAAACACTGAAATAATTCACCCCAGACAAATACCTGGCAGTTTATGTTTCAGTCTGAGCTCCTTGGCTGACAAAGCTGTCACAAACTGAAAGATCCTGTAATGGAAGAAAGTTAGTCAGCTGTAACTATGAGCTTTGTGAGTGGTGTCACCTAAGGTGGAGATGCAGGATGTGGGGACTGCAGCTGCCTCCCCAGACAAAGCGTGCTACAGACAGTGATATATTCCACAGGTTTTATTAGAAGGGGGAAAGAAGTATTTCCTTCTCAAACCAGTGCCTCTTTCATAAAGAATGGTGGTGCTGTCATCCTGGTTTTCTAAGGAAAGTAGTCATGCTCCTCCTCTCTGGCAGTTTCAAACAAATGTGGCAGATGGGAGGAAGTTTCAGAGATTATTATCTTCCTGGCAATTCTATTTTAGCCCATGGTGGGATACAGGAGGAGGGTCTAAATCAGTGGTCTTGCTTGGTAGTAGTCAAAGACTGGTGGTTTAATATACTGCGAGGTTACAAAGCCAGCCCTGCATGAGGCTGCTCAATCCATGCACACCCTGCCTGCTGCTGACTCTGTGCCCTCAGGGCTGCTGCTGAGGAGAGGGGCCATTGCAATATGGGGGGGGGGACAAAAAGTGGGACTCTTTGGTGAGACCCATTTCATCAGATCTGTGTTTGCAGAACTACTTTGAAACACTTCTCTGGCTGCTCTGTGATCCTTGGACTCTGGCATCTTCCTGGCATTACAGGCACACTTCATGTGGCAGGCATGACACTTTCTGCCCTGCAGATCAGAGTTCAGTGTAGTTGTTTTCAGGTAGTTCTGCTTTGCTGTGCTGGTGCCGTCCAGCATCTTGGAACCAGGATTAAAACTCCAATCCTTATGGCTCAAACAAGATTTAGAGTTTCCTTCATTGTAGGCTCATCTTTTGTGCCTCAGTGTCTGGCTTGTGGTTGTGTGGCTCTGGGTGCTTTAAAGACTCAACAGCAAAGCCAGGGGCTCCATAGATGCCTTGGGAAGGTTTTCTTTGATCAATGTGATGAGACAACGGGAAGATGCTATTTTCAGCTCTACCAAAGAGTGTGCCTTGCAGAGCCTGTGGCTGGTTGACCTCCAGAGAGCAGTGGGAATGCTGTGCTTCATTAAGCTGGAGAAAACATTCTCATTAACATCTTCTTTGCTCACCAGAGAAGAGAAAATCTGAAATCTTGTGCTAGTACAAAATAAGAGAAAAATAAAAATACTCTGGCTCTAGAGCTTTAAATAGAGAAAAGTGAAATGTGAAAGAATTGCATGCACACTTTTTTCCTTAGTCATTCAGTGGAAGGTGGAGTAGTTAAGTCTGTGGCGCCTTTAAAATGATTCATTATTTCCATAGAAGCCAATTCATGTTTATCCTTCAAATTGCTCTGTAGACATTAAAATAATGGAGAATTATATTTGCTTTTAATTTTGTTTCCAGACAGCTTGGCCTGAACGTTTATGATGTGACTTGGAAACCATATCAAATTGTGATTTATAGTTACTCGTAATTGTGTGAAGATTGAAGATATGCTGGATGCCACTTTCCTTTGCTTTTTTTTTCTCCTCAGCTCCCCCTTTCTTTTGCTTACAGTGTTCTTGAGTGTAACATGGTGAAAGGCCAACATCTCTGCCTTCATTTCTTTTCCTTGTACAAGCCACAGCAAATGAAGATTTTATTTCTCCCTAACACAAGGCTGTGTGAAATGAATCGTGGTTTGTATTTGATAATTGGTTTGGGTTTTTTTTTAGCTTTGTGTAAGTTTTGACTGGTTTTGTGTTGTCATGATAATCACCCTCTTTGTAGGGTGACTTTTTAGTTAAGCTGGATGAGAATCATATGCAAAACATGAATGGGGAGGGGTAAGGCTTTGCTTTGTGGTAAGGCATCTGTTAAGTGTATGGATGTCAAATCTGCTCCCCAGGTGAGCCAACACAAATAGTTCATCCCTAAATTTATTTATTGGGTCTTATGGCTCAAGGAATTTGTTATTCCTATTTTCCTAAATTCATTTTTCCTGCACAGTTTTATCTGCTTTTTCCTCCTACTGAGTAAAAAAGCTAGTCTTAAGAGTTTCGTGCATAATATAATTTAACAGAAGAAAACAAAGGGGATTTTGTGGATTGTAATAGAAAAGCCCAGTGAAGGTTATGCAAGTTTTGAGAACTTTTCTAGTCATGTTGCAGACTCCAAACAAATTATTCAAAACTAAAAATTCTAAATTATTATTAAAATTTTCCAGAATACTGTTTTAATATATGAATATAAGAGTGTTCCTTACAATTGTTTCCTGCCCTGACAAAAATCATCAGTGTGATGCTGGGACATGCTGCTTTTGTGGTTTGGTCCTGCACATGCAGCAGTGTGTTTTCGGGCTTTTTTTGTTTGGTTGGTTGGTTTTTCTGTACATAAAAGGAAGCCTCAACACATGCAGCAAGTGCATTTGGGCTCACTTAGGAATTCCAGATGGCACTGTGGCCTAAACCAGCTGTTTTTCAGCATCATAAGGAATTATTTTTTCTTCTTATCTTAGTTAAAAATGAGCCTGTTTAGTTTTGCTTTTGTTCCCAGCCTGTTTGCTTTCTCATTCTCATGCCCCAGAGCATTTCAGTTTTAGTCACTGCATGACATTGCTGAAATCGGGGCGGGGATGAAGTCACAAAATGAACAGCAAGCCAGTCTTATCCAAAATTCATGGGAGGGAACTGCATTCACAATTATTGGCATAGATGAGCAAATGAACACTGACCATTGTGAAATTAAGTTCACCTTATCTTAGCTCCTCATTTTGTTTAGTTTTATCAAATTAATTGTTAGTTTTTGCAAACGTTGTTCATGCCAGTATTCCCGAATATCCGGCCTTGGAGCTTCAATGAGTAAAGTGGTTTGGAAAGAATCCAAATCAGTTCATGCAGAGGCTATGCACATTAGAAAACAACTTATAGAGGCTGAGCGTGGATTTTGTCTGCATTTTTACCCTAAGAGAAGACTCCCTGAATATATATCTGTATGCATGTGTGTCTGTGTGCATATATACAATACATATGCATATATGTGATTACATTAATCTCAAATTTTCAGCAGTTTACTCTCTTGCTTTCACATCATCACAGTGATTTACAATAAATTCCAGGTCTCCTTGCCCTTTAGGGAAACACTTTATCATCTACTTTTTGAATAATGGTCTGCAAAACATATGCAGTTCTCTACTGTTTTTTAGTAGAGACTCTGAAAAGTCAAATATTTTTAAATGTTCCCATGCATTAAATTTGTAATAATTTTTAGAAAAAAAATAATTTAAATAGCTATAATTTTGCCTAGTCAGCCTAGCTGAGATAGATGACCCTGAGATAGATGAACCATTCCTACTTCTTGACTCACATAACTCATCACAGCCTGGCATTTGATTGGGACAAATCTGCTGGGTCTCAGAGTCAAGGCAGGGGTCACCAGCACAGATGACAACACAGGGAGCTGGGGGCCCTGTGGCAGAAATGCACCATGGAGAAGGGCACTCCCTCTCCCCACTTGGTGCTAATCATGGAGAACAATGCTGGCTGCTTTGAAAAAGATCAGTACTGCTGTACAGAACCTCTGCTTACAGCCCACTGAGTCAGACTTGTTTACTTTATAGAAGTATTAATCTCTGCCTCTGATTGGTGCTCAACTACTCCAGGCTCCAGGCTTAATAGAATTTCAAGATGTAGATGACACAGTTTTGCTGAAAGTATGAGGCTTCTATCTCATTTTGAGTCATGTATTCTGCCTCACTCCCCTTTGGTCCGTTTGCCATGGCTGAGGTTAAGATAGATAATTAATTACTCCCATCCCAAGCCTTGTCCTTTAATTTAAGAATTTTCTTTAGCATCTGCCAGAATCTTCTGCATGCACTCCGGAAATATTAAGCAATGAAAGAGCCATTCAGGCATTAATTTTTTTCAGCAGGATGAAATAGCACTCCAGTGGATTAAGCAGTTTCTGGTTTATGGTATTTCATAGCATGGCAAAGAAATGTGGGAAGAGGCTTGTGAGAGGCTGGTGAGTGAGGATACCTATCTTCTGGTCCTGCAGCTTACTTCAGTCTTAGCAAGAAGCAGGACACGAAGAAGGGATCAGGGGAGTGAAACATCTCTTTGCCAAGGGCCTGATGTCCACATTATGCAACTGGGAAGACAGAAGGAAGAGGTTTAGCTATACTTGACTAATACATCACTTTCCTCAGAAATGCCTTTTTATTGCATGTAAAGCTTTTTCTGAGAACGAAGCAGTATCACGTTGTGTTATTCTGTTCTTTGTGTTTTGAGGTCCATGAATGCTGTCACTGATGAGTCATTCCTGGCTGGGGCTTTAATCACTCTCCTTCTCAGTCTGACCAATTCTCCATGCTCTTTGCTTGTCACTCCAAGTAACTTGTACATTCTTTTCACAGACATAACTTCCCCATTTAACAAACTATGTATTTTAGCTTTTTCTAAGAACTACATGAAAGCAAATTAGTACAAAATCTGCTGCAATGGTCTCTCTAGGAAACTGCATGTACACCTGCTAAGCCCCAAACAGTAACAGCAGGACTGAGCTTACGTGTCAGAGACACAACAAAGGGAAAATGGTCACTCTTGGAGTGCCTTGAAACAGCAGTTCCATGCAGAATTTATTATGGATTTCAGTGCACCAGTTAATGAGGCTGAAATGTCACTTCTGCATTGGAACTCCATATGCCTTCTACCTTTTTTGGTGTTTTACTTCTGTGTGCATCCAAGTCACACTATTCTTTATTAGAGCTTCAAGATCCTCAGATCTTTGAAATTTTATTGTTTAGCTGTCAATTCACAGACTTGAAAACTTTAAGGTTTAAAAAAATCCGCTTTTTACTCCATTTCAGTTTTGGTATAGCTGCCCAAAATGCAATTGCTTGGAGAAGAATGTTGTTGCTATTATACCAGAATACAATAATTTATTTGCACAGAGATATTTTACAAATCTCAGTATATGCTTGGGATTAATTTCATTCATCTAGGCCTAAGCACTGAACATTAGTTGTTCTGGATTAGTTGTTCTGTAGTTAGTGCTTGGGCATCTCTGAGGAGAGTCTCCTCCCATCCCAAGCCATGTCTCCAAAAAATTGTTTGTGCAAATAGGCCCTGGCTATTGACCATGTCTCCACTGGGAGTCTGAACAATTTATTCAGAGGGGTTGAGTCAGCTGCAGATGGTGAAAGCTGTGAAATCAGATATGATGGAATTCCAAAGGCTTTGCAGACCGATGATTGATCTATTCAGCATTGTTCTCTGTATTTAAATAATTATTTTGTGTTGTTATTTTTCCACCTGCAGCTGCTTTAGCAGAAGCTGTGAAGAGAGTTCACCACAGCTTGAGGCAGTGCCCAGCAGGTTGTTCACTTCTGTTGTTTCACCTGTATCATTTCTCTCCTCCGTAGTCTTCTGGCACCAGCATCACGGTGGACATCGCTGTCATGGGAGAAGCACACGGGCTCATCACAGACCTCCTGGCCGATCCTTCACTGCCCCCCAACGTCTGCACGTCACTGAGAACAGTGAGCAACCTGCTCAACACACAGCTGACCTTCCAGGCCATCCACAAGCCAAGGGTGAATCCCTTGATGTCCTTCAGCGAGAACTACACCTGCTCCGACTCGGAGGAGTGTCCAGAGAAAGGAGAAAAACTTGCAATTCCCAAGGTGAGCGCTGGAGCCTGCCTCTCCCTAAAGGGATCTCATTGGGCTATCAGACATCACTGGGCTTTTTGTGTGAATTGCCATCTCTTCCTTCCCTTAATCAGAAGGGTGAAACTTACAGTACTCAATGAAAAAGTCTCTATTGATGACCTTCAAGTGCTTTGGATCAAGTCTAAACTGTTGTATACCCCACAAACTAACTAACAAAAATATCACAATCATTAGGATGACAAATACTGTGAGCTCATGGAAGTTGTCTTGAGAAGAAAAAGGCAGAACCATAAATAGATATATATAATACTGCCTTGAAAAATGGCTTTATGAATGCTCAGGGATCAGGTAGGAAATAACCAGTGTTAACCACCCACACTTTGCAAGTGAACAGCTAGAAAGAGCACATCAGGTTTGAAGCAGAGTGAATTGTAGGTTTGTTGCTAATTAGCTGTCCTGCATGGCTTACATTTCATTTCTGAAACTAAATCAAAATGCTTTTGTACTGCAGCCTCCCTTGTAAAATTAAATATAGGCAGAGTACATTATACAAGCAAGTGCTTTTATGTTTTTACAGTTTAAATGGCACTGCCAGTCGTTTATTCCAGCATTTCCAGGTATCTGAATTACGCTCATGATTCTTTTATTATAGTTTAGTGTGATGATAATTGCCACCCTATTTGTCTGTTTAGCAGCTGTATGTACGAAATGAATGTTCACAGGTTTTTAAGCACATTTTCCAGTTTATTTTTGTGACCATATCTATAATGGCTGTACCCTAGGCTCTGAGGGGAAGAGTTAAGTGGAAGAGCAGTGCTATCACATGAGCACACACAGGGAACAGATACTAGTTTGCTGTTGCATAATATGCTTTGAGAAGGAGAGAAATGAAGGATGAAGAAATGAGCTAATGCTACAGAGAAATAATTTGATTGAAGAATTCATTGACCTAAATGTATTATGGTTCATAAAATAAATAGTTTGCATGTCTTTACTTAAAGTGTCTAAAAGCAGATCTAGGACCTTCACCTTAAGCATCTGACACTGAGCATTTTGTGTAAGGAGATAATGTGTTAACATATTTATCTGCAACTCTGAGCTTCAGGACCACAGATGTCTTCCATCTCATATTTCAAAACCCTCTGGCAGAGTCCAAGCTCTCCATTGCAGATATATTTATTTTAGTTCCTAACTATAAACACTTCACGAGAACTTTACAAGAGAAACGGCTTACAAAATTATAGGATCTGCAACAGCAAGTCTGGCTCCAAAAAAGATCCTTTATTATCTTTGCCTTCAAAATTTTGAAAAAAACGTGTGAATCCTGTTAATTGGAGAAATGGAAGAGTCAGGTGAAAGAAAAACACAGGGTGATCAAGAAAAATCTGCTGTAAACAGTGATGCTTCCTCTAAGCTTTTTGAGACATCATATCCCAGAGCATGAAGGTTTTATTTCAGTGTTTAATCTTTGGGGATTGAGTTAGATATGGCAGGGAAAAAAGTTGGAGCTCCCCTGCCTTATTTTTCTTACAGCCTTTCTTGCCTTGAATCTCTTGATTCTGAGGATTCATAACAGTTTAAATTGGAGTAGTTGATGTTGAAAGTGCATCTGGAGATTGTCTAATCCAATCCTATCCCTGAGCTCATTGAGGAGAAAGTTTCTCTAGGCTCAGCCCAGACCAGATTGCTCGGGAGGATGTCCAGTTGGGTTTTGAGTATCTCCATGAATGTAGACTTCACAGCTTCTTCAGGCACCTTCTCTCTGTTCAATCCTCCTCATAGTAAAAAAAAGAAAAAATATTTTCCTACATTTTAATTAAATTCCTTGTACTTCAGTTCTTGCTCTGCTGCCTCCTGTCTTGTCACTGGGTACCCTTAGAAAGAGCTTCCTTCTTTACATCTTCCCTTTAGCTTTTTGTGTACTTTCGTGATCTTTTGTGTAGGATCTACCCTGAGACTTCTCTTGTTCAGACTGAGCAATTTCAGCTCCCTCAACCTTTCCTTTTATGACAGATGCTTCAGTCACCTTTATGGCCTTGCTAACTTGTTGAAGTACCCTTGGCCACATCAGGTGTTGCACATCTCTGGCTATTGGGCTGTATATTTATTTATTTATTTATTTATTTATTTATATAAACACACCTTCTTTTAAACTTGAGATAGGGAGGATGGTCCAGACCCTCCAAGCATTTAAAGCATTGGCTGTGTTTGAAATGAATAATCCCTGGGAGAACCCAGATTTAAAGGTATTGTCAGACAGAATGAAGCAAATGGAAATGGTTTATTTTGTGCATGTGTAGAGGTTCTGTAAGCCTGTACAAACTGTAAGGAACTGGTTTCTCCACAGCGCTTACGGAGAAGTTTGCCTCCAGGACTGCTGAGACGAGTATCCTCAACCTGGACCACAACCACGTCAGCCACAGGATTGCCCACTCTGGAGCCAGCTCCAGTGAGAAGGGACCGCAGTGCCAGCATCAAACCTCACGAGTCTTCTTCATCCAGGTTACAAATGACCTCCTCTCACTTTTATGTTTCTCTTCAAGCATATTTCTTTGGTTCTGTGTTCAAAATGCATTCAAAAATGCTGGCTGTGAACAGTGTTAGAATTACGTCTTAATTTTTTTCTAAATTGATTTGCCAAAGAAGCAGCGTTTCCCTTTCTTGTCAGATTATGCCAAAATTATTCATATTATTGGGTAGAAAAAGAAACTTTAAAAAATCTATTTATCCTAATGAATTGTAGAACTGCCAAATAAAATCAGAAGAAAGGCAAGATACTTGGTTAAAGTTTTCTTAGCATGCAGAGATTGCCCATGTGGTTATTGCCCAGCCAAGAAAAACTGCAGCAATTAACCCAGCCATTTTTAAGAACACACCTAATTATGTGGTCCTGTCATTAAACCAGTTCCTAAAGCACTTCTCCATCTCCCATTCTTCTCAGGGTCTGATCCCTGAGCTGGAGTCATGAAGCACATGGTCCTCCCATGAAATGGAGATAAAGAGTTGTGTCTGCTCAGCTGCCTATAGCCAGCAGGCAACTTGTTTGGGGGATTTTCAGAGGTTGTAATAAAAGTTGTAATAGCTCCACATCATGTCATTACAACAGGATTTCCTCCTTTCTGGCTCCATGGATACTTCTCTGTTCTAGTCAGAGCCTTCAAAGGAAGGTGGAGAGCTGCAAGTTGTCTTACAACCTTGGGAGAATAAAGTTCAGGTCCCCTCCCTACCTCAGCAAGGGCCATCATCTTGGAGCTGGTGGATGAAGAAAGAGTGTGGAGACACTGGGGAAAGGAGGATCAGAATGAAAGCACTGCATTCAAGAAGAGAATTCAGAGCTGTGACATCAGAAGAGTCATGTGCTTTCATAAAATTCAAAATTTGGTGCTGGTAGTGGGGAAAAAGGAACTTGGAAGGCCCAACATCACCAATGTTGGCTATTGGATAGATTGGGGGAATGCAGCCCCAAAGAGCAGCTTTTTTCCAAGGCTAACCTTTCCTCAGGTACCTAAATCTATCCCGTGGATGGGGCTGTCATACGGGGTGTGGAGGTGCTCAAGGCAGCCTGCAGAGGACCCTGAAAGTCTCATGCAAGAAAAAAACATGGTTTGCCAACGTTCCCTTTGTGAGAAGTCCCATCTGCCTCAGTAAAAGTAAATATAAGGAAGCTGTAACCAAATGCAGAGATTTTCACTCACAGACCTGTGGTTCCTGGGGTGCATTTGATTTATGCTGTTGATCCCACTCTCACGTAGTGTGTAAGTGTCCAAGATGGGAATCAGAGGGAGAGCAATTAAATATTATTGTTGGTCCTTTGCTGTGGTTGTTATATAATTCTGCATGAGGAGCCAGCTAAGCAGGCTATCAATTCTTCCTATGTTTAATGTCATAGCCAGTTGTGTAATTATAGCTCTGTCAAGCCTCCCAGCCTACTGTTTGCACTACTTCTTTCACAGTAGGAGAAGCAATGTGTATTCCAGAAAGGGGGAAAATGAATCCTATAAGTCTAGCTTTTAAAGTTTTGGCAGACCAAGAGAGATCTGCTTTCAAGGAGAGGAATTTTGAGCTGAAGAGAAAAAAACATATCTTGGTTATCTGCCACTTCCCCTGTACCAAATTCACTCCACTGGTCACATAGAAAGAAACATTTTATAAATTGAACAGTAGGAGAGAGGCTGACACAGGAATTGCCCTGTGGCAGATTCTGTAGTTGCAAAACATGCAACTTATTCCTCACAATGTGGGACATGACTTCTGGATTTCTGTAATCACATATTTGCAAAAATCCCCTGTAACTGTCAGTTTGAGATTAGTAATTCTGTGCTCTTCCAACCCCATGTCACTGAACTTGGGTAAACATTATACTGGAAAAATAATAGAACTTGCACATTCTTTCCCTCACCCACTTTTATATTAAGTGATTCTCCTGTAGGAACTGAAAGAATGTGGGTCAGAGATATTTGGTTTGGTTCATTGAGGTTATTTTGCTCCACAGTGGGCCAGTGTGTTATATTCCTCATGACAATTAAAAAACAAAGCAAAACCATTAATTAAAAAAAAAAAAAGCAAACCTGTATTCTTTCTTTGCCTCACTTCATCACAGATTTTAAGAATTTGGGCCCATGAAGACAACCAGCAATTTTTGTAGGTAGTACTTACTATTCCAAAACAAGATGCTTGCACAGGTAACACAGCGCCACATGCTTTTTTCTTTAAGAATGCTTTTTATTTTTTTCCTTTAAGTTTATTTTTTTTAAGCTCAGCTGGAGCTATGCTACTTTAAAAGTCTGTCTTCAGCATTGAGTGTATCCTCATCACCTGGATATGAGGCTGTGAGGAGAAATGTGTAGCCTGAGCTGCGTGGCAGACCCATCCAGAGAGCTCACAGGTCTTGATAAGAGCCAGTACTGAATCCCTGCAAGAAGCTGACATTTGATGGGTGTCATTCAGGAAAGTGATTATAAATACAGTTTTCTGGCTGTGCAGAACATTTTGGCCTATTCTGGCTAAAATCATAAACCCATGCTGCTGCAGGGGACTGACATCTGTTCCCCACACACAAGAACACGTGCACCCGGATTCCTCCAGCACAATTCTCTTGTACTGATATCTTCAGGGTCTGAGAGGGACATTTTTTTGGGGATGGAGCAGGCATTTCACTGGTTAGGGTATGAAGGGGCACACCACTAACCACAACCATGCAGGATGCTTCCAGTCCTCCCCAGCCTCCTGAGGAGTTCCTCCAGTACCTGCTGTGGCACTAGCAGCAGAGGACTCTGGGTTTCCAGTTCTGCTGAGAACTTTTGTCACTTCTGGCTCTTTTAAGGAGCTGCTAAAAGATAACATCAACTTTTAACTTAAGTCAACTTTTGAGTCTCTTTGTGCTGTCAGAACAATATAATGAAGGTATCTTTGTATAAATAAGGCAAATAGGTCTCAGCACTGAGGGAAGTCCAGCTTTGGACTGTCTGCATTGTAAATATTTTTGCTGAAGGTGGTACTGAGTGCCTCACAAGCACCACTTTAGCCAACCCAGAGATGCTGTTTCCCTCAGATTTTGAGCTATCTCATTATCACCTACTTCTTGCTGCAGCTCCAAACTTCGCAAGATCTGCCACTGAGGCTTTTTCTCCTGTTGAATGTTGCTTGTTTGTGCTCTGGTTTGGCAGCTCTGACTCTTGGAACAGCTCCATTCTGATGACAATCACCAAGAGCAGGTCCTTCTCCACCTCCTACGCCGTGTCCTCTACCAACCACCTGAATGCCAAACGGCAGAGCCGGCAAGGTGAGTGGGCACCCCGAGCTCTGTCAGCCTGGGGCGATAAATCACACAAACTCTGTTTTCTACATGGTGGAAAAAGCCCATTCTTTATTCACATAACTCCCTTCTATACAGTTTTGCAGACCTCGTGTGGGACTCCCAATTGGTCAGTGGCTTTCTTGCCAATTAATTTATTGGTTATTCCAAGTTGTTATTCTGTATTGATTGGTGTACATGCAGGGAGAGTTGTTTGTGAGAGATAGTTTTCATTTTTCTACCTGATGGTTTAAAAACAGTTTGTACAGGTGCCAGTTGTTTTTCCACCCAGGAATAGATTGTTATGCTAAGGAACTGCTCACACCAGGACTGCTTTCACATGGCATCTTGCAAAGTGCTAGCCTGAAAGGCCAGCCACTGATTCCAGGAGAGCAGGTTTGATTTTGTGAAGACTTTCTTTATGATTTCTCTACCTTACTGCAACACTTAACTGCTCCCCGTGACTAGCTGGTACATCTTTTGACTAGCTTTGACTAGCATTCTCATTACTAGGTTTTGTTCTCTGTCCAACCTGCTGCTTTTATTATTCTTCCATCAGTATAATATGGTTATTTCTTCTATTTAAGCAAAAAAAACCAAAAACAAAAACAAAAAAAAAACCCACAAAAAACAACCAAACAAAAAATAAACCCTGACACAGCTGCTTAACATACCATAGATTGTAGTCATGCCCTTTGTAAATGTTTTGACTCTTTTGATTTATATAAGTTAGCCATGATATGATGCAGCAAGTGAAATACTAATTTGTGATTTATATCTTTTATATCTTTTTTTATTCCCTTGGCTATAGCAGGATACTTTGCATACATTTGTGGCATTAGTTGTCTGTGCATATTCCTTGAGTGAGATTCCCTTAAGCACAACCTACAAGAATCCATTTTGAGCTGGAAGCAGAAACTGTATATTACCAAGCTCCATTGGTAATATACAATTATTATTAATTTTATAAGTTGATTTAGATAAATATATAAATATATTAATTTATAAAATATGTCTTTAATTATGCATGAAAACATTCACATTTTAAAATGCTGCTAGTTCTACCTATTTTGAAAAAAAACTCAAGTGTTTTCATATGTAATTTTGCATCACATTGAAGTCACTGTTTTATATCTTCAACACTGCACATTTGCAGAAGTTCTGGAGGACCTGAGTGCATGGATGTACTTAAAAATTCTCTTTGTATTTTTGTTCTTTTGTCTTGATTGTGAAAAAATTCTTGCTGTAGCAAAACACACTTTTTTCTCACTTTTGCCAGTAAATGATTGAATGTTGGATTATTGAAAAAAGCTTTGCTTTTTTTCTGGTAATTTTATTTGTGGTTACCTTCCCTGGTAAATTACTTTCTAAAAACAAAAACACACACAACAAAAAATATTTCAAGAGACTGGATCCCTACTAGCAGTAGAAAGCTTGCTGTGATTAGAGACATTATTGGGAAAAGTGCTGTTTAAATTCTCAAGACTTGTTTCAAATTGTTAAAAGAAGACCATATGTATTGCATCCTCTAAGAGTTATGAACATGACTTGGTAACATATATCTCAAAGATAGATAATAATCCAGCTCTATCCCCTGTGCAACTAACAGACTGTGAAATGTTTTTAAAGACACATTTTTGTTGGATGGAAAGCTGATAGCTCAGTGAATTCATAAATGTGAAACAGAGGCTTCCTGTATTTTAAAGCCATTTCCCTGTGTCATGGCAATCTGATAACATTTTAATTGCTCTGAAGGCTGTAGTGTTCTGATGTCAAGGCTGGCATTATATCCTACTTGCAATCATTGAATTAAGACACTAGATACATACCACATTTGCTGAAGAAATACCCTTAATCAAAACAGAGATGCTGGATATCTCCAAATTACAGCACAGTAACTATCAGATTTTTTTTTTTTAAACTCTTGGATTTTCATCAGTAAATTATATTTTAACCTCTTATCACAGTAAGTTTCTATCAGGGAAAAAAACATTGGAACTGTATATGTATATCCTGCAAGGTTAATATTTCATAAAGTTAGATCAACCTATTGCCTTATTTTAAGATATTTTTTGTGTCTAGAATGCATTTAGATAGGGGGCAAAATTCAAACATAAAACTCCTTCAAGTTCCTATGGCCTTGCTGTCCTTTGGCTTTGAAGGTGAATGTGGTAAATTAACTGGGGCTGAGTTCCTACAAACTTCAGAACAGGAGGTAACTCAATTTGCATGCATTTCCTTTCAAGATAGATTAAGTTTGGTCCTCTGGACTTACTCTGAGTCTCATTTTGTCTGAGACTAGGAATTGTAAAGTGGATTGCAAGAGAAGGCAGCACTTTCTTTAAACGCTGAGTGCATTTCACCTTGGCAATGATGCTCAGGTGGAATAAGGGACAGAGAGAACTACATCTTGCTAGTGTTGCACATGTGGATATTGGCAATTTCTGTGCTCTAGCTCTGGTGTACACTACCATGTGCTGCAGAAATGATTGCAAGTCTCTCCCTCAGTGAGCAACAGATATTGAGAAATAAACTCAAGCTGAAGACCAAGGCCAAAATCTATGAGAAATGGTCCCAGAAGTGCAGTATTTTGTATAATGTATGGCTACTAAAAATTGCTCTTTTTGCTTTATTGCTAGTCTTCAAACATGTAGAAATCCAAATTTTCTGGGAATGTGTGTAAGCCTCCCTTGACCTGCTTTAGAGATGGTGAGAGAGAAACTGCAGATGGTTCTGAGAACTGCCTGTTTGGGGCTGTGTGTCTCTGTCACTAGCATATGTTGATACCAAAAGTCATGCCACAAGCTCCTCTTTCATTTCATGCCTGTCCACTTAGTGCATCCTGCTCACCAGGGAAAATATGCTTTGCATTTTGAGCCAGATCTTCAGCAGGTAAAAGTGGCTGATAGCAGTGGAAGTTCCTCACTCTGTGGCAGCCCTAGGCTTGGTTCAGAGTGGAGAAGGGTATTCTTTTATCTATTTTGGTTTTGGAGACTAGGCTGGTGCATCTCAAGAAGAGTATTTCTGCACAGTGAGCTAATACAGCCATCTGCCACTTCTGTTAATTGACAAGACTCCTCTTGTCCTTGGCCAGGTATCCCACCAAATATTTCACCTCTCACCTCCCCGTGCCATTCACCGATTCAGGGGACGCCTGCCACAAGTCCTACTGGAAAAACATCTTCTGTGTCATTTCCAGAGCCTACAGACACTGACACAAAGCAGGGCCTAAAGCCACACAAAGTCTTAACTTCTACTCAGAGTGCACCTAGCCTGTCAGACCCTATCATCAGCCCCTCCGTCATCTGCAGCAGGTAAGATGGTAAATTGACATGCCTTGCAATCATTTCACACTGTTCTCATGAACATTTTCTGTTGGCCTGCATACAAGTTTTTGTGATTTAGCAATTTCTATTGCTATTTCAGGTTTATAGTACTTCAGCAAATGGGTAGA
This sequence comes from Lonchura striata, assembly GCF_050655825.1. Classification (NCBI taxonomy): domain Eukaryota; kingdom Metazoa; phylum Chordata; class Aves; order Passeriformes; family Estrildidae; genus Lonchura; species Lonchura striata. The sequence goes on along the minus strand of NC_140741.1, from coordinate 10,907,256 downwards.
TCAATGCTACAAAACACTTTTAAATTTGGAGACTGTTGGCTATGTTTATTGCTATGTTTATTACTTTTACGCCTGTCAGGTGGACAGCCTGATTCATAAATAAATTCCTTATCAATAACCTGCAGATCCCAAAGCTGGATTTCATGCTTACAGCTTGTGTTTCTGGAGCCATGCCCTTGACATGAGCAGTCACCTTTAGGTCACAAGCCAAGGCTTGCACAGAAGGCACCTGATGTGGCACAGAAAAATCTGACAGCTAGGCCCTGAAGACTCTGTGATTTTGAGCCTTCACTCAGGAGGAGTGGGTCCTGTCTTCCCTAGGCAGAGTCAGATTAGATTCTGTGGGGATTTTTTTTTTCCAGAAATCAACTGCAGATGAGTTCTTTCTACTGCTCAGAGCTCCAGTAACACAGTTTACCTTTCTTACTTTAAAGTACCCCTTTATTAGGTAACACAGACCAGACCTGCTTTGCAAAAGTAGAATTTTGGAAAGAAAGTTGTTCTTCTTGTCTTCTCAGAAAGGATTCAGTTGCTAAATCCAATTACTGGAGTTTGCAGTATGTGTCCAGTTCAGAACAGTGGGAAACTGGTATTCCCAAGCCTATTCCAGTGCAACTTCAAGGTTGCTTTACACACCAGATGTTAATTTTGGCCACAGCACAAGTGACCAGCCAGCAGAGAACACTATCAAGTTTGACTATCTTTGGAAAGAATTTTTAGTTGTTGCCTTCAATCCCATGACTTTGGATGTGTCTCAGTGTGCTGTGTGCAAGGCTAGGAAGTGGCTGTGAGACAAGTCAAAATTGAGATTGCAAGTTTGCTCCAGGGAGTCATCCTCACTGGAGTTCAGAGTAGGATCCAAACAGGCTTTTGAGTTGGATTTAGATGACTAAATAGAAACTTAAGTGCTTTTAAGAGTTTTCCAAAGGAATAGCAGAATTGGGATTTGGAGAGATTAATTTGAAAGTAAAACTATATTACACAACAGGAATATAGCATTAAGGTGCTGCAGTCTTATTAGGTTGTGCCTTTTTTACCACTTCAACAAAATACTGTTATTTCACAAGTGGCATTCATTTCTGGAAGCCTTCAATTAAAATGAACATTTAAGAATTGATTGAAAATGTCGAAAAAGAATCAGTGTGAGGTTGTTGTAGATAGTAATGAAATTAATACCTTTTTCATCTTGTTTATCAACCTGACTGATAGAAGATTTATTTGCTTGGCTATGCATTACAGGTATTACTGAACACAGATTATTTCATTTTTGTTTGAAAATCTTTCAGGAACTCATGATGTTTGCAGGGCATACCAGACTCCAGGATATGTTTGGATGACCCAGTCAAAAGCTAGCTGGCACAGGAATTAAGCCATTTTTATATGTTGAACTTAAAATGATTCAAAGGTTCGAGTACAAAGTTTGACCAATCCAAATAACTCTGTAATACTTGCTTTGTGAAGATTGTTATATATAGGATATGCCACAAAATGCTGACTCAAGCCAGAGAAAATGTTGAAATGTCATGTTGTAAAGGTTTAAAGGGAACAAAAACACAAGGAATAAAGCTTTTTAATAGAAGTGCCAGCCATTTTAAAAGGTCATAATATTGTGATCCCTCCCAGAATATGTTTCTGTTCTGGAAATTATGAAGCAAAATTTGCCCTCTTGGTTCTTATGTACTTGGTATACAGTCACTGAAGTAATGATAAAATATAATATTCCTCCTTTAGAGGAACATATTCAAATTTTAGGCAAGAAGAGTGAAGCCAGATCATTACTGTGCTCAAACTGAATTCTGTAAGATTGTATGGGACTCCAGCAGTTTCATAATTTTAATTCATCTTTATAGGGCATCTGTAGTATAGAACTATGGGATTTATTTTGTGTGTGTATGCTTAGGGAATAATAAAAAAAATAATTTAAAAAAATCACATGGTTCAGGTTTACTGTTGAAAACACAAATTTTATGGTGGTGGGCAGTTAATCCAAGTATTTTTGTCCCGAGTTGCAATAAAACTTTAGCACTCTCCTGTGATTTTGTCTGGAGAATATACCCTAGACTGTGACTTCTACTGTATGACATAATCTCACACTGCCAGTAGGAAATCCTTTTACACAAGACTGTCTAAGGCACGTGGTTCTTCATATTGTGTGTGTTTCTTGATGTATTTCAGCTGTGGCAGACCCTACAACCAAATAGAAGCTGGCAATGGGACACTAAATAGAAATGATGCTACTACACACACCCTGAACAGAACAGGTAATTCTTTGTCAGAAACACCTCTTTCCCTCAAATTCAGTAATCATTCACTAAAAGGGCGGATGAGCTTTTCTGTCATAAAAGGAGAACACACACAGGTGAGTCCATACAAATTGTCTTTGACAATTTCATGTCCAAATGCTCTTTCCCTTTTTGTATGTACAGCATGTACAAAATGCTTATGGAGTTAAATTATAAAGGATATACTGTTCCCCTCAATTTACTTAAATAATGGTTTTCAAAACTGTTTCTCTCTTCATTCCCTGCTGCCATTTTTTACACTCTGCAGGGTATATCTTCAATGCCCTTGGACAGATTGTCCGACTTCGGAGCCAGCCAAGCAGCACATATGTATTATGAGTCAGAGCTCCTGTTGCTGTTATTCAGGTCACAGGATGACTTCCATGAAACCCTTGCTGTTCACACCACAGGCTTTGTGATTTGTGTTTGTAGATGATCCTGCTCAAGCCACTTCTGACTACGAGACCAACAACAGCGACAGCAGTGACATCGTGCAGAACGATGACGACACGGATTGCTCCAAGGAGCAGCCACGGAAGGGATCTGGCTGTAGGTCCTACACACCTGAGACCATCATCCTGCATCCCTTGACACCGCCTGAGGTAGCTCCTCTAAGTTCCCCCAGCACTAAAGAATGAGTGTATGCTGACACTGAGAGGGAAAAAATACACAAATCAAAACAAAAAACCCAGATCCCTGCAGAAAAAGTGTGGTCTAGGAGTGCTGCAAGGTTTTGTTGTCTTAAACAAAAAATGTTTCAGTGTGATGAGCAAATGATGATTGTCTCACAGCATTCAGCTGTGAGCTTGGTTGAGATGCAGAGGGAAAGCTTTGTTTAGTTAAGTTTTCCACAGTCTGTTGTACAACTGAATTAATAATCTGCAGTTGGCAGGAGCTCTTTAAAAATTGATTGTAATCTGCTGGAGTTGGACATGCTGAGAGAAGGCATTTTGCTTGAAACATTCTGGCATTTACTCATCTCCAGTTTCTAAGTGAAATAAAATTCCAGGGAGTATACTGGGAGAAATGTGAAATGGTTGCACAACCCATCTTTTATTTGCAGACCTTGAGAAACAGATAGGTTTCAGTTTAAGGACTACAAATCTTCACTTGGACTGAGCCCTGTTAGCCATGTTAGAGTCCAGTGAATGGGTCCTGATGCAGCAGCAGAAACTGAGAGCTTTTCTGTCTGTACCACAGTGAATTTCACAATGAAGGCAGCCTCCCTTGGAAATGAATGAATGATTCCCATGAGTGAATGAATGAGTGAGTCTCAGTGCAGACACTGCTGTTTCATAAACAGAATTTCCTATCCATTCAAGTGAAACACATTACAAAGGAGAGTGAGTAGCTGCAGGGCTGCAAGAAATGAGGACATCTGCACTGAGCTGAGTGAAGTACCACTGACTTACACATGATGCTAATGTGACTTTAGCTTTTAAGAGCATCAATTTTTGCTTGAGATGCTTCACTGAACTAACAATTCTCTTTTATTCTGATTTCTGGCACAGGACAAGCCTGTACTGGCTCCTGAGCCTCTGGTTATGGACAACTTGGATCCCCTGATGGAGCAGCTAAATAGCTGGAACTTCCCAATCTTTGATTTGGTGGAAAAAATTGGGAAGAAATGTGGTCGGATTCTCAGTCAGGTGAGAGGTGCACCTTGTCTGCAGTGTCTGGGTAGAATGTTGACAGATTTAGACACAGACATGTTAAAAGGCATTGTCCTTACAAGCTGATGATCCAATGAACTGTGATCCCTGATACCTAATTCAAAACTGACAGTATGAACTCTGCCTCATTTTATTCCTTACTTTTGAATGCCTTTATTTTTAATTTTAAAAATGTCAAAGAAAAAAGAAGAGAGCCTTCTGCTCTCTGCTTTTCTGAATATTCTCCTGAGATGCTTCAAGCCCTTACTGAGTTCTTTGGGAAAGGATTTCTCATGGGGTTTAGCATGGGAGGGCTAAGCAGTAATTATATTCAGTGGATGCAAGATATACAGAGTTTTGGTCCTCTTTTATACTGAAGATCAGTATAAGATCCCAGAAATAAAGGATTTCAGATTTCAGGCTGGGCAAGAAAGCAAGGTTTGAGGAAATGGGGGTAGAAAGAATCCTTGCTATATTCCCCAATTTTTAAAGAATCAGAACTTAGAGAGAAAATTCATATAATACTATGTAGGGAAGATTTGATATGAGTTGGGAGAGCTCACTAGTCTTTCTTTCAGCTCTCAGGTTTTTATTCCTTCCTGTGGGTGTAATTCAGTTACTGACACAGCCTGTGTCTAGCCAGCATGATTAGTGTCACCTTCCGTAATCACTTTCTTGGCTGAACCTTCTACTCTGTTATGCCCCTTTTCCTGGCACACTGACAAATTTGTAATTTCTTTTCTTATAAAAGCATTGAAGATTATTAAACAGGAAAAGCAAGTAATTATTTTTATTATTATTTAGGGATGAAATGGGGGGAAAGCCTGAGAGAATCAGACTGAACAAGGATCACTTTACAAGGCATTATGTAGTGATGAGTGCTGGAAAGAGGAGATAAAGTTAATTGGTACAATGTGGTACAATTATCACCCCCCCAAAAAAAACACAGAGGTTAGTGTGTCATGCAGATTTCAGTGTAACAAGCTTCAGAGAATGCTGGATCAAATCACAGTCCCTTGGTGGTTACTTATTATTCAGCTAGATTCAATTATCTGGTGGTCAACAAGGAAAATCATGGCATGAATTCACATTTATTCTGTGGTCTGTTTTTTAGTGTTCTGCAGCTTGGCAAGCAACGTCTGAGTTTGACCAGCCTGCCAAGTCTCCAGGTTCATTTCAGAGAAATAGGCAAACTGTGGATAATGGATATATTTATTGGATAAATTCAGTGGTGCTCATTGAGGCACTATTGCACTAGATAGTGAGTGTGGGATTGAGATGCTCTTCTAGATAATACTGTTCATTTTTCTAACAGCATAGAATGATAATAGAATGATGAATGAAACATAAGGAAGACCAGAACTTTCTTTTAATGGCATAAAGAGCAGTTTGGATGATCCAGAAGTTGTTCTGGTTTTACATGGGTCCCTCTGTAGGCTTTAAGCATTTCACCAAGCTGCATGGGGTCCTATACCTCTGGACACAAGTCCTCTGTGCTTCCCTCAAATTGCACTAAATCCCCTCACTCTACTTCCCAAAATCTGATTTTTGCACAGGTTTCCAACATGTTCACAGTTCCACAGAATGAGTCCTGAGAAATAAAATAGAGAAGCTTTAATATTTGTGACAAAAATTCATTTTCTGTAACAGCTGTTTATAATAACTCCCTCTCCCTAACAGCAGGTTCAGCCTTGTTCACAAAATAGAGATCCTTGTTACTCCCACCTACTCAGATGTTGCTAATGAAATTATTTTCAGAAATCAGGAAACTAAAGTATATAATTTTTTTCTCCAGCCAAAAGCACTATTTTTTTCTGGTTTGATTTTTAAATCCTAGTATATTATTAACAAAAGTAAACAAAAGCTCTAATGATGTATTCTCTGTATTTTGCTATTAAATGGACTAACCCATTAAAAAAAAAAAAGAGTCAATTAAAAATCTGAATTAACTATGTTTGCCATGCTAGGTTAAATTTATGAGCTGGAACAAAGCAAAGTTGACACATGCCTTCAGGGAAGCACTCAGTTTAGAAGGCAAATGCTGGCTTAGCATCTTTGAAGCTGCTTGAGATATCTGTTCCTTCTTTGTGGAATGTTAAATTGATTTAGACATATAAAAAGACCCCAAACCAGTCAGGAGCCATGAAAGCATCTGTGCAAACTGGAGTGGCAAGCCCAGTCAATGTGGCAGTGACAAATGTGCATGACAGGGTTCAGAGAAGAGCATGAATTCAGTCTCTTTTCACAAACCAAGAGCCAAGCTCTCAGACCTGAGCTGTTGCTTCATACGAGGCCATAAAATTCAACAATATCTTCAGTCACACTTAACACTTTTCATACAGCTCCTGTAAAACTAAAACCTGTGGTTTGGCTTTTCTTGCTGGGCCCAGAGAGAGAAGTGGGGGTGCTCCTCTGCTGGCAGTGTCAGAGACAGGGTGGCATCACTGCAGGACTCTGAGATGTCCCTGCAGGATGACAGGAGGATTATTTGGCCCTCTCATCATCACACATGGGAGATGGGATATTCCTGGGATCATCCCAGTAGCCTTGAGAGGAGTTTGTCAGAGGCAGAGACTGGGTAGCAGCAAATTCCAGGGAACACAGGTCTGAAGGAAGCAAGGGCTGTGAGAGGGCTGCCTGCAGCCAGTGAGAAGGGAGCTACAAATCCAAATTTCACATGTGTCCTCCAAGGAGATCCATTGCTGTGTGCCTGCAGGTGAGGGGCTGGGTGTGAGTAACAACCCAGGTGCAGAAGTACTTGTCCTTGGTCAGGCAGCGCCACTAAAGTCTCTGAGTTAAAAAATATTCATTCAAGCATTAGCTGTGCTCTGAGGCAGGACAGGGAGGCTGGAGGACAGAGGCAGTGTGGTGAAACCCTCTGCCAAGCCCCTGGCAGGAGGGGACACATCTCAGCACAAGTGCTCAGCCCATAGGATTCCAACTCCCAGGGAGCTCCTGAAACAGCATGTGGGCTGGGAAGAAAATATTTTGATAGACAGGAGCCATTAAAGTGTTTAATCAAGAGCAAGGAGTTAAAAAAGCTGCACAGTTACTGTTTCTGGGTTTTGTAGTTTGTTCTTTTTTAATTAAAGAATTTGACTAGTTGACTTTTGGGAAGATATCAATGCTCTTTCTTCCTCCTTCTAGCATAATTTTACACCTGCTTCCTCCCTCTTTGCTGAGAGAGAGAGAAAGTGGAGGGAGGAAGGAAGAAAAGAAACAAAGGAAGGAGAAAGAAAGAAAGAAAAAAGAGAGAGGAAGAAAAGAGAGAAAGAGAGCAAGAGAAGGAAAAAAGAGAGAAAAAAAGAGAGAAAGAAAAGAGAGAGAGAAAGAGAGGGGAAAAGAGAGAAAGAAAGAATTTTTTTTTTTTAAAGAATTATTAAAAAGGCCAAGTTAATTGCTTGGCTGTTTGTTATCTAGTGACCCCAAAGAATAATGCCATTTTACTTCAAGTCAAAGGGAAAAGCTGTAATTCCTACACATCACAGTCAACTTTGCTTCTTTTCAACTATGGAATTTCCCAGCCCCCAAAATCCAAGGGGAGAAAAAACATGCTTTTATGAGATGCTTTATTTAAGATACCTGTCCAGTTATGCTAGTGTAGACAAGTAAGATTTGGTCCTGCTGAACATTATTTCATTATGATTCCTCTTTTTATACAGAGATGCTTTGCTGGAAATAAGTGGCTTACATTCCACTGACCTAACACTAGGATTTAAGACTCACCTGTCTGTTGGTAAAATATTGGATCCCAGCTGATACAGTTAAGCCATGATTCTAGAGAGATAAACAGGGTTATATGCAGATTCTAATCCTAATTATGCATAAGGTCACTCTATTCACTCTGCCTAAACACAGGGGGATCCCCTGGGGTTTTCAGAGTGTCTTTTACAGGCTCTACCTTTTATTCTAAGCTCTTGTCTTCCAGAGCACAGTAGTTCAGGTATGGTAGGAAGAGAAGTGAGAGCTGGCACCCCCAGCAGAATCCCCCTGTCAGATTTTGGTCACTAGAGGGTCATTCTGGATGGGGTCAGACCCCACACTCCACCTGCCTCTGCACCATCACTGCTTTGTTAGTTCACAGGCAGGTGTTTCCTGGTAGGGAATGACCATGAGGGGAGGCAGGAGGAAGATCATTAAGGCTGAAAATTCATTTCCTTTCTTTTTTTATTCTTGCCCTAAAAATCCAGAATGGCAGGACATTTGCTGTTGATGTTCATTCAACTTTAGGTGCAGCTCATAGGTCCCAATTTACATACAAAATATACAGACACAAGCAGGTATGGATAGATGTTTGATTTATACTCAGATGTAAAACACAAAGTGTAATTTGTGACCATTTCTTGCCCTGGAGCACACATCAGTCCAAATGTTCTTCAAGTTGCTTAGCTCTAAGCAGGTCATTACCAGGCAGATGGCATCAAAAGGACAGAATTTAGCTAACAGCAGTAAATAAATAAAAATTCTGCAAGGCTTTGGGGTCCAATTTGCGACAGATGTGAAAAGATCAGGCAGTGATTTTACTCTGTCCCATTATTTTGTATGTCAAGTTCAAACTTGTCTTCAGAAGTGCCCATTTTGTGTCAGCTGCTGCCTTCATTTCTGAGCACCCTCCTCACTCATCCATGGCATTCTCTTTGACATACATCCTCTCCTGGACGCTTACAGTCACCTTTGGTGCAGGAATGCTTAGAGCACCTCTGCCTCCTAAGCTATTTGCTGCCCCTGATATCCTGTTGGAGTCATTTTTATCATTTCACTTCCAAAATTGGAGAGAAAGCAAGGACACAATGCATAGGAGCCACATGGTTCCCCCTTCTGTCAGTCCTTTGCTTTTTCTTCCTTTTCTGGGAATCGATTTGAGTCAAGGATTTGGGAAAATACTACAGGAAATCAGATTTTCACAGGGTAATTAAACCTAAGGAGTTTTATATCTAATTTGTAGAGTGTTTCTCATCTACTTAGCAGCATGAGTTTTTTTGTTGTTTTTTTCTTTCAGGTATCATACAGGCTTTTTGATGACATGGGGCTGTTTGAAACCTTTAAAATACCAGTGAGGGAATTTATGAACTACTTTCATGCCTTGGAGTGTGGATACCGAGAGATACCTTGTAAGTAAAAATTCCTGGCACATAATGATGCTTCCTTTAAGTTTTGGGGATTTTGTATTGAAGCTTTTCTTCTTGCATTATAAAGCTACTTTTTTTTTTTTCTTCCATTACGCCATGACCCAATGGATGGCTAGGCAGAGGCTGGTGCTGAACCACAGCCTGTCATCTTTTTTTCTTTGTATTTCATCTTTTATATTGTTTCATAATTCATGGCAAAATTTGCCAGAAATCATATAAAGCTATTATAAGTAAAGACTGTTTCCTGATAATGCAAGAGTATCCCAGTGCTCCAGTTGGAGGTTTTTGAAATATTTGACCCCCTAAAAGCAACTTGGACTTTTACACAGTAGCAGTGCTATGCTACCAAAGGGGAGATGAACTTTATAAGCAGAAAAAATATGCCCAAAACATGAGTGAAGCCTGTTCAGTTACTACAGCTTAGCTGATATTTTTCAGTGGGAAACATTTATTTCCTGAAAAGCCTGTTTTCAGTCATCCCCAAAGTATCTGCTAATTCAAATAAAGTTTATCAAAGTACCTCAGCTGCCAAAGATTCTTGTTTTGAGGAAAGAGGAAGGAGTTATCACCCACTTCAGGTGGCAGATAAACCCAGCACTGAAGAACACAGAACACCCTGTTTTCCCTACACTCACAGAAAAATGTGGGAAACAACATGATAAGTCATGTATTCTCTCTGTGTCAAATATTAAATACCAATTGGAGCAGCTACATTGGGAGGGATTTAAGGAAAGCTACCTCACAATGCCTTCAGCCAGGTGGTTTTGAGTTTGTTCTGGGGAAGTGAGAGACCCAGTTTTGATCCTTTCCCTGTGTTTGAACTGGGCCAGGAATCTAAAGCAGCAGATCACAGCTTGAGGAGGTTAGAGGTGGAAGTCCCACAGCCTCTTCTGCTGAAGCCATTCCTTTCTATTTGAAACATTTAACTATTCATAGAGTCTCTGGGATTTTTGTGAACCTAGACTATATTTCCTTGTTTTTTTCTTAAGTGTTTTTTTGTTTTACTAAAGAAGAATCTCTTTCTAATACAAGATGAAGTTATCTTCCTTCTTTTTATTTCTGTGAAAAAGGTAAAACCAGGTCTGATGCTCGTGATATAATATTGGTTTTGTCTCTGCTAGACTGCCTGCCACACGGTACCCACTAGATGGTGCTGATAGCCTTCTCTCAGAAATCTCCTGATGTTTTATAGCTGGATGGTTTTCTTCCCATCACAGATCACAACCGAATCCATGCCACTGATGTTCTACACGCCGTGTGGTACCTCACAACCCAGCCCATCCCTGGACTCCCAACTGTGATCAATGACCACGGCTCAGCAAGTGACTCAGGTATATTTAAGTGCTGTCATCCTAAAGTTTCTCTCATGAAATTTGCTGTCAGAAAGGCAACAAGTTGGGGATTGTATGCAGAATTTTTTTGCAGTGTGTAACATGGTGTTCAAGTTCAGTAGGACAATGGATGTTGAAAGTTGTTCAGGTGTGTTTGTGTAACTTTGAAGGGAACTAAATTGTTCCTCTGAAACCTAATACTTAACATTTAATGATCTGTAAATGCAAGCCTTTGTGGTCACTTTTAGTGACAGATGTTTCTTACCATTTGATTTTTGCAAAAGGTTTTTTCCTAGGAAAACTGTATTATTAGTGCTTTGCAGTGCTGTACCAAAGGCAGTGTAGCCTTAAATCCTTATTCTACAATTTCTGGGGCATGCAGGCAGTGCTGTGTACTTGCTACTGCTTGGCTCTCATGAAATGTTCTTTGCTTTTCCTCACTATCTCCAAATAAAAAGACTTGTTGCCATCTGGCAATTGCTTTACAAGACCACTCTTCTGTTTTATGATTGCTCATTACAGGAAGCTGTTCTTGCATTTTTATATTAATTTATCAGTGTTCAGCTGCGGCAACTAGAGGGACCTATCTGTGTTTTGTGGGAGTGCTCAGAGAGTTCATGGAAAAGCAGGAGTTTGTTCCATTTATGCTTTTTTCTTTTTTTTTTTTTTCTTGTTTTTTTTTTGTGTGTGGTGTTAAATGGTTTTATTCCTGGAAACTTTTATTAGCAAGGTGTTACAGTGGATTTGTAGATGAGGTGGAATGAAAGGGGTTGAGCTCTGGGGCTTTTTGATGTTTGTTATTTGAAAGACATTGTTCAGCTGCATGCAAGATCCATTCAAAGTCGTTCAGATTAAATTAGCAAAGCATCTCAGTATCTGTCTCTGTTAGGTATGCTTAAGATGCTTCAAAAAAGGGATGATAAGAGTATTTTCAGTAAAGATACAAAGTCTAGGCATTTGTATTGGAAAACACACACTGTAATTTTAAATTATTAAATTCTAGTCTATTGCTTTAAGGACTATTAGTGTCTCACGGACTTGTCTACATGATGAAAAAGATTAGAGAAAGGACTGGTAAGATCAAGTTTCCCCACAAAACTCCAGCATGGATGTGAATCCATGTCTTACTGCTTTAACTTACATAGTTGGAGAATAGGCTTTGCTGGAGGGATGGAAGATCCCCAGGTGGGATCAGTATTTGTTCCTTTCCAATTGTTTGCCTTATTGTACTGGATCATAGGCACAGCAAGCACTGATGTCAGGCTGCATTTATTCTTACTGTGAATTTGCTCCTTCTCTTCCTGCTTTATTTCTTCTCTTACAGTAGGTCACTAAAAAAGTGTCACTGGATTTTTCACTGTTTTCATTTCTTTATATCTACTCAGATTCTGACAGTGGAATCACTCATGGCCATATGGGATATGTCTTTTCAAAGACATACACACCTACAGATGACAGCTACGGATGCCTGGCTGGCAACATCCCTGCCCTGGAGCTGATGGCTCTTTATGTAGCTGCAGCCATGCATGATTATGATCACCCAGGAAGGACCAATGCCTTCTTGGTAGCAACGAGTGCTCCTCAGGTAAATAAATCTCAGGCAGTGTTGCCGTACAGTTTGGAAGGTCTCGATGACAGCTTTTCCTTGCTAGTGGTGCCTGTGGCTTCCATTAAGCACAAAGTCTGCCAAATATTTTGAAACAGCTTTGTCAAAGTGACAGAAATAATCACTTCACTTGGGGATTGCTGGAAGGAGTCTTCTTACACCCCCTCAGTTAGCAGAGCTGCTGAGAAAGGTACTGATAAACTGTGTTAGTGAAGAAGGTAAAGCTCTGCTGACTGATAGAGGACCTGTAACTGTGGAAGAATGGAAGAATTATTCTACCAAGTAATGCACAGAAAGATGCAATAAAATAAAACATCCCATTTGTGTAGTTGAGTATGCTTTGCAAATTTATAATGCGTGGTCATAACACATTTTCTGTTGCTTCTATAGAATATGAGCAGTTTCAGTCTTTTTAATAAAGTGTTTGGAGGCAGGAAGGGGAAAATAATCTCAGTGTTATAAATGTAGAATTGAGGCTTGCCTAAGGTTACACACAAGTTGCTGCCACTCCTGAGAGTTGAATTCAGCAATTCAGAGTGACTCTTTATTGGCTTAATTATGAGGTCATCTTGCCTTGTTTTACATAGCTAACCTGCCTGGCTTCAGCACACTGTGCTGAAAAATATTTCTATTGATAAGGAAATTTAAAAAAATGCATCCTAATGATGGCAGATCAAGTAGGGATGCAGAAATTCTAGATTTACTCCCTAGCTTACAACCAAACTTCCTCTGTCACCAAGAGCAAGTTGCCTGAACTTGCTCTGGTGTCACTTTTTGTCTATGAATGGATAGAAATGCTTCTCACCCTTGCAATGTATTTCTGTGATCAAAAGCTTTGATACTCTGGCCAGGTATCTAGATTGGGAGAAGACAGGTGCTATCTTTTAAATCTAATTTTAAGAAACAAGTGCTATAGCTCTGTGCTTGTAAAAAACAGAAACGGAAGTTAGAAGATTAGCCTTTATGTACTGACTCTAGTTTGAAAATAAATTAATAGGAATTTTGTTGTTGTTGTTATTTTCTGAATGGAATTACCATCACTACGAGAGTTCAGTATCTTATTTTGGTAAAGATTTGACCCATTTTGATTTTTAGCCCTGAGATATCTGTCAGGCTGAGTACACGTTTTCAGGTTGCAAACTGCAATTTCTGCAAACTGTTTCTGTGTTTGGAATCAGTCCTACATGGACACAACTGCCTGGTGCAATGACCAAAGAGCAATAGTTCATTAAGTGAAGTTCATTCTGGCCATCAGGGAAGCACACACCTCTGTTATATTAGCCATCAACCTATGGCCCGAAACAGGATGATCCATTGCTGTGATGGTTTTGCCAAGACAGTTTTGTGTAGATGGTTTTGTGTAGATGGTTTTGCTAGGATGATTTTTGCCAAGATGGTTTTGTCAGGATGATTTTTCCAAGACGGTTTTGCGTAGATGATTTTGGGTAGATGGTTTTGCTGAGATAGTTTTGCCAAGATGGTTTTGTCAGGATGATTTTTGCTGAGATGGATTTGCCAGGATGATTTTTGCCAGGATAATTTTGCCAAGATGGTTTTCTCGAGATGGTTTTGCTGAGATGATTTTGCTAAGACGGTTTTGCCAAGATGTTCCTCAGCTGCCCCACGTTGCTTCCGCAGGCGGTGCTGTACAACGACCGCTCCGTGCTGGAGAACCACCATGCTGCTGCTGCCTGGAACCTCTTCATGTCCAGGCCAGAGTACAACTTCCTGGTCAACCTGGACCACGTGGAGTTCAAGCATTTCCGCTTCCTCGTCATCGAGGCCATTCTGGCTACTGACCTGAAGAAGCACTTTGATTTCGTTGCCAAGTTCAACGCCAAGGTGAGATCAGTTTGGGTTTCTGGGGGACAGGCAGAAAATATTGTGGTCCTTGGTTGTAGCATCCAACAAAAGAGAGTTTCTATTTCCTCTGAATGTCCTTTTGGCTGCTGTAAAATGTTGAATAATAATCTGAACTTTCTATTGGGTTTTTACTCATTTAAAGTTAGTGACACAGTGAAACACAGTGGCACATATTTACTTTTTTTTTTTCCAGAAAGTAGTTTAAGGCTAAAAATTCCACAAACTGTTTTTTACATTCTACTTTTCAAGATTGCTTTCTTGTTCATCTCCACTTAAGACCTATTAGAAAAGCACTCAGGGGAAAAATCAAAGCTGTTATTACCCAGTTTCCATAATGGCTACTTTAAGTGAATTTTTACTGATTTAGTCATACTGTTGAATTATGAAAGCAGAAATCAGAGCAGTTTTGACATTCTGTTTTCAAATGCAGTAAAAGTATGGTCTTCCTTTCCTTTCTCTTTCCAGAGAAAGGTCACTAAACCTCTTTCCTGCATGCTCCATTCAGTGAGCCATAAAATCACAACCCTGAGAAACCATTCTTAAAAACTGTTTACATTTCAACCTAACTTATTGGAAATCACCTCCTATTAAGATATTTTAATAAACTCCATCACCCATCAAAGCTTTTGGCCTGTTAACTAGATACCTGCCTTTGGAGCTGGTACTGCTTTCTTGTTCCTTGTGAGAAACCCCCAAAAACAGTGTGTTTCGTATCTAGGACCTCCTAGCTGTTTTGGTGGCATGGATAAAATGTTTTTTATCCATGTGGTATTACTTAGGATGGATCTGTATGCTGACAATTTGAAGCCTCCACGCGTATGATTGGTTTTGTTTTCCATTTCCCTGTAACATCTCTCTTTGTCAGGCTTTAAGAAGTTGTGGAGAAAGGCCCTAGATGTGGTCCAGGTAGAAAGAGAACTGATCTGTAGATCCATAAAATTCTGAGCTCATTCTGCACTCCTGCTAGTCATGTCCCCTCCAACTTTAACCTTTCTGCTTTTATTTTAGCGCAGCTGACAGTATGTATCACTTTTTCTTGTGAGAGGTATGGAAAAAATAGAGAAAAGGAAAAAGAGAGGAAATAGTTTCAGCCATGCTTAGATCAAACAGGGAAATAAGCTTATTACACACATCTTCATGCTGCAATCAAGCCATCATGATATTTTACAGTAATTTGTATTTATGCATCAGTAGGTATCAACTTCTTGAAAAATGTCATGGAAAGATTGCATTTGTTTGTTTTCCTAGTAAATGCTTTCGAACAGGTGCATCATGTGCACTTCTAATATATAATAATATATTATATTATGTATTATATTATGTATTATGTTATAGTATGTTATATATATATTATATATATTATATATTGTATATTATATTATTTATATATTATGTATTCTATTATGTTATGTTAATTATATATATTATATATATTGAATGTTCTATATAGTATATATAATATATATTCTTTATAGAATATATTATTATTCATTATATGTAGTATATATATATATATATATATACACTATATATAGAATATATAATAATGAGATTGACTTCTCATTATTCATCACAGTGTTCCTTGGTCTTCACTTATTTTTCCCTTTCCATACTGATAATTCCAGCCTGGGGTTAGCTTACCTGCTTATGCTAGTGATTTTGTGAAATAGCTAAATATCTTGTGCAATACCCCAGGTCAGATCTTCCTCTTTAGCCTGGGATGACCATCTTGGTTTCCCTTTCCCTGCCTCCCAGGTGAACGATGATGTTGGAATTGACTGGACCAACGAGAACGACCGCTTGCTGGTTTGTCAGATGTGCATCAAACTGGCCGACATCAACGGGCCTGCCAAATGCAAGGACTTGCACCTGCAGTGGACAGAAGGCATCGTCAATGAGTTTTATGAACAGGTAAAGGCATTCCAAAGCTGCCTGCCTGGTGTTCTGGAGCATGACAGTGCTGGTGGCCACTGAAGAATCACAGAGATAGAGGCAAAGAGGATGGCTAGAGACACATTAATCCATTTTTTTCCTGGAGCAGTGAAAGTCCTTTTTTCACTGAAGTTTCTGGCATGTCCTCAGAAACTTCTGGTGATGGTGTTTCTGCAGGCTGAACTGTTCAAGGCTGGCTCTGTGGACAAGCACTGGCATGGTGAACAAGTGTTCCTTTCTTTTTTTTTTTTTCCCAGTTGTCAGTCATCATGTCTGTCATTTCTCTCTTCTTTAGCACAAACCAGGTTTTAATCCTCCTTCTGTGTTCTTTCAGGACATCAGCTAGTTCTTATGGTTCTCCTCTACAGTCTCACACTTTTATTGACATGTAGTCTCCAAACGTGGACACAACACCATTGTTCATATGGTCTAAAAAGAGCAGTAGGATTGTTTCAGCTTCTCTGCAGATCACACCTCTGTTCCAGAAGCTTTATGTGCTGAGCAGGACTGCAGCACTGACTTTCAGTTCATCACAGGCCAACCACAGCTGCTCCCTGACCCATATTTCAATTTTAAGACAGCCCTTGCAGCTCTCAGAGGTTGGTCAGTACAACTGCATTAATTATGCAGGGCCATGCTGGTGGCACAAGTAAGGAGGACAGGCACAGATGGGTTTAGAAAGCCCTGAGAATGCAGCCAGGCACTGTTCCTCTCTTTCTAGGTGTAAGGGAGCCCTTAATTGAACCTAATTTTCTTATTTTAACCTATTTAGTCCTGCTGAGTGCAAGGATCAGGGCTGTTCCTACACAGTTCCTGTTTCTTGAGTGGGAACATTTTGAATGTTCTGGTCAGATTAAATTCCACATCCTTTCTTTTCCAGAAGCAAGCAGGCTAAATCACTGAACAAAACAACCCACAGGCTTCTCAGGCAGGCTCTGCAGTAATTTGGACTCGCAAACTAATCACTTCTAAAGCTTTTTCAGCTTCCCTTAAATTTACTGCACTCACAGATTGGGGAAAAAATATCCAACCAGGATTTGCTGCTACCTTCTGGAGTATGTAAAGAGACAGGGAAAGGGACATAATTCAGGCATTGACTTGAAGCTTCTTCGTTTCTTTCAAATCTCCCAAGAAAAAAAGGAAGTAAAATGAACCGTACCTATAGTATGAATATAGCTAGTTCCATCTTTGTTTTCATTTTTTTTCTTAAACAAAGAGAGGATGTCCCAAAACAACCTTCATGCCCCAAATTTTCTTTCAGGGAATGCTTTTCTCCTTCATTAGAACTCTTCCAACAAACTGTACTTGACAGTTCTAGTGATGATCATAGCTTATGTGGATGTCTAGTGCATGCAGACAGAAGCAGTTCATCAGATGTAGAATATGGCTTTGCTTTTTTCCAATAAAAGTTATATCAGACCCAATATATTCATCTCAGCAAAGCCTTGGAGAGTGAATCAGGCTTGTGAGGATACACATGTGGGAAGAGATTGTGTTATCTGTTCCACAGTATGAACCTGTGTTATTTTCCATCATTCAGAAATGGGATCCAGATAAGAGAACATTCTCTTTCTTGGGCTTGCTTTTAGCATTAAGGAGGATAAGTTAGATTCTCAGTTTCTTTTGTCTCTATTAAAAGCTGTTTTTCTTTAATGTAATATGCTACAAGAGGTGTATCAAACCATGCTTACCATGCTTTTGAGCATTAGATTTTTTCTGTGACTGGAAAAGTATTCATATTCTCATTTCTAAAAAAGAGAATTTTATGGGAAGTTTGTATTTCCCTGGAAGTATTATCAAAAAGCACACATATGTGAAGTCAGCCTATGCAGTGAAAATCATTAAATATCTTTGTTCCAATAAACACCAATTCCTTTCAAGAATTTCACTCCCATAAAAATAAAAACTGCTTATTAAAAATGTGTTGTTTCAAAATCCTGTGTCATATTGTTGCAGGATGTTTTCTTCTCTTAACATGTCCAGCATAATTATTTGAAGACAGAATAGACATATTAGAATAAAAAAAAAACACACTGCAAAATGTTTCACATAATAAATCATGTTTTAACAGAACAATAAAAAAAATTTGTAAACACTTCAACAGTTAACATTTCTCCCAGTTCACAGCTAGGACATCTCAGATATGTTTCTGTAAAGAAAAGCAAGCTGTCACCTCTTCTTAATTTGCTTGCTATTTCAAGAATGTATGGCATTTTTCAGTGTTTTATCAACACAAATATTTTGTTTTTTAATGATTGCACATAACATTTCAGGGTTGATTATTATAAAACTAGCAAACAAAACACAAGGAAATGAGATATTTGCTGTACAGACTCCAAAATTTAGCTCTCATTTTTTGGCCTTCAGCAAATACAGATACAGGCAGGGTGTTGGTCAGCTGTGAAGACCATTACTTTTGAAAAAAATTACATTATGAGGAGATAAATATAAGCAAACATAATGAAAACTGAAAATACATCTCCAAATTCTAACATATATCCCATAATATAGAACTCTGTACTGTATTACAGTGTTCAATTACATATCAGGCTTGATTAGGGAGGCTGGATATTCTTTGGGAGGGAGATGGCATCTGGTCCTGTCATGTCTGCTCAGCTGAAAGCTCACTGATATCACCAGAAGCTTTACTGTGATCAGGAATTGAGTATATCAGATTTGGCTCTGCAGTGAAGTTTTACTTTATTTTACATCATGAGAAGAGAGGAAAAAAAAATCTCATCTTATGCTTCCCTCTCTCCCCTGAGAAAGCTTCATAGGAAAGATTTACTGGTTTTGAGCAAATGAATGTCATATATTGCTTTAATTGAGATCATTCTAATAGTCACAGGAAACAAATATTTATGACCCAAAGCCAAAAGAACATCTCCAGGTTACTTTTAATTAGGATGAAATCAATAACAAAACTAGTCTGGTGAGACAGCCCTGTCTTGTAGAAGTTGTCTTATTCCCTGTAAACAAGGTTGTTGTGAACTAGCAATCACAAAGAAATGAAATAACAATTTTCAAGTTTTCACACAGTGCAAAGTTCAGGGCTAGGGGCATAGTTCTGCAGGATCATTGTTAAATTCTACCTTGTTAAATTCAGGTTATTGCTAGTGGGTTTGTGTCAGCTCCTACGAGCAAAGAGCTGTAACTGTGCCCATCTGACACAATGGCACTGTGACAATGATCTAAGAGCCAGGCTGGCATTTAGATGTTGTCCTTTCAGCATTTTTAATTGGCTGGATATGCTTTACTCCTTTTTGTGGCATGGTTTTGTTTCATTTAGCTCAGAGAAATTACGGCTGTTTTTTCCTCTCCAGGGTGATGAAGAGGCCAGCCTGGGCCTGCCCATCAGCCCTTTCATGGACCGCTCTGCTCCCCAGCTGGCACACCTCCAGGAATCCTTCATCACTCACATCGTGGGACCACTCTGTAACTCCTATGATTCAGCAGGGCTGATGCCAGGAAAATGGATAGAAGAGAGTGACGAGTCAGGAGACACTGATGAGCAAGAAGAGGAGGAAACAGCAGAAATGGAAACTTGTGAAAATGCCGAATCCAGTAAGTGGTTGACACTTCCATTTTCCATCAAATCAAGTTCTGTGTTGTGACTAAGCAGAGAGAGGCTGTGAGTTGGCCAGGTTCAGCATGGGCCTCCTCCAGAGTGACAGTGAGTCCTTGATGTCCTTTGGTGTCCTTGGCGAGGCTGTAGCCACTTACATTGTGAATGGAGATGCTCCATGGTTTCAGCACAATAAGTGTGGTTCATATCTACCACTTATTTCTGCCTTAGTTGGGGTTTCTGGTGGTAGATCGCCTGTACATGAGGGCTTTCTAGACTCTTTCAGGACTGGTGTTGATAAGACTGTAGGAATTTCAGTTGAAAAAGGGATGTTTGGGAGAAGATTTTTCAAGGAAAACACTCAGCATTTCCATGAGTTAACATGACAAACAAGAATAATAGAATGAGGATCTGAAATGCTGATGCAGTAAAGGAGTTTTTAATGATGAAATCATTTTACTGCAAATCTCTTCAAGGTAACATGGAGAAGAGTCGAAAGAGAATTGGCACTGAGCATTGCTGTGTTGTGTGCTGGGAGCTGCATCACTTGGCTAACCAGTAACCAAAGCTCATATTCTTCTGCCTCTCCTCTAGAAAGGCAACACTGACAATATTTGCTGTATTGAGTTGAAAATTTTTTACCTTGAAAGGAGATTTTAGCCACTTGTGGAAGTGATTTTTAAGAGAAAACACTGCAGGTGTAGACCTCTTTGTTTTATCATTTTAATCTTGCATTACCTTTTTCTTTCTTTTAGGTTCTTTCTCCCTCTGAATTTTCTACTACTGTTCCTTTATTTCCCTCCTCTGAGTTATCTTTCTCTCTGTCCCCTGTATCCAGAAGTTTTAGGAAACAGCAGTCAAAAGTGCACTCACGAAATACCAATACTTTTTCACTCAACAGCCTCACTTTTTCTGTTCTTTCCCACATATGTTCTTTCATGCCCTGCCTGGGTATCACCCCTGTTTTCTGTTGGGAAAGCTGACAAAGATTTGATGAGTGCAGTAAGTCACTTATGGATGTGGAACTAAAATTTATGTCTCTTGATGTGCAGAATTAACCTTTTATCTCTAGTAAGATTCAGAGGTAAACAGTTTGTATTTTAGAAGTAATTGCTATTTTTCACACACACACACACACACACACACTCTTGCACATATTTTAGGTTTGGCACGTTCACATGCACAAAAAAGTCTTGTAGAGAATGGTAAACATCAAATAATGTAACACACAAGGGTTAATCTGATCCTTATGATCTCCTTATGATCTATCAGTTCTGTAACAGGCAGAGCCACATGTTTGTGGCAGATTGGCCTTTATGGAAATGCCTGCTAGGAGGAAATGTATGGAACTGGTGATTAACCCAAAGCCTGAAACTGATACTGCTGTGTTAACAAAAAAATATGAATTATGTTCTCATATATCCATGATGTCTGTAACCTTACTCTGAAATCCTTGGTTCCCTTTCATTTAGTATCTCTATTCACTTATCTTATGTATCAGCATTAGTGGAGTCAAATAATGCTGTTTTCAGGTTAAAAGCACTGATCATTATTAACCTTTTTCACATTGCAAACAGACTGATTTTAGTGGTCTTCTGTTTTCTTTTTTACCCTGTTCTAGTACCTTAATAGTACTAGACCTGGTGTTTTTACTATGGTTTGAAAACTGTGGTTTTCAAAGCTTTAAAAATTAATGTATCAGAAGTTTTGAAATATTCAAATATTCAATGAAACAATAAAAGGCTGAGATATCAGATGCACAGACATTAAGACTGGTATACATGTTGATAAAGATGTTTTGATGACAACGCCTTTGAGGCAGATAGAAATATAATTGTGGCAGAAAACACTTCATCTAGGTCCTGATAATTCACGGAAACAGTTGAGATCAATTTAAGGCTATAACCTTGAAGTAGCTTTAAATAATTTTTTTTTTACTATACAGGAGCGCGTACTTTCCCTGAAAGTCTTATGCAAGTATAAGAAGTAAACAGACTCAGTCTTTAGTGATTCAGACACATTTGAACACCACAGCAAGTGTCTGCAGAGAGCAGCAAGATGTGGGGTCGCCTGGGAAACCCAGGAGAGAATGTCCTGCTGTAGCATTGGCAGCTTAGGGGCTTCTTATTAGTGCTAAACCTGAAGGTTTCCTACAGGGAACCAAGGGTTTTCTAATGAAGGATTGAATTGGATTTGGTCTGTGCTCAGTGAAAAGCTCTTTGTTTCCAGTTCAAAAGCTTCAAGAGCTAAACATTTTGGATCCTGACACAGACATACTTTAGGCAACCTGCAAATACTAATCCACGCAAATTTATTTGGTGCAAAATATTCCTCTACGTCACCTTCTTTAAAGAGAAATCAGCAGTTGTCTTTGGAGGGGTTATTATTTCAGTTCTGTCATGGCCATTGTCACTGCTAATGACCAGAAAAATTTTTCAAACTTTGTATTGCTAAGGAGTTAAGAATCTGTGTTGGACAGGGTATATTGACAGGGAAAAAACACCCTTCAGACAGCAAAACACTTGTAGTGTCAGCTGTGTCAGGAGCCGTGAGAACCACCAGGGACAAAACCACTTTATAGGCTGAGAGCAGGGCCCTGATGCTTCAAAACCGAAGAGAAGCAAGTTCTCTGTGATAGTATTTGGCTGTATGAGTGCTTCTTTAGTGCTCAGGCTGGTGCCAGAGCAATGTTGTGCTTAAGCTTTAAGGTCATCTCCACCACGATGGTGGAGTGATGGGTGACTTTGAAAATGCAACATAGGAAAACAAAAATCAGGATTTTTTTTTCCAAGGACAAGCACAGTGCACAGAATTGAAAGTGTGATGATCAGAGTCTTTAAGAACTTGATGTAAAATGAGCAGAAACAGCTCAGCAATGTGTTTTATGCATAATCACTCAAAGGCTAGATAGCTCTGTAAGCAACTGAGTCAGGCACAACATGCAGCCTTGGGATACAATGAAGCTGGGGATAAAACTGTGCAGGAAACCAGTTTGCTTTCCCCAGAATCTGGAGAGGCACAGCTTCCTGAATTTTAACACTGTTCAAATGTTGGGGTTTAAAAATCTGTCATAGCACACTCTGTCTGCTTCCGGTGCCTTCAGTTGCTTTTCCTTCTCCAGTAGAAACCAGTACGCTAATGTCACATGGTGTTTTACAGGAAAGAAGAAGTTCAAGAGGAGGAAAATCTACTGCCAGATCACTCAGCACCTGCTTCAGAACCACAAGATGTGGCAGAAAGTGATTGAGGATGAGGAGAGGTTAGCCGGGTCAGAGAAGCAAGGTACAGAGCAATCCCCACTGCACCAATCTTCAGAACAAATCCAGGCCATCAGGGAGGAGGAGGAGGAGAAAGGGAAGTCCAAGAAGGATGAAGAGGAGAACACAACTGTAGAACCAAACCAATGACAATATTTACAGCAGTATTTTAAGACAGATTGACTCGTGCACAGACTCTTTCTCAAGCCAGCACAGCATTTAGACACAACACTGTAGAAGTATGGGATAATGCACCTACAGCTGTTTAATTTGTTTCTCTTTCCTTTTTATGGTGAGGTACATTGTTTAAACTCCTATGCTCAAGGAAGCTTTCACACTGCAACACCGGCTTTACAGACTTTCTTTGAAGAGATTTGGGGGTGGGTGGAATTATATAAATATATATATATATATAGCCAGGGTTATTGGCTGCACACTTCAGCAAAATACATTTAATGATATATTATGGTCACTGTGATATTTACAGGAGAAAGTTATCTGAGCAAATGCTGCTTCTGAAGCACATTTGCAGTTAACAGTAAGGTACCAGTTAAGTAGCTTTTTGCTCTTAATGCTGAGGGATAAAAGTTCCAAAGCTTTATATGAATGCTGATATATCCTGCCAACACATATGTGTGAGTGAGGGGGTGTTTGCAAGTGTGAGTGGATGTGATGAAATACAGCATGGTCTGAGTTCTTACCACACTAGCTGTAGCACACGTCCCAGCACACCACAACAAACAGAAGGCCAGAATTGTAAAGAATTCGTGCCTGCAAGGGAACAATTTTGGGGAGCTTTGCTTTCCCATAGCCCTCCACTCCCAGTTGCACTCCAGCTGCGGGCAGCCTCCATCCAGCAGCAGCCCAGGCGCTGCTCTGTTCCCTACCCAGCTGTGCTGGCATCACCTCTTCCTCCTCCTCCTCGGCAGCCCCTGGACTGCTGGCAAAGGGGATGTGCCAGGAGGGCTGTTTGCAAAGGGGGAATGCATGGCACAGCAATCCGTGCCCCTGGAGGAGGCTGGCCCTGCCTGTACCTGTGCAAGGTGAGCGGCGGTGCAGGGCCGCGCGTGTGTTTGGGCAGGAGAACGTGGGGGCACACCGTCCTCTTCTGCCCTCACCCCTGCCTCTGGGTGGCCAAATGTGTCATTTGAGTACAAAGCTAAACTGCTGGGAGACAAAGGAAAGGAGTGTGAGGGCCAGGGCATTCCCCAGAAGAAGGCAAAGGATGCCTCAGGAGCTGCAGGGGACAGTCCTGCGTGGGCTGGGCACTCGGTGTCCCAGGATCTGCTCACCTGGCTTTTCAGTGTGAGGTGCTGCATGGGAGCAGTTTGTTGCTGGCATTCTGCTTAGGAGCAGCATGTTTGATCCCACCAATATATTTTTCCTTCTTTCTTCTTTTTTTTATTTTTTTTAACCGAAAGAAAAAGATCGGGCCTGTAAGAACAGCAGATCTTTTTTGTTGTTGTTCTGTTCATTTGTTTTCTCTGTTGTTTATGCTGTGAGCCAAATGTCTATTTAAAAGGTTGGATATTCACTTTCAATATTTTATTTCACAATATATTTGTCAATTATTAGCAATCTAGATGTAAATATGGAAAAATTTTTATGGGTTCCTGTAGATAATGATATCTTTAAGAAAAAAAAAAAAAAGAAAAAGAAAAAAAGGGAAAAGTTGTTTTGTAAAGATAATTTTTTAAAAAATAAATACAAAAACATTTTTATACAGTGTAGCCATTTCCAAACCCCACAAAGTCTTGAGTAATCTGTATGGACCCTTCTGGGAAGCCAGGGGTCTACAGGATCAAGGCTTTAAAATATTAATGCTCTTGGGGACTGGCAGCACCAAACAATACCCCACAACTTAGAGAATTGTTCCCACAGAAAGTTATATATATAAACTTCAGTATCTCTCAGAACTCCTTCAATTATGTATGCTTTTTCTACTTTGATTCTGCAGCCCATTACCATGAAGAGGTTTGCTTGTAAGAATAAGATTCCTTGTGAAAGGCAGAGTTTGTAAAAGTCCTTTCTGTGTTGAATTTCTGACATTGCACCCATCACTTTTTGCTATTGTTACACATTCACCACATTTCATCAACCTGTTGACATCTCCCCACAATGTTGGAAAACATTCTCTATAAAAGCCAATCACAGGTGTGTTATCACTTCAGAGCTCCCTCTTGCTTTGCATTTCTGTCAGAATGAGGTTTTGCTCAGAAGAGGATTTGGGGTTTTTGCTGATTGCATTTTCCTGATATTGTCCTGTGCTCCTCTTGCCAGTAGAAAATATATTTGCCTTTCCAGCAGAGTGACTGGCCAGGTTCTGAATGTTCTAATTAGCAGGAATATTTAGGAAATGTTTTCCAGTGAAATCAGGAATGCAATGATCCAAATCACACTGCTATTTTAAAGGGAAAGGACACAGCAGAATTCATTCAAAAGAAAAAAGATGTCTCCAAGATCTTAACAAGTCTCCACCAATTCCAGCTTGCATTGTTTTCATATCTCTTCAGTCACTCTGATCATTTTATTTGGGCTTTTCTTGGTATGCATACCTTTTGGTATGAGAAGGTTTTATTATGCCTCATTCTATAATTTAAAAATTACATTTACAGAGATGCTTTAAAATGTCACATCTCCAAGCACTTCTTTCTCAATTTTCAGTGCATAATCACTGCAATTGGATTTTAATATTGGGGTTTATATTGATTTTGCTGAAAGAGGAAAGAAATTCTATTGCAGCAAGTGTTAGTGGGTACCCAGTTGGTAAAATTATGAAAAAGCATTCAAGAATGAAGCAAAATCCTGTAAGCAGAGTTTCAAATATGCCTCTAAAATGGCACACATAAGGGTTGAGAAAAACTAAGAGTAACTAAGAAAAGTTATCTAAAAATGTGCTGAAATGAAAGCATTATATTTTTCTAGTCATCCTTTTTGATTGCCATTAAGTAAAATTAGTGTCAGCTTCTAATTTGTTTTTCTGCATTGCCAAGGCAGCTGTTAGAAATTGATACACCATTGCTACCCCAGCCTGTTTATGGGAACAGTCATTGAACTGGACCTTTATGGTGAAGAAATTGCTGACGGACTTCAAATGAGAATGATTGTTGTTTTTATTCAAACTAGAAAGAAATTCCAGTGAAGAAACTGAAGTGGCTGTGAGTGCTCAGCTTGGTAAGAGGTGACTTTTCTTCCCACTTCAAATAGTTAGTAATCCAATTTCTGCAGGTGGTCCCTCCTTATGAATCTGATTCTCAGTCTTTGAAGTACCTGTTTGGCAGGCAATGATCAGGAGATCTCCAGGTTGGCTTAGATATAACACAAAAGAAATTACCAGAGAGATTTTATGTCAAGAATGTGAAAAACTTCTTTTTTTGTGTGTGTGCTTTGGGGTTCATAGATAATGAAGCAGGTAGTTTAGAGGGCTTTATAATATTTTCCAGTCCAAAGGAGGCAAAACTTTTCACCTGCAGTTACATCAGCCTTTTGGAAGCAGAAGGTTTTCCACTTTGTGTAGTCCTTTGGTGTTGCAAGCACCAAATAATTCACAGCCTAAGAAATATTTTAGGAAGAAAAAACAAATAAAGTAAAATTAATTGTGTTCAATCAGCAGAATCCTCTTGTTTTAGTTGGGATGTTTACAATGTTGATATATATTTCTGGTGCATACCATATGTAATGCAGTGTGGTAGACACTAAAGAAAGCAACCCCCATTTTAAACAGTGTTTTGCAGTGTCAAACCTAAAGTACTTCAGTTTTCTGTTCTTTAAAAACAAGGGGAGAAAGACTAGATTATTTTTTTTCCATTTGGATGTTTTGTTTTCCCCACTTTAATGGCACTTGGTGTCTGATCCTGTTCCCTTCTAGTCTAGAAGTTTCCCTGAAATACTTTTGCAGTCCTTGCAGCTCCCAGTGCAGTGGACAAAAGGACTCTGTGTGTCAGATAGCAATCACATGTAAACACTTTTGTCCCTATATTGGCACTTTTGTTGATAACTAATAGTGTTTACCATGGAATATAACTTTTCTCCTTACACTTGCGTTGCAGAGGAAACACATGGAAGTAGAGAAGTGTGAAAGCCCCAAACAATTTAATTACATTTTCTTTTAGGGGGAGTGTAAGACATTAGCTTCTAAAGAAACTAAAAACGCTGTGTCTAAAATAGTTTCAAATTTTCAAAAGGCCATAGTTTACTATGCTCTATATTTATGCTCTAATTCTAAAATCTTGGTTTGTTTTTAGCTAATGTGCAGAGCAGTTTGACACTTGTCTCTGAAAATCATCTACTCCCTCCAGTAGGAAGATGGTGTTTGATGAGATGTTGCAAGCTGTGCATCAGAAGTGAGTTGCAACAATCTATGGAAAAGGGATTTTACTATGCTTTTGGCAGGATTTTGGATGGCCTCCATCTGTGAATGAAATCTTTTACACAGAGCTGTGTCCCCAAAGCCCTCCCCATGACATCATGCAGGGTGCTGGTTCTCATAGCAAACGTGGTCATATTATGGCAGGAAATGGTTCCCAGGGAAGATGTAATTTGAGAAGGCTTTTGTTAATAATTCAAGGCTAGTTTTTATCAGTTTTTATTCAACATCACATGTGAACTTCTCTTTGCATCATCATCTGCCTAAAGATGGATTTAGGTCTTTACCATTAGTGTACCACTGTCAGAATTTCTTAAGATCCTGGTGGTCTGAATCTGGAAGAAAATTAAGGCTACAGAGGTTCAAATAGATGCTTTTAAAGGTACCATTTGGCATCTAAGCAAATTTCCCTCCCAAGTCCCATTCTCTGCATTCCATGCTGGACATAAAGTTCATTTGTTTCCTTTAAAAATTCTAAATTTCTGTCACAACCTGAGCCTAGCTGGACTTGGAATCCTAGAGGATTTGGTCAGCTTTCAAAATGAACCCTAAGCATTTTTGAGAGCTTAGCCATGAGTCTAATGCAGCACCAGCTTTGTGGTTGGTGCTGGTTGTTAATGAAGTACTCGTGCAAAGTCCATGCAAGTCCTCCCACAGCTGAGATGTTCCAGCATCTCATGGGAGGAAGGAAGGGTTCAGTTTAAGGATGAGAAGTTGCTGAGCATCCCAGGGCCTCATGGGTAGAAGATTAGACAGAAGCACATTGCCAGAGTGGAGGATACACCTCTCTGCAGGCACTAAGGGCTGCCTGCTCTGCCCAGCCTCAGCCCTGGACGTTGGCACTAGAACTTGGGAATTCCTCAGCTGGCAGCTCAGAGCTGGGGTAATGGGTCCTCGAGTTGATGGGGTTGTACACAGGCAGGAAGGAAGTGAAACCTGCATTTTGTGGGAAGGAGGAAGGGAAATCATAGTCCATTATCAAATAGATTTTATAAAACAAAATTTCTTTTCCTTTTCTTTCAAAAGAATAGGGTATCTGGGAAATTAATTTATGTTTGATGTTGCAATATTAGTCAAAATGATAGCAGTGTTAAAGAGAAGATAATTATTCCCATTAATTAAAGCAGGAGAGTCTTCTTTTTTTCCTGTTTTTCAGTGAATCAACAAGTAAGAACGTCCAGGGATCTTGAAGAACAATGCATGTTAAGTGATTTGGAACAGATGAAAGAATAATAGAAATTAGGTGACAGCTGTCTTAAAAAACATTGGAAGAGCTTGCAATATTACTGATTATTGAAGTTAAACTTTGATTTAGACCAAAATAGCACCAGTACTTTTGAGAGCAATTTAATGTGATAGATCTTTCTTTGAATTTAATCAATTTCTTTTAGCAAAACAACATTTCTCTGCAGGTAAATTCAAAGCAGGGTTTAGCTCCTGCTGTTGTAGATATTGATTCCCAGTGTTGGAGGGAGCAGTGTGAGAATTATTCTCCATTTACAACCTAATTATGATTTATTCAGAAGCCATTAGTGGGATTTTCCTGACAGGCAGGTGTTTTTTTTGATGAAAAATGCATCTCCCCACCTCAGCAAGATGCAGATGTCACCTGAGGTGAGCACCTACCTGAGCTCCTCCGGAGCCTGGGGGCAGAACAGTGCTGGTGTATTTCTGGAGAGTTCCATCTTCACAGTGACAAAAGGCAAGAGCTCGAGCTAGTTAACAACACTTCTCTGATAAAAGTGAAACAGTAAGCATTGTGCAGTCTGAAACCCTGCCAGTGTCACCGAGGTGTGTGATAAGCATTCAAACACACTCAGACATTCCCCTGGGTGCTTTGCTCCTGTGAAACTGCTGGTGAGTTCAGGTAAAGCCAGCTGGCCTTGGGTGTGGTCTGTCAAGCTGAAGGGTGTAGTAAAAAATAATTTTTGACTGAAGTTGTTTAATTCCTCTTGTCAAGGAAAGCTTTGCTTGGTGCAAGAGGAGGGAAAAAAAAAAAAAAAAACTAATATTTCATTTGAGCTTTTCAGGTCGCCAGTCTGTGCCAGTGGTTTCTTGATTCCAAAGCTGTGTGTGCAGTATGTCTGAGATGTGGGAATGGGGCAGCAGAGGAGAATTGTTCTGCCCTGGATGCCATAGGGAGTCTCTGTGCTCTGGGGAGCACCACTGAAACCTGCAGGTGTGAAAAGAGCAGTGAATTAGCTGGGAAAACCCAAATATTCCTGTTTTCTTTGTGGAAGCATAAGGGCAGGTATACAGGACTTTGCCACAGCTGCAAGCCATGTGTCGTTTTATGGCTGACTTCTCTTGTCCTGAGGCAAAACCATGGAAATCAGATCAAATAATAGCTCAGTTTTCAACACTGTCTTCCTCCACCACAGCAAACGCTTATAAACAATTGATGTGAATTAGCAACTGCTCTTTGCTCCTAAGTATTTATTTAAGGGGTTTGGGAGATTTTGGTGGTGCTTTTAATTTTTCTCCTCTGACCCTAGTCATTTTCACCCAAGGCTTTCTTAAAAAAGAATAAAAAATAAAAAAGCTCTGTGATGTGCTCAGAGGGAAAACAGTGAGGGGTTTGCCATGTTTGTACATACTGCTCTAGGTAGAAAGGCTGCTAAAGTCTGTTAAAGCTGATTTTCCATCTCAAAATTCCTGCCTGATCCTGAAACACAACGAAAACCTGTATTTGAATGCAAAATGTTCATTTGTAGGTGTTTGTAAACCTTGATACAGTACTGCAGGTGGTGTCCCAAAAGATCAAACACGATGTTAATTACTGCTCTGTGATGTTGATGATATCTTTAATAGTTCAACCATGTCAGCGTACTTTTGATCATTACTTTTCTAAAGTTAAGTCTTCTTCTCTTGAACAATCAATATCAGATGTTTGCATGATGGAAAGTAATTTAAGTTCACTTTTAAAAAAGCCGTGATTCATACTGTGGGTTACGTTTGTTAACATTTTCACTGATGGGTGGCAGTTTTTTTTTCCTTTTTAGTGCTTTTGATAGAAGAACATCTAGGATATTTTCCAACAAAACCACATATTTTCACCTTTGCCTCCAGTTGTGGAAGAAATACCTTCCAAAAGTAATTCTTTTCCAATACAGTTTGGCCTGTCTGGGTAACGATATGCAATTATGTATATCACATAGAAGATGTGATTGAAAAAATTAAAAATCCCATTTTGGTAAAGTAATCAAGAAATTAACCTAGCAAGATTACAACCCTTTATAAATTAAAATCTTTGGTGTGCCAATATAATTGAAGGACCAGATTTGAGGGCAAAATTATACGAATTTTTTATTTTAAAATTGACAACAGGCCAGACAATTTTTTTTTTTTTTTTTTTTTTTTTTTACTTCAGGGAACACTGAGAAATTTGGTCATTTTACATCCTTTTCTGTGAGAATTGACTCCTGGTCTGGGACCTTGGGGCAAAATTATTTAATGATGCTTATTCAGACTCAGCTACAGTAGCAAGTTTCCACAAATCACTCATGTACTACAAATTTAATCCCTCCTTGATTTTTTTTCACTTCAAAAGGTGAGAAAAAAAACGGGGGGAGTGTAATTTTATACGGCTCTATTTGAAAAAGGGTTTTGTGTACCTTTATAATTCTTTTCAAGCAATATTTTAAAAAATAACTGCCAGCCAAAGTGGCAATGCAGAAAAGTGCCATCTTGTTTAGGATTTGTACACACCAGTTTTTAACACAGTGTTCTTTTCACTAAGTACTACATACGTTAATTTATATTTATATATTGTCAATATTGTTGTAACCAAGCTTCTCCTTTCTAAACACTTCAGGAACAAGGCCTTGTATTTTTAGGTGATTTTAATAAACAGAATAATTCTTTTCCTTTCACTAGTATCTTGCACTCAATACATGTAGCAATACTTAATATATTCTCTTCACAAGTATTTGTTAAGTGATTTAGTTAATGGCTGGTAAATGTTTTGTACAAAATAGATTCTGTACAGGAAAAAAAATCTTTTAGATAAACATTATTTATTTTTACTGTTTTGTAAGTTAGACACTATAATGAAGCTCCTTTTTGCCAGAATTACTGGAAGTGCCTCTTGGTAAAATGTATTATACAGTAAATATGTATTCAAAATTATTAGAAATACTTGTCACAAAATGAACAATGTGGATGTTGCAATGTGAAGACAAATGTACAACATAAATATAATTCTGTGGTATCCCGTTGGCTGTGTTTCTTTTTCCTATACTGAACAAAATTGCTTTAGGTGCCCAGCTTTCAGTTTAAGCATCAGACCACAAAGGACTTGTACCCTCTTTAGACTCTGATTCAAATCCAGTGAAAGCTTGTATACACTGAATTACCATTTTAGCTGCCAGCCCTGCTTGGTATGTGTTAGTGACCCGAGCTCATGTTTATTGGTATCTGATTTCCTGGGACTTTTACCTGCAGAATTCTGCACTTTGCTTCAGATTACTAATAAATCCCATGTTAAATCCTTTGTGACTCAACCAATCTGTGGAAAGCCTCATTATAACCATTCTTCTTTAATGATGACCAGTATTTCAGCATCCATCATCAGTGTACTACTCAATACAGTTAATAAGGACCATGCAGATTGAATGTGGTCAGTATGACATGGCAGCATCCAGTCCCAGCAATGCACAGTGACTAATGCTTCCAGAGAACATGAAATGTGTTACCTTAACAGTTTCCCTTCTTAATCATAGAAGTAGTCTGTCAAAGTGGGACATCAGTGAGTGAAATCCATTTTCTTGCCATTACATTGGTAAGTATGCTGTCATTTGTCAGTGTAAAATTTTACAAGTCTTTTATGTGTTCTAGAATTGACATCTAGCTACTATCTTTGCTCACTGGTTATAATTTCAAAAAAGTGTCTCACAGCTGTCAAAAATTTTACCCATTTTTAAAGTTTTATTACCTACTTTGATCAAAGACCTGGAAGATCTTCAGCTAATTGATTTTAAATGGTTGCATAAAAATTATCTTGATCACCCATGTGTTCAAAGCCTCTTTTCCTACAGTGAAAAACTAATAGATTTCAAAATACTCAAGAGTATCAACCACATATCCAGTTTATTTGTCCTCTGGCTAAAATTCTGAATGGAAAAATGTAAGGAAATTTGAAGCAGGCAGTGATTAGGAAGATACAAGTCAGAATCATTGCCAGTAGGGAAAGTGAAATATGTTTTTACCTGTTCCAAGGGAACTGCTTCTAAGCCAGCAGCTGGTCTGTCCCAAACAGTATCTCAATAGCATGTAATTACTTGATGCTAAAATTCACAGAGAGGAATGCAACTGGAGTAGCAAAGAAAAACGTTTGCCTCACTACTTCTCACCACAAAGAGTAGAGGCTACCAAAGTAAGGAATGCACTTGTCTGAAAATCACCAAACTCTCTCTGGAGCTCTTCAAACAACGAGAGGTTCCCATGGGAAGAGCTGAGCAGTAGAACACAGGGCAGAAGCAGTGAATCTGCTAATGAGACCACACATGAGCCTGCCTCTCCTGGGCTTCTGCTGAAACATAAAGGAGGCCATGATGCACAGCCTCAATTAAATGTTGCATTTTCCAGGTGTTCAAATTACTCTCAATTGCTTGATTGGGCAAATCCAGTTGCCTAAAAGCACTTGAAGTGTTTCACTGCAAACACAGTTCTCAGAGAACTATTGGGGCTTTGTTTAGCGATGCTTTCTGTCAATGTGTCTTCAATTATCTCATCAAAATCCTGTGGAAATCAACCTGATGCCACCGTGGGCTCCCCAGATATTGTCAGTGATTAATGCAGGGATGGAAGAGCAAACAACTTTGACAGGAGGGTAACTTGCAGGTGCCACCCTGGCTGATGGAGTCTGTAGCTCTGGGGTGGCCGTATCACACCATCCAAAGGATAATTTTTAAACCATTCCACACTGAATTCCCAGAGACCTGGCATGCTGCAGTGGAAGCTGTCAAAACTATTTTGTTGGACAGCTTCACTGCCAGCAGGTGATAGGAACCTTGCATTAATTCATGAGGAAACATGCAAGTTTTAAGTTTTAGTGAAAGTTCTGATGGCTTGTGTCATGCCCAATGTGGGTTGCCAGTTATAATTGCTGAACAGCCTGGGGTAGACACAGGGAGATTGGTTTGGAAGTCTGATACAGATGAAAGGTTGCTGCAGCAGCTGCTTGTCTTCAGCCAGGAAACACACAGCAGAAGGCTCCTGTTTAATCTACACAACGGCTTCATTTAATGTGCCTTTTGCTGTTGTTGCTGATAAGTTGCTTCCCTTCATAATCCACGTGGTGATTGTTTATTACTGTTCTCGCCAAATGCATCATATTCTACAAATTCAACACCTTCAGTGTAATCAGCTCTTCTGCTCAATTCTTGGTACCTTCTCTCTACATTTCTAGGCAAAATCTTTGGGTTTAAACCTACTTCAAAGAACTTTTCATTAAGGCAAGTGCAATGGGATTTTTTTAAAGATTAATGGTATTAATCTCTGGTAGCTGGACAAGTTCCAGTTTCACTTATTACATCTTTATACACAGAAATTCTCCCCAAAGTTCCAGTGGGTGAAAATGCTTCCTACCCTGAAGAATGTCACATCAGTGGATTTTGTTGTACTCCCTCAGAAATAGGTTTCACAGGCCCCTCTGGGATCTTTGCTAAGTGTGGTGCTGTGTAAAAACACAGAGTAATTCTGTTCAAATGTCCTGTTAAAACCTGGCTGACTCTGCCATTTGAGTGGGGTGGGCAGGCAGGGCAGGGGCTGTTGGTGGGTTTTTTTTTTTTTCTTGTTTTTTTTTTTTTTTTTCTTGTTTCTTTTTTTAACTAACCATTCAGGCAGGGAAACCTCTGAGCGATTTTACCTGATCAGTCACCCTCTGCAAGTGCCTTCAAGGTCATGTACAGCCATTGACCACACTCCTAAACATTGCCTCAGGTACCCAGCACAGAAGAGGTGATACTGTTCTGTGGACAGGATGCAGTAAAGAAAGACCTTTACTGCCACTCCTATTTTTGAAATTTTTTTTTCCTTATGTCTCATGCAAAGGGCTGAAAATGTAAATATCAGGAATAATTTGCTGAGCACCTCAGAGTAAAGAGACTATTCAGTAGGATCTTTGCATATCCTAATAACAAGAAGTTAGGTCCAAAATATAATTGCAACGTTTTTCTATTATTCTAATATATTGCTTTGCTGCCCTTTGGTAAGAAAACTGCTCTTTGAGAATAGATCTGGAAGTCCTTAGTTGGACAAGAAAGTCCCCAAGGCTGAAATTCCCCAGCCATCCCCAAGAACTTCTAAAAGCCAAAGTGCATTATTTGTCTCTGGTTCTTTGATGTGGAATAGGTACCCAAGGTTTGTTCTGGCAGTGGGTTTCCTACTCATCTATATTCTTACCAAGTCTATTCCTAGGACTGGTAACAAAAAGAAAAGGAAAATTCATGTTGAGAAATTAATAATCCGTAGCAGTAGAGTAGCATAACTAAAGTAATTAAAATTTTATAGGCAATGAAACTAGGATGCCTTATTAGTAAACTGCAAATGTCTTCCCTCTTTCTACCTCTCATTGACTGCAAGCTGCACATTTACAGTACTTGCTGCTGTTGCTCAGGGTTGGAGCATTTATATGTCAGCAAAAATAAAATAATAAAGGAGTGGTTGGCCAAGTCTCAATGAGAGTGGTTGAAGACTCATTCCACCAAGGGTTTATAAGTAACTTTGCTTTGCAGCACAATATTAAGGGTTTCAAATGTATTCTCTGTTGGACTGTAGGAATCACTTAAATTCAGATTTAAGTTAATATTTATATGTTTTGGGATGCATTTTTAAACAGTGTTTTCCTTCTAGCAGATGAAAAGGCCTTCTGTTGGAATACTTTTTTTTTAAATGTCTTTTAGGAAGGAAGACATTTCATGTTTCCAAAGCCTGGCCCACAAATCTGCTGTGTTGTCAGTGTAATGGTGGGTCTATATATGATTATGCTTGTCACAGCTATTCACTCTGGCTAGACAAGGCTTTGTAAATATAATTAATTTAACCTGTGCTTCAGAAATGAAGGTGGTCTGGCTTCTAATTTCCTGTAACTAATGCAAAGTAGGAATGTAAAGAAAACAGACCTCAAGGAACAAGCTTCAGTCTGGTTCTTTGTCCTATACCTGCTTTAAAGGATTTTTTTTTTTCAATTACAGAATAAGTATACATAAGTAGGCAAATTTTTTTAGGACTATAGAAAAGCCAAACCTTGCTTGTCTGGTTGATTGTCTAGCAAGCTTCCAATGGGTTTTGTGTCACTGTGCTGTGGGAGGCACTGAAAAGTGACAAGCAAGGGGTGTCATGTCCAGTATTATAATTGGTAGTGATTTGTTTCTCATGTCTCAGTCCTTGGTACTAAGTTTTGGTAGGTGATGTACTGCATTGCCTTTCCATGTGAGATCCATGGCCTGCAAGACCTAGAAGACTAAGAAATTCCTACCTGGACGAGACTTTCTGGCAGGTTAACTTACTGAATTTTGGGGAGGATCTGGAATTCATTTACTCTGAGCATCTTGAAAAGCATCGTAGAGGACATAAGTATGGCCATTTCTGAGGAATTGCTATGATTATTTCATAAAGAAATGGTGACGCTCTTCTGGAGTGTTAGAAAATTTTCCATAATGGAAAATACCTCCCCAAGTGGTTTTGGGGAAGTTCCAGTTAAGATACCATCACCTATAAAGAAGCCAGAGACGATTCTGTAACAAAATTTCAGTATAAAACCAACTGTGGTAAAAACCTGATACTGAGGTTTCACAGTGAACCAAAATCCAGGAAAAATGAGAGGATTCCATTAAATCTTGTGGGCCCTGTTCTTCAAAGCATTGCTGCTTTCTAAAGGACATAAAACCAGGCTGTAGGTATTTTTTCTGGGAGTGTAGAAGACAAGGCTCTGATGCTTATCAATACAATTTGTAGCATAATAAAGTTTTGGAGGATTATGGGATTAAGGGATTTTTATAACAAATTTAGGAATCTGATAATGAAACTTCACTTGTTTTAAAGGACAGTGTGGTAAAGGTTACCAGTGGCAGAATAACTGGAATCTATGTCAGAAATCTTTGACAGCAACAAGGTCAGCAATGAAGATTAAAAGTCATGCAAAGCTAGTACAGATCTTGTATTCTGGAAACTCAGTTTTCCTAATAATTGAAGGAAATGGCCAGGAAGCTGTTCTCTTAAAGAGGCTGAAAGAGCTCATAATCACTAAGTCTCCTAATCACTAATTACTGTGGAATACTAGGCACCCTGATATCTCTTAGAAAACAGGAAAATAGGTTTCCAAGTTTCCAAACCAAAGAAGGATACAAAACACTTTAAAGTAAAAAACGCGAATTACGTGTAGTGTAATAAAATTCCAGCCACATTAAGAGCCCAAAATGGAGAAATAGCAAAGGGAAGGATAATAATTTGTATTAAATCTAGGAAAGCAGAAGTCTGCTCTGTGTTTGGCTGTGTGAGTGAGGTTTTAGCTGCCATGGGAACCTGCTGTACTGCACAGGGTGGGAGGGAATAAGAAGGGAAAAGGAAGAAGAATTTTTAAAATTAATACTTTTTCTGTTTGTATAATCAAAGCCTACAGGGTAGCGGAAGACAGAATTTACAACCTCTCTCAGCTCAACAAACTACAGAGGGAGCTAGTC
Organism: Lonchura striata; assembly: GCF_050655825.1. NCBI lineage: Eukaryota > Metazoa > Chordata > Aves > Passeriformes > Estrildidae > Lonchura > Lonchura striata. The sequence continues at coordinate 10,870,590 of NC_140741.1, read as the reverse complement.
ACGTTTACCCAAACTTAAAAAAAAAAGTTTCAGCAGCTATGACCTTGTGACAGGAAAAAATTCAGGGTGGGAATGAAGTCTTCAAATTTTTTCTTTCCTTTCCTTATGGCAAGGGACTTGACTGACTCTTCCACACAATTCCATCCTTCCCCTTAATGGATCTTTCCCCTGTTGTTTTTGTTGGGTTTTTTCCCATGTTGATAGGGACATTGCCCTGTGGATTTTGGGACCAGGGACTGGATAAGAAGTCTTTGTGAATCTCCTGTTCACCCTCCAGCCCGTCTTCTCTCACGCATTCCCCATTTTCTTTTTTTTTCTTTTCCTCCCCCAAGTCCATTCCCCCTTGAATTCTTCTGTTTCCTGGAATTAAGCAATTAATAAGATCAGAGATTTGGGTTTTTTTTTTCCTCTCCACAAAGCTTTGTCACGTGCCTCATCAAACTTACAGCAACTTGCAAAGAAAAATACCCCCTGGGAGCTATGTAGATGCTCTTCATGATTCCCATCGAGGGCACCCAGCCTCTCTGCTTTCTTGGTGTGCCCAGTGTCCTGGAATTGATAGGAGGGGACAGAGGAAGAAAAACCTGAGGAGGTGGGGGAGGAGGATGGGGGGCAGACAAACAGCAAACGCTCAGACAAAACAAGAGACAAAACAAGTTCCTCTACCCGTATTCTCTTCCTTTGTCTACCTCCAGTATAAGATGGACATCCACAGACAGGGTCATTTCTAAGAGGAGGTTTTCCCCTCCAGTTTTTCCCCCCTTCTAAGCTGGGACCAGTGCCTGCGTGTGCAAGTGTGGGTTTGCATAAGCAGTAGAGGAAGCTTACCTATGAAAACTGGTAGGCACCATCTCTGGGGATTCCTGCTTCCAGGTAAGATTTGGCTTTTCTTTTTCTCTTTGTTGCTTCACTTTTCTTAGAGGATGTCTTTTAGCTGGGCTCATGGGTGAACAGCCTTCTGTGTCCACCCAGTGCAGCTCCTGTGCCTGTGGGCTGCCACACAGCCAAGGCTAAGGAGGCTTACTGCAGGGTGGAGGAGTTTCCAGAGGGGGGAAGGATGTTTTCTCATTGCCTGCACTTTGGATGAGTGAAGGGGCACTTCTGGAGGTGTCTTAGCCTGCTGAATGCATGCTCAGGGGCAGGTCTGTGCCTGGAGCTGACCACCAGGCACAGGTCCACATGCCAGCCCTGGGGACGGTGAGTGCTATTGCCACCCAGGCTGTGTCACAGGTGAGCCACCGGGCGTGCTCTTGGTGGGATGGACAGCAGGGCCACCAGAGAGGGCTGCCACAGCCCAGGCAGCTGGAGGCAGGGATGGGAGGAGGGGTCTGAGCCTCAGCTGTGGGCTCAGAAGACAGTCGGGGACAAGGTGTGAGCATGGCCAGCAGCAGCTGTCCTTCAGGCAGGCTGTCACCCACCTGGGCTTGCCCAGTTGTTACAGCTGTGGTGCAGCACAGCTGGAGAGCTGCAGTGGATGGTCATAAACTCGTCAGAAGGTACAGGCACAGAGGGAGAGGCAGTGGGGTGGCCCTGTACATAAGGGAGGGTTTTGATTTTCCAGAGCTTAATGACAGCAACAACAGGGACAGCTGCTTGTGGGAAGGAGTCAGTGGAAAGGCCAGCAAGGCAGATGTCATGGTGGGAGTCCGCTAGAAATGCAGCACACAGAGAGGAAGTGGGGTCCAGGAGGTTTAATTATGGGGTCTTATTAGGTCTTTATTAGGAGGTTCCTGCTGTGTGGGGAAGAAAATTGCCTGGCACCGCTGGTGACAGAGCTGATAGGTGCAGGTGTCCCCCTGGACCTGTCTGTGAACTGAGAAGGACTGGAAAGTGATGTGGCATTTTCAGGCTGCCTAGGGCACTGTGATCATGAAAAAAAAAGATATTTAATCCTTGGAGAAGTAAGGAGGGGAGCTCAGCAAACTGGAACTTTGGACTTGTGGAGGGAAGACTTTGGCCTGTTCAGGGAAGTGGTGGACAGAGTTCCTTGGGAGGCAGTTCTGGGGGACGAAGGGGTCAAGGAGGGCTGGACACTATTCAAGAAAGAAATCTTAAAGGTGCAGGAGCAGGCCAATGGGGTCATGGTCTGTCAGGGCAATAGTGTGGCCAGCAGGACCAAGCACTGGTGAAGCCACACCTCAAATCCTGTGCTCAGTTCTGGCCCCTCTCTGCAAGGATATTGAGGTGTTGGAATGTGTCTAGAGATGGGCGATGGAGCTGGGGAAAGGTCTGGAGCACAAATCCTGTGAGAAGCACCTGAGGGAGATGGGGGTGTTTCCCATGGAGAAAAAGAAGCTCAGGGGAGACCTTATGGGTCTCTACAACTCCCTGAAAGGAAGCTGTAGTTAGGGAGGGTCAGCCTCTTCTCCTGAGTAACAAGCAGTAGGACAAGAAGGGAGATTCAGATTGCATATAAAAGGGTTGTCAAGCCCTGGAATGGGCTGCCCAGTGAAGTGCTTGAGTCACCATCCTTGGAGGTATTTAAAAAATGGGTGGATGTGTCACTCATGGACAGAGTTAAGTAGTGGACTCTCAGATGTTTAGTGCAGGGTCTACAGATGGACTCAATGATCTTAGGGGTCTTTTCCAACCTACACAATTCCATGATTCTGTGGTTACATTTTTCTGGCATTCCTGACATGTTTGGAAAGGAAATGCTTAGACATTCTTTGTCCTCATTTTCTATCTCACCAGAAAAATATCTCAGGTATGGTACTGATGCTCTGAGATACGTGGCTGCAGGTGGCTCTGAGAACTACCAACCTTCTTAAAGCCATGCCTCAAGAGCAGCTGGGGATATATAAAAACCTGAGAGCCTGCACAGATATCAGGCCTTCCTTGCACTCTTACAATTTGACAGCCAGGCAATAAATGTTAATAATTTTTGTACTGTCATAACATGAGCATGAGTGTTGTGGAAGCTCTGCTGTCCATTTGAGATTTGTTTCAGCTCAGTGGAACAGGGGCTTGCATGCTGCTGTCAAGCATCAGTTTATCACATTCCACCCCACACCACCACCAAAGTTTTTTGTGTTCTGACCAATCCTGCATGTGTGGTGCAATGGAGGATACCCTCTGCACCTTCTCTTGCTGGAAGTTGCTTTCCTCAGAGATAAGGACAATTCATTTAGCTGTGGTGCATATGTTTTCCAGGTTTTGGAGTTTTTTCATTCCAAAATTGCTGTAAATATGCAGAGCCTTTCAAACCTTACAGTAGAGGCTATGTGATGGCAGCATACCTCATGTGATTGTCATAAAAGGATTTATCTTCATGCAAGTGCTGTGAGGTACAAGCTGGTTTTCCCCATTGCACAGGTTCAAAAGTGGAGTTCAGGTTCAAAGGTGTGACTTTTTGTTCAGCAAGCACAAAAAAATTTCTTTTTTATTGCAAAAAAAATCTCTATACTCCTTAGTGTTGATAAAGAAATATACTAGAGTTCCTGTCAGGACAGTGTGCAATGCAGATATTTCTCTTATATGTAGTCATAGCTCTTATTTTAAATGATGGAGAGATCTTGGTGAAAATTTTGGTGCCACAAGTCATTTTGTCTTGTTCATATAAGAACAAAGCCTATGAGCAAATCTTAACATCTACTTTTGTTATTTTCACTTGTATTTCTGGTAAAACAGGTGCCTGTTTAAGAAGCCAAGAAAACACATGTATCCAGAGGTATAGACATATACATAAAACCATACATATTTTAACTTATGTAAGATGTTTCTTCAGGCAAACATGAGAGAACAGGAACTTTTTCTATTCGTATTTTCAGGCAGCAGTTCTGTAAAACATAGGACTGCCTAAAAGTGAACACAGAAGCTGATTTCATAAATATTTTCAGATCTGATTTAGAGATTGAAATTAAGAACAAAGTACTGCAGTATGTAACTAGAGATTTAAGAATTACTGATACCTTTTGTTTTCAAAGTGCAGTATTTAGTTTTTCTTTACTTCTTTGTATTTACCTGCAAAGAAGCAAACTCACATTTTCCCTGAAACAATTGACCACTGAGCCCTAAGACTGTATGTAAAATGGTAAAGGGAACTAAACCTCTTTATTCTTGTGTAACTCATTAGCTAACATCAGACGCTCAGAGGTAATGTTTCCATCTAAAACAATTCAAGTGCCTCATTAATGGGGATAGATTTCCTTTGATCTAATTACTTCTTGTCCCAGATCTATGGGAAATTCAGAGATCAGCGCTGAGAAATCTCTGCAGACCTGGCCACATCCAGAAACATGAATTTACATGTAGACTTCAGAAATGTCGTTTAAAATGATAATGAGCCTTGTTGGGTCATTGCCCTTTTAAAGTGTTCTCCATGTTTTCTGCTTTAGAGGCAGAGGACACCATCATGGAGATTTCATCAAAAGAAAATACTCACTTTTTCTCAAACAACACAGTCTTGCTCGTGGATCGATCTTCATTCAAATCCGAATCATCCTCATCCAAGGAAAAACAGTCGTGTTGTGGAGGTATAAAGGTAGAGTAAGAGCTTTTGAATATTCCAGTAGGGACTTAGAAAATTCTTCTTTTTATTTTTTATTATTTTTTTAATGAATGATCCTTTTTTAAGTTCTGATTATGTCATGATGAGTCAGTATGAAATTATTAGATACATTTCTAAGTCACAATAAAATCCTCTTGAGATCTGTATTTGCCTAATGTTTGGCAGTCATCAAATATAATTTGTTGGCTGAGGCTTGCATGCTGTAAGGTCTTCAAGACCCATCCTAAAAAGTCCCTCTGTCTTCTTTATTGCTCCACCTGAAATTGAGAACAGAGCACTTGCAGACAGGTCCCACAGGCAGCAGTCAGTACAGATTGTTTTTTTAAGAGAATAGCCATGGTAGTCTGCTGGGCTCTCCAAAGTAATATTGTGATTGTGTGGAGGTCTGTGTGTTGCTCAGTGCTTTGTTATTAAAGCATTATTGCAATGCTCCTCATTCAGAAGAGGTGACTTTGAAATGAAATTGCAGAGGTATTAGCACTGTATCTACACCTCTCTCACCCCCAATAAGTTTTTCCTGGAGTTGATGGGAGGTTCTGCTTTGAGCCTCAGGATGTGGCTGTGGCTGCCTGGTGGGAGCTGCACCTCGGAGGAGCAGTGCTCCCTGCTCGGGACACAGGGAGCACTGCCTGCTGCCTCTGCCTCATTTCCAGCATGCTGACAGCCTCTTGGGTGAGGTCTCAGAATCACCATGCAATGCTGAGAGGATTTGAGTTACAAGGAAAATTAGTTTCCGGCCTTGCCTCGTACTTTTCATGGTGCAGTCTTTATTTCTGTTATTTTGTGCCCTCACTCAAACACACATCTACTTTCAGGTATTAATCCAGCTCCCTGTACAGCCAGTGAAATGAGCAATACTTGTCCTGAAGTCTATAAAAAAAAAAATTCATTTTTTTTTAATGGAAGATGAGTTGTATTAAATCTATTTTGTACTATAATAGAATTCTAGCATTACTTCTCCATTTGCTACAATGATAATCCAATCCCCTCAGTGAATAAAACTTCAGTCACAGATTAGCCAGTCAGGAATCAGTTTATTGGCCCCAGAAATTGAAAAGCAGTATTATTTCATCTCAGTTCCTTTATCTTTATAGTTGTGTCTTCTGGGAACCCAAACTGATATAACTAATGTATTCCTGTAGGGGCTTAGAAAACCTCTCTCTTCTTTTGGTGAACTAATCCTTTTTGAGTTCTGATTAGGTTTTGCTAATGAAATTATTAAAGATATCTCTAAGTCATGAAGAAGTCTACTTCAGGTTTTGCCTAATGTGTTAAGAAAACAATATGCAGATAGAACAGGTTATTTTTACCAATTATCAACCTTCCTATGTCTTAAAATTGCCCTCATTAACCAGAAAGATGTGGTGAAATATCTGTTTACAAGCACTGTCAAACCAGAGAAGAATGTGAAATCATGTGTACCTTTCTGTCCCAGCCCTAAATCAGCAATGTCTTTCCATCACTTCACACCTGGGACAGTTGCAAACCCAGTAAAAAAATTGTGCCAAAGACATTCAGAAGCATTTCAAGTTGTAGTTTACCTATGACATTTTCCTGTAAAAAAAAAAAAAAAAAAAAAAAGTGCCCTCACAGTGCTATTTAAAATCCAAGGGAATAAACATACAGGAAATGTAAAATATTATGACAATATTAGTACTGGAGAGTCCTTTTGAGATGCTGCTGTGGGGAAAACAAAAAGACCCAGAGAGGGGTTGTACATGTTTATTTACCCACAATTGTTTCTGAAGGAGGGATAACCAGCCCTGGATAAAGTGACACAGAGATGTATTTGAACCTTAACACCAGAATTTGCATTCAGCACTGATGTTACTGCCACTGTGCCTTGTCAAATGAGGAGATTTGCACTGGAGGTGAGTACATTGCTCAGAGCACCTCCTTACTGGGAGTGAGATTCTCAGAGAGGACTGAGGAGCAGCACAAGGTTCTAGACTCCTATTCAAATAAAACCTCAACGTGTCTCTTAACTTCTGGGACCGGGTTTTACAGAAGGCATCAGTTTTTTTTATTCATTTTGAGTCAGCACCACCTGTATATGAAGGTAGAAAGCAAAATTGTGGTTTTCATGACCAATTGCACTGTGTGGAGTATCTGTAGCACATAAACTCCACTGGGCTGCATTCAGTGAGGGCAAATTTTGGCAACAGATCTGCAGGAACTGAGCTCCCTCTGAAGGACCCTGCACTCCCATCACATGCACTTTGAACCAGCCCTCATCTTCCAGATTAATTCTGTGGGAAAAGGGGCTCATTCTGTACCTTTCAAGTACATACCAAAGCACTGTGAAGGGAGGGGAAGTTTAATTTCCAAAGCTCACTCCTGATTCAGAAGAAATTGCTAAAACAGGTGCGGTGATAGCTAAGAGAAAACTGTCTCTGCAAAACAAAAGGAGGGGAGAAGGTGCAAAATGCATGGTGCACTCTGAGGAAAATGTATGTATTAGAGACTGCAGGGGATCTTGTAGAGAGTTGTCTGGCAGGTCAGTGTTAATCTCACAGAAATGTAACTAATATATTTTAAAATGTTCAAAAACTCACCTCCCCACCCAGACACACTTAGCATTTACCCATATGGTTTGTGTGTAAGATACTCCCTCCTGGGAAAATCACAGGTTTCTGTCTTTCAACAGAGCAGTAGCTTTGGCATCTACCTGAAATTAGCAATGGTTGAGAGTCAATTCAGTTTTTATCCATACTGCTCGTAAGAGATGAACAAATCAGTAATCTAGCATTTAATAAAAAGTAGGACAAATATTGATTTGGCTATTTGGCAAAAGAAGAGGTGGGAATGCAGAACCTGATTAAAAATAATTCATATATCTTCTGTACTGCCTGATTTTAATCACTGTCTTCTTTTTCACAGATATTTCTTGGTGCATTGTCTTTTGTTTATTTTGCTAAAGCACTGTCAGGAAGTTATCTAAAAAGTACTATCACTCAAATAGAAAGAAGATTTGACATCCCTTCCTCTTTGGTTGGTGTTATTGATGGAAGTTTTGAAATTGGTATGTGCTATAGAAACACATTTTATTTTCAGGGAAAAAAGAGTGATGCAGTTTGTTCTGAAGAATGATTGCATGAATCTCCCTGAAACTTAAAACTGAGCAAGATTCGCCTAGTAAAAATAAGTGGGATTATCAGTATGATTATGTTCAATAGGCTAAGGTTGCTAATACAGGCAATTCAGAATAGACATTAAAAAATTGTAATTTGATAAGCAAAGCATGTGGCTGATTCATACTAATAGACATTTCCAGTGTGGAATGAGAATTTGCCTGCATGGATTTCTGCAGGCAGAAATCCACCTCCCCCACAAGTGTTTGCCCTTTGTGATCTATTAAGCAGCAGGAGGACAAACCTCTCACTGTAATCCACATTTCCTGTCCTGTCCCTCTCCTTCCCCTTCACACTAAGGTTTCCAGCATGTCATTGCCTCTTACAATTTCAGATCACTGAATTTATCTCATGGGTGTTCAGTGGACTGTGGTACTCACAGGAATGAAATCTAAGCCTAAGTGTGTAAAACTCAGCTTGATTCCTCCTTTTTTTTCTTTCTTTCTTTTCTGGTTATTTGCTCTCTTCAGCTGGCACAGGCTTTCTCCTCTTTTCCAGCTGTTTATCCAAAGGTTCATGGTTTCCCTGTCACAGAAGGCATTGGGCTCCTGTGGAATGCCTGGAAAGGAGGAGAAAGTCCATCCCCATCAGCCCTGTCTCCCTGAAATCAGTGCCTGTACTGTATCTTGTGAATTGTTATTTTAGGGGATCTCTTATCAACAAGCAGTAAAACTCAGTTTTCCTTTTGCACTCTCAAAGGGAACCTCCTAATCATAATTCTAGTGAGCTACTTTGGAGCAAAGCTTCACAGGCCAAGAATAATTGGAGCAGGCTGCTTAATTATGTCAGCTGGAACATTCCTAATTGCAATGCCCCAGTTCTTCATGGGAAGGTAAGTGCAAAGTTATCCCTGTTTTCCAGCTGGGCTGTGCACACTGAATGGCAGCTCCCTACAACAGTTAGGCATTGATTATGATGATAGAAATAGGCATATGGGGATGTGGTTAGTTAATTTAATTTTTTTTTTTTTGTGAAAAGATTTATTACTGTAGAGCAAATAATTTAACGTGTATATCTTTTCAGTTGTAATCAGCTTTTTTCTTATTAGTCTCCAATCTTGATTGGCCACACCTGGATGTGGTTTAGGAATTGTTGAAGTGTCAGTATAGGAGTGATGACTAAACTCAGGAAAACACTCTCAGTATGAGCCAGAGGATACACCAGTGTCTGATAATCTCTTAGTCTAAATTCATGTATCATAGTAGAGCAAAGTGCCTGTTAAACTGAAATTAATCACTGACCCAAAAAGAACCAATGGGACAATTTTCATGTACAGCTGCAGTACAAATAGAGCTCTGTTTATCCCCTGTAAACTACCACTGGCAATGGATTCAGATGGATGCAGAAGAAAATTGCATTTAACTGCTTTAGGTCTGTCTGATAGTTACAGATCTGATTGCATTTCTCATCAGTACTTATGAAGAAATACAACTTTGTTTTCCAAACAGATACAGTTATGAAAGATTCCCTTCCACCATCAATTCCACTGTCAGCCTCTCTCCATGTCTGCAGGATAAAGGCCAAACTCCACTCTCAGCCTTGGAGAAATCTCAAGCGAAAATAAATGCAGGTGAGAATTATCTCTGTTAAATCTTGGGGTTCATAGTGCTTGCTGTCATTAATGTTTCCCAAATCTTTCTGTCAGGAGATCTCAGTTTTGATTAGAAGGAAGTGAAAGAGTTTTCTAAAAAGGGATGTGGTGGCAAATGTATAAACCCAGCAAAATTGAAATATCTTTGAAGCAGCTCATGCTAAAAATTTGCCTACCTTAACCTGTTTCACACTTTTCCTACTGTTTCCCCCACAAGAGAAGTATTTTAGAAGCCCTGAGCTTTCAGTGTCAAACTGCTACTGCAAACATATTGTTACTGTCTCTTGTTAATGCACACAGGGTGTGAAAAAGAAGCAGGCTCTTCCATGTGGATTTATGTTTTACTTGGAAACCTTCTGCGTGGAATAGGTGAAACCCCTATCCAGCCCCTGGGAATTGCATACATCGATGATTATGCTGTCAAAGAGAATGCTGCCTTATATATTGGTAAAATAAATATAATTTATTTTTCCTAATGGATTTCTCCCCAGAGGAAACTGAGTCATTCTGAGTAATGGAATGAATATTATTGAATGAACTTGCCCTGATTGTTTTGTTTGCATAATTTCCAATATTAAAGTTTATTTAACAGTCATGTATACTCAAGGGACCAAGTTCCCATTTAATTATACCAGCACAGTTCCATTATCTTAATTTGGTGAAAGAATTTGGTCTTGGGTTCCTGCTGTTACCCTAATCTTCCTAATTCTTCTGGATGGGGACTGCTGAGCCTCTGTGCACATTCAGTTATCTGGAAATTGATAAAAACAGGCACTCTTTTAAGCACTTAAAATAGAATTTTAGTGGGCACTCCAAATATTCCCTCCAGATTCATGAAGGATTATAAACAATAGTACTGAAACTTTAGGAAGTTGGGATCACTGTTTTCTTGTGTTCATTGTCCGATGGCTCCACATTAAACTGAAATATTACCAAAAAGACCTATCTCATCAGCACCTGCTCTTGACAAGTTTCCAGCCAGGCAAAAACTCAGATTCTCTCTGTAAAAGATTCAATCTTCCCAGATTTCCAAGTGATTTTTTCAAATTCAAAATATTCAGGAAGTTTTGCTGAGGGTATATTGAAACATATTAACAGTGGAAACCAAAGCAAAGTGATTCCTCAGCCTGTTCAGGGTCTGCCTCGACTAAAAGTGATGAGTTAACTTTAAAACAATTGCATTTGCTCCCCAGTTACTTTAATCTTGTCAGCTAAAGCATTTCTAGCAATTGTAGATTGATGCTGTTATTGAGTTCAGGCCATTCAGCTTGCTGACATTTTTACCTCCAGGCTGAATGTAACTCTTTAACTGGATAACAATAAAAAGTGTCATCGTAGTGGGGAACATTTTATTGATGACTTTTTTTCTTGAAAGTATTCCAGTTTGTGTAACTGTATCTCTTGCTGCCCATCACATGCCATAATCTGCTGTTAGATGCAGAAGATCAAGTGCCCTTTTTGGCTCAGGAATGTAACAATCCCCTGTTTTCTATTCCAGGCTGTGTGCAGACAGTGGCAATTATAGGGCCAATATTTGGCTTTCTCCTGGGATCCCTGTGTGCCAAACTTTACGTTGACATTGGCTTTGTAGATTTGGGTAAGTCAGAACATTTGAGTTTTAAATACCCAGTCAGGCTCCAAAATGCCTATTTTAGGCCAAGAACACTCGGGTTATTTTCTAGGCATGAGGGGCTAGCAGGGGTAGAGTGGGCACTCCATGAAATGAAAAAAATGACAGAAGTGTAGTGGTCCATGCAGAATAGGCTGGCAAGAAGGATGGGTGTAGAGGAGGAAGGAGGTCTGACTCTTCCTCAGCCCCAGCAGGTCTGCAACAGGTGCCTCCAAGAGATGCTTTAGTAAGGAGGCTCTGGGGAGATCATGGGAGCCAGGAGGAAACAGGGCTGAGGCTGCATATGCTTTTTTAATACTCTGTTGTTGCCTAGAAATGTGGTTTGGCGGGGGTACCAAGTCTCCAGATTGCCCTTCTTCTGAGAAAACAGGAAGAAAAAAAAAAAAAAAACCAGGAGGAAAATAGGTTTTTTCCTGGAGTTTTTGTGCAGAACAGCCTTGCTGGGAGCAAGTGAGTGGCCACCTGGACTGCCCCAAGTGCTGGTGCTTTGCAGCATTTCTGGGGATGTGCAAGTGGCACAGCAGCGTCAGGGCTTGGCTGCTGCTGTGCCCCAGCAATCAGTGAGTCCTCAGCATGTCTCCACAGCTGCTCCTGTAAAACACCCACAGTGACACAGAAAACAGCTACACCTGGCAGGGCTGGGGATGGAAAGCCCCTGCAAAACCACTTTCCTTATTAGCAGCACATGTCTGTGGCAAGCACATTTCTCTCCCTCTCAGGATTTTCATAGAGGTGCACAGAGAGAAATGAAAGAGAAAACAATTTCTATTTCTGTTCCTTGTTTTTCCTATGTGGAATGTGTTAGGAGAATTGTTTACCTGGGGTGATTACTTGATTGGATTCTGGTGAGGATTGTTTGAGCCTGATGGCCAATCCAACCCACCTGGGGCTGGACTCGAGAGAGAGGGTCACAAGTTGTGGGAGAGTGAGAGAAAGTAGTAGGTAGTATAGTATATTAATGTATTTTAGCATAGTTATAATAAAGAAATAATTCAGCCTTCTGAATTGAGTCAGCCATCATCATTTCTTCCCATTGGGTTCACCTGCATTTACAACACACGTCCTCCAGATTTATTAATTTGCTGCTTCTTTTCCACTCTCTGCAGACAGCGTTGCACTCAGTCCCAAGGACGTGCGGTGGGTGGGGGCGTGGTGGCTGGGCTACCTGATAGCTGGAGTGATCAGCGTCCTGGCTGGCATCCCCTTCTGGTTCCTGCCCAAACACCTCACCCAGCCAGAGAGCAGGAAGGACTCCAGCACCTCTTCTGAGCACTCCAAGTTCATCATCGAGGAGAACAAGGACCAGGGCGCATCCTCTTGGCAGCAAGCGAAGCTTGCAGAGATGGCAAAAGGCAAATCACTTGAGTTTTCTTCCTGATTGTTGAGTTTTTCTCTCAAAGGCTTTTAGACTTAAAATTTTTATACTTTTAGTCCCTATTTTAGACTTAAAATATGTATACTTTGAGTCTGAGAATTATGGTTTTTCCCTTTCGTTCTCCAACTCCATAGTACACACAAAAAGGTCTCTTCAATGTTCCCTGGAGTTGCCATGGCATGAGAAACAGCTGAGATTTGTAAAATTACAATAGTGACCCAGCACGTATCATGAAGGTCTACAAAATTTTTTTTTAATTCACATGTAGTGACTGTTGCAGAAGCTGTGCTTAAAAAAAAAACCCAACCCTTGGTTTTTATTAATTATTTTTTCCTGTAAGTTCTTGCATTAGGAAAACATGTCCAATATCTGATCAGAATATAGATGGGCACAGAGCAGCTACAGTATTAGAGGAGGCTGTCTGGATTTAGACAGGAGCTGATTTGAACGATTGCATTTCCTTGGCCATGCTTTGCTAAAAGCAATTTCCCTCAGAACTTGAACCTGCACCTCAATATGCCTGTGCTTACTGTCAGCTGTGCTGAGCACTCTTTGCCCCAAATTAAGCTAAACAGTGCTGTGGCTGTTGAGAACACTTAGAAACCAAATCATTCCTAGTTTATGATGGAAAGAAGGTATTTAAAGCAAGATATCTCTTCTGAGGAATTGATGCTTAGTGTTTTGCTCCACTGTTACTCCATCCAGAAATAGGGGAGTTCTGTTAGGAGCATCAGGGAACTCCACAGATTCCCTCTGAAATGTTTTGCAGTTTGGGGTTTTTTGGAAGGTGCACACATGTTACAAAGCATTACTCACAGCAGTTATCTCTCTGGCCTGCTTGTTATTTCTGCTGTTTTGTCTTGCAGACTTCTTGCCATCACTGAAGAACCTCTTTGGGAATCCAGTTTACATTTTGTATTTGTGTGCAAGTATTATTCAGTTCAATTCTTTAATTGGCATGGTGACATATAAGCCAAAGTATATTGAACAACAGTATGGGCAGACATCTTCAAAAACTAACTTTGTTATAGGTAATGCTATATATGCTTCTTGATATCTTTAAAATGGACATTTTAGGAGTGGCACATACATATAGGAAAAATTGTATTTTTTTAGGTTTTGTTCATTTCTTCTCCTTACTTGCCTGACTTTTAAGTTATAGCTCATAGAAGGTAAGTTATTTCATTTCTGCTTCAGAACTATTTAACTCTGAGTTTATCTATGCAAGAGTTACTGTAAAAGTTTACATTATTTGATATCCTAATTCTCATTTAACTGAAAATTTGAAAAGTAATGTATGTGCAATGCAAGAAAAAAGCTGAGAAATAATTTTAAAAGAGTTTACATAAATTTATCATCAGACAGATCTGCTGCCTTGGTGGCTTCCCGTGAATTTCAACAAAAGGAAGATCAGTTCAGTGAGTGCTGCGGGTGACCCTCCAAAGAGATTGGTGTTAAATAAAAGGAGGGCAAGTCATATCCCAGGCTGAACTTACAGCACAGGAGAGAGAAGCTGCTTCAGCCTTTGGGTACAGAGAGCAACATTTTTGTAGCTGACTTCATAAGGGTGGATTGACTGCCCAGTGGCTGAACCTGCATGTGGGGTTCAGCTCCAGAGGTGCAGGGCTTCAATAGCATTAAGCAGCAAAGAGGGTTACATCTTCCCAACCCAGAGGGAGCTGCCTTGTTCCAGAGCAGCATTAGTTGCACAGCAACAGAGGTATGTATGTGCAGGAAAGCTGTAATGATCCATTGTGCTATGTTAATTCCGTTCAACATGAAGCTGGAATTTCCTGGCACCAAACTCCTCAAAGCAAGGAGAAATCTTCAAGTACAGTTGATGGCCAAAAAAGTCCAGAAAACAATTCCTACATTCAGTGTAGTACTTCTCATTTTATTTAAAGATTTTCTGGAGCTAAGCTTTCAGGTATGTGCAAACTGAGTGAGGATTAAGAACGATTTGATTTCTCTGAGCACAGGGACTATATCCAACAGAGAGTGTGTCATGGCTTGGTTAGGGAAGGATCCTGTGAGTGGCTGTCCTTGCAATAAGGTGCTTTTTCTTCCTCCTTTCCCTTTCTCTCCAAATCCACCCTTCCTAAGAAACCTGAGGGCTGACTCAAACTCACAGTGTTTTTCTCTTTCACAACCTCTTTTACGCTTCTTTTTTTATGAAAAACAGTTTCTATCACAATCTCTGATAGATATCAAAATTGTCAGAGCAATTGAAGCACTAAAAAAAAATTTAAAAGTCAGGTCTTGCTCTGGCTTTTATAACATTTGATAAAACTAAATTTGTCCTCTAGGAATCAACAGGTGACTCCACTGACAAACTAATTGTGGGAAAAAACACCTAGCTTAAGAAATTGGAAGAGCATTTTCTAAATTTTATCTATAATCTCTCTGTCAAAGAACCAGCAAAGAAGCATGTCCTTGGGAGTAAATTTTTCACAGCTGTCCCAGCACCTTTGTAACACTCCAAGGATCAGTCTAAATCTGGTCAAAATAATATGCCCTGACTGAAGATCTTTTATGTTTTGTTCCTTCATCTGATTGCTGCAGCTGGTTTTTGTGGCTGACAAGGTTAGCCCATTGAGCTGGGGTTTTCGTTAATATAGAATATTTTCTTTGCTTTCAGGTCTTATTAACATTCCTGCTGTGGCCTTTGGCATATTCTCAGGAGGTCTGATCATGAAAAGGTTCGGAGTCGGTGTTTTAGGGGCTGCAAAGCTTTCCTTGGGATCATCTTTCCTTGGTTACCTTTTGCTGCTGTCGTTGTTTGCGATGGGCTGCGAGAACGCGGAGGTGGCCGGACTGACTGTGTCCTACCATGGGTACGCTGGCAAGGTCATGCTTCAGCAGAAAGGGCCACTGCAAACCAAACTCCTTCCTCATTTTGTTTCACAAAATATATGTTGTTGAAAAGAGAGTGACTGACCTGAATGTTCTTCCCAGAAATTTGATTCAAATCAGTGGAAACTACTCCATTCAAGTGTGTGTTGTGTCATGACCCTCTCATGATTACAGCATAAACCAGTGGGGCTTATGTCACAAGTGCAGATTATTTGTCTGGTTACTTTTTAAATATTATTGCCATCCTTTGAGACCAGTGATTCCTGAAAATGTGAGTAGCTCACCGGGGGGGGAGAGATTTGATTAATTGTTTCTTGCCTTTGTGTGCCACTGAGCAATGACTGGCATTTAATAGCCTTTGAACTAAAAACTTAAGGGTTAATAGATTAATTAAGAGATACACCTGAGGCTTTTTACCCATGCTATTACTCTGTAAAACTAACTTTTTGGGAGGAGTTTCCAGCATTGATTCACAGAAGCTCTGGTAGATGCTCCACTGGTGTCTGATGACTGAATTTGGCAGAGATCTGACGTGCAAGGCAACAGACACTCAGTTTGGATTAATCCTATTCTGATAAATTCCTTGCTAACTTCTACAGAGACAATTTCCCATGAGTAACTCACTCCCTTCTGTGCCACTTGCCTAGTTGTGTTAAAGCTGCATAATTAAAATGTTAGAAAATCTGAGAAAATGCGTGACTATAAATTGGTAGTTGTCCTCCTTAATAAAGTAAATGCTATCTCACAGTAGGTGGTGTGATAGTGTGAAAACCTTTGGATAACAGAGAAATGAGGATTTACATTGCTGTGGATGTGAAGAGACAGCCTTTAAGGCACTACAGAGGGAAGGTGGCCAGGTGCTCCTGGCAGAGAGCGTAGCCCCGGAGCTGATCGTGGTTCCCTCCCCATCTGCTGGGCAGCACCTTTGCAGCTTCTCTTTTTTCCACAGAGCCAAACCAGTGAGTGATCACGAGCAAGCCCTGTTTTCAGAGTGCAACTCGGGTTGCTCCTGTTCCAGGAACGACTGGGACCCCATCTGTGGGGAGAATGGAGTTACCTACGTGTCCGCCTGCCTCGCTGGCTGCCAGGCATCCAATGGCACTGGGAAAAACACCGTAAGATAATCCTTCATTTCTGCGTGAGGTGGGATCTTTCTGATACAAGGCACTGGGATAAACACCAGTAAGACAATCCTTAATTTCCATGTGTGTGGGAAGCCAGGGCTTCCCTCTGGCTGCTCTGGCAGGTCTGGGACCCTGTAAGATTGAAAACTCTTTTCCATGGACGGAGCCCCCAGAGACACTGTCTCTGATCTCTGTCCATGGAAAAGAGTTTTCAATCTTACAGGATGAACTACAAGCTCTGAGTGTTTGATATAAAGGATAATTAAGTGTGGCACGGGTGCAAAGTAAAATTTTAGGATTCTGGATTAGGGGTCCAAAGGGGACAAGATGGAGGAAATTGGGTGTGTCTCATCCTTTTTCTCCTTCTTCATGCCCTCCATGTTTCACTGTAGTGTTGGCATTTTTCTGTTGGTTTAGGTTGGGGACACACTGTTCAACGTAGGTGACAGATATTGGCATGTTATTGTAAATCCAGCCCAGGGAGTTTCTGGTATTTAATGTTTGTACCATCCCACTGAGGGCAGAGCCCCACACACTGCCCTGCAGGACAGAGCTGGGCACGGCAGCAGAACATGTTAGAGATCAACAGAATAAACAACCTTGGAACCAGCACAGACCAATTATGGCTTCTGCTTTGGCAGCGGGGCTCAGAGACAGAAACTTTTACAATCTCAGAATCATCAATATACCTCAGATTCCAACAGACATGAGGTGGGATCTTTCTGATTTGACCAGATCTGGCAGAGTAAGTGGGTTTAAACTGGGCACGGCACATCCTCCTCAGCCTTGAACTCCTCAGGGTTGTTAGCAATCTGGCACCCACATTTAAAATTTTTTCACTTGTTCTTACCAGCAGAAATCACAAGCAGAGAATTTTGGAGGGTTTTTTAAATTATTTTTTGAGCTGTTGGCTACCATTTGGAAAAAAACCTAATAACTAGATATCAACAGTAGATACCTTCTAATTTTCTCCTTCATTCTATAAGTCTTTTCCTTTCATAAAATATTTCCCACTTTGGACTTAAACTTTCAGCCATCCAGAATGTGCAGTTCCTAAACATCCACTTCTCCACCATTTAGGTTTTCATCCACTTTTGCTTGCTCTCTTCCAGGTATTTTTTAACTGCAGCTGCGTGGGAACCTCTGAATCTCCACAAAGCTCCTCGGCTGTGGTGGGATCATGTCAAAAAGGAAATGAGTGTCCCAAAATGTTTCTGTATTTTCTAGTAATATCAGTTATCACCTCATACACTTTGTCTGTAGGTGGCACACCTGGATACATACTACTTCTAAGGTAAGAAAGAATTCCTGCTAGTATTGCCAATTTTTTTCGAAGTGTTTTGACACATGACTGGTGCTCCCTTCCCTCCTGGTATTCCTAGTAGTGGGAAATGTTTTGCAGCTATGCAAGGTGACATGTTCCATATAATTGGTCTCTCCCAGATTTTTCTCCTTGTTTTAACAATTTTTTTAGCATGAGATTTTTTTTTTCCTATTGTCATAAGCACAGATTTATTGAATGCTTGTCCCAGTGCATATTTAACTGCTGGAACTATTTGTCCATCACTGTAAGCTTTGAAGCTAATTTTAGCAAGTGCAAAAGCATTTAATACTACAAGTGCTTAATCTGGATTTTTGTCAGCTACTTGCAATTTTTGGATTCCAAGTCCTGCTCTGTTCTGTTTTGGAAATCTTTCTTTCTCAGTTCCTTTTTCCAAATTATTTCCAGATGGGCACATTCTATTTCTCAAACAAAACAAGAGCAAATCCAGTCTAACTAATCTTTAGTATTATAGCTGTTTTTTCTTGCTCCCAAATTCTCTTTGGTTTTGAATTCAATTTTTTGGACCAGGCCCTGTCTCATTGCTGGTATCTTTAAACCACATGGACAATGCCTGTGTTAGAGCTGGCCAAACATAGGCTATATGGAAAAACCTAAATAAGGAAATGTGACTTCAGCTACGGTTCCATCACAGTCCTTGAATCAGAATAAATATTCACATAGAGACTTTTAGAAATGGCTGTGGTGAGGATCCTTCTCCAGTGCCCTGCATGAACACTGCCAGTGAGGTGCACACAAGCTGCACAGCTTTCCTCACACACCATGCAGGGTTACCACTGAGTGCTGCAAAACCACACAGCATCTCCCTCTCTTCCCGAGGGCTCACTCCAAGAACAATCACACTGTAATCCATTCTAGACCATTTTACTGAAACTTCTGCACAACTGAGCTGTCCCTGCGCCAAGATGAGGATGATTCATGAGTGGAGAGCTTGCAGCAAAGCCTTCAGGGTTTCTGCCAGATTGCTCCCTGTGGTTGCTTCTGACACATTGGATAAATATGCTCTATGCAGAGATGCAATTCCCTTCCCTTTCCTTCTACATCAGGTCTCCTCCTATCCATAAGACATGATGGAAAATGTACCAATCTAGTCCCACACAGGGCTCAAAACTGTGGTAGCCATGCTCAACCTCTTGCTTTCTTCTTGTCTCCACTGTGTAAAAAATTTGAGTTCTTTGGGAGATGTTCATAACTGAACATGCACAAGCTTAAATCACACAGAGTTGCCTGCCCTTCTCAGCCATAAGAACTTGCCCTTGGGGGTCTTACTGCTTAATCAATTTAATCAGAAAAGCTTAGAAAGGTTTTCAGTTACAATACTAAACCACTTTGTCATATGAAATCAGAAAAACAGTTTTATTGGATGTACTCCAATGCTTTTATTGTTGTTGAAAATCATTTGACTTTGAGAGGCATTTAAGTGAAACTGAGAAGTTATGTGTTTTTCTGCTGAATTGAAGGCAAGCATGTTTGATGTGCAGCTAAATTAAACGTTACAGTAAGTTCAATCCTTTTTTATTTTTTTTTCTGCACCGCAGATGACGTGTGGGCGCAACTGCACTTTAAGCTCACGCTTACTTTTGTCTTTTTTGAAATCCAACACTGATTGACTTTCTCAAAAAATCTGGCTGGATTGAAAGTGTGCTTCTGTTACCGTAAGGAAAATAAATTTTCCTTGAATCCAAATAGTCCCAAGGTCAAGCTGCAGGCTTCATTATGTATTTCTTTCCAATTATCACTTTTAAAAATTATTCAGTATTCAGTCATCTCTGTTACAATTCCAGCATTTAAGCAAGCTGATGTTTTCAGATGAGCAGATATCATTGCACCTGCCATGGAGGACAAATACAGCCAAATCCCCAAAAGCCTGTAAGATTTAGTGGCATTTACTTTGATGGTTTGGACACTGAAGTAATTGAAAAATGCTTACAGCTGGTGACAAAGTCATTTGTTGAAATGTCATGTTCATGGTATTAGTCTAATTACAGTAGCCAAGGAACTTGGGAAAGCCCTGAAGTTTTTGAGAAAAAAGCCCTGCAGTTCAGATAGCTGTTGTTCAAACACCAGCTATTAATAGCAGGTGATTAGGCAGTGAAAAGGAAGTCTCAGATCTCCCTAAGAGGTCTGGCTATCACTCAGGATCACAAAGGGTTCCTGTTTCCTTGCAAAGACAATACAAATTATAAAACTATTTTTTTTTTAATCTGAAAAAGAATTTTTTTTTCAGGATATAAATTCTGTGAAACACGTATCAAATATCCAGTTATTGGTTTTATTTCCCACTTTTTGCTTTCTATGCCCTAAGATTTGTTCAGGAGGCTCTAGGCTGAGGAGTGCTTGTGTAGCAAGTTTCTAGTAGGGGAGGAAGACACTGTTCTTCCAACTTAAAATCATTTTACAATCATGCCTTCATAGAGGGCAGTGCTTGTATAAGCCACAATCAACAGATGGTGTGATGATAATCCATGGCCAGGGCATTAGAGAATAAAGTGTTGAAAACTACCCTTGGTGAGGAACTGTAGAGTTAGTTCTGAAATGTCTTTATTATTTTTTTTAAACATATTCCAAATACATTAATCTTTGCAGGAGCAGAGGCCACCCTAGTTCAGACCACACAGATTGTACCTCCAGAGTGCTATGTTCATCCACAGTGACAAATTGAATTTCAGCCCATTTCTCTTTTTTTCTGATTTATATTGAATAGAATGACTGTGACAGAAGTTTTATTAATGACCACATTAATATATGTGTTACCCCACGTACCAAAACTATCCTAGTTTGACCATGTGGCTAGTACTGCCCACTTGCCAAAATCAAACATACACCCAGATTTGTGCTGGATTAGGCCTTGTAATAGTCAGTCTGGTACATACTGGAGTAACAGCAGGTTTGAGCAGCTGGTGGGGGAGCAGGTGATTCCTACAAATCCAAGAGCCTCCACGCTCACCCTGCTGACAGCAGGGGTGGGAAAGGCAGCTCCAGTTCTCCTGCCCAGCACCTCTGCCTCCCTCAAGGAGCCAGCACGATGATCTAGGGCTGGAGCATGGCTCATCTGGAGCCAGAAGAACTGGATGTCTGTGTGGGACTCACCCTGCAATCTTAGCAGAGTCCAAATGCAGATGGTCTGCTCTGTCAGAGAATAGCCTGGAGGATTTACCTTTACAAGAGGTGTGATCCTGATCTAGAGAGGGTGTAATGAAAAGTGAGTGCCTAAATACCTTGTACTAGCCTGAGACTTGATCCTGAATTTCAGGAAGTGTCTAACTGAATAAAACCATCCAATGGATGCATGATTTCACTAGCAATTTTCTTGTCCTGTGTTAGTAACACCTAAGTGCTGATATCATCTGAAAATCCACAACCATCTTAAAATGTGATGTTGAACATAGATGTTCAGAATTCCTAGATGTCGTTCTGGTTTTATCACCTTTTTTACACATTTCTGCAGTTTGGTAAAAGTCTGTGATATTAATGAGGAAAAGGTCACATTTCTTTTCTTTCTCTTGCTGTCTATTTGTGTTCTAATTGTATACACCTGATTCTTTATTTCTAACTAACACCTCTTTTATTATTATTACTTTTAGATGCATTAAACCCCACTTGAAATCATTTGCACTTGGTATCTATACCCTGGCAATAAGGGTACTTGGTAAGTCCATTTGTACTCCTGAGCAGGTTTTAATACACTCCTCACTATCCATTTCTCTTAGAGTTAAGCTTTGATTGTTGGAAAGAACAATGTCTATCTGCAAATAGATATCATATGATTAAAAAAAAAAAGTTGGAAAAAGGAGATTGCTTTGTGCTTCATAATTCACATAATTATATCTTAGGTATAATTAAAATACACAAGGCAAATATTTATAGAGATGTGATCCTGTAGACTATGAAGCTAACATCAAAATTATATCTTGTCCCCTTACTCAGCAACAAGCATAATAGAACAGCTGTGGCTGAGAATTTGTGGTTGCTTTTCAGGCATATATTCATTAGTTTCTAAGGGAATTAATGTGACTACAGGTGTGCTGTGTTCACTGCAGCCTTGTGGTAGAGCCACCTGAAATCAAGGGTGACATAAGATGCCAATGAAGTGGAAATTTTAAAATCCTCTAGGTTTTCATGAAAAAAAGGCAAGCCCCCTATTTACATGAGTGAAGTTAGATGAAGTGGATGAAATGACATCAAAGCAAGCTATTGGCTTCTTTCTGACACCATTGCATGCCAGAATTTTCTCTCCAGGCTTACATTCTCCTCCAGCACCCCAGGTGACACAGAGTGCAGAATGTCCCCATCAGCACAAGAAAAAAGGCTTTTCCTTTCCATCAGCCCAAGAACTGCAGTAGGTTTGCCCCTGCCACAGTGGGATCTCAAGATACTTGGAGGATTCCTGCAGCCCCACTGTCTCTGTCCGTTCTCACCCCCACCCACCACACAGGACACCCCTACACCCAAGCTGAACAGGCTCCATTGCTCTCAAGAAAGGAGATACTTCTCCTTTCTATTTTTTTTTTTTCTCCCCCAGAGATGTCCTGCAGGGTGAGGAAACCAAACCGTGACCAGCACTCCTTCCAGGGACTTCTACAGGCTTTTTGATGTTTTGTCATGTTTTCCTGGCTTCCCACAGGGAGGAAAGGGTGGTGTGTGCCTGGGCAGCACAAGGCACGTCTTCTCCAGGCAGCATCAGTGTGCAAGTGTCATTGCTGTTGGAATGTATGATTGAATGTTCTGCATGAACCTGCCCCTAGATCAAAACTGATCACCCTGGAAAGTAAATTTCTCACCTCTGTTTATTTGTTAAATACACCCAGCGGGGATCCCAGCACCAGTGTATTTTGGAGTAGCCATAGACACCACTTGCCTGAAATGGGGAAGCAAAAGATGTGGGGGAAGAGGAGCCTGCAGACTCTATGACTCCAGTGCACTCAGGTAACTTCTTTACCTTTTGTTCTTAAAGTACATCTACACCTGGCACAGGCAGAAGAATTTCTGTTAGAAGGTTTGAGTGAAGGATCTGAAACTGAATAAAAAACTCTGACTAACAATATTAACAATAATTCTCACTCTTTTGATTCAATCTCTTTTTGGGGGGGAGGGCTGATTATGTTGTTTCAGTATCAGCTGTAAATAATAGTCAGTTAATAATTCACAGAAAAAAAAAACAACAACTTGTGTTGAAACCTCAATATTATGCTAAATCTTCCCTCAGCTTTCAGTATTTCTGCTGTCATAGTGTATGTCTGCGTGTGTAAATAAGTTATTAAACCTCATTTTTCTCCATGTTGGAGCTGGATCAAAAAATGGAAGGCAAAGGTGCCACAGAACATGCTTGGCTTATCTAGAGGCTTAAGTGCAGAGTTGTCTTTATCAATTTATTGTTAGAGGACAGTAATTGTCTGAACTGCATTTGTGAAAGGCTACTCCAGAAATGAAGAATTGAATAACAGTGGTAAGAGGAAAATGGAAGAACAAGTTGTCCCTTCTCCCACCACAAGGAAAATAAACATGAGAGAAGGGTACAGCCTGTTTCAAAAACTTGAAGGAAGGAGCAAAACCTCAGCTGGGACTCTTTTTGCTAATAAAACATTCTGATGTTATTGTTGCTGCTGTTGTCGCTGTCATTATGCCTGTAAAGCAAAAATACCATCAAATGGTTTTGATATCACCGGTACTGTTTGTGAGGCAACCAAAAATTAGAGTAATTGCCCTAAAAATATGAGTGCTATTCTTACTGAAGCACATTGGGGTGGAGGTTTGGCAATGCCTGAGATGCCTTCTTGAGCACAGACCACTCTCTACCCGACCTGGGTGATCTGACAAACTCCCCTCCCCAGGGTCATCCCTTGATTGCAGTGTCCTTACCCAGCCTTACCTGATGAAAATAAGAATGTGTCCTTGATGCCTTCTAGTCTTGTGCTGCCTTTGACACAGGCTCTGATCAATCATTTCTCTCTCAGGTATGTGTACCTGGGGCTGACTTTGGTCTTGGGCACGGTGTCCATTTTCTTCAGTGTTGCTGTCCTTTGGGTTCTCCGAAAAAGGTCATCTCCACAAGATGAGACCCTCTCAGCCAACGGGGAGAGAGGCACCCGTGGGACAAAGAGCAGAAAAGATAATTTTTTCAAAAGTGACCAGTTAATTCAGTCAACTTACTGGCCAGAAAAGGAGACCAGACTTTAGGAAAACTGAGATCTCCACCATGATTTTACCCAGTGAGTAGTGTTCCAGGCAAAAGTCCATCATCAGTGAAGCAGTATCTTAGTAGCCACCCTGAAAATGTTCACCTTCTTGCAATTTTCACCCAAAAGCAAAGACCGCCAATTTTTTTAGCATGTGAACAGCTCTAAAAACACTGCTCACCATTTTTTTTCCTGCCGAGGGAGGGGATTTCCTATGGCTGCCATGGGACCAGCCAAGAGGAGCCAGGGCACAAAACCTGACTTGGCAACCTGGAAGGTGGAGGGATCTCCAGCACGGAGTCCATCCTGGCGAGGCACGGGGCAGGAGGAAGGTTTGCTGGGAGGAAAAATCAGCCACAGGCTCTGGGCACCTAATGAATTCAATCCATAACACCTGGGATGTGAAGTGTTGTGGTTAGGAATCTGTTCTCCAGTAGCTTTTGTTCCAGCACAACAATCAGCAATAGAAGTTGTCCTTACAAAGAGGCCACAAGAGTACCATCCAAAGGAAACTGGAATGAAAATAGAGCTTCTTTAGGTTTCCAGCAGCTTCTTGCTACTTGCTAGTACTCAGTGTACTAAATAATTCCATGCACTTTATGATGTAATAAAAAAATTATATGAGACACATATGATTTCTATTTTAAAAAGCTATGAGAAGACAGCTTGGGAAAAATAAAATTTAAATTAATTAAAAAACCAGGTGACTTTGGGCTTTTCCTTTTAATTTCTTGTATTTTCTATCTGAAAATAAGACATTTTTGGTCTTTGTAGATATTGGATATTATTATATTTGGGGTGGGCAATGCAAAGGAGAGCTGTTTAATATGAAGAAAATCTCAAGAAAGCTTGCACTGGAAAAGACAATTGCAGCACCACAGGGATATCCTTTAAAGCAACTAGGATTTTTGAGCACATGATGAAAGGCAGGCTTCATCCTTCACCATGATTTTGGCAAAACAAACCCATGTCACATCATTTGTGTCCCAGCAGTGCCTGTAAGTACCCTGCTGCCTCTCCTGTGGGGTTCACTGGGCTTAATTAATGACCAATGATCAATGTTTGTCCTGTTCCATCAGGGACCTACCTAATCCACTAAATAGCAATACCAAGAAGGGGATGGTGCTTAAGCACCAAAAATCTGCAGAAGTTAAGGCTTTAAACCCATTACTGGAGAAAAGGCATTTGTCAGAGGAAGAACCAATGTCACCCAGATTTGCCAAATGGGTGAGTGTGGGTCTCAGTTTCTATCCAGGCAGAAGCCTGGGAAAGAACTGGAGAAGAATGTAAATAATTTTTTATCTCTTTCCCAGGCTTCTGCCTGGATAGAAACTCTCAGTTTCTCTTTTTGACTGAATCTGAGATGCACAGGTGAGTGTTTGACAGTGGCCTGCAATTTGGAGACCCAGCCTCCTGTCCCAGGTCCTTGTCCTCCCAGGTGGCTCTCAGAGGCTATGTCTGTGGCTGTTCCCACTGGGTTCAATATCACTGGATGTTGAACTAAACAAACATAATTAAAATAATCTGAAGGTTTATGAAGGTGGGACTAAGGCAAGAGTTGTGGCTGGGGTGAATCACAAAAATTTGCATTCCCATCTCAGGTCTCATTCGTATTAGAGCATCATAAAAACAGCAAAAAGTGTCAAACTTCACCAGCGCCCAGGAGTGAGAGCCATGCTGGGAGCCTTCCAGAGCCTCCTGTGGAGGGCACTTCCCATAGAAATGAGCTGTCAGATCCCATGAGAGAAAGGAGCAGCCCAGCCTAAGTGCACACAGGGATATAAAAGGAGAGATATCTGCATTTCACTCAGAACTTGATGCTGTGTGTGTCAAAGCAAGGGGGATGATTCCTACTTTGTGAATCAGACCTGGCAAGGACCCTGCTGCTCACCAGCTATGAAGCTGTCACAGTGGCACTTCTGCACGTGCCTGGCAGCAAGAGGGCCAGGAAAATTCACTGATTTCCGCTGGCAGAGAGAAAATTTTCTTCTCAGGAGCTTCTCAGGAGTACTGTGCTTTGGATTCAGTAGGAGAATGATGCCAATAACACAATGATGTTTTAGTTGTTGCTGAATTGTGCTTACCCCAAGTCAAAGACTTTCCAGCTTCTCATACTCTGCCAGTGAGAAGCTGCACAAGAAGCTGGGAGGGAGCATGGCCAGGACAACTGGCCCAAACTAGGCAAAGGGATATTCCCTTCCCTGGAATGCCATTTCCAGTATTTAAACTGGAGGGAATTGGCTAGGAGAAACCAGTGATTGTTAAGGAACAGACTGGATATCAGACAGCAACCAGATCATGCATCAAAAATTTGTCTTTCTCAGATTTTGTTTATCTTTCTTTTTTTCCTTCCTTTTAATTGCAATTATTATTCTATTATTATTCTCTTTTATTTTATTCTAATTATTAAACTGTTCTTAACCCACAGGGTTTACCTTTCTTTTACTTTTTTTTTTTCAGTTCTCCTCCCCACCTCTCTGTGGAAGCAGGGTGAGCAAGCAGCTGCATGCTATTTAATTGTTGGCTGGGGTTAAATCACAACAGGCAAATAAAGAAATTACGATAACGTATCCTACTCTAGTTCAGATATAAACAAGGACATAAAAAATCAGCTTCATGGGTCATCTCCTTTGGTTATATATTTATTATGCCTGTACTTAGTGAATAAATCTTTACAATATAGGCTTTCCTTCCATAACCCATTTTCTTTACACATAGGAATACCAGAAAATAACTTGTTTTAGTAACTCTTATATGCACTGTATTTTGAAAATATCCATTTTTCTCCTCCCTTCCTTCAGCTATGATAATCCTGTAAGTTAGCAAGCAGATAGAAACCATTCCCACTTTGAAATATTTTTAATTTGCTGTTTTATTTTAGTTCTTTAAGTAGTAACATGGATGCATGGATGAATGTCTGACCACAGATACACATTCTGGACTTGTTATAATACTTCGTAAAAATTATCTCAGCACTATTTGGATCTGTCATCATCTCCCTACCAAAATTCTTCATCTTAAACTAGATCTGCAACAGGTGCTGTTTCACCAAGGTCAACAAACCTGGATCTTTGATTTTCTTTTTAGAGTTAGAGATCCTAAACCACAGCCAAGTGACTGCAAAGAAGCAAATGCCTTTCACTTTCAAAGGTGAGACTGTTGAAAGAATGAGCTGAGGTGATTTCCCAACATTTGCTGTCAGCCTTAGAGGCCAGAGTGGGACTCCTCCCCTTGTTAAAAAGTACTGTGTGCCATGTAAAGGTAGGATATTATAGCAAGGTCCCCAGCTATCACATAATAAAATCCCATGAGCCAAAGGCACATATCCTCTCCTACCTCGCAGCAAAAAATGCAACTGAGGGAACAATGCATTTTATATAGCTATATATAAAATATAGCTAATATAGCTATATATTAGCTATAGCTAATATAATAATATATAAATATATAAAATATAGCTATTCTAGAGCTCATGCCATCCCAGCATCAGAGGGAATTACTGAAAAAACAGTGAGCAAGGAGTGTGGCTCTCTCACAAAGAGTAAACAGGTTGAATAATTATAGATTGCCTCCTAGAAATGCTCAAAATAATGAGGAAGATTGCTGTATGAAAGCACTACTGCAATATTTTGAAATAACAGCACAATTGGTATAATCTGAGAGAAAACACTGACAGCACAGCTTTGGCTGGTTTGACTGATGATGACACAACATGCAGCTTAATTCTGCAAAACATTACAAGTTACTAAAAAGTCTAGAAGCTATGAAGTGCATAGGCTTGCAAGCAGCTAGGTTGCAGGGGTATTTTAAAAGCAATTGCACATAGATAAACATTATTAATAATTATTAATAATCTAGCCCAAAGGCTGTTGCCTAGAGGGATCATAGATCTGACCAACCAGTCTGGTTGTCTTTTTTTGTGCCCTGGAGCATCACTAAGCAGGTGCTGCATGAGGCAGCTCCTCATCCAGTGCTAATCAACCTCTAGAAGGCAAAAAGTCCATAATTGCTGTAAAAATGATGAGAGGCAATTTAAATGTGAGGCTCTTTAATGATGATTTAAAGTGCTCATTAAAAGGGCCTTACTTAAGCAACATGTGGCTAATATCAGGAGGTTAGTTAACCAACAGTTCATCCCAGATTAGTGCAGTTCATTGAATTTTGAAGAGAGTAAATAAGGAAAGGATTTAGTGGAGAGCACATGGAGCACATTCTCACAGCTGGATGGTGACCAGGCCAGGAATCTCTCTCTCATGGCTGTTGAGCATGGTGAGTTTGAAAGGTTGTTGTACACAACCAGAGCCCTCTTGTTGATCCTGTGATGTTGGCACTTCTCAAATAAGATGTGGGAAAACACAAACTTGTTCAAGTAAAAAACCAACCTGTGATAAGATTATACAGTCAGCAAAAAATCTGTTTATTTAACTGTACAGACAAACTGTTTTCCAGTGTCTGGAAATCAAGCAGGATAAAACTATAATAGAATTTGTTTTTCTTTTTCACTAGAATAGTCTTTGGGATGTTCCTGACATCTGATAGATTTTTCTGTCAGGAAAAAAAATCAACTTACCCATTCTTATAAAAGATCTGCCCTAGTGTAACAAGACAGATGAACATTTTATTGAAGTGGTTTTGTATAGAACACCAGGTATTTAATGACATGAGCCATATTAATTTTTTCAGTCCTGTTAGCTCAGTTGATATCCCAGACCATATAAAGGTGTTGGGGGGCTTGCCCTGGGGGTTCACCTGAAGTTAGCATGGTTTTTGTTTCTGCTGTGATGCAGCTCACATTTGGATGGGCTACTAAAAAGGTCTAAGCACTCTCACCTGCCAATGATTTACTATGTCTGTAGTAACAACTCCAATCCAAGCTGCTGGTTAGGACTGAATGAAAGAGAAACTGTACAACCAGCATTAATATCTACCCTTTGTCTTTTAAATTGAACAAAAAAAAAGAAAAAACAATAATTAAAACAGCACATCATAGTCTACTTTACCCCAGACAGATGCACAATGCAAATCAATGAGAAAATTATCAAGTTCTTTTGAAAGGCAAATGATCCACTGCGCAGTGGAAAGATAAATTCCCAGACACTGACTAAGATGGAGATCAGAGATCAGGGATTTTTCTCTCTTGTTAGCTCAACAGCACCAAACAGAAACTAGACACTAGGACAGGAGCACAAAAGAATCATTTTCTATTGTGGAAAAGGCTATTTTCACCCTCTGAGGATTCCTGCAGTATCTTAACTACAGCAGTATTTGCTTACACTTGCTGTATGTACATGATCCCTTTTATTTAGTTTGCTAACAAAGAGTTAAATTTTAAAATACATTGATTTTTCTGTATCTAGGGATTAATGTCCTCAGAATAAGAAGGGCTCTAATCAAAGCTGCCCACTCCAGCTGGCCCCTGCCTGGCCAGCAGCTCCCTGCTACTGCTGCCCCCTGCATATTGTGCCTTGGCAGCCTCTTCTTCTGGTGGGATCTGCTGCCACCCTCTGCCTGGAGGAGCCTGCAACCAGCTAAAGGTGACTAAAGGTGGCTAAAGGTGCTAAAAATGACTTACTGTGGCTTTTGTAAGGACTGCTTTTATCAGGAATCAGAAATCACTGATATATCAGTGTTCTTATTAAGGGGATTTTTTAGTATCCTATAATTAGTATATAATATAGTAATATATTATATACTTATATATAATATATATTATATATTATATATGTATAATATGTTATATATAATATACATACTATATATATAACATATAGTATAAGTATGCTATTATAATTTATATTATATTATATTATATTATATTATATTATATTATATTATATTATATTATATTATATTAATAAGTATATTATACTTATACTATACTATTATATTATATACCTATAATATAATTAATAAAGAATATAGGATTACTATAATCCTTTTATTTTATTTTTTTCCTGCAACAGTGAGTAATATGAAGGTGGGTCTTGGAAAAAGAGATATGCCTCTTTCTTTTAGGTGTCACACCACAGTCTGATTTTACTTCAGTAGTTTCCCATTCTGGCAGCTTTAATCCACAGTTCTTGGTTCAGGAGGTCAGCTTTGATTGTGAGTGCTTCCACAGATGGTTTGGATAGCAGCAGGTCTGAAGACAGAAAAATTCTTCTCAGCCATACTGAAAGCAAATACAAAAGATATTTTAATCCTGGAAAGTTATAAATTAATGGTGTATATATACAAGGCTAAGAAAAAATAGGAAGTAAC
Organism: Lonchura striata; assembly: GCF_050655825.1. Taxonomy (NCBI): domain Eukaryota; kingdom Metazoa; phylum Chordata; class Aves; order Passeriformes; family Estrildidae; genus Lonchura; species Lonchura striata. The sequence continues at coordinate 10,840,597 of NC_140741.1, read as the reverse complement.
TGATTTGTATACAATTGTCAGAATGATGAAAACAAATTTTCTTATTCATGTAAGGGAAACAAAGAATGATTCCCTTACATGAAAAAGAAAGTAGCACCGTTTTCTACAGGTTCTACTGCTCCAAAGTAACAGAATAATTTTAGCTCCATCCTTTTCCAGATCCTTAGGATTAAAAGGCCAAAAACCCACTTGGATAGGTCTGCTAATACATCTGAAGACAACCTGAAAATGAAAACTTGGGAATGCAAAGCTCCACCACAAAACTTTTTAAAACAGGGAATGCATGCTTGTCCTGTGACTAGAAGTGGGTAGCAGATGTTTTATGCCACAACAGGACATGAAAAAAGAGTGAATTTCCATCTCTTGCATGTATTTAATGCTCAGTAATGCTCTGACTGTGAGGACACCTCTTTTAGAAAAACTGCAGGGTTGGCAATGCTGGTGGTTTTGGGAGTTTTTTTCATTCAGACTTCTATATGATGGATGCAATCATAACCTAACACCATAGATTTTCTCTGCAATGATGAATGAAGTCCCCTTTGATCACATTATTGATCAATTAGCCATGGAAAACTAAACTGCACAAAAAAAGTTAGAGCCAAAATGAATCAATAAAATAGCAGCAGAGGTTTATGGAAGATTATAGAGCAAGTTAACCTTGAAGCCATGATAGGACACAATGGACTGGTGGTTTGGAACAGTCAGCATGGATTTACCAAGAGCACAGCAAGGTCTGACTGAGCTGGTTGATTTCTGTGACGGAATGGTTGGAGAGTGCTGGCAGGGAAGGGGGCAGGAGCTACCAGCAATGGAATATTTTGGTGCAACACCCAGGCAGACAGCAGTCATCTCTCACCTGTCTCAAGCATAATTTATCTTTTAAGTACAATTACTCTCAGGAATAGACAGAATGCATGGCAGGGACACAACCAAACAAACCTGTTTGGGTTTCCTTGAACTAGGGTTGTAAGTGCAAAAGGACTGCTCCAAAGTACACATAGCCCTAATAAACTTTCATATTTCACCTGCCTTTGCTGCTAATAGCAATAAGCTATAAATATTACACAGTCTTCTAAGCATGAATGATTCTTGAACACCCTCTTTCTTCCATATATCCAAGGTATTACATTTTCTCTTCCTGCAAGTCCTTGGCTGGCTCTAGCAGATCTGAACTGAATGGATTTTAGCCATAGACTGTGAAAATAAAACTTCATAAGAAAATGCACTGAAAACAGGATTATTTCTAAAGTTGGGACACCATATTTTTAAACACCAGGAAGGTGTGAACCGTTCCAATCTAGACAATTTCAGGGGAAAAAAAAAAGATGCTTCACAAGAATGTACAAGAGGAACACACTTGCACGTCTTCTTCCTAACTAACTTTTGACCTCTGTGGATAAACATGGATTTTGGGACCTTTAACAGAGGGCAGAACTGGGAGGAGACAAGATTAAAACATTGGTTCGAGTTGGAAGTTAATGATTCTTCTACCATGTACCAGCAGAGCTTTGCTTAAGGAGAGAATTTACAGGCTTTTGAGGCATTTGTGTGGAGCAGTATAACTGCTGCTGTTGTGGATGAAGAACCTAGGTAGGAACCTCTTCAATACTCTTTCTGTTTGTCTTTGAGATGTTGTTGTTAGTGTTTGCAGCCATCAAACAGGACCTGTGTAGTTCCCAGTTGCATTTGCTGTGTGTGTGTCTCTGAGCTGTCAGCATGGTGTGTCCTGAGCAATGAGCATTGGGGTCTGCACAGCTCTGTGACACTCATTTTTCATGTTAGCTGAACTTCAAAGGTCTTACTATGGGTGTATTTAAAAACCAGGCAGTTGGATTAGCCCTGTAGTTAGTGTCAATCACTGCAACTCCATAAACTGCTGGAAGAAATCAAGTGGCTCTTGATTTGTGATTTGCTCTTCTGCTGGGCGATGTCACAGTCCCAGAGTGTGCAGGTGTGGTGACAATCAGCCCAAAGAGTGTCTTTGCTGCATTCTTAAAAGTCCTCAAACATTTTATTTTTTATTCAAATTTTTTGATTTTATTTATATATAATAAGGAACAAATCTATTGAACAGGCCCAGAGTTAGGTCATGGTCCCTATAAGATTACGTACCCTGAAGCACTGAAGAAACCTGTCCTTTGCAAGGCTGGCTGCATTCTCTCTGCAATTGAATTGCAACTTGCTGCATGATTTCCCGTGGTGTCCTGGCAGCTGGCAGCTCCCAGCAGCACAAACAGTGCACACAGATTATTAGTTGAGAGCCTTGGCTTCCTCCCACCCAAAGTGTTTTTCAGAAGAGACTGTACTGAGCATAAAGTAAAGTAAAACTTTCAAATATTCCAAAAAGTGAACTGAGGGTTAAATTTTATTTGTCTGTACTGCTTAGAACTTTTTAGTGGACCTTTTTTTTTTTTCTTATTTTTTCAGAAGAGGTTTGTTTTCTTCCCCTAGGAAGAAAGATGGGTTAATTTGCATTTAGGCTGATTGACTACCTAAACAATACAATTATTTACTTGCCTAATATTGTCTTTCTGCAAATGCAACTCTCTCAGATCACTATTACAGAAGAGTAGCTTATGCAGGCAAAGAATGGTAGATTTAGAGAACTCATATTAGTGAAAGGGCACATTTGGTGCAGAAAGCTTCATACTTTTGCTTTCATATTTCATATTTTCAACCAAACCTTTAAGTTGTTAAATATGGGAAAAATTCTAATGAAAAAAAATCTAAAACAAGAACTTTATCAATACTTAAAATTATCAGGCTCAGCAGCTACTGTATGTTGCCATCAATTGTCAATTGACCTTTTATCTTTTTTTCTACCGCTCTTGTGGCCTGGAATTTCCCCAGCTCTCTTCCATCTCCAGCTGAAATCTGTTTAGGTCAGGGTCATCTGAGGGAGGGAGGAGATACTGCCACCAGATTCTAAATCATGTTGTACCTTTGAATTGTCAAAAAAACTCCCACTTCTCCAATTCTGTACCCTGCAATGATACGCTTCCCCAGCATATTACTGCAGTCATCAACGTATCATAATCATGAGGAGAAGTTTGTATCTTCAGGTTACACAGAGACAGGTGAATTTCAAAGGACCAGCTGCTCAAAAATACTTGTGTATGAGCTTTTCCTGAGCACCAGGAATTTTATTTCATAACATTTTTGTTCATAGCTGTGCAGTGTTGGAGAAATCCTATCTGTCTGAGTAGCCAAGGGGAAGGAGAAGCCAATTTTATTTTGTCCTGATACATGTGGTGACCCAGCCTTATAGCATAGCCACAAAAGAGTTTGGGAAGTAGATATTAGCAGTGGGAAAGCTGATGGACGTTTTCCAGCATTGGAAAAGTTCATCCAACTTTTTTCAGCTGCATTCAAGCATATAAAATCTCTCTTTGTGTGATTTGTTCCTCCTCTCTCTCTTTTTCGGCCTTTTCTCAAATGAGGAGAGTATTGTGAAAGGTGAAACAAATCCGATCATGTGAGCTGTAATTTCTGAGTTCTGATGTGAGGGCATTAACTGCAATACTCCTATCTGCAGATCTGAACATGGCTTGTTTCAAGTGACCCATTTTTTTCTGAGGGGCTCTGCAGTGGCTTCTGGATCGTCCTTGAGAAATCTGTTCTGATTGTAGTGGGAGTTGCACAAACAGGCAAGAGTTTTCATTCTTTAAATAAACTTTGCAAACAGATTATATAGACTTCCTTTACAGCTTTTCTCTGAAGTTTCCTCTTTTAGTAGTTGTCCATCTCTCAGATACAGTTTTTAAAAAGGTTTTGGTTTTGTTTTGTTTTTTAATGAAGTATTGAAATATCTATTGCAATAAACCAAAATACAATTTAATAACAAGTCAAGGCTTTCAACACTCAAACATTATGATGTGTCAAAGGATATATCATTGTCTATGCCTACAGGAAGTTTCTGGGGCAACTGGAGCAGTTCTGCTGAACTGCTGAGTGGCAGATCATTTCAAGCATCTGGGCATATAGACAGGACTCTGCAAACAGAAAGATATAAGGAATACCCTGCATATTATTGCAAAAATAAAAAAAAAAAACAACTACAGGAGGTCAGGTGAAATAATAAACACTTTTTTCACTAATAATTATTTCCAACAAGCCAGTGTAAATTAATAAATTGGATGGCACAGTGTTGCTACAGATTTTACCAAATCACAGCCTAAGTTTTAAGCCACATGGCCTGCAAATTTAGAGCTTCCTAAGACTCTCTGCACTTCAGCACTTGTGCCTTGTTGACCCTTTTAGTTTATTTTTAGACAGAGATTTTGTCTCTTACTCCTCTGTCAAAACTGTCTTTTTAGCATTACAAGACAGGACAAGGTAGAAAGGGGGGTGCTCATGTCTCTTAAAAAAAATGTCAAAACTAGATACTTCAGAAATTAAACAAATATACACTTTCACACATGCAAGTCATTGAGGCAAATCATTTTAAGTAGAAAGGTTCAGTTTCAAAATCTCAGTATTTTCCTGTAATAGTTTCACCAGATTCATCAGAGATGTCCTTGAGCAATTCCATTTTAGCATATGTGCTTTGGTATTTATTCCTGTTTTCTCTTGAGCTCAGGTCACTCAGTAAAGAAATCAGCCATGACAATGGAAACCAAACCCAGCAACATCAGTGACTCAAACCAGGAGGCAGAACCTGACCAGCTTTTGGATGACGATGGAAACAAAAATCCACCAGTGAAAAAGACTTCCTCTTGCACTGGATTGAAGGTTTGGAGCCATAGCAATACCACCAACAATTACCATTGGTTTTTGTTAATTAATGTTGTTCAAGATGTGACATGCCAAATTCCTTTATTCCTATCCCTATCTTTTGAGGAATTGTGTATGCACTAGATGTCCAGATCTTATATTTTTCTAAATAAAATAAAAATTCATGATCTGCCATATTTACTCACAAGTTACTTGTAGGTGGATCCCCTTGTTGGTCATTAGAGAGAGGCAGCAGCTTCCAGTGGAAGACTTGAACCAGCCTCAATTAGGTGCCTACAATGCACTTGTCTGGAGGTTGTTGTCACCACCAGTCTTGTAGGGTCAAAATAAGGTGAGGTGAACCACATTTCATCAAATGTTTTGTGGCTTACCCGAGGATTGCATTTGAAAACCCAAACAATCACAGTGATTTTTTTTTCTTTTTTTTTGTGTTTTCATGCTTATCAGCAGTTTGAAATTTCACCCAAACCCTCTGAGAATACTTCTGGCATAAGGCACACAAGGTGATTCTCAGAATTTTTGCCAGTCAAGCTCAGGAAATATAGAACATATGAGGACAAACCCCACACTTGGAAGTTTTTTCATTCCTGACAAAAAGAGAGTAAATATACCAGTTTTCAAGCTTTTGCTTCCTGGATTGGCTTCATTTGTTACAGTAGATAGCATTGCAATATCTAAACCTATATTTACTTTGTTTATTTACCCAAGTTTCTGTTGTATTAGAGCTCTTGCACAGTGAGCAACAAGTCTATTTGGTTTTTAGACTATGTGGAAATCACTGGATAATATTTAAACAAACTTAAATATTTTTCCAAATAAATCTTTTTTTCCAAAACCCACAAGGTGTGCTGGTGGAAGCAACAGTCAAACTACAAGAGATTATTAAGCTTTTCCTTGTGAGATACATGGTGCACAAGCAACACTTCAGAATATATTTTATGAGATAGAGATGAACTCCATCAGTGCCACATTCCTCATACTGATGTATCATAAAATCTTGCTTAAAGCATCAAAATTATGCCATATGATTGAGTTAGAAGCAGTTATGAATTGGCCTAAAATAAGGGACATGTGACCCAAGGAAGAGGTAATTTGGGTTCAGATTAACTTTGCCACTCCAATTTGAGAAACACCATGGTGATGATTGCTCCACACCATTTTAAATATATTTGATCCCTCCATGACCAGTTTTCCTGCCTGTCCCTCCTATTTCCTATCTGAATCTTTCTCCAGGTGTTTCTGGCTGCTCTGTCCTTCAGCTATTTCAGCAAAGCCCTGTCTGGTACGATAATGAAAAGCTCCATCACTCAGATTGAGAGAAGGTTTGACCTGACCTCCTCCACCGCAGGGCTCATCGACGGGAGCTTTGAGATGGGTAATGGATGTTCCCAAACACACAGAGAACTGCTCAGAGCCAGCATCTGGTGCTAATTCTGGTTCTTTACCTTACAGGCAACTTGCTGGTGATTGCATTTGTAAGTTATTTTGGAGCTAAGCTGCATAGGCCCAAAGTAATAGCTGTGGGATGCTTTACTATGGCTTTGGGATGCTTTTTATCAGCCATGCCTCATTTCTTCATGGGATAGTAAGTATTAATTATGGTTAATTTGGGTAACCAAACATTGGAGTTGCATTGTGCTTTCTGGTTTTTAGATTAAACTTGTTGTGTATTTAGCCTTAAGCTTCCAAAGGCCTGTGGAACCTTCCAAGTGCAATGAGCCCCACGTGCCACACATATCACTGTTGTGATGGGGAATGTTCATTTAAAATACACAGCTCTTCTGAAGTGAAAGTTCAGCTCCTTGAGAAAATGAGATCACAGTGCTTTGGTTTCCACTCAGGCTGATTCAGAAAGGAGGCAAAGAATGCAGTGATGCTAGAGCCTGCAGATGGATGAGTGCTGGTAGAACTCATGCCAGTTTTTTTCTGTTCCAAATGTACATGCCTGGTTAAACTGATTTTCTGTGTCTGGTTAATTTTTATTCACCTTCTTCATGCTCAGGGAATTACTCCATCATGCTTATATTTGATAGTTTCTAGCCATAGCTTGAGCACAGGGATGACAAAAAGAGTAACACATATTTTCTGTTGATTTCTTAAATATATTAGAATAATTTTAGGTATACTACTGCAAAAAGAAAACTGAGGAATGCTTTCCTTCATATTAGTGGATCTTGCACTAAATCCAGATTTTTAATCATTTTTCACTCTTTAAGACAGGCCATGCATCATACTCAACTACACTGAGCAACTCATGAACCTGAGCCTGAACATTGGCAGGGGAACTGCTCTGCACTATGTCTCCTGAAGACTGCTCTTTGTTCCAACCTGAAAAATAAGCCTGCCTGGTCTGACAGAGCCAGGGCAATTCCATGAAGCAGAATGTGTGATTTACCATGTTGCTCTGCTAAAGTTAATTGTACTTTGCCCCTCAGCAGCACTCATTTCTGGGAGAGGGATCATGTTGAAGCAGCTGAACAGACCAAACATATATCTAAGATGGAAAGGGGACCTTTGCTCTAACTCAAGACATTAATCTTTTTCTCCTTGGCTGTGGGCTCAACACAGGGAGCTCACTTGGACCTGACCCTCAATTTAGACACCAAAAATTCAATCTTATCTGAAATACTTTCACGAGCCCTTTTGAATTTTCCAGCTTAAAACATTATGCCTTCCAGACAGAGAATTCTAAGTTTTGTTTTTAATTTAAGTATTTTAGTTTTCTAAAATGTTTTTTAATAATCTTATTTGCTCCTTTGAATTGATATTTAACCAAAGATACCTTTCTCTTTAGGGAAACAGCAGCCATGGTGGTTCCAGCCCTACCACACTGGTGTTTTACTGGTGAGCACTGCTTCTAAACCTCTTGTTGTGTGTTTGCAGCTACAAGTATGAGACAACATCACATAGAGCTGCTTCAGCCAACTCATCTTCCACCTTAAATCCCTGCTCCCTACATCAAGATGTGAATGACACTGTCCTGGAAGTCTCACGAGCAGGTATGGAACTGTAAATGAAAGTACAAATGCAGGACTTTTGTTTTGCCCTTGGTTGCAAGGACTTAGTTACCGGGACCTGGAGTTGGGCACAGGACAAGAAACTGCATGGAGTTTAATAGAAATAAATGGAGATTCCTATAATCCTCCCTACAATATGGAATACAGCTGTTATATGTGTTACTTGTATGGGACACAGGTAGAAAATGAGCCAAGCTCTGCCCCAGAAACCATCTCAAACTTCTCACATTAAAGATGCATGATATTTGCCAGGTAATATATTTATTAAAATATCAATAAGTTTTTTTTAATGAGCATTCTTTCTGATGGGTGATACTTAACTGTGCTTTTAGAAATCAAATGCAATGGAGGTGGAAGAATGTGTTATTAAAAGATCATAAAAAGTTATAATGGGATTGACAGCTTTCATTGATCTTCTATAAATAAATGTTCTTAATACCTTGATCTTTAACCTATTATCATTCCATGTGCTATATTTCCTGTGATTTTGCCCTGTTTCCCATTCAAATATTTTAATACAAAGATGTCAACTCTCCTCTGCAGGTTGTGAGAAGGAGCCATCATCATACATGTGGATATATATCTTACTGGGAAGCATGTTACGTGGGATTGGTGAGACACCAATAACACCACTGGGCATCTCTTACCTCGACGATTTTACTAAAGAAGAAAATGTTCCTGTGTACGTAGGTAATCTCAACAAGAAGTAAACTGGGAGATTCCTAGGCTAAGAGGTCGAGCACCCTGTGCAGAAGACAGCATTCAGCCATTAGAGGGTACTAGCATCTGCCTCATTGTATTTTCAGCGTGTTTGCACACCATAGCCATGATGGGCCCCATGTTTGGCTTCCTGCTGGGATCTCTGTGTGCAAAGCTGTACGTGGATATTGGATTTGTGGATCCAGGTAAGCAAAACAGAGGAAAACCGAAAGTAAGCTAATGCTTGTTCATAAGAATTCCCTATAAACAGCTGCATATGTTTGCATTATATTAATTATAGTAATATATGTTATGTTTGAATTATATTTATTTATTTATTTTTATTGTAGAATTTATTGCAATTTTAATGAATTACTGAAGGCTTTTAGAGTAAAGGCAGAGTTAGATTGGGAGTATATTTTAGAACTGTGCTTTAAAGGATTGTAATTACACACTTAAGAACTCTCACACAACCACAGTTTTGTTTTGTTTTGTTTTGTTCTGTTTTGTTTTTAATCTGGAATTTTAACAAAGAGATTCTGCTAGTACAGCAGCTTTACATTTTGGGGGAATTATCCATCTTTTCCGCTGAGTATTTTACATTATTTACATTTCACATAGTTTTTGCAGCACAACATACACTTTTTTTCCCAGCCCTTGCTTATTCAGATGAAATGGCAACACATGTATGTGTTCACATCTGCACAATGCCAGAGGGGACACAGCAATCCTTGTAAGTGGTGGCTGTTCCTTTTCATTGACCTTTTTTTTTTAGCAGGACAGCAAAGTTTTCAGATCTTCAGAATCCTGTAGATAGATAGGTGAACTATTTTATCTTTGCCCTTTGTTAAGCCAGTGTTTGATTTTATTTGGGAGTAAAGAGAGTGAGCCAATTTTGAACATGAATTGAAAAGTCTTGGTCACTCACCAAACATGCCAGAATTAAAAACCATAAAAATACAACCAGCTACTCTCATCTTCCTTTCAATACATTTAAAGCCATGGGTAATTTCACTGACACTACAGAGAATGTCCAGTTGCTTAATAGCTGTCGGAATCTGAGGTATTGATGATTCCAAGTTTGTAGAAAGTCTCTGTCTTTCAGCCCCGCTGCCAAAGCAGAAGCCGTAATTGGTCTGTGCTGGTTCCAAGGTTGTTTATTCTGTTGATCTCTAACATGTTCTGCTGCCCTGCCGCAGCTCTGTCCTGCAGGGCAGCATGTGGGGCTCTGCCCTCAGTGGGATGGTACAAACATTAAATACCAGAAACTCCCTGGGCTGGATTTACAATAACATGCCAATATCTGTCACCTACGTTGAACAGTGTGTCCCCAGCCTAAACCAACAGAAAAATGCCAACACTACAGTGAAACATGGAGGGCATGAAGAAGGAGAAAAAGGACAAGACACACCCAATTTCCTCCATCTTGTCCCCTTTGAACCCCTAATCTAAAATTCTAAAATTTTACTTTGCACCTGTGCCACACTTAATTATTACTTATATCAAACACTCAGAGCTTGTAGTTCATCCTGTAAGATTGAAAACTCCTTTCCATGGACAGAGATCAGAGACAGTGTCTCTGGGGGCTCTGTACAGGGGGGTTCCTGACTCTCTGCCAGGGTCCCAGGCCTGCCAGAGCAGCCAGAGGGAAGCCCTGGATTCCCACAAATAGCAACCTACACAGTTCAGGAAAGCAGAGCATGGGCTCGGGAGCCAAAAAGCACACCACACTTGAGGCCTGTCTGCCACCCTTTTTGGTTTCCCATGTGTTGGGTAAGGACCTTGGTGTTGCTGTGTCTGCCACAAAACATCAGCCAGTGAAAGGTGTAGAATGGCAGATAAAATAACACTGGACAAACAGGAATGGCTTCAAGCCAAAAGCGAGTAAGGTTTAGTTAGATGTTAGGAAGACATTCTTCCCTGCAAGGATGGTAGGGCACGGGAACCAGTTGTCCAGAGAAGCTGTGGATGCCCCATCCCTGGAAGTGTTCAAGGCCAGGCTGGAGGATCTCAGACCATCCTGGTCAACCCCAAGATGTTCCTGCCCACAGGACACCTTCCAATCCAAACCAACCCATGATTCTGTAATCCCATGCAGGGTATGACTCCTAATGCCTTCACTGCATGGCTGTTCCCTCACTTGATGTTTCTTGCTGGAAGTCAGACACTAAAAAATGCAGCTGCCATAGCAGAAAAAGGCTGGGAAGGTTCAGCTTCTTCACTGGGGTGACTTGTGCCTGTTTCCCTCATTTCCAGGGAGCATCTCTATCACCCCACAGGATTCCCGCTGGGTGGGTGCATGGTGGCTTGGCTTTTTAATAGGTGGAGCAACCAGTTTCCTATCTGCTATTCCATTTTGCTTCCTGCCAAAGAGTCTGAAAAATCCAGAAGAAGCCAAGGACAAAACTTCACATGGGCTCTTGGAAAACATGGATGCCATAGGGAATAAATTTTCTCCTGAGAAAACTAAGCCAAGGAAGTGGTCAGTAATGCTGAAAGGCAAGTGTTTCTCATGTTGTATAAATGTGAAAGCAATAGGCACAACACACACAGGAAATGTAACAGAATATTTTGCCTCCCTTGCGCTTCCATCTAAAGCAGGCAGCTATCCCCAAGAAAGGAAAGGTCCACCAAAAATTATTAGAAGTGAAAGAGTTTGTTCAGGACTCTGAGGTTCTGCATGCATCACCTGAAATAAATAATAATTTGAGTAGCACCTACTTCTAAAATATTGCACTCACCTGAAATAAATAATAATTTGAGTAGCACCTACTTCTAAAATATTGCACTGGAAGAAATTTGAACAGTGGAAAAGTGTTCCTGTATCTGAACCTAAAGAAAATATTCAAAGGCTCTTTTCGCGATATGGAAAGACAAAAATTCATTTGAGAGAGTTCATGGAGACTCTGAAGTGCACTAGTGCCTGATGAAAATACTTCAGTCTTGCATAGCTCTGGTTGTGCGGTCCTTAGGCCAAAAAAAGTGGTGGAAAGGTGATGACAAGTAATGGCTTTGCTTCATTTGTCAAATTTTTTGTTCAGATCCCAGTGGAAGACACTGGACAAACCCACTGAGGCAGCTCTCACTTAGCCTTGAACCTGTGATAATATTCATGCAAGCTGAACAAAGTCTGTGCTGTGTGGAGCCTCTTAATCTTCATGTGCATATCTCAGTGGAGCAGCCAGGCCTTAACCCATACTTCTGTCTTCTTTTAGGGTTCCCTTCCTGTATCTCAACCTCTGGTGTTTCTCAAGAACCTGATTTTGCTTTCAGATGCCCTCATGCAAAGGGAGATCAGTACAGCTTGCACTTGGACAGCTGAGAGCAGGACCTTGCCCTAAGTTTTGCAGGTTACTCACCAGTAATTATGCCATGCATCTTTCAATGCCAACTCATATGTCCCTTTCTTTCAGATTTCTATAACTCCCTGAAAAAAGTGTTGGGTAATCGAATGTACTTTACATTTTTGTGTTGCTCACTGTTACAGTTCAGTAGTTTTATTGGTTTCGTGACTTACAAACCAAAGTACATGGAACAGCAGTATGGACAATCTACATCCAAATCCAACTTTCTAATAGGTGAGTTCCACTGTGCAAGGACTGCTTGTGCTGTCAGCAGTGCATGGGGATGGGCTCTGGTGTGCTTTATCTCGGGCTGAATCCATGCAGAACAGGTGGAGGTAAATGGTGGTCTGACCTGAACCTGAATTATAAAAATACAGAGTTTCTGTCTATGAAATCAAAAGAATTTTTTATGTTATATTACATTGCATTGCATTTATATTATATTTATACTAAGGGCACCCCAAATATGCAGTGAGTGTGGTGTGGAAGTTTTAGTTGCTAAAGCATCTGGCAAGTTCCTTGCAATGGGAGTGGGCTTGGAGGTCAGGCATTTCACAAACCACACATGCAGCCCAGGGGCTGGACTGAACACAAACCTTCTTCAAGTCATAACAGACCATAAAGCTGCCAGGAACAAAAAAAAAAAAAAAAAAATAAGGACAAACTATGGCTCTTAAGACTATAATGTTTCATTCTAACACTCCCCTTCTATAATCTCTTTCAGGAGTGACATCCTTACCTCCTGTAGGTCTTGGAATTTTCCTAGGAGGGCTTATAATGAAAAAGTATAAAATGGGCATCGTTGCAGCCACAAAGTTTTCACTTACCATGTCATTTTTGTCCTACGCCATCGGCTTGTTGCACTTTTTTGTTGGCTGTGATAACCATGTGGTAGCAGGAATGACAGTGTCCTATGAAGGGTGAGTATAAAACAGAAAAAAAAATATTGTGTTTTTCTCCATAGTTCTCAAAAAATGTACTGTGACATCAAGGCAAAAGGAGCAACATGCTTTTGCAGTGCTTGAGAGAAAGTGCCCACTGCCACATGTCACTGGGGTGGTTTTGTTGGTCAGCAGAGTGTCACCTGACAAAGCCTAGCACTGGTTAAATATAAATTGGGAATTGTCTCATTAGCAATGCAGGTTGTTTTGCTGGGGGAGGGTGGGAGTATTGCTGTGCAAGGTTGTCACTAGGAATGTAAATGGTGGACCAGGGAATATGCTTAGGAAACACTGGGATGAAAAAATGGCAAGCACATCAGTTTCATTTACCTAGAAAGAAGAAGATGAGTGAAAACATATCTTTTTGCTCAATATACGAAGGATGTCTGAAAGCAAAAGATAATACTAAATTATCTTTTATATCTTTAATAATACTAAATTATCTTCATATCCTCTGTGAAAAGTTAGGCTAGGCTTTAACAGAGGAGTACTTTTGACTACAGAGACCGGGAGATTTGGTTTCTGTCACTGCTGTGTTTTTACCAACGGATAAAGATATACTTGATAAGACTGTGATAACTCTTCCTAGTTCTAAATTGAGTTAGGGGGGAACCCAAATGACCTCTCCCTCCTTTCTCTTTTCTGTCTACACCTGTAAAATCAGTAGCAATGTATTCATTTGTTTAAAAGTTTTCTATAATCTAGTAATGGCTTTAATGTCAGTGCAAGTAGGATGAAATCTCAAACAGACCAACAGAGATGTAGGAACTCAGCTGTGTCCTGGGTGTGTGAGGTGGGGCTCAGAACACCAGCACTGTCACACAGAAGGGTCTTTACTGACTTCAGCACTGAATTAAAAATGTCTTGCACTTGTCTGATCTTAATTTCCAAGCAACCCCATTCTGTACCACAACAATTCCCTATTTTCGGAATGCAACTCTCACTGCAAATGTGCTTCCAATGTGTGGGATCCCGTGTGTGGTGCCAATGGGATCACCTATGTTTCAGCATGTCTGGCTGGCTGTGGGACTTCCGTGGGACATGGAAAGAACACAGTAAGAGACCCTGCTTTGATTTCCAAGGTTTCCTACCAGCTAATTTTCCATGTAACATCAGGGATTTAGTAGGATAATGCATTTCAGGAAAGCCAAAGTTACTGGGGACTCGTCAGTAAGAGATTTTTGATTTCTGGCTACAAACAGCGCAGGAGAGATTTCTCTGAGTTATTGCACATTAAGCAAAAGGCCCTAGCTACTTGTTCTAGATATTAACTTTCATCTTCTGTAGGCTGAGCACTAGAGGGGGAAACACACCAATCAAATTGGTTTCATGTTGCCTGAAGGTTGTCCATAGGCTTTGCCTTTCATAAATGTCATTTTGGCTGCCCTGAGGCCTTACCTAACAGCTGAAGTACACTAAGATAAAGTAGTATCTTCCCTGCTACTGAAAATTAAAGTATGAAAAATGAGTTAGCTACTGAAAATTAAAGTATGAAAAATGAGTTAAGGAAAGGTGGGATTTTTTTTCTTCCATGTGAGACTTTGGGATGTTGGGAAACTGCTTTGTTTTCTGCGTGACTGATTTTTGCTTGGCATGGAAATAATGCCCAATAATGTCTTGGGCATGGAAATAATGCCCAATGTCTTTGCCCTAGAGACAAAGCCCCAGTCCATGGATGTAAATCTTCACTGGGCTGTGCCATTTGCATGTTTCCTGATGCCAGGAGATCACTCCAGAACATAAATGGTCTGAAGCTATCTCTTTACCCTGTTTTCTCTGCAGATGAATCCCCATTTCATGAGCAGTATCCTATCAAACCTGTTTTGTGTCTTCCAGGTCTTCCATAACTGCAGATGTCTTGAAATCAACAGTTCATGGACAGGAAACAATTCTGTCATCTTGGGGCAATGTCCAAAAAGTGATGATTGCTCGACAAAGTTCATTTATTACACAGTAATACAAGTCATGGGTGGCTTTTGCTATGCCCTGGGAGCCACTCCTTCATACATGCTTGTGTTTAGGTGAGTACAGCTCCCTGTTGACCAAAGGCTTTCTAGGGAGGCTTTCAAAGTCATATTCATTTCCTTACCTGAGGGGAAAAAAAGGAGTTTCTTGCTGATCAGGACCTGTAGTGGCAGGACAAGGAGTAATGGGTTCAGACTGAAAGAGGGAAAATTTAGGTTAGAAGAAATTCCTCCCTGTGAGGGTGGTGAGACCCTGGCCCAGAGAAGCTGTGGCTGCCCCATCCCTGGCAGTGTCCAAGGCCAGGTTGGATGGGCTCTGAGCAACCTGGGATAGTTGGAGGTGCCCCTGTTCATGGTTTTGGAGCAAGAAAATCTTTAACATCCTATCCAAAACAAACCATTTTATGATTCTATGGTTCTGTAATCAGGTTTTCCAGAACATGTCCTTTTTCTGCTTGGATTTTGAAAGTGCCATGCAGTTGCCAGTATTTCTGGATATGCAAGAAGATGGCAGAGGCTGGAGATGTAATCAATTCAAGACCAGTGCCCGTTTCTGATGCCTGCAGCTCTCCATGAAACAGATGAGCATATTGCCAGGAGGCTTTGTGCTGTCCAAGATATGTCCTTGTACAGAGGAATTAGGTTCAAGCACAGAAAGATACTGCACTAACCCTGCTACCTGCAGCTCTTTTGTCTTAGGGCAATAGGATATTTCCCATTAAATATTCCATCAAGTAAGGGAAGTATATGCCCAAGAGTGAAGGCAGTTGGAGAGATCATTTCCAACAGGTTAGGATCAACTCTGATTATGGCTTTAAAACTTAAATTCCTTAATTATGTATAGGGAATGGTCTTACCAGGAGATATTTGATGAGAATCAGTCGATTAATTCACCTTTTTCATACCACTTAACATACTTCAGCAGATGGAGGAAGCACTCTTCTTCCAAATTTTGGCTTTCCCTCAACAAGAGTATCAAATTCAGGTTATTTAATAGCAGTTTAATAGGCATGTCTAAGCACTAAATAGGCCAACACTTCTTACTTATCCTTTTTTTTTTTCCAGATGTGTCCAGCCAGAGCTCAAAGCTCTCGCAGTTGGTCTATTCACCCTCGTCATGAGAACTCTGGGTAAGAGAAATCATGGCAGGGTCCAATCCACCTCTGTGAGCCTGTAATCACCCCTGAGGGAATATAGAGCTGATTTCTAAGAGGATGTCCTCTCCTGTGAAATCCTGTCCTATTTTCTGCTTGTCTCCTTGCAGGTGGGATTCCAGCACCAGTTTATTTCGGTGCAGCCATCGACAAGACGTGCCTGAAATGGGGAAGCACCAGCTGTGGGAAGCGAGGGGCTTGCAAGCTCTATGACTCCAATGCAATCAGGTAAGGCTGAAATTAGGGCCCAAAAACCCTCTCTGTAGAAAGACATGCTTGGTTCTCCTACACTGAAGTGTGTGATCCAAAATCATGGTCAGATATCAGCTCTGGTCTCAGCTTTAAGTCGGTGCAGAATTCCTGAAATTGAAAAATCTCAAGATCAAATGTTAAGCTCTCAGTTTTAAGTCAGTTTTTATGTTGTACAAAAGAAATTTAATATCCATGTCAGAGATTTCTTGAATGAATTGTGTATTTTTGATATACTTAGAGCTAATTAAAAATACCTCAGACGTCAGGACTTTAAAGAGCAAAGTTACCCAAATTTACCTTATTTGCAGGTAGTTTGTTCACGCTGGCAATAATGTTAACTCTGTGAATTGGCCACTTTTGAGAGAAAAGTCCATGAAAGAATATTGTACTGAGTAGGTGTTGGTGAAACCCAATCACTGTCAGTCTCCTGGGTGAAGGCTCCATAGATTTTTCTCAGGTTCACTCCAGCCTTGGCCACTTCTGATGTGCTTTTTATTTTTACATGCAATAGAGCACTCTGGTGACCTCAATATATTTCTAGCCCTAAAGAGTCTAAAGCCTTAAAGTGATCCAAAAATCTTCAAAAGACAAAAAAAAAAGAGGAAGATGATGGAAGTTTTACTTTGGAATTACCCTTACAAGCAAAAAGAATATTATCAGTTCTTTAGTTCTTTAAGAGAAGTTTTTGCAAGTTAAAGTGTCCAGGTTTTGGTATAATTCACAAGCAATGAGTTTAATTGTGTTCCCCTAGGCTTTTTCTTGTATATATGAGAGTTTTAAAGCCATTAAAGTGATTTTTCTTTAGTGTTTTTGAAAAATGCAACACCTGGCCCAATCTTCTATGTTTGGTCCCACAGGAATGTCTACCTTGGTTTAGGAGCAATTTTAAGAGGTCCTTCCTTCTTGATTGGAATAATTTTTTACACAATGATAAAGAAACACTTTCAAAATAAGAAGTCCAGTCCTGTAGAGAATGGACAGGAAGATGCTGCTATGAATAAAGAAGACAATTGCAAGATCAAAGAACGGTTGCCAGGTTCTTCTGATGCAGAGAATGAATCCTCTATTTAGAAAGAAATTTAGACATGTGAATCAGGTCAGCTTCTTTTAGAAACACCAAAATGCTGTGAGTAACTAAATAATAAATAATAACACTGTACAGAGAGCATAACTAATAGCAAAACTGCAAACAACAACAATAAACACTAACAAACAAGGATGAAAGTGCCTGATGTGTACCTGATTACCAGTTACAGAATGAGTTACACAACCTGAAACAAATTCCCAAAGGAAAACCGCCTTGGCAGTTCTGACAGAGCCAGTCTGGGTATTTTTAGTGGGACCAAAGATGCTTCCAGAACAGCTACATGCCAAAGGCCCACAAAAAGTGATCCTGACCCTGTAAACAGATCCATGCAGGGGACTGACACAGCAGGGACAAGCTCAAGGCTAGGACAAGCTTTCTGTATCCATGAAATTCAACCAAAATTCACGGTAAGCCAAAGCATTTAAGCCAAACACCTCACCAAAATTGCATCATTGCACCTGGTTTTCATCTCAAAATTGGCAAAAGCAGTAATTTCCCAAGAAGCATTTTCTCTTACCTCAGCTGAAAAAGTTACGCCTGCTTAAAACTACACCCACGTTTTCATAAAGACAATGGGTTTTGGGTTTGTTGTATTTTTGTTTGTTTGTTTGTTTTATTTTTAAGTCTTCGGGTCATGGAATTTTACTCAAAAATACCTTTAAAAAAAAAAATTTAAGAGATTCTGAAAGCCAAGGATGCGATGTCCCACAGTGTTCGGCAGAGGGCACCCAAAGAACGGCGTTACTCCCGACGAGCATCGCAATTATCGATGCATTCGTCACACTCACTTCGGGTTTTCCCGGGAGAAATTCATCACCAGCCAGGAAAAAACACCCATCCGTGTTCCTACACACCTTAAAATCCTCTCGCCTCATGTGCCTTAGCTCATCACTCAAAGCTGCATTTATTTGTTGGTTTGCTTTCACTGTACTCGCATCTCTTGGAGCTGGGCAAGTTTTAAAGTTATTAAAATCTTTTAAAAAATCTATTAAAATCTATTTAAACTTATTAAAGTTTTAAATGAAAAAGATGAGCACTTGAGTACCATTTCAACAACAGGAAGGCTGACACTTTAAAATAGATGCTCAAGGCTCAGTGGGATATGGTTAATAGACATATTAGGTGTAAAATATATGCATATATGTGTTGAGCAAAATGCTGACTTGTTATAAAATGTGTAGTCTGTCATGACAATCACTTAGCAGTGATTGCAGCAGCTGAAGGGAGAAGAATGGGACGTTTTTCCCCACATGAAGTGATATTTACTGAAGGTAGGTATCCATCAAAACTAGAGAAGTTCTTTATTCTTCTTTAGCCTGGAGAAAATGAGGCTCAGGGGAACCTTGTGGCTCTCTACAGCTCCAGGTGGGGTCAGGCTCTTCTCCCAGGTAATCAGCAAGGGGAGAAGGGGAAATGGCCTCAAGCTGGGCCAGGGAAGCTTCATCTTGACCATCAGGAATATTTTCTTGACAGATATGTTTGGAACAGAGTGCCCAGAGTCACCACCCCTAGAAGAAACACACCAAAGGTGACATGCTGTAAACAGCAAAATAAACTTACATTGTTCACTGCTTGCACAATGGGCAGAAGAAAAAGAAGAAAAATCTTTTCCCATCTTGCTACTTTCTGTGCCTAAAGCAGGTGAGGGAATTATTTTTGTCTTTTCTATCACTGCTCGGGAAAAGAACTGTGTGGAATCTTTCCCACTATTTAAGAAGTACCTGATGTCCAAAATCAATACAGAAATACTTTTTAGCTAAGCATTTTTTTCTTAAGGTGTTTTTGAATATCTCCTCTTCAAGACAAAGCTAGAACAGATATATCATAGATATAGTCTTCCCTTCCTCTCTCCATGCATATTCTGCATCTGTGCTGAGCTACAGTGACAAGGGAAAGAAAACACATGGTATTTCTTCCTTTGTGCAGCCTGTAGCAAAGCCTTGCTGGGCTGCCCTGGCTCAGTGCTGTGGACAAAGGAAATCTCCTGAGACACCCTGCAGGGCTTGGATCTGCCTCTGAAGCAGGAGAGGTGGTGACCTCTGTTTCAGCATGAATAATCATGGCTGCAGTTCCTGCCCCTGCGCTGATGCAGGTCTTTATTGGACCTGACTGGGTCCCTCACCTCTGCTGGCTGCAGACTCTCCCAGCTGCTGCTGTGCTGTGTGAAGTGCTGTTTGTGCTTCCTTTTATTCATGCTGACCTTACCTGCCACGAATGGTGCAATCACACCAACAAGATCATAGGAAGGTTCAAAGTCCAGGGTGGAAAAAGGAGTGAGAGAGAGAGGAAAAAAAAGCACTAGAAATAGAGTTTCTAAGGCTGGAGGTCATTTCAGTGGGGGGCTCAGGGGACATCAGAGACATGCTGGAGCCTCCAGACTGGGGGGGAACATCCAATTGGTGCCTTTCATTTCTTGTAGCTCTCTGAACTTAAGCAATCACAACCTGCAGCAGTGTTGAGTCCACAGACTTCAGGGAAACCCAAAGAGAAGTGAATCCCTTGGGGCTGGTGGAGCCCTGGCTGCTGGAGAGGGAGGGGTGGCAAGGACCATCACCAAAGGCCGCTATGATCTGATCTGTGAGGTGACCTCCTGGAGGCCACTGGACGGACAGATGGCTGTGGGTGACAGCCACAAGCAGGGATGCCCTGAGTGGCCTTTGGGAGAAGTTTCTCTACAGGGTGATGGTGCAGCACTAGAACAGGTTACCAAGAGAGGTGAGGGACTCTGGAGGGAGTTTAAGGCTTGATTAGACAAAACAAGACATGAGCTGAGCTGGTGTTGGCAACAATCCTGCTTCTTATGGGAGATGGGGCCAGAGGCACCCAGAGATCCTTCCCAGCAGACACTTCCATGACTGTACTTACATTAAAAATGAATAAACATGCCCTTGTGTTGACTTAACTTTCCCCGTGAGCACATTGATCTGCTTTTGTTGGCATGCTTGTTCCTAGAATCTGATTCTCACTAAATACAAGTGAAAACGGGGATGGCTTGTATGTTACCTGATAAAACATGAGTTAGGTGTTTGGTTAGTTTCTGGTGTCATCCTTCTGGCTCTGGGAAGCTGCCTGAGGTTATATGGTGCCATATTATATAACAAGACACACACTGTCTTTACAAATCACTGCTCCCTGTTGCCCAGGACAGAGCAGAAGGTGTGTTCCTGTGCTGTCTCATGGGGGGTGAGGTAGAGGTCAGAGAAAACCCTTCTTGTTCCCCCTCCTTCCATCACAGGCCTAGAAAATGGTAAGGAATTAATCCAAAATTTTGTGCAGTAAAATAGAAATCCCCATTGCCTGCAAATTGCTGCATAAGAGCCAAGAAGGCCTAACAAGGAAACATGTCCCTTCCAGCATAATTGTATATTTGGCTTATGTTTTATTAAATGAGTAACAGCTGAGCAGAAAGGCCAAAAGGAGAGATTCCCCCCACCCTGAGT
This sequence comes from Lonchura striata, assembly GCF_050655825.1. Classification (NCBI taxonomy): domain Eukaryota; kingdom Metazoa; phylum Chordata; class Aves; order Passeriformes; family Estrildidae; genus Lonchura; species Lonchura striata. Next base: position 10,819,965 of record NC_140741.1, on the reverse strand, counting down.
TATGTTCATGGCAGAGCTTGGGCTCTGTGTGAGTCAGGTGCCAGAGTGGGTGATTCTGCATAAAACTGTTTTACTGTGGCTTAGACCATGAGTAGCAATCAAAGTGAGTGACTAATGCAGCTGTAAAGAGTCGTTGTTTTTTAATGTTTAAATTTTCTTTTTAATTCCTTGAAGGTGGGAAGAGAAGGAGCAAACCCAGGCGCTGAGGTCGAGTCTGAGGGGAACTGGAGGCCTGAGGCGATAAATCATCAGCACTGCAGGGAGACTGAGGGGGAAACTAATGTAATATATGAAGCAATATGGAAAGAGGAATTGTATTACTTCAGTCAGCTCTCAAAGGATTCCATTCCAGATGGTTAGGGTGGTTAGGGCAGGGTAGATCAGGAGCCCCCATCGATGGGGCCCACCATCTGACAGCAGCAAAAGCAGCAGAGGGTTTCGTCTGACTCCAGCACTTTTACCAGGAGAGACTTGTCTCTGCAGCAGGATACAATAGCTGGTATTAGTGAGAAATTACCTCTGTGTGAGGAAAGCTGGTGATGAGCATGGCCATTTTGGCATTTTCCCCCATTCAGGAAATATGTCTTCTTCTTGCAGAATGTTTATGGAGAGGCTTAGGGATTAGTCTGCAGCCCTAAAGCTCTGCCTGGCTCTGGATGATGGGAATGCTGGCCTTGATGAAAACCCCACCATGGCAGCCCTGCAGAGCAGCAGCCCCAGGGATGAGTAACAACTCCCATGGAGCAGCCTGAGACACTCAAACTTGTTTTCTTCTAAGTCACCAAGCAGTGGCTGGGAAGCAGTGTCCTTTATAGCCCTCAGCCAAGGCCTGAGGTGAAACAAAGGTTCATGGAGGAATTTCCCCTGCAGGAGTGAGAGTTGTTGAGCATTGGCACTGCCCAGCTTCAGATCAGAGGCAGACAACCCCTGAGACCTCAGCACTGATGCAGTGCCACAAACCACTGGAATGAGGAGGGATGTTTCTCTCTATGGAATTTTTTCTAAATTTGAAGTGCTTGAGAAGAATTGTCATTTGGGGAAAGTTTGGCTGTACTTTGCTACAACATTAGACTTCTCTGTTGGGTGTCTTCTGCTAGAAATGTTTAGATTTATTTTTGTTTGTGTTCTGTAATACGCAGCTAAGAAAACAGTTTTGAATAGGACAAATTGTCTTGTTCCAGGGAGGAGGTCTGATCTGGAGAGTGAAAACAGCTTGCTACTTGGAGGACTGTCCGCAAAAGAACAAAGCTCTCAGGACATTTCCCTGCACTGTGCCCCACTAGAGATAATGCAGAGCCAAGGTGTTTGCCTCAGGAAACACAGCTATGTGAGACAGACTCTTGTTAAGTGTTTTGTTTCTTTGTTTTCCTAGGATTCATGTGCTCCAGTGCCTGGTGGGCTGGCTCCTTTGGATCTGATGGGCAAGTGCCTTGGGTATTCTCTGCTCCTGCTTGTGAGAAAAAGGAATCATGTTAATTCATCTTACAGGGGTGGTGGTGCACTTTCCTGACAGTCTTTAACAGTTGGTGCTGTGGAGTCTTTTTTAATCAGGTGTGCATCTCTCCAGATTTGTGTTTTGCATGTCACTGGTAACGTGAAGAAAAAATACTCTTCATGAAAGTATTTTTTCATGAGTACGAAAAAATACTTTCATGAAAAGTATTTTTTCATGAAAATACTTTTAATGAAAAAGTATTTTGTCATAGTCATGAAAAAATATTATTTTCATGAGCATAAAAAATTATACTCATTTTTCATACTCGTGAAATGTGTATGAAACTACACATTTTCATACATGTGTATGTTGTGTGAAAACAACATGTTTTCATACAACATGAAAATGTTGTCTGAAATGTTCCTGCACAACAACATTATTGGGAAATCAGTTCTGGATACACAAAAGTGCAAGATCCTTGTGGCAGCTGAGTGGAGAGTTACAATCGGATGCCTAGAAAAGTGAGGTGACACTGTATGATCCGTGCATCCTGAAAATCAGTCATCACTACAGTAATAAAACATCTCCAATTGTAATGTCTGCTTTGGCAGACTGGTCATAATGAAGAACTTTAAACTTGGTGTATAATATAAACCCTGGTAGGAAGGAACTCTCAAGCCAACAGGAATTTAGCTGCTTGAAAACTTTGGTCTTGGTTTAGCCCAATTTTTAGCCAGAGTTTGGATTCAACACTTCTAAGTTCTCAATTAAAAGGTCATCCTCATATCATCAAGAGGTCCAGACTCACCATACCATCAGTCTGTTTTCCAGAAAAATTACCCCTGTTGGAAGGACAACAGGAAATGTCTAAATGAGATGATGGAAGTGCTGTGACCTAAGCCAAGAGCAATTTTGCTGTCGAAGCAAAAAAATTTTCATTCAGACAGAAATGTTAGGAAATAGTAGTCTTTTGATAGACAGTTCACAAGATGATATTTGTCAAACTCTGTAGAAAGAGAAGCCAATGGAAATTATTTTTACATTTACACCTAGGGCAATTGTGTGGATTTATTACTACATCTGGGGCTGCAAGCCTGAGCCTGGTTTATTAACTACTGTCCCTTTTGGTTTCTTATCCAGGGTGGCAAACCAGCTGTAGAACGCTGAAAAGAAGTTGAGCTGCATGTCTTGTCCCTTCAGCCTGTTTCTTGTGTTCATTTTGGTCTATAAAGAAACATCTCTCAGGTCTCCTAAACAGATTTTCTGATTGAGTTCCCAGAACAGACCACCACCAGCCTCATTAAAGCTTATTTATGTTAGTTTCATGCATGAATAAAAAAGCTCCCATTCACTGCTGATTTTATTTAGTTAGATTCTGTGCCTTGTGGTAGACATTGAATTGGAGTGACATTTTTGGCACCAAAAAAGAAAAAATAGTGAGACTGCAAGGAATGGTTTGACACCTGCCTCTTTTACAGTACAAAAAGGAAGGGGTTAACCTGTTCTTGGCTGTGTGATATTGATTGAGGACGCAACGAAAATACACCTGTAAATATTTAGGAATATTCCCTAGTATCTGGGGTGTTTTTTAGGGGGTAGGTCATTGAACTGGGACTCTGGAGGTATAGTCTGTTTTCCCAGGGATGCCACCTGCTCCCTGCGTGATAGGAAGAGAAAGGTCACTCGTTGTTCCAGGTCTCAGCTTCCAGCTGAGAATGATGCTGTCTCCCTCCTCTCCTTTTCCAGCTTGCTTGTTTATCTCACTAGCTTTTCATCAGAGTAATATCCACTCTGCCTCTGTGCTGAGCACAGTGGGTCCTGCTCTTGGCTGGGGCTTCTAGTCACCACTACAGACACGATTCTCTCTTTTCGCCTGTCTCCTCCCTCTTCGTCCAAGCTCCAGTCCTTGTGAGGTAAGATTAACAGCTAAAAATCCCCAAACCAACAATAAAATGAGTGTAAATGAAGAACGAGGAAGGAAAGAGCCAATATATGCGATAAGTTGTGCAATAGGTTTGAGTAGTGTTTTTCTCCAGCCCTGCTGACTGATGATCTCTCTCTTGTAAAGGTACTGTACTTTGGGACAAGAAGGATCTGAGCCTGTCATTTAAGTCAGAGGGGTGAATAAAAAGCAGCTTTGCCTCCTTCCTTTGCACTAAGCTAAGCACATTGTGAATATTCTTAAGTATTGCCACAAGGATTAACATCCCTGAATTTTAATGTGCCTGGTGCTGGAATGCAGCTGGAAAGCAGAGCAGGCAGGAATGGTCTCTCTGGGCTGTGGGCTCTGCAAGGTGACTCTGAAGTTCTGTTCAATAGCTTTCTGTTACTCTTTATATTATTTTCCCCTTTTCCACATTTTTCCTCCTCCTTCAACCACTTGTGGAACAAGTACTTTCATGTTTCTCAAATTTACTGGGCTGGATTGTTTTATCCCCACATACTTTTGCATGGCAGTAGTTTTAAAATAAAAAATAAAAATAAAAAAAGGCATGGGGACAGAAGTACAGAGTTTGGTGTTTACTTTGGATCATTAACCTGGTCTGTAAATTCGATTTGATCTCTCCTTTTTTTGTTCCTCCCCTGCTCTCTCTGTGTATTTTCAGAACCTGCAAAGAGACGCTGTCTTCTATGGCTTCAGGATCCCAGCAAGAAATGGGAGTCTGATGGATTGTAAATGCACCTGCTTTGTTTAAAACCCAGCCAAACAGATAAGTGCACTTTTAATTCTCTCCAAACTGTGCTTTAGACATAGCTCTGCACAGCATCTCTCTTCAGTTCAGTTTGTGAGGCTCTGTGTTTCACCCCTGCAAATGAATGCTGTGTGGGTCTCCCTTCAGCTGAGAAATACCAGACCATATTGGTATTTCACATTAAGGTTTTTAATTGGTGTCTGAGGGAACTGCAGCTGAGAGGTTGGGAGGCTCCCAGGGGTCTATCCCTGCTCTTCCAGAGCCACCATCCCCAGCAGCCCTGTGAGGTTTTGGGACCTTGAGAAGCAGCTCTGTGGGACCAGATGAGGCTGATATGACCCATCTCAGCCTTAAAGAGTCCTATGGGACTCATTAGAGTTTAATAACTAAACTTGGCTAGTTTGATTGAGAAGATGCTTGTGCAGGCTTGGCACAATCTCAGAGAAACCAACTCATGCTGCTTGCAGGAAAAAGGACTTTCTGCATGTGCTTCTTATATGTGTGCAGAGAAAGTGATAACCCTGCTTCCTCCTGCCTGTTTCCAAGTGGGAAAAGAGCTGGGGATGGGGGAGAAAATACTTTGGTTACACTGAGTTTACCCAGGGCATACAGGGAGTATCTTGGGTGAGTAGTAACAATAATTGCCCCTTTAAAGTTAGGGGAACATTTTTATCTCTCTACCAAGAGAGTAATTTCTGGCTGCTTTGGTCTGCTTCTAGAGGTGACCACTGTCTCCTGGTGGACACACCACTGCAATTACTAAATGATTCAAGAAACCCATAAAATAGGGACTCATGTAAAGTGTAACTTTGCAATAATATACAGCCATGGGGCTGGGGCAAATATTCACCATAATGCAATTTACTGTGTTAGAATAATGAAAAGAAAATCACTGAAGCTGAGTGTGTGAGCATTGTTGGGGATGTGTGGCAGGAGGCTGGACAAGAGCCAAATTATCTACTCCAGACTTGTCCTGCCTGCTCTTCCAGGAATAATTACTAGTGTAAAACATCTACCTTGCTATTAAGGAAACTACAAACAGGTTTGCTACAGCAAATTAGGCTATAGTAACTGGCCTGAATTCATCTCACCTACCTAAGCAGAAGGTGAGTTTCTTGGTGAAGTTGCCAATTTAGGGGTGATAGACAGGAGAGACTAGGAGGGGAAATGGGAGGTTGCTGCAGTTTGTGAGAATTAAATCTGTATTAATTTAGGATCCCTGAAGTGTCTGAAGTTCCTCATTTTCTAGGAAAAACTTCATTGTTGCCATTACCAAAGAATTTCTATAATATATATTAATAGTAGAAATGGCACATCTGTTAGTCATGACTAAGCTCTGTCTTAACAACTGCAAACAGTACTTATTCCTGACTCTTCAGTACTTTGAAAGCAAAAAAGCTTGACACTATATTAAGAAACACTGACTAAGTGTTTCTAGTGAGAAAATCTGGGCTAGTTCATTCAGCAAGAGTGGATAGGAAGTTTAAAAAGCTTAAATCCTCTCTGTGCACCAACTAATGCAGCTTAATGTTCTTCTCATCTCAGATTCTCAAGGTATTAATTGTTAGGTTTGCAACTTTAAATCTCTTTCCTGCCAGTGAGCTGAAATCAGTGTATCCCCCTATTAGATCCCATTAAATTAACCCCAAGCTGGCCAGTTACAGTCTGGGCAATCTGACATTACTCAAAGTCAAATTTGAGAGTTGTCCTGAGGTGTGGCTGGCATGCAACATGTAACACTCTGTGCTGCCTGGAAGAAGAAGCAGAAAACACTTGAAGTGTCTCTTGAGAGCTGTACTGATGAGAGAGATGATACCAAAGGTGTTTTACTCACCTGTGGTTTGCCTGGTACTTCCTGCAGCTGGGGAGAACAGATTCTACAGCTCTTTTCCAGTTCCTGAAAAAAATTTTGTACCAAAAAGAAGATCCTTGAATCCCTAACTCCTTGTCTTACAGGTGAGCCTTAAGGAGACTGTAGCTCCTGAATGTGGGACCTTCCCCTGTGATTAGAAGAAAGCCATGGGAAAAGACAAGAAAGAAAAGGCCATCTTCCTGAGGAAAAAGATAACTTTGTTACGGGCTTTCTCACTGCTCATCGGCAGCATGGTTGGCAGTGGCATCTTCATTTCTCCCAAAGGAGTCCTGAAAAACTCCGGCAGCGTGGGATTCTCCCTGCTCGTCTGGTTTTCCTGTGGGCTCCTTTCCATGTTTGGTGAGTGCTGAGCTTTGGCAGCCTTTGCTTAAGCAGCTGGGAGGTGAGGGGAGCCCCTGCACATTTTTATGTTAAGAAAGTTGAGAGATGAATAACCCCCAAATTTCTGCTGCAGGAAATGGTTACTAGGAGTTTTTAGTTCAAATTATTTCCCTGGGGTAATGAACAAACTTCCAGAACTTATGGTCTGTGAATATCAATTCATGTACAAGTCCAGGGCAGGGGAGTGACAGTGTCTGAGAATGGAGACAGCATGGTCTCTGCCAGGAAAGCTGGGAGAGAATGAGGGGACACCTTCTGTAAAGGAGAAGAGAGATGTAGAAACCTAAAAGGGAATCGAGGGCTGTGGTGTGCTTTTTACAGACACTGTGAAGAAAGTAGGAGGGAGAGTGCCAATATCCCCCATGGACCCCCCTTTTTATCAGAGAGAATGGCTGGAACAGAATGCCTGGGAAGCTGCAGGGGCTGCACCAGCCCAGGGTGGGTGTTGGGTGTCTGTAAGAAATGGTGTGGGGATGTCTGATGTTGCCCCACTTTCTGTGTGTTACTATTGGCTTGATTTCTGTCATTTGGTGCCAGTCTTTTCTCACAAAGGTTGTCTTTTTGATGACAGTTTCATTCTAGCTCTTGTAAGTTACAGTGGATAAAATAATACATGGCTTTTGGTTTCTTTCATTATCTGTAAAAAATCACCATCTCAGAAACTCTTTAAAGGTGCTATTAGGATGGCTGCAAGTTCTCCCAGCCCAGGAGAGAAATCTGATGCTTATTATAGTGGTGAGTTTAACATTCGTCTTCTGTTGTAACTTACTAAAAAAAATCCACCAAAAAAAAACCCCCCAAAAAAACAACAACAAAAAAAAAAATTAAAAAGGGAAAAAACCACAAACAAGCAAGAAAGAGAAATTCTCCATGTGAAAAAAAAATCATTTTGACACTATGGCATGTATACGCAAGTTTAGAAATCGAGCTATTCCATTGTTAATAGGGCAACAAGTTGGTCTTGCTCTTAGCATATGCATACCCATATTTCACACTGCAACCTCTGTATGGCTGTTTGGTGAATTATACACTTCTGCTTAAAGAAAAGCTGGCAGTATAAGGTGGGCATGGTGTTTCTTATAACCAAGCAGAGCAGTAAATGAGAATGTGTGTGTAATGTATGTGTAATCACATAGCCAAGCTCTGCACTTGCAAAGGTTTCTCCCTGTACAGCATCCTTTGATACAGTCTCCTGGAAATGCCTTGGGAGCCTCTTTATCAAGTGATTGCATTTTGTAGCTGGATTTGTTGGTTTGTTCTTCCCTTTTACCAGCTTGATGACCTCCCCTGATCATTTCTTTGACAGTTTTTGGCAGTATATTTAAAAGGTCTGGTTTCTTTTATGTTTTTTTTCCTTTCAAGTGGGGCATATATACAAGTTCCATTCCATGAGCTCAGGAACATACTTACATGCATGCTTGAAGCATTTAAAGGACCCACTGGAATCTTGTGAGCTCTCTGCCAATATGTGATGCTTTGAACAGGAATTGTGCACAAATTTTCCAACAGGGAGGCAGGAAAACATTGAGGTGGGTCACCATCCTGCATGACCTGAATGTGGCACAATTGCCATGGGACTTGGAGGCATGGCCATGTCACCACTGGATTCAAAGGAGGGAAGGGATTTATGTGAAGATGCAAGAAAAGGACACAAGAATGTGGCCTGGGATGAAAAACATGATTGAAATGACCAGTTCAGCCACAGCTTGTGGCTGAGCTGTTGTAGCTGCTTTGTAAACACCATTTCACCAGTCTAAGAGTGAGGAGAAGCAAGAATCCAGGGTATCTTTCAAAGGAAACCTCTTGTAGCTCTGTACAGCATATCTATCACACACCCCTCTTCAGAGCTTCCACAGAAATGTTGTAACATTAACCACAAAATAGAGAATTGCTTTCCACCTGACAGGTAAGCCAATTACTTGAAAATTTACTTCAAACCATGGTAGTGCACAGAAATAGGGAAGAGTGGTTCTGTTAAACCTCTTTTTCTTCCTCTCATTCACTACTTATTTTAAACATATTTGTTTTTAAAAATCACACAGAAAAGGGAAAATCCCTGGGATTATTTACTTGGTACATTTTTACTTGAACTTTTCCAGGTGCCTTGTGTTATGCAGAACTTGGAACAAGAATCACCAAGTCTGGTGGACATTATATCTACATTTTGGAGACACTAGGGCCTCTGCCAAGCTTCTTATTCCTGTGGGCAGAATTTTTTGCTATCAGGTAAGAGATTTGGTTTGCTTGCCCCTTCCTGGATGCAGTGATAATTTAAAACACCAAAAGTTATGGCGCCAGGTCCAGGCAGTTTGTAAAGGAAAGAGTAGAAACAAGCTGAATGATTTTAAAAGATTTTTTAGTGATAAAAGGAAGAAGACACAATGTGGAGATAGTTATAAATGTTGAATATGTTCTGTACTTGAAGAATATCTCTCTTCTCCCCTGGCAGCTCGTATCCCCCAAGAGCTGTGGTATATTTTGGAGACTGACAATAGATGCCAGATTTATTTCAGATCTTCTGTTTTCAGTGTGAAACTTCTTTGGTTTTTTCAGATTCAGAAAGTGGAGACAACTTCCTGTCTTAGCCCCAAGTTCAGTAATTTATAAAATTGTGAACGACTTCTTTTTTTAACATTAAAAAGGAAGTCCTCACCTCTCAATAACCTGTATCCTTCGTGTAAGCTTAGATGAAGCAGAACACATGAACTACACTTGTATTGCTCAGTATGATTAATCTCAACTTTTGCTTTCAAGTTGGAAATTAATAATTCTGCAGCATGTGGTTTTTAACCCATTTACTGAGAAAAACCTATGAGCAAAACTCCATGGGAATTCACCATCTGCATGGGTGAGAGGATTAAGCCAGGTGGGGAAACTTGCTCCCCTTGCCAAGTGTTGTGCAGTTTTACCTCATATCATTTTCCAGCCATCCTCAGAGGAGTTTGTTCTTGGTTCCCCCCACACTTCCCACTCCAGGCCTGCCAACAGTGCTGTGATTTCCCTGGCATTTGGACGCTACATGCTGGAGCCCTTTTTCGCCCCCTGTGCTGCCCCTGTCCCTGCAGTGAAGCTCATTTCTCTCCTGGGCTACTGTAAGTACTAACATTTATGGGATTGTCCATCCTGGCCTCTCTGCCCTAGACTAGGAGCACTTATGGGGTGTTATTGCCTGGGACAACTGTGGGATAAGGGTCTTGTCTTACCTCCTCAGCCAACCAAAATTGTCCAATTCAAGGTGATGGTTTTGGGCCATTGTACTCTCTAGGAAGTGGAACGGGCCACCCTGTAGACCAGCTGGAGCCCTAGGTAGGGGGATTTAGCTAGGTGTGGGACAAGAAACTCTCCATGTGTAATTGTACAAAAGCCACATGAGTTGTGGGTGTAAGGCTTGAGGTCTTGGACTCCTCTTCTGGTGTATCCAGCCCGTGAAACTGCCCTGCCTGCTCCAGACTGATGTGGTCTGGCACAGGGAATGCTGTGAAGTGGGCTGCTGAGATGTCCCACGCCTTTCCCCCAGGCAGGTGTGGATCACCCAGCAGGAGCCAGGTTCCTACTCCCTTTTAGGAGTGTAAGTGAGCTCCCTCTTTAAACACTGTATGCTGGACCAACGTTTCCTGACATCTCTCATCCCAGGCATCCTCTCTAAGGCATAAAGATGCCACCTTCCCCCAGCACCCCTAGGGCAGGGAGAGCTGCTGTATTTTTTCCTGTGTGTGTTGAGCCCAGGCTGCAGCTGTGGCAGTGTGGTTTCCTCTCCAGACACGGTCCTCACCCTCAATTCCTGGAGTGTCACCTGGAGTGCGCGACTGCAGACGGCTCTCTCCGTTGTCAAACTCCTGGCTCTTGCACTCATCATCGTGCCAGGGATGATGCTGCTGGCCCAGGGTAGGTGTTGCTGCGTGGAGGGTGCTGATTGTGAACCCTTGTAATGGCTTTTCTTAGTGACAAGTGTGGTGCTCACTCAGCTGGCAGGAGCTTTCTCTGTCCATGTGCCAGATGTGAATTAGCTGGGAGCTGAGCCCGGTGTAGCTGGCACAAAGCTGCATCATTGCACTGGGCTGATGCACCTGGCTGGGTGGTGCTTTTTCCAGAGTTTAGTCATTTTAGTGCCAGAGGATGTATGAGTCTACCCAGGGTCACCCTGACCTGCCTATGCAGATGGTCTTTCTTTGGAGTCAGACTTAGCTATTTCCAGTGTAGCTCAAAATCTTTCCAAAGCAGCATATATTCGATGGACATTTAGGATATGTGACAGCATCCCCTGTGCCAGTCACAGCTGTGTAATGAGCTACCAGCCCTCATCTGAGCCCTGGTAATGGCATCTCTAACATTTCTGTGGCACAAGCTAATGTGTTTTACATCCAGAGATGGGTGGTAATTTAGTGAATTTACAATGAACTTGGTACAGGATTTCATGCCCATAGGCAGAGTGGGGGAGAAAAACGCTACAAGTAGAATTTTCTGTGAATGATACAAGAGGACTGGCTTTAATCCAAGCCTCAGTTTATAGAAAAGACCAAGGCATTCCCACCCAAGGGATGAAGCCTGTTCCTTCTTCATGCTATTACCTTCTTCTGCAGAGAAAACACCACAGGCAATGGGCTCCATGTTCATGTTTCTTTCTGATGTCTGGAGCTGGTTCCTTTGAACATGCAAAGCTCCCCTTGGGCTGGCAGGCTTCTGAAATAAAGGACTGCCCTGCAGCTAGGAATCCTGAGCCGTTATTGCTAGGATTGCCTTCAAATGACAATCTGGAGCCCTGGCACCCGTCCTCTGGTGGGGAGAAGAAGTGCAGGTAACATCTGGAGGGAGAATTAACCAAGAGACTCCAGTGTGATGGGCTGTGTTTAATGTGACTCACAGGGTACTGTAAATTGCTCATTAATGCATTGCAGGAAATAAATCCTTTTCATGCACCATCACTTACTAGCCATCGTTTTGGAACATAAAAAAAGTACCCCAATAAACCCACTCCTACATTTTGGGTTAGTTTTCTTCAAACGTATTTTCAAATTGACTTTTTTTTTTTTTTTTTTTTTTTGGTGCTTAAAATCAGTTTTGCACTTTTAAATAATTCTGCATGATTCCTCTGCTTTGTGCTGCTTTTTTTTGATTGCACTTCTGCCATTACCTTCTCTTTGGCTCAGGCTTATATTAGAGACTTGCTGGGCCAGTGTTTCAAACCTATTGTAAATGCAGGAAAACCCAGTGGGAAGAAATGATGATGTCTGACTCAATTCAGAAGGCTGAATTATTTCTTTATTATAACTATGCTAAAATACATTAATATACTATATAAAAAGGAAGATACTAAAACTATATACTACTTTCTCTAACACAACTCATGACCCTCTCTGGAGAGTCCAGCCCCAGGTGGGTTGGATTGGCCATTAGGTTCAAACAATCCTCACCTGAATCCAATCAAGAAATCACCCCCCCCGCCCCCCCCCCCCCCAGTAAACAATTCTCCAAACACATTCCACATGGGAAAAACAAGGAGCAGATATAGAATTGTTTTCTCTTTCATTTCTCTCTGTGCACCTCTATGAAAAATCCTGAGAGGGAGAGAAATGTGCTTGCCACACAAACCCAAGTGCCCAAATCTCGTCACTGAACTTCTTGCAGAAGCACCTCCATAGAAGTGCCCTGATTTTCTCCATGTGCTCCATGCCATGTCACACTTTGCCTGGTAAAGCCCAACTAGGAAAGCTTCTCACCTCTTAAAGAGAGTTTATTATGGAAAATTGAACGTAGATGTAGAATCAAACCTTGGGTTACCTGGATTTGAAACTGTTGGGAATGCAATTCTTTTTGACTGTGTTTGAATGAGAGGCCATTCAGAATTGCTCCCTTCTCTAAATCTTTTTGTTTTGATTTAGAAAATCCTGACTTTGATTTTTTTTTTTAAGTTTTGTTTTGTTGTTTCAAGCAGAGAACTTGAAGGAAAATTAGGGGAGTTGGTAAATATCTGAGACACCTCTACTTTGAACATGTTATTTGCTTCTCACTCTGTGTCCTTTCCTCTGGGTGAGTGGTGGTGGGTCAGACTGGCAGGTCCCAGCTCCCACCCCCTCCTCCAGCCTGGTTCCCATGCTCTGGCCAGCACAGGGCTGGGGTCAGAGCTCCAGCAGCAGAAACAGGAAAGAGCACAGCAAGAGCTGAGTTAGCCACCTCACTGGCTGCTCCACATCAAAGGGGAGTGTGTGTCCAGCTGCTGAGGGGGCTGGGGACCGAACATAGGGGTCAATCCAACAACTTAATTTTGGGCTTAAAGGAACGAGAGGACAGCTGGGATCAGCTCGTCTCCATGATCTTCTCTTCCCACATCAGGGTCTAACAATAACAATTTCAAGAAGGGCAATAACAAGAACAACTAGTTATTGTTGTATTGTTGTTGCCCTTCTTAAAATGCCTACCATAACTGGACAAGGGATAGATTTTTATTTTTTTTTTTTTTAATGTCACTATAGGAAAGTAAACATATCAGCAAGAGCAATGAAGTTAATTCAAATACCCTTCTCCAAGGAAATTACAAACACTCTTCCCAAGTCTGGGCAAGAGGTACAAGGGATGTTATCCTACAGGGAAGGAAGCCTGTCTGACGTTTCCCTGCTGTGTGTCCGTTGTTTATCTCCTCTGCAGGCCACACCGAGAACTTCCAGGATGCTTTTGACAGACAGTCGCTGGTTCTGGACAAGCTCCCCCTGGCTTTCTATGCAGGCATGTTCGCATACTCCGGCTGGTAGGTGTGATGGGAGGGCACTTCCCGGGCAGCAGAGAGGTGCCCTCAGCACGACTCAGTCTCTCACCCATCTCTTCCCATCGTGCAGGTTTCAGACCAGCTTTGTGCGTGAGGAGTTGGTCAAACCTGAACGGTAAGGCTGGTAGGAAGCTGCCCTGGGTTACCATGCCTGGGGGTCCCACAGCTTTCCCTGCAGTACAGGAGGAATAAGTTTGTGGGTTCACTTGGCTGCAGTCAATTGTACTACCAGATAAAAACTGCAGTAGTACTGTGCATAACAAGGGATAGCAGCTTGTTCTTTGTGTGTGTGTGTGTGTTTCCATTCCTTGCAGAAATATCCCCCTGGCTGTCATCGTGTCTGTGATCATGGTAATTGTGGGATACATGCTCACCAACGTCTCCTATTACACAGTCCTGGGAACAGAAGATGTTATGGCTTCTCCTGCTGTGGCTGTGGTGAGTTGTCATTGCTATTGTTATCTCCTCAGTGTGGCCAGCTTATGCTGCGGTTATGGCAAGTCTTTCAGAGATGGTTTTCCTATGAAATGCTTTATTGCTTTGGAATTTCTCTGGTTTACTGGGCAACAGTAAATTCTTCTTGTTGTGCCTAAAAGATAATGAAAAGTAACCTGCAGATGACAGTAGAAAATAGGAGATTTATGATTTCTATATTACTCCTTCAATGGAAGAAGGAGTCTGATGTCATCTAGAGATCACCTCATGTTCCCTAAAGTCAAGTTTGCTCTTCCTCCAGAGCTTTGTGCAGCGAGCCTTTAAAAGCCTGATCTCCGTGGTCCCCATCCTTGTCGCACTGTCCTGCTTTGGAACCATGAATGGAGGAATCTTCACATTTTCAAGGTCACATCCCTAATGGTCTATTAGGCTTTTGGCTCACAGAATCAGAGGGAAGCATCACCAACCTGTGTAATTACCCATCCACACAGTGGTATTTTAGCCACTCTTGTGGAAAAAATAAGGCTTTTGACTCCCAGGTTGTCAGTTACAGGATGGTCCCTTTTGGCTAAGAGTCTGCTTTTTCTATTTCTGACCAGGTCCAGACCTTGGTATCCAAGACTGGCTACAAACAAAGACTTTTATCTTCTCCCCTACCCTTCAGTTAAATCCCCAGTTTAAAGTGGAATGTCAATGTTTCTGGTAAACTAAAGGCTTTGTTGATGCTGGCAGCTGCTCAGTGAGATTGAGTCTCTTTCCAGGGGGTTCACCCAGCTGTGCTGCTGGAGGGAGTGGGGTCCCTCTGATGTGAGGCTCTCTAGGCAAACTCTCCCTTGAGAACTTTGCTTTGAAGTCAGTGAAATGTCATTGGGATGGGCTACTCCTAAAGCAATAGTCAAGGTTCAAGAAGTCTTGTTACAGCAATAAGAAAAGCTTTGTTCCATGGAAAAATAAACTTGCCAGCTTCACCGTCTGCCACATTCCATGCCCTTGTGGGAGCCTTGAAATTGGAGAGGAGGGCAGGCTTTATGAAAAAGTATCTTGTGCTGGTCCTGTGGAGCTGAGCAAACTCTCTGCAGTGGATTTTGCTTCACAGCTTTGATTCAGATCCATCGGTCTGAATGTTTCACAGCCTGAAAGCTAATGAATTATCTGATCCGCTACCCTGAAGTCGTGTATTAAATACAGGTGTGGACAATCCTTCCCATTAGCTGCTCCAGATAATGGTTTTCTTTGAGGATAAGAAGTTTCTGGACAGCACAGAGGTTCTTCATGTCCCCTTCTGACCTTCTCTTCCCCATCCTGACATCATTAACATAATCACTGCAGAATCACTGCATATAAACACTGATGGGCCCTCTCTGGCTGCCTGCCAGCCACACCCCTGCAAAGCCACAGAGACAGCAATAAAACCAGTTGTACACTCATGCCCCAGCTGCTTGGGGCCCTGCTTCAGCCCAGCTGATGCTCTGGCATGGTTTGTTTGAGGATATTAAGTTTCTAAAATTGGATGTGATTGTCTTCTCCCTAATTGCTCTTTCACAAGTCAAAGGAGGGATGCAAGCAAGGAACTCTCTGCTCTCATTTTGTAGCTGTTCTTGTGTGTAGCTGTCTCTTGGCAGTATGACAAACTGTATTTTCCAATAGCTGACCAGAGGATTGGAAACCATCTGTCATTTGAGGAGATTGTCCTTTATTTTTTCGGTATATGTACATATAAGAATATAGGCTTCAAAGCTGACAATCCCATTTCATAAACTCACCAGTTTCTCTTACAAAAAATTAAATATTGTGATCCCTCCACTTCCTTTTCACTAGAAAGATTAATTCCTTTTTTGATGGCAAGAGACTTTCTTACTCCTATTTCCAGTCTGAGTTCATTCATGGTCACTTTGGACTTGCCCAAAGGTCTTTGCTAATGAGGCACCCAAGGAGACACTGCCAGTGGTTCTGATGGTGGGCTCTGAACTGCACTGAACTGGTCTTGGGAGAGCTGTGGGAGCTCAGCCTTGGTTTTCTTGCAAATGCCCCAAAGTGGAGCTCTGAGGAACTTGGTCTAGTGGAAATTGTCCCTGCCCATGGTGGAGAGGGGGTTCCAACCCAAACCAAACTTTCTGTGAAAGTGCAGCCAAAGGCAAAATGAATGGCCTTGAATAGCAGCAGACTTGTGCTGGGGAAGGGAGTGGGTGCCTTGATGCCTCGGGTCAGTCTAGTGACTCATCTAATTTCTAATGTGGATGTAGAATGCTAATGTACAGGGCTCCCTGTCTTTTCCTAGGACTCTGTTTGTGGCTTCCAGGGAAGGGCAGTGGCCTCCTCTCTTCTCCATGATCCACATTAGAAGGCATACCCCCCTTCCTGCTGTCATATTAATGGTAAAGAAATCTGGCTATGTGTGACATGCTCTGTTCTTTTGCTGTCTTGGCTTTCTTGCAAGGACTGGATAAACTGAGGAGTTTTAGAGGGTGTTGGGACATTAAATTACCCCCTAAAAAATAAAGAAGGAAGGATACAGGAAATGGCTGCAAAGTTTAAGTCCCCTTGAGCCAGCAGTGGTATCCAAATGTACAACCTTGAAGTCCCTGCCTTATAACATTAGACACCTTTTTTAAAAGTACAGTCCCTACCATCTGCCACAGGTGGTGTTTGACACTGCCTTATGAAAATAGCTCTGCCAGGCTTTGGCTATCTGGAAATTTAGAATTCCCAGGTGTGGTGGAAATGCAGGGAGTGAGTATTTGTAGACATGGTCTGGTCTCGTGTTTTGATTTGTTCAGGTTTTTTTTTTTTTTTTTTTATGGCAATGGTCCAGCTCCATCCCAACTGTGCTGCAGTGCCTGTTGCAGCTTGGCTGAGCTGCTAAAATCTTAGCAGATGTCATTGTAGATAGCCTGTGTACCAGCAGTGCAGGCTTTTGCATCAGGCATGTTTTAATTGCCCTGGCTTGGACATGAAGCATCAAAGATGCTGCTGATCTTGAAATGATCACTCTGTGTAGGGAACACTGGGCTTCCATCCTTTCCAACAACTCTTTTCTGTAGCACTACAGATAAGTAGTATGAATAATATTTTAGGTATTTTGTCTTCAGTCTGTGACACTGTTTTGTAAAGCTCTCTGACCTCCAAAATGCTGGGGCTGTGAAGTAGTTGCAGGGGGGTTGGAGGAGGTGATCCGTGGCTGTAATGACTGTATTTCATGTTCACAATGCTCAGTTCCCTTTGGTCACTGCCATGGTGTGCATCGGAGACATCTACCATCTGCTGAACTTCTTCAGCTTTTCCCGATGGCTCTTCATAGGATTAGCCACCCTTGGGCTCATCGTCCATCGCCACCGTCACCCGGAGCTCCACAGCCCCTTCAAGGTAAAAGCACAGAGTGGAACCTGCAGGCCTGGCTTCCCTCCCTTTGATTTGCTCATAATTACAGCATTACATGGCCACGGTTGCCTTTAGGCTCTAAAGGGTTTCAGTCCCTGATGCTTAAGAATGCCTGTGGGGAGCTCCTGAAACTGGTTGATGTGCCCAAACAGCCAGATGTGAAAAATCCTATAAAGCCAGTTCTACACGGGGTCACCAGATGCATCTGTTAGAAGACTGCTTGCTACAAGGGACAAGGTTTCAGGCTTGGAACTGGGAAGTGTAGAGAGAGCAGTTCTCTGGCTCATCTCTTGTGGCCTACAAGAAGGGACTCTTGCCTGGATGTTATTTCAGTGGCAGGTAAGTCCCAGCTCTAGCTGAGAAGCAGAAAGCTGTCAGGCTTGAGGGAAAAGGAACATGGGTGGAGGGGTCCTGGGAGCGAACCTGACTTGGGAGGAATCGTCTGCTGGCATAGAAATATTGTCTCATGTAAAGTCGTGGGCCCCTCTTGTGGCCTTTCCCACTCTGCTGGGTGCTGGGATCCCCCTCATGTCAGCAGGGGATGCTGGAGCTGGTGCTGGAGCAGCTTTCCTGTGCTCAGGCACCTTTCCCACTGCTGGGGAATGTGCAGAAGGCATTAGGCTGGGGTGGTGCTGGAGGCAGACAGTTTGTTCCTGACTCTGGTCACCCCTCATGGTGCCTCCAGGCAGCAGCTCCTGGGAAGAGAGAGGACCTTCAGGGATGCTGGCCCTGGGCAGTGAGGAGCTCTGGGGACAGAAACACTTCCTGCAGCTCTCAGGGCTCCTCTATGAGCTTCTTGCATCCTCCTGCAAAGTTGGGGATAACTTTTCTTCTCTGCCTTTGCATTCAGCAGACACCTTGAGGCTTCCCCGTTTGTTAGTTGGCTGCACTCATGTACTCCCCCAGAAACAAACTGAATTAAGTTTTTAGTTTTCCTTTCAAACCAATCTTCTCAGGGGAGATTTATTAGTGGGTAGCACTGCTGATGGTTTCAGATGCCGAGGTTTTTGCCCTGGCTTTCTTCAAAGATTGAGACTTCTAGCGGCTCCTAAATATCGATTAAACGGGGGAGGGAGGGAAATAGTGGCCTTTGGGTCAGTTCGGCTGGTTTCCCCCCGCCTTTTCCCTGTTTTTTCTCAATTCTGTGCAAGCGGCAGGGGCTGCAGGTGGCGCGGGTGCGTGCTGTGCTCTAGCGGCCGCACACGGGCGGTCCCTGCCGCTGCCCGGCGGAGAACAAAGCCTGGCGTCCGTGTGACAGCGCTGGTACCCATTCTCATGCAGCATTTCGAGTTAAAAACGGCCAGAAAACACCAGAAAGAGGAGGGAGCAGTCCGCTTGCACACCTCTCGAGCAGATGTGCAGTGTGAGTGTGTGCGTGTATGAGCGGCTGGCAGGAGATACTCTGGCTGGAAAGACAAGAGTACCTAAGTTTGTTTGATGGCTGGATGGCTGCCATACCTAGAGCAACTGATCTCTTCCAACTTGGCATGTTGTGTATCCAAAATACAATATTTATTACTGGTAAAGATTGTCACCCTATATGAGAGAAGCTCCTTCATTCCATCAGCCATGGCAAGGAGTCATTTGGCTGAGTTTGGATCCAGAGACAGAAGGAGTGTTTCACAGTTTTATTATTTATTGCAGTCTTCCTATTTGCTCTCCAAATAACCCAGATGAATTGGCTCATCCAATAGGGTATGGCTGAAGTGCTCAGTGCTGCTTTGATTTTCTTCATGGTATCACTGAAGCTGGAGTTCTTGGTGCAGGAGTCTGGTTTGTCTTGGTTTAGTCACTCTAAGTAAGTCTCAGGCGACCTGGAGGCAGGTCAACACGAGTCATGAGTTTTATAAGCAAAGAACAGTTTGATTCAAAGTGTCACTTCTTTCTTGGCTTCAGATTTTCCCTCAGCAGTTGCCTTAGGTGGCAAGTAGATGTGTGTGCCTGTGCATGCACAGGAGCAGGACATTCACAGAGCTGTGGGGTGTAGGTGGCTTCTCCCCCTGCCTGGCTTCCAGTTCAAGTGAGGTTTAGATTTTGGTGCACATGAATATAAGGGGCATGCACCTCACAAGGCACACTGGGCTCTGAAGCTGTTGCAGTTGTTTGCGCTCTGATTGTACAGAAGCATTCTGCAGGACAGGATATGATTCTTCTCATTTTATTTAGATGGATAAACAAATGCAGTGTGTGCTGGCACATACGGAGTCTGATCGGCTTACAGCCACCAGTTTTCCCTGATAGTTTTCCCTGATTTTTTCTTCTGTGCTTTTTTCCTCAGGTTCCCCTGTTTGTTCCTGTCTTTTTTACCATTATCTGCCTCTTCACAGTGGCAATGTCTTTCTATTCAGACCCTGTGAACATTAGCATTGGATGCACCATAGTTTTGAGTGGTTTTCCAGTCTACTACCTCATAATTCACAGGCAGATGTCAGACCGCTGCCGCAACCTGTTTTGTAAGTATGCATTTCACTTTCAGTACTGTGGATCTAAACACCCTCAAGGGTCAGGATGCTGGTTTGTTCCCAGGGCTCATCTCTGATGCAAATTGCTCCTTGACCAACAGACCTCATGAAACCTAAATTATGTCCCCTGGCACCACTCTGGTGTCTTTCCCAAGGCACAGCCTCATTTGTTTTAACAAAGACAAGGCTGAGGTCTACCAACAGGGGGAACAAAGAGGGTCACTTTCCTACCCCAGCCCTAGTACCTACTAAACTTTATCATGTCTTTGGGATTACCAACTCTGGGTGAAATTTGTCCAATGTGGAGCAGAAAGACAAAAAGTTAGGATGGGGAGACTACAGGCAGATGTTGCAACCCCATGCACAAATTTGCTTGCTGAAAGACTGGGGAGAGGACTGGTAGGAGAAGAGGACTGCCAGAGGTCTGTGTGCTTGGTGAAGAGGCCAGGATGGTCTGGGCACAAATGTAGCTGTGGAAATGAAGTACATCTCCACTCCAGGCAGTGTCTAGTACAGATTTCCTTTGGATGTAGGCATGGTGTCACAAGGGTTTTTTCAGAAATGAGGGCCTGGGTTTGAGTTTGTCATTTCTGTTCCAAGTCTTGTTTTCTTTTGATATGATGCTGCATGGAAGTGCATCGGTAACCACTAAATAGAAGAAAACATATAACAAGAAAGGAAATAGATACAGTGATCTGCCAATATAAAGTGCTCCAGCCATCAGTGCTGATGCTCTGATTTTCAGCCATATCTCAGGGTTTCCTCTGGACTAAGCTTCCTTCTTTTTTTTTCCACCCTTTCAGATTATCTTACACACAAACTGCAGTTACTGCTGGAAGTTGTCCAACAAGAAATCAAGACTTACTGAGAAAACCATCAAAACTCACAGAAGACAATAAAAATCTACTTACGCCATTTTTGGCACCTTTGATCCTATCTAAAGCAGGCCATGTTTTTATTCTTTTTAGTCAGTGCAACTGAGGATGACTGAGCCAAAACCTTGCTGCAAGTGTTCCCAAGCTTGTCAACTGGGATCTGTTCCTGCCCTTTTATTTTTTTCACAAGAGCAAACTAGTTCTCTGAAATGAGCTTGCTTTGCCTGCAGAGTGTCTTTGAAACCAAGATCCTAATTTTGCAGCCTAGCCTAGTCCTGAGAAAAATGGTGTGTGTATGTGTGTACAGAGACAGTACTTTGTTCTCCTGGCTTAGCAAATAGAGGAAGTGGGCATATTGCAAAACTTGGAATCCAATACATGGAAGGCAAATGCAAGTTTCAAACAGAACCACTATAGCAACCTTGTTATGGGGAAGGGTTGGGGAGAGCTAATTAAAGATAAGGCAGATGAATTGAAAAGAAGAATGCAGGGAGATAAAATTTTATCCACCAGAAAGAGCAGATTGAACTAATGAGAAGATATTTGAAATTCAAGTATTAACAAAGCAAAGTCAGAATGTTTTGCTTGGATTTTTGTATAAGCAGAATGAGTTTTATAGCTTTGAAATAATCTTTCAACTTTGAATTTTACTTTTCTGAAATTACATTTTAAACTGTGCAAATGCATTTTTAAAACAATTAGTTAAATATCAACCAGAATATGACAGGAGAGATCTTGGTCCCTCCCCCAGCTTCCCAGACCCACTTCTCACCAGTGAAGTTGAAAACTCAGAATCTGGCCTAGCTCTAGTGAACTACAATTCCTCCTATAATTAGACAGGACCACTGACGAGACTTGGGCTGATTCCTGAATAAATGCATCTTCTGGTGCTGTAAGAAGACATGAACAACTTCACATCCAAGCTTTAACTTGCCAGTTGTGCATGACTTGCTAATTTAATCCATAACCACTCATTTGAACTAATGGCACACGAAAGGTTTCCATTATTGGATTACTTTGGTTTACATTATTAATGTGGCAATGTTATGTCCAGATAATACAGCAATTAGCTATTTACAATCATGTAATTGTTAATCAGTTCCTAAAAGATGGGAAGTAGCATGCTGAGACTCCGCTAATGACTGCTGGAAAGAGGAACAGCAGAATGTGGAGCATTTTTTAATCTTTGTATCAAACATTTATGTACTTAAAATAAAAACAAAGTACCATTTACAAATCCAATCTAATATACTGAAATATGTAAAATTTTGGAACTAAAGTTGGGTTATTTTCAATGCAATTGAAAATTAGTATTCTTGTAATGCCTGCTTCCTGTTCCTGTGCTGAATTAAGCTGGGAAAACAGCAGTGTGGTTGCAGGGCTTGTTTCCCCACTACCCTCCCACAATTTAATTTACAAGCTGCTGGACATTGTCCAACAGGAAATACAATCTCACTGGGAAAATCCTCACAGTGGAAACCATCACAGACTATAGGAGAATTTACTGGCTTTAAATGGTAGAATGGATTCAAGTGAAATATGGAAATGCTTCCTGGATCCCAGACAAGAGCCAGTCCCTCCTCGTGCCAGGTTTTGCTGAAGCTGAACTGCCTGGCACACCTTCCCACAGCACCTCAGTGGTGGGCCAGGACCCAGTATGGGTGGCTGGGAGGCGAACCTGCAGAAGACCTTGCAGAACCAGGTGAGCTCAATCACCCCTACATTTCATGGGTCCACCCACTTTGGTTTGGGGAATTTTACACACCTTAAGGTAAAAGCATGATGTACTGCCAGCCTGGTCCCAGACTGCAATACCCATGTGAGCACAGTGTGTACATGTTGTAGCATCAGGACTCCCACACTAAACCTTGGAGCAGTCTGAAATTGCAACAGAGCTGCTGCATGTCACAGAGCCACAGACACAAGGTGGAAAGTCCCTTCTTTGTCTATTTCCTCTGAAGAGGAAAAGCGAACAAGGATTGAAATTCCTGGGAGGAACTAAGTAAAGCTACCTGCTGGACCATGGTTTCTTTATAAAGGACAAGCCAATTGACATATGCTGGGAAACCACACTTGGGTGCCTCTGCTGCCTGTGCAGGAATAAAAAACCTTGTAGGGCTATACATAGGATGTCTGCTCCAAGACCTGTTCCATTCCCAGTTACTGCAAATGCAGACAGATATAGTACCATGGTTGAAAAATCAGAGGTTCAACTGCTCCATGGATGACATTACAATTAAAAGGGATAAAAATAGAAGGTATCGGTTTACAGTGAACTCAAGTTTCTAGTTGTGGAGAGCTGTCTGTTTTTAGAGACAGCAAAGATACGCAAACATTTTCTACCAAGCCAGAATGCTCTTCCTAAAGCTCCTATCTTATGTCTACTGAAACACTTAGGCCTCAGTGGCTCTAAGACCTTCAAGAATGGTCAGAAGTGAAAGAAAGTGAGTTCATAATCACATTTGTGGTGTTGTTGTTTTTTGTTTTAGTTTGGTTTGTGTGTGTGTGTGCTCTAGGGGTTTTGTTGTTGTTGGGTTGGTTTGTTTATTTTAATGCTACATCTGTGGAATGCACTCAGAGTGTACCCTTTCTGGAAACTCGGAGATTTATGTGTTTCAGCCACTGCTGATCTGGTGTGACTGCATCACCTAGAAAGAAATATGTTCTGGGCGGTTCAACTGAATACAATCTGAGATTTTAAAAAAGTCAAAGAAATGCTTTCGGCTTAACAAGTTTGCATCATTAAGACTTCTTGACATGTTGTTAAGCTTTATGCCTGAGAGCTCTCCTGTGAAATGCTGTCAGCTTCTGGAAGGCTGGAGGTCAGACTGGAAAGCTCCTAAGCCTTGTCTGATATGTGTTGGGAAGAGCAGAGAGGAGGATCAGACTTCGAGGTGCAGGAACGCAAACACCTGGGATGGTGCAGATTCTGAGGGCTCAGTGAGCCTGTCTCACAGGACTCTGTGCTTGGCACACACAGGTTTGTGTGGCTCAGCGTGGCTCTGCTTGCTGCAAACCCCTCGCCTGTGCCATCACTAACCCTGGGGAGAGCAGAGTGAATGATGTACCTGCACTGAGATTTGGGGAGTCACTTTGCAAGGCAATGCCAGCTGTTGGCTTTCCAAGAATGATTCTCAACAGAAGCTGCTCCTTATAGAAAGGAGAAAGTCCTGAATATCCCAGCCAATTGAAGGCTGAGAGGAATTGGCTGTAGGTAAGAACAATGACAGGAGCCCAGAAGCAGGGATAAACTCTGCTGGGTCACAGTGACACTGATTTTGCAGCTGTATCTGCCAAAGCCCTGGGCTATGCTTGGCAGATGTGCATGCGTCTGTCGCAACAACCAGAAGGAAATGTTAATGTTACTCAGCCCCACTTCCTTAAGGGTCTGGGGCAGAGAGACACCCGTGGTCCCACAGAGAGGCTGCGAGGGAGACAGCGAGGTCCAGATGTGCTGTGGGCAGTTCACAGGGAGCTCTCACAGGCCAGCTGTGGCTCGCTTTTGAAGGTGATGCTGCACTCGGGGCACCTTTGCCATGCAGAGCAAGGGTTGAGCAGCCTCACCCAGCCTAGCAAGCACAAGGCTGATGCCCTCAGCTCCTGACGGGGGTGACTGGGCAGCCCAAGGACAGAACTGTTCCAGGGAAGTGACACATGCTGGGCTCTGACAGCCTTCCCAGGGTGCAACTGAGAGGGGAGGGCTGGACACACAGGAAGTTCATGTTTTCATAGCTTGTGGGCTTGGCTTTCAGGTCTGCTGGAGGGTTACCTGCTTGCACTTCGTCATGTTGTAAGTTGTGTTTGTATCTTCATTCATTCATCTTTTTTCTTGTGTAAGGGAAAAGATAGCATGAGGTTGCTTTTTAAGTATAAAATTTTCTCTATATAAAGTTATTCTTATTAACATATAAAAAGCAAATGAAGAGTTGCAAAAGACCATGTAGCAAGATCTTCAGCAAAATGTGAAGGACACTACCAGTCTTGCTGGCAAAACATTTCTATCTTGCTGGCTAGCATTTCTATCTGCTTTTGAAGTGCTTCACCTCTGTTTATTTCTAGTTGGGGTTAGTTGTTGCGTGGAGAATCCCAGCATGGAGCAGAAATGCTGGAAAATGAAAAGGAAAGTAGGTCACAAGTGGAGATATCTGCAAGCTTATGTGATTTGGGCAGACTGGGAGCCCCAGGCAGGGGAGCTGGCAGGGTTTAGCAGGGGTTATCAGGAGTGGGGGTAGAGGGGAGAGTGAGTTGGGCAGCAGTGGAAAAAACTGCCTGGAAATGTCATCCTTCCCCACTTCCCTGCTTTCCTTTCCATTTCCCCTCTCCCCACCTCCCTCCTCAAATTCCACCCTTCAAATCTGCAAACTTCAAATTCTTCAACCGTGTCAATAGCAGCAGCGTCGTGGTGCTGTGCAGAGGGGAAAAAAAGGGACAGCCATGTCCAACAAATCTCCTGGTAGTGCTGGATCTCTTGAATGCCCTGCAATGGGAGAGAAGAATAGTTTGGAGCATTTTTCTAGGAACAAGCCTGGCCAGTGTTGCTGCGTATACAGGCAGTGCTGGAACGAGGTCTGTCTGTGAAGGAGACCCAGGTTCTTCCTCGCTCTTTGCTCTGGCACTCTGGGGCTGCCACGTCTTTGTTTTGTGGACCTTTGCACTGTAAACAGCTCTGTGAGGGAGCTGCTGCTGTAAGGATTTCCTCTCATTGGCCTGCTCTAAATACCGTCGATCCCTGCCAAAGTACAAAGGGCGTCAGAGCTGGATACATGATCATTTCCAGTTTCTGTTTCAATACCGTGTTCAGATTCTTCAGGCAGCTCAGAATAGCTCTGTCACAGACCCTTGGAAGCTCAACTGCTGGCAGCTTTTGGCTATGGATATGTGATCCATGATAGGCAATCTTGCAGGGGCAGTAAATTGGTGAGATACATTAAAAAAGTGTTGTCTGGGTCCAAAACTGGGAGATTAAATGGAGGGTGAAGCACAGCAGGAAGCAAAGTAAAATCCCATGAGCTGGAATTATTGGTGGCTACCTGTTTCATTTTCTTCTCTTTGTAGGTGCTGTGTCTAGGATAGAGTGCAGAATAGACACTTTGCTGGTAAGTAATGATATCCCCTCCTCCAAGTGAAAGCTACTTTCTCACTCCCTATCCTCAACAGGACAGCAGGGACAAAATAAAATGGGAAAGTTCATGAGCTAAGATAAAGCCAAGGTGAACATTGGGCAAGACAGACTCGACTTGGGGGAAGTTAATTTATTGCCAATTAAAATAGATTTAAATTGTGAGAAAATAAAATTATTCCCCCTCTCCATGGACTCCCAGGTTCAGCTTCACTCCTTCATTCCTGACTTTTCTACCCTCTCTTACCAAAGTAACGCAGAGGGGAAGGGAAATGGATGTTGTCCTCAGTCTGTAAGATTTGCCATCTACTCCTCCATCATTCTCAAAAATGTCCCCTGCTTCAGCATGTTCATTTCCTGTGGGCTGCAGTCCTTCAGGATAAACGTGCTCTAGCACGGGTTTTTCTCCGTGGACTTCAGCTTCCCTCAGGGCCTGTCCACGTGCTGCAGCATGGCCTTCTCCATGGGCTGCAGTGTGGATCTCTGCTCCATGGACCTCCACAGCTGCGGGGACACAGCTGTCTCACCATGGCCACCTCTATGGGCTGCAGGGGAATCTTGGTGTCAAGTGTATTTTCTTAAAATGTGTTTTTTAGGAAGATAGATACATTTTAGGGAAAATCAGTGGCACAGGTCCAAGCCAGAGAGGTCAGGGTCCTTTCTTCATATGGTGCTTACCATGCACCATAAACACCAACTCCTCAGTTCTGGGGCACACCTGCACTTTCCAGCTGGAGGGGGATCTCTTTTTTTGAGAAGTGAATAGATTTCTGATCAGGCCAGGGATGCTGTACAATTTGACAGCTTTGGAAAAGACCCGTGCTTTGATCTGGATTTCTTTTCCAGTGCAGGGCAGAGTAAGCAGCCAGGTGCCCATCAGCTCTTCTGCACTTGTGTTGTCTCCCGACTCACCTGTTTGCTCCTGAAAATGGAGTATGTCTGGTGTTGGCTCAACGATTCCAAGCAGTGGATTGAGTATGGGAAAGAGGTGAAATTCATCTGCTGTTCGTGCCAAAAGCTTTTGTTAAGCCATCTTTGGAGAGTTCTTTAGAGTGTGTTGTTCTGCAGCTGGTGTGTTCTACATGTGCCGCTGGGTGCCCTAGCAGTGCTGCTCCAATGCCTGGGTGGAATTGTCTTCTTAATTGTCCCTCAAAGCAGGACTGGAACTCTGTGAAAGCTTTCAAGGGTCTGGCTTGGGAAGTGGGTGCATTTTCCATAGCTGACAAACATTATTTGTCTGGAGCTGACCACACAGGCTGAAGGCTGCTTTGTTACTGCTGTTAGAAGCAGCTGTTCTCGGTGGGGTACCCCCTCCATCTCTGTAGAACAAAGTGCTTGAAGCTGTAGAGACTTACTTCAAACATCCTCCTGTCACAGAGGCCTGGGGAAACATTGATATTTCCCCACAGTGACACCTAAACCAAAGGTGGTTTCTAACAGGTATAATTTCCTTGTTCTTTCTGCAGCACCCAGGTCATGTCACTGCCACTGTAACATCTGCATTTCTGGAGAATGAATATCAAGCTGACAAGAATGGTGTTATTATTTTCAGGGCTGGTTCTCAGCAGTATAAGTTAGACTTTGCAGGTGAAGTATCTCCCTGATTGAAGTTCATTACACAGTGCAGCTGGCTTGAAGGTTTTCACACCATAACTGCATCACTTTGAACAGCTCTTTTTCCTCCTGTAAATTTTCTCCAAGCAGAAATTGAGCAGTAGGTAAATTTCTCTAAAGTTTTCAGATGCCCCACTTGAGCTTCTATACTTGGGCATCTATAGTCAAAAATCATACCTGACAATATTGTACATTCAGAAGAAGAGTTGAGAGTAATTGCTTCATGGCACCTTGGCTTATACATTTGTGTTTATACACCTGAAAAGGAAAAATTAGAAATCAGGGAGGGAAAAAAAAAAAAAAAAAAAAGGCACTGAAAAGTTAAAAGGTGAAGAAGTGAGCCTATTGTGAACATCTTGCAAGCTGCTTACGGGGAGAGAAAGCACAGTGCAGCAAACAAAAATTCAGGGCTGGTTATATAGAGAGAGAAATGGGAAAATTAAAAATGCTTTTCTGTTTCTAATTTATTTACCCATCTTAAAACTCCTGTTAGCTTTCCAAACTTTAAATGTTTCCTGGCATGAGTAAAGAGTGGTGTTTAAAGGAGGAAACAATGGATAATTAGCCATGTCACCCAGCATGTGCTCTATGATATTATTACAGGACCAAGAAGGGAGGGCAGGCTTTGCTTTTAGCACCATGGAGCAGCCCTGTGCTGCCAGGAAAGCCAGGTTTGTGGCCCCCATTACACTGAAAACTCTTTCTTGCTGTAGGCCTGCCATCTGATGTGGTTTTCTCTGGCCAGCAGCCTGGATGTGAATTCCAGTGCAGGTGCAGTTGGTGCTTGGTTGCCTTCAAGTTTCACAGCCTGTGCTAGCAGGTGGTTGACCTTGCTGATCTCCAAGTAGGAGCAGTGCAAGTGGGAATGAAGTTTGCACTGGTTGGGTGGGATAGAGAGAGCACCACAATGCAATATTCAGAGCTATCTCCTCTTTTATTTTTACTTAACATGAAAGAGCCTGTCCCTAGACAATGAATTATCTCCTTATTGAGTTATTGTGTTTTTCTTTCAAGACATGGTCCAAACAAATGTGCTCTTTAAAACTCAAAGAAGTGTTATTCGACTGCCTAAGCAGTCTGAAGATGGACAAGATGGAAGGTAATACACATTCATTGTTTAGTAATGTCTCTAGAGGACAGCACCTTTCTGCTATAAAGTTCCTCCTACCTGCCTAGAATGCAATTTTATATTTATTAAATTAATTTTTAGATACCTTTTCCTGACTGGTTTAACAGTACATTTTGCACTGACAGTATTTGTAAATTATGCAACGCTTCTGTAAAACTCTCTGGAGGGATGTTTTCTGGCAGTCTCTGGCATCTGTGAAAAACCACTAGAGCAGATCTGCCACACAAGGCTGACACAACTGTTCCGGGAATTTTTATTCCTTGATTTATGCCCCAGCACTAATAAATAACTGTGCAGCAATTAGGAGCAAGAGGCTGCCAATCCCAAGAGCTGTGGTGCATGTGGATGTCATCCCTTGGAAAGCTGAGGATAAACTGAAAATCAGAACAGGCAAATCCACTGAAATTAAGTGAATTACAGGCACTTACTTGAGATACCCTATCTCATGGCTTTTTCTAACAGAAGTTCAGCTTAACAGAATTTGAGCACATCTGCTATAAATGTTATTTGTGCTACTGATTTTTAGTAAGAGCTGTCTCTGCTTTAGAAACTCACCAGCAGACAGTGCATGGGAAGCTGAGGGTTCCATTAAAGTGTTGGTTCAACCTAAGGTGTGTTAATTCAAAAAGAAAAACTACAGCTCGTGAATGGATGCCTGAGGAATGCTTTGGAGCCTGTGGTTAGATTCCCCAGAAGGGGGAGTTGGTTAGGAGTATCACCAGCTGACTGGCTCTTTTTTCTATTCTGTAGCCAAAACATGACTCTGTCGCATCCTGTCTATCCTCCACAGTGGGACCAAACTGCACTACCTGATATCGGGTACAAGGTAGGACTTTCCAGGTCTCCAGTGGGTGGGGAGAGCTCTCTCCTGTACTGATTTTTCCAAGAGCATAATTCAAGGCAATTGAGATGTTACCAGTTTTTACATGTGTCTTGTAAAATAAGCAGCTATGATGTGAGAGAAGACTGACAGTTTCATATTCAGAACAGACATGCATTTCCTGGGAGGCTCTCTGAGAGTGATGTGGTGTTATCTCCCCTATGATAGAGTAGGAAAGGCCTTTGCTGGTCATACCTGTCCTTTGCACTCTCCCAAGGCACTTCATCCCCTGATAAACCAGATTAATTGGATCTTACAATGGTATTTCCTCTGTTAGTTTGGGGCAGGATGTTATCTGCTGTGGTAAAACTGCAACATAGCCCTGTAGGGAAGGAGCTAGAGTGTCAGATTAAGGTGAAACTTTCACTCTGCTTCAGCCTGAATGCTGCTGTGCATTTCAATTTTAGGTTACTCTGAGCTAAAAATAGTCCAGATGTGGAGGTTCATCCTCAAAAGGAAGCTCATATAGGGGTGCACTGGTTTCTCTCAGCCAGTGCCTGTGCTTCCACTTGGGGAACAATGGTAAAGGAGGGTTAATGGGAAAAACTGAAGAAGCTTGTGATTTTTGTGGTAGGGATTTTCAGTAGATGTGAGAAGATTGATGAGTCCTTTGGAGGGACTGGAGTTATTGCTCTCAGTAATACCTTATTTTTAGTGCTTTAAAAATTTTCAGTTGATACAGCTCAGCAGTGATTCCCAAGAATATAGAAAAATCAAGAGTCTGTTTCAGAAGACAATGAAAAATTACTGCATCAACCAACTGCAGAGGATTCAGAATCCAACACTTTGGGACATTTTTCGGTGGTTTGTATCTATTTTATTTCATTATCCTTACTGTATGAGAAGACTGGTATTCCTGACCTGTTGCCCTCCATAGTCTACATTTGGAGCTGCCAAATTCAGCAGTCTAGCAGAGGTGAGGCTGCCACATATCTCTCTGCCCAGGTCTGGCTGGTGGCACAGACTTAATAACTGCCCCAAAACCTGTCTCTTTGAGGCTTCTCTGGGACAGTCCTGGAAGGGGACTGGGGCTGCTCTCTCTGTGACTGAGTTGTTGGTGTTGCATCTGTGTTCTTTTGTGTGTGTAGAAATGAGCCTTTCATCCCTAGCAAGATATATGTGTGATTCTTGCTAGTGTTATTCAAAAAGTAAATTCCTTTCCTTCATCATAACTGAGCTTTGGTGTTTCAGGTTTATTCTTTTGGTTTTAGCCTCTTCCACATAGGAGACAGGAAAAAAAATCTTCACTGTGGCTTCATACAGCTCAGTTTTATAATGATATTTATGTATTCAGGATTTATGTAACATGGGAACTGACCAATTCCTAGTCAAGAGATGTTTGTCTCTTTACTCTCGCATGTGGCGTGAAGTTGTGGGTGACACAGTCCATAGTGCTGCTGAGAACTTTTTGTTTTGCTGGCAGGAGCCAGCTGTGCAGCAGGGTACCAGCAGAAGTGCAAAGTGGGCAGTAAACCCACTGAGAGTGGCTTGTGTCACTGTTCCTCCACGACCCAGAAGTAGGAGGAGTGGAGTTGGGAAATTTTCCTTGTTTGAACCAGGAAAACAAGTAGTTATCTTTTTTTATTGTTGTTGTCTCTAGGCAAAAAGAAAAGATGAAGAAGCTCCATCAACTGAAAGGGGTGAATGAGAGGCTCCTGTTCCATGGCACGAGTCCATCCCATGTGTCTGCCATTTGTGAGCAGAACTTTGACTGGAGACTCTGTGGAACTCATGGGACAATGTATGGAAAAGGTACAAGTGCAGAAGGGTGTAGGAGTTGTAGCAGCAGGGACTGCAGACCCCAGCCAGGCTGGGGGATGTGTATTATGAAGTGACTGGTGGTTCCTGACCCATGTACTCCTGTACAGTCTCACCTGTGTATATCTACATTGCATTAGGTAGCAGACACAGCAGCAATCCCATTCCATGAAGGGCTAAAAACACCTCTCTTTGCCTCAGGTACCTGCTCTTGGACAGGTGGGACTGGCAGGCTGATGGTGAAATGTGGACTGGAGTTTGTCAGTACTTCACAATAAGCCACTGTGGGAACACCTGGCAAGAATGTTCCCACACGCTGTCAGGCTAGCTGGGGTTGTTGGATTGCTGGCTGCCAAGGTGCTGTTAGCACATGTTTGTTCCTTGGCTGGTGTATTGACTGACCTGTGGCATTTTCTGCTCCCTAGGAAGCTACTTTGCCAGAGATGCGAGCTATTCCCATGAGTATTGTTCCCCTCTCGGCGGGCGCTACAACATGTTCGTAGCTCAGGTTCTCGTTGGGGACTTCGTGCGGGGGAACCCTGAGTACTGCCGCCCTCCACCCAGGGACGAAAATTCAAACAGACTTTATGACAGCTGTGTGGATGACTCGACAGACCCTTCCATCTTTGTCATCTTTGAGAAGCAACAAATTTACCCTGCCTATATCTTGGAGTACAGCCTTGAGACCAGCTGTGTGGTCCTGTAATGAATGGTGGAATGTCTTTTGAATTCACACTGAATAACTTACTCTTCGGTACAATTTTTAAAAAATGTTTGTTCAGTTTTAGTTGTAGCTTTAGAACACTTTGTAATGCAGTGAACCAGTATCAATCCCCTGATTGTTTTGGGGGCATAGTTTTTTTGTTAGGAGCTATTCTTTCCCCAGAAGCAGTGCCAAGCTTTAGCATTCACCCTGTCTCTAGCCTGGAATGGGGATGTACCTACCTTGCACAGCATAATGCAGTGACACCTGCTGATTTAAAATGACCTTGATCCACTGATATGGTCACCTTGGGTTGATTCCTGCCTGTGATGGTGCTGATATGCCAAAGGGAGACTAGGCAGCGAATGTGGAAGAAGGAAAGTGAAAGTACCTACACCATGGTGCTCAAGAGACAAATCATGACCTACCTTTGAAGAAAGGGAAGAAAGGGAAGAAGCTCCTGCATGCTGAAGTCTTTGTGATTAATGTGGGCAAAGAACTTAGCCTTGTTTCCTGGTCACATTGCTGACATTTCTTCTTACCTTGTTCTGCTGTGTCAAGCCTGCATGTTTCTGTGACACCTCTGTCCCCACTGGATTTAGGTGAAGAAAAGCAGGGATATGGCAGCTGCTGAAGTTAGATCCCCACCATGCCATGACACCAGCAGTGAGGCAGTTCATGGTGAGCTGAATGGGGGCACATCAGTGTGTCCCACAGGGACACAGCAGAGTCCCACCAGGGCTGTGGAGCCAGCTCCTGCAGCAGTGAGCAGTGAGACACAGGAACTTTGTGAGAGCTGGCTGCTGGCATGGCCACCTCCTTCCCACCCTGCAGGCTGGCACTGGTGGTGGCAGTTTTGGATTACCCTGCTGCTGTCTGGCACTTCTGAGGGTGGAGAAGTGCCCCACTGGTGTGTGCTCCAGCTAGGATGGGTGGTGGGGAGAGCTTGAATTGTGGTCATAGTACTTGAAACTTGGTGCATTATGGGATAGATAACTTTTGGGATAAGTGATAGCATGGAAACAAGAATGGATGGTTTATTTTAAAACAGTCATGATATGTAAGTTGTAATTCTGCAGAGGAGTCACAAGTGGCTCACTTGTGTGTGCCATAGCAGGGGGGAACCAAAAGGAGGACTGTGTGTAGGATCCCATCATGTGAGAACCCCAGCCTTGTTTTGGGGCCACATGTGGTGGTGAAATTCCTCCTCCAACCCGTGCTTCCAAAGAAAAACTCCGCAGGCTTAGCTGTTCGGTCTCAAGGCAGTTTATTGCTAGTTATCTAACAGATTATGTTCTTGGACTGCAGCTATTTGATCAGCGGCCTGGGTAGAGGCACACACACACTGACATCCTCTCTATCTGCTGTCTTCTTCGTCTCTCCCTCCGCCCAGGGTTGCTGCTATCTTTTATAAGATATATTACGTATAACATGTTTACAATTATTCCCCAATACCTACTACCTACGTTGCCAAGTGTTTTTCTACTCAATCTGTGAGTAGAAGGATGTGCCAACATCACCAAGAACATGGAGGTAAGGAAGAAGAAGGAAGAAGGATGGGATCAGCCCACTTTCCTCCATCTTAGAACTTCTGACCCCCATGTACAAAGTGAAAACCCCCCTGTACATGTGTTAAAACCCCCCTGTACAATACTAAAAAAATTTCCCCTCTACTTCGTAACTACTTATACTATACTATCTAACCTTTTGTGATTGCTTGTTCCACCTCCAAAGTTGGTAATTCATTCCATGGCTCAAACTCAAAATCACAGTTGTTTTTCAGCTGTCTGCCAGGGTCTAGAATGCTTCTGACCAAGGCCTGGAACCTCTAAAAATGTCTGAGAGACATTTTGAGTTCCCACACCATCAGCTTTCCTAAAGCTGCCATCTTCAGGCACAATCAGTGCCTTTAGAGAATTTTGAAAGACAGGTGACTGCAATAAGTGCCTAAGCTGCACTAATCCATGCACTTCTGTGTCTCACTGCATTTGCAGAAGGCTAAAGATTGTTCTTTTGCAAATTAGTGATCTAGTCATGTTAGTCACAGGTGAGCAGAGAACTTTCCACGCAGTCAGGAAGTGAAAGTGAAAGTCACTTGAAGTGACTTAAAGTGGATGGGAAGGGACTGAACAGTGACCATATTCAGCTGTCACCCTGCATTGGTTCTTGCAACATTCCACAGATCTCCTCCATGGCTTCATCATCTTAAGGAGGCTTGGATGTGCAGCCTTTGGGCAGGACAGGGGCTGGAAGCTAGAGGGTTTGGGAAGAGTTTTGCTATTACACAAAACACTCTGTGGAATGATGCCCATCTATAAATCATCTTCCCCCATTCTTCTCCTCCATGACAGAAGAAACCACCCATCATGTGGGAGAAAGTTATTTCCAGCAAGGTGGGTTTCAGAGCAGGATTGCCAAAATCATCAAAGGCAGGAGAAGGTAAGGAAAATCCTGGTGAGAAGCAGGCTAGCCACAGGAAACAGGAGGGCTGTTGATCTGAAAAAGAGGAAACCAGGCAGAGAACAGAGGACAGGTGCAAGCATGCACAGTTTGGAAGAAAAATAAGCTTATCCAGTAAGTCAGAACTATTTCTGACTACAGGGAGAGCTTCTCACAGCCTCTAGAAGTAGGTGCTGGGTGTTATATCGAGAAGATCAGGCAGGATCTGGTGTGAGCAGCTGTTAACAGTGTGCAGTGGTGTGGCGCTGCTGTGGACTCTGAGGTGCTGGAGTACCAGATCTGATATAGAAGTTCTCCTTGAGGAGCCCACACTCTTTCAGGGTCACACTCTGGAACTCTCCCTTTGTGCTACTGCCCAAAGGAACACTCCTGCCTCCAGGTGGGTGCTGCTGCTGTTTCCTCCATGCCACTGCTGGATGGAGGGGAGCAGATGCAGGGAATTCACCTGCTCGAAAACTGACCTAGCCAAAACCCCCACAAAACCCAAAGCCCAAATACGGTGTTCAGCATGAGCGATTTCCAGTTCTGCTTGTGTCGGCACCAACAGAGAGCTGAGCAGGCTGCAGCATGATTTTTAACTGGCATAAGATGATCCTGAACCTCTAGCCCAAGCAGTTCTGGGAATCTAGAGCTAAAAGACTCAGGAATATTTCAACCAGTGAGGCACTGAGAGCAAAAGCTGCTAGTAAAAGTGAAAAGCAACTTAATGTATGGATATTTCTTCATGGCACTTTTTCTCAGGAGCATAAATTTGCTAAATCTTCTTCCCAACCTGAACGAAATGTACGAAATTTAATTTTGAAGTAGAACCTACTCACACAAAATTCAAAATTAAAATCTTTCAAACATTCCTCCTCCCCCCACCCAACTCCAATAAATCACAGCAAGACACATTTGGACCCTTAATCCATTCTTCACCCTTCCACATAATCCATACTGAGTCCATCAGGGGAGAGAGGAGTCTCCCTTGCACCACAGACACCAATGGAAACACAGCTGCCACCTCTTGTGTTTCCATGTCACACGTGGCACTGCCCGGAGAGAATCTGCCAGTGTGACACTCTCCTCTCCATGTCACAGTGCTTTCACCACCATGCGTGGA
Source organism: Lonchura striata (assembly GCF_050655825.1). NCBI lineage: Eukaryota > Metazoa > Chordata > Aves > Passeriformes > Estrildidae > Lonchura > Lonchura striata. Next base: position 10,784,908 of record NC_140741.1, on the reverse strand, counting down.
CAGAGACTGCTCATAGGGCCCCTTTAAGGATGCTTTCTCACCCTTGCTTAAGGACCAACAGGAACAACAGTCCAGTGTCTCATTTTGGGACTACAGTCCCCCCCACTTCCCTGGAGCCGGGGGTCCAAGAACAGAGATCGCCTTCTCTTCTTCTCTGAAGACAGAGGGCATCCTCACACCCTCCTCCGCTGATCTCTGTTCATTCCTGAACTGGTAGTTGCTGGAGGAGTCTCTTGGCTCACCATTGCATCCCCCTAAAATGCAGTCTCTCTTGGAGGAGAAGTTGGTTCAGTCTATGGTTAACAAGAAGAGTCCAGCCAACAGCCACTCGATCATCTGCCCCCAACCTTTTTCCGTAACAGCTAAGGTCCCCGGCTGTCTCTCTTTCCTTCAAATTGAGGAGGAGCAATATTTCACAAAGCCTTCATTTCCCAGGAAAGGGTTAAAATTCCCGGACTCCCCGGACGGCTGAAATCTCGGCCCAGGACTCAGTCTCCCATCTCCCACGCTGGGCATCTTCCCCCCCCTCCTCCTTCTCCTCTGCCAGCAAACTGCCAGGTGTCTGCAGGCTCTCTATCTCTTTTCCCTCTAGGTTGGGGGTCGGGGAACAAAGACATCTCAGACGTTTTCCACCCTTCCGTCCGCAGGAGCTGGCCCAGCTCGGTTCCAGACCCTTCCTCCCTGGCCTACCTCTGCAGGCCACATGGCTTCCCCTTCCCCACCCAGCTCATGACTGGGCAGGGGAGGTCTGTACCCTCTGATGACCAGAACCAAAGAGAGCGAGTTCTCCTGGGAATTCTGCTTTTAACCCCTCTGTGTTCTCAGAGGTGTGTCCACCTTCAATTGGTCACCCCAAGTGTCAGTATCCAAACCTGACTGGACTGACCTCTTCCTTCCAAGAAAATTCTTTTCCCGTGTCAAACCACGACAAACACCAGCAGTCAGCAATTGAGGTAAGCAAGCAAAACCCTTGGATCTTGGTAAAAATGCACAGAGGAGCACACTTCCCTTTGAAGTATACATGCCATTCCATATTTTCCATTGGTTTTACATTGCTGGAAATACGTACCTGCCTCAGCCAGTAGTTGAAATCTGCAGGTAGATAAATCCTTGCTACTGTCAGCTCAATGTATCAAAACTTATATTTTTTTATTTGCTGAGAGAATGTTACTTGTAAATAAACATCTTTTGGTCAGAATTTTTGCCTCAGCAATGTATATTTGTTCAGAGTGAGACCTTTAACAAAAATATATTTCCACATTATTTTCTCCCCCTGCTGTAAGAAGAGTATTTTTCCAGCATTCTTAAAATAGAAGCAAATTTCCTGGCTACAAAGTTTTCTGCAGCAAAGGTTTTAGTCTTACTAACTGCAGTATTTTGAAACTCTTTTACATAACAATGACAGGATAAAAGGAAATGTCTCAATATTATTAATTTATGTGGCGTTACTGTAGTGAAGTTATTGTGTGAAGTTATCTCATTGTTTTGCTTAAATTTAAATATTTTTTTTAATTAAACTTGAGTTTGGGGTTTTTCTCTGCCTGTTGGAAAATCTAAGTTATCTGTACTTTGAGTGATTTATATGAAGTGATTTTGTCAAGGCAGGGAGACCATGGAGGTCTTTATCTGTGGGGGATGTTCAGATTCCAGGAGCAGCCTGGGACCTACCAACTCACAGACACTAGAATTTTACAACTTCTTAGAGCCCTTAGTTAAAAGAGTGAGCAAACAAGGCTTATAAATACTTACTTATTTCTATTTTTGGCCCACTCGCCTGCTTCCACCTTTTTATGCTACCATTTACTATGTATTTCCCCCTGTGGAGCTCCTCAACTCATTTCAAACATGCTTTTCTTCATACATCACAAATATTTAAACAATTTGCCATATGAGATTCCTTAATAAACAATCCATCACCAGTGCTTAGTGTTATTTTGATAAGTGAATTTCAAATAAATGGCAATATGAAAAACTTACAGGTAAAATGAATCTTGTGTAGATTTCCTCCCAGTCCCAGCTGCAAAGCTGGATTTGTTCTCCTGTGAGGAACTACACCAAACCATAAATCTGCAGCATTCCCAGGTGGGTCAACAGGGGAACAGAAGCACTTTGTTGACATGAGCACAAGGCTTCCATTAGCTTCAGTCCCACGACTCAGAGATGCCATCTTCCAGGATCGCTGAGAACTTTTTCTGAGCTGTAGCAAGACACAAAGGAAAACTAAATATAGAAGTCAAAGGTTTCCAAATATAAGTGAGGTGAGCACGCTCAAGTGCTTTTTTAAAACAGCAGGGCAGGCAAACACAAAAAATGACCTTTTCAGCGTATCCCCTATGGATGCCAGACTTTTCTTCTCTGCATTTTCCTTATATGCTATAGTCAGACTGAAGAATAAGGCAAGATGGATTATACAAGAACTTTTTGGTGTTAACTCCTCGCACCTCTTTGTCTTCAGCAGGCAGCAAACCCAGAGGTAACAGGACACCAGGGGGAGATCAAATAGCCATCAGTCTGAGCAAATGCACCTAAAACACAAAGGGATGATAAAACATGGGAATGTCAGCGCAGATTCAGAGTTTGGTGCTTAGGCAACAGAGTGGGGGAGCAGCAGGGGTCATGCCTCACTCCTTGGTCACTGTTCTCCAAGGAGTTCCAGGCAAAGGGGCTGCTCTGTGGGGAATCTTGCAGGATCAGTAGGGCTGCAGGCACACGCAAAAGCCTGATCCCGCAGACCCCATTGTAAGAGGGAGCTCTTGGAGGCAGTTTTGTCACAGCCAGCCTCTGTGCAAAAGCATCGAATTCCATCAACTCCCAGGCAGAAATGACCCAGCTGAAGGGATTCCAGAGAAAATAACAGTGGCCAGATACTTATATATAAAGTATAGAGTGGCAAAAATAAATGCAAAATCAAAGAATGGATTGCCAGAGGTTTGCATTGCTGCATCTTCACAGAGGCAAGAGAGTTAAGAGAAGTCATGCAAAATAAATCTCTGTCCTGACAGAACAGCAAAGGACTTCAAAGCAGAACTGGGAACACACAGAGAGGGTACAAAAGGAGCTGAAAAATAAAAGAAAGTTTGAAAGTGGTAGGAAAGTTTGAAATTTAAAAAGGGGAGAATGCACTGGACAACAATGCAACCCTGGAAAAAACAGCTGAATTTATGTCTCTGAATGATGTGGATGAAGAATTATCTTACAAAGCCCTGTACCACAAACTTGATGAAAAATAAGGTTGCATCTTTTTATTTTCTCAGGATCCCTCTGGGTTTGGGAAATAAAGTTGATCTGTGACAGGTGTGGAAAAAAAAAGCACAGACAATCTTCCTCATCACAACAAAAAGCCATTAGACAGGAGATCGTGCCACACATCATGGTCTCTATTTAGTGTGAGGAACTGTTAGTACGTTTGGGGGTTTTATTGTGTTGAGTGTGGTTTTTATTGTTTCGGTTTTTAAATTGTGACTTTTTAAACAAAAAAACCCATAAAGCCACATATTTTAATGGCTAAAGGGAAGTAAGTAAATAAATTTAAATAAGGTTAAATAGAGGAATTGAGCTTGATAGATTCCACAAAAAATCAAACTCATGGGATCTTCCTGTGAAAAGGAAAAACTGCTTAATGGCTCTATAGACTTGAGCAAATTAGAAATTTGCTGAGTTATGCCTCTCTTAAACCAGCACTTCCCTTTTCTCACCCTTGCTCACTAATGGCAAAATGTTTAAAACTGTGGTAAACTGAGACACTCTTGAGCAGAGTGTTGTCATTCCTGCAAAATGCAACCATAAATTCAAATTCTCTTTAAACAAGTCATAACAGAGCCACTAACACAGAGTACAAATCATAAAACGAGTAAGGATAAAAACATCTGCAAATGTCTTGGTGTGCTTCAATGCCTTTCCAAGGGTTCAGGCCAGACTGAAGAGCTATAACATCCATTTAGAGCTGTGTCAAACTGCTGAGCACACATCCCAGACCCAAGCTGCCAGGAATCCAAGGGAAGGCAGCTTCCATCTTGGGTGCTGCACCATTGTTATATTTCATTCTGGCTCACATAAACATCAAGCCCTCCAGTAACTACTTTACCACACACTTAATCCCCAAGTAAAATAATGAAGGTAACTGTGCAAGAGCTACAAACAACCACTTTAACCAGCCACAGGCAGCTAAGGTCTTCAATGGTGGGAGAAATCCAAGCAGAACTGACTGATGCCAACAAAACTCTTTACAGCTGGAAAGGTCTCTGATATTAATTTCAGGATTTCAGAACAGCTTGCCTAAAGCCGTGGATGTTTGAACCAGAAGCTGGTGCAGTGCATCCTAGAAAGAACATCTAACAGCATTTACACAATCAATAAGTGCATATATAGAACCATTTGGCTGAAAACCATAAAGAGTCCTAAACACTAGATTTTTGTGGGAGTATCAAATTGAAATTTCACCTTGCTTGTTGTCTTGGTTCGACAAGACAGGAGTCTGTGGAAGAGGGCAAAGCCTCCTGTGCAATGGAGAACGGCAAACCCCCCTCCCTCTGAATTACCAGGATCTTTAAATTAAAAGGCTCTCAGGCAAAGATGTGGGAATGGGAGTAATAATTCTTTACTAGGAGAAAACTAGACAACAATTTAAAAAGGCAAATGCAATCGGTACAAACAAAACCAGTGAGAAAGTCCAGAACCTGAGGAGTCGGGGTGCCAGTATCAGTTCTGCTGGGACAATTGCTTCCCTTGCAGTGGCTGATGAATTGCAGCTGCAGTGGTGATCTTTAGAAGGGTATAGTTTTCCTCTGAAGATCTGGTGGCAGTGGGGCCAGTCTTCCTCTGTGCCGGGGTTGCTTCTGAGCTCCGCTGCCGTCGCCTCAGCACGCACCGGCTGCTTCGCTGCGAGATCCCGCGAAGAGAGAGAGAGAGAGCTGCTTCTCTGGGAATCCCGCGAAGAGAGAGAGAGAGAGCTGCTTCTCTGGGAATCCCGCGAAGAGAGAGAGCGAGCTGCTTCTCTCGGAGTCCCGCCCAGAGAGCTGCCTCCTCTCCCTAAAAAGCTACCCCTTTAAACAATAATAGAGTGCTTGGCTTCCCCTTCTGGGTGGGACCCCTTACGGTGTTATATTTACCAGCCCGGCAGTGAGTCAGTCAATAGTGTATAAACAAACTATTGCCTCTACGGGGCAAACCATTGTTTCTGAGAGAGATAACAAAAACCTGTCTAACCGGTTTGCCTTCAACAGATGGCAAACGGAATACAAGCTTATCTTACAACCCAGGACACTTGTCTATTGCTTTTTCCAAGAGAAAGAAGACTCCAACTACAGCAGCATTATTTTTTTCTCCTCTAGTATGGATCCATCATTGCATTTGATTTCACACATTTGCATTGTGGAAAATTGTGTCAAACATTGCTGTTTCCATTAATTAAATGTCAGATTAAACTAATCTTTTTATAAATATTGGATATAATCTATTTACAGAGGGAAATCAGATCTGCAGATGCTGGGGAAGGAGTGTGGAGATGTAATTCTCCTTGCACATACTTTTCCCCCACTCCCTGTTCCATGTTTCCTCTGGGGCTTAAGCATCTGAAATGCTTTTATAAATCCATCTCTAGTCTCATATTTAGTTGTGGAATTAATTGTTTAGAAATAACCACCAAAATCCATTTTTTCATGACCAAGATTTTTTGTTTGGTTGTCTTTTCATTGGGATTTCTTTCTTTTGGTGGGTTTGCTGTTGTTTGGGTGGTTTTGTTTGTTTTGTTTTGTTTGTTTTCTTAGGTGGGTTGTTTTTTTGGGTTTTTTTGACATCGAATTCATCCTTTTGCTTAGGAGAGTAAAAAAAAGTGCAAATGTCTTTCTTGGATTCACAACTATATTCCCCAAAGTAAAATATATTTCATAGCACCCAAGATGCTTTCCTGTGACACATATACAGGGTTGGGATACTAAGTACTGATTTGGAGATGAGAATTCTGAGGGACCTTCTCCTAGTTTGGCTATCTCATTTCTACTTTACTTTTTCATTTTTCTCCCTGGTAAGAGGAGAAAACACAGTCCTGGCTTCAGGGTTGATGTGATTAGGAATGTTAATAGGTTTCAGCCTAACTACAAAGGTAAAGCCTGAGTTTGTATGACATGCTGAGGATGTCAGGCATTAGTTTTACGTTCAGGACAAATGTATTCATACCTGCAACCATTAACTAGGACTATCGACTATCCTGAGCCATTTGCCCCAGTGAATGTATCACAAATTCATTTCATTACATAGATAATGCCTCGTGCCTTTGAAACAGATGTAAACTGTAATCCATGGCTGAAAAATACACGGGGGTAGTAGTGGGTTTGGGGGGGGGAAGCTCACTGGTTTACATTAGGAGATGCATTATTAAATTAGCATCCCTAGCAATGCATGAGAAGCATTTCAGTACACTGGGCACATTTGTAAACCCTCCTACTGCATTTGAAACTTAATCTTCACGTCTACTGTGTTGTACACATTAGCTGTGAGACAAAGCATTGGAATAGTGATTACAGAGAGTTTATGCCAAAAGCAGGTTCTGCTGCCCGCAGAACCTTAACACCACATCCCATGCCTGCTCCTTTCCCTCTGGAAAGCTCATCCTGCACTCAGTGGTGCAGTTTGCAGATGCCACTGCCATGAGTTCAGTTGTTACTCCCTCCGCTCCTCCACCCTGACTCTTTGAATGGTGCCTTTTTTAACATTGTCAGAGGATTCCTGGTGCTTCCAAAGGATGCACACCCCACAGGCTCCCTACAGAACTGTTGTTCCCAGAGATGTTCAGTAGTAGTGATGCTTTATCAAGGCTGACCTAGAATAGAGATTAGATAGAGCTAAAGTAGAATTTATTAAAAGGATCTCCTCCATGGATCCACCTTGGGCAGCACAAGAGCCTAGCCAGAGCTACACCCAAGATGAACCAAAATGGTCCCAAAATGGACACCTGGTCACAGGGTCTCTCACTTTGATAAGTTCTGCTCCATTTTCATATTGCAGCTAATTGTCTAATTACAGCTTTAGCTGATGAATTCCCATCCTTCCTGTTTTTCTCTCTTCAGCCCACATTTTTTGTGCTCTTGAGCTGAAATTTGGGTGCTTGTTCTTGGTTCCAAGCTAGGAAAAGAATTGTTTTGTCTCCCTACTCTGTGCAGAGAGCTCACCATCCCCTAATATGAAGCTCAGAACTACACACTAAAGCAGCACATATAAAAGCTTAAACCTAAAATATCAGTTTAGAAACACATGAATCTTCACTCTGTACAGCACTGGCCTGGTCACTTCACTCAGTGATGTCAGTTCAGCTGAATTCACACCATTATCCTCTGCAGCCATGGGTGATGGGATGGGGAGACACCTGTGGCAGTGCAGCACAGAAACCCACTATGTTCCACTGAGGGAAAGCAAGGTCAGCTTTCAGCCTTGCAGGGGCTTCTGAAAGCAGCAGCAAGGTTAAAACAAAATCCTGTGGATTTTAACAAGAAAGCTCAGTGAAAATGTGCATTTGAGTACAATTTGGGGTGACCATCCATAAAGAGGGTCAGACACACCACTACAGCAATCCACACAGATGTGTGCAGATCCCAGACTTATCAAATGGTGACATTCCACCTCTCCTCCCCCTTCTTTTAACTGGAAATTCCCATTCTCAGAGGGGCACAGCCAAAAAGTTGCTTCAAGTCCTAAGACTGCATTGAAAAGTCAGGTTTCTATGTACCAGAATAACTTTTTAACACTTGGGACAGACCCAAGTCTAAGCAGTCTGTTGCTTTATTTATCTCATCCCTGTGGATTTCTGAAGTCTACTGAGGTTATTTATAGACAAATATTCATTTTTCTATTGTTCAGCATTTTTGCAAACCAAGCATTCTCTTGTAGTATCCCACCTTCCAAAATCCTAAGTTCCATACTCACAGTTAGATTTCTTGACAAACACAACCATGTAATTTTGTGGTGACAGTTATTCCACAGCATTTTAAGGACCAGGAAATGTGGGAACAACATAAAATAAATAGCATATCACCGAATAATAATAACAACATGAATCACAATGCACTTTTTTTTTTATGTTAGCAGTGTGTAAATGAGCCAGTTTAAAGTTGAGCTGAGGCTGCTGCAATCTCTTAATTTTAACTGATCTGGAGTGCCGCCAAAAATAACATGTCCTGACTGTAAGTCAAGACATGTGAACTTACGTAGAGCCTTAGATCTTATTCCTGTCCATGATTCTCCTTTTCTGCTTTTTATCCCCTGCCCTTTTGGATCCTGGGGGTTTGTTCTGGCCAAGGAAAAGTTGTCTTTTCCCACCAGCCTGCACTACTTGAGTGGGGACTGGGGTGTCCTTGCCAAGTAGCCTGAACTCTGGGGGTTTGCTCCAAGTGCACCAAAGCTTTCCAAGGAAACATCACCTCACCAAGAAACTGTTTCCAGAATTCTGTAACAGCAGAAGATAAAGGATTCTCACACAATTTCTTCAGCTTCTAAATATGATTTGAAACAAGCTGATTTCGTTCCAGAAGCCAAACCATCTCAATTTAGAGTATTCTCAGCAATTATACATTCAGTCACTTATTTTAAACTCTGTGAGAACCCCAGCCTTGCTCTGGGGTCTCATATGGTGGTGAAATTCCTCCTCCAACCAACCCGTGCTTCCAAAGAAAAACTCCGCAGGCTTTTGCTGTTCAGTCTCAAGGCAGTTTATTGCTAGTTATCTAACAGATTATGTTCTCGGGCTACGGCTGCTTGGTTAGCGGCCTGGGCAGAGGCACACACACACACCCTGACATCCTCTCTATCTGCTGTCTTCTTCGTCTCTCTCCCCGCCCAGGGCTGCTGCTATCTTTTATATGATATATTACGTATTACATGTTTATAGTTTTCCCCCAAGTACTACCTATATTACCAAGTGCTTTTCTACTCTAAACCAATCTGTGAGTGCCAACATCACCAAGAACATGGAGGTAAGGAAGAAGAAGGAGGAAGAACAGGATCAGCCCACTTTCCTCCATCTTAGAACTTCTGACCCCCATGTACAAAGTAAAAACCCCCCTGTACAAGTGCTAAAACCCTCCTGTACAATACTAAAAAAATTTCCCCTCTACTTTGTAATTACTTTTACTATACTATCTAACCTTTTGTGACTGCTTGTTCCACCTCCAAAGTTGGTAACTCATTCCATGGCTCAAACTCAAAATCACAGCTGTTTCCAGCTGCCTGCCCGGGTCTAAAATGCTTCTGACTAAGGCCTGGAACCTCTAAAAATGTCTGAGAGACATTTTGAGTTCCCACAAAACTCAAGCTTGTTAAGAACAAGGCAACTTAAAATATGGGTATTTGGAGCTGGTGGATGAACAAATACACCAGGAAGAGAGAAAATGGTCCTAACACTTGCTTAAAGAACATTTGTCTTTGCACCGTGGCTGGAAAAACAACACAGAACTGTAATCTGTAATGTTAAAAAAGGTTACAGTCTTGCAAGATTTTGATTTTGTGAAACCCCTGCTCTAAGACTCACCTGCTTTTTTTCTTAATGCACAGGACCCAGCACTGCTGGACAGGGATAGGCATCCCCCTACTTCATCTTCACTGCTTCCCCACATAAACTGCAGACCAAAACCAAACCCTGGCTCCTGGCAGCCCTTAGAGTTATAATCTTCTGAGCATTTTGAAAATCAGAACACCTACAAAAGATAACTGAGGGATGCTTGAATCATGAGACAAGGAGGTGAAAGAAACCTTCAGCTAATTTACCTCACTAGCATGACATACCAACCATAATATTTCTTCACTGATGCTCAAGAAAAAAGTCAAAGGTGCTTGAAATCATAGGCTATTTCTGAAGTTAACCCTGCAACTTTTAGTTAATTATTCAGCCTTAGTGTTGACCTTGTTCTTGTCCTTGGTCTCCATTACTATGAGGACTTGGCTTTTTTTCACCTAATTATTTGCAAATAGACACTACATGCTGAAAAAAAAAAAAAAAAAACCAACCATCAGATAGGAGAAGATTAAACAAAAAATGCAAGAATTGTCTATTTTATACTCTCTTCTGTAGTAGTGCGGCACACGCTCCCCTCGCCACGATACCCCGAGCGGAAGCGTGCCAGGCGGCAAGAGGGAAGAGAACGGGCGGCCGCTCCCCCTGCGAAGCTCTGCAGTCCCAGTCTGTGGTGCGGGAACAGACGGCGGCGACATGGGACTTAGGGGTGAACAGGATGGTTTTATTCAGTGAGCCCCAAGACCCCCTCGGGAGCGGGAGCAGAGGTTTTATACAAGAATTCAGGGAGATGGGTGTAGGAACAGCAACCAATGAGGCAGCAGGGGAGGAGTTTAGGGCAGAATTAACCCATCACAAACCTATCAGGGGAAGCAGGGAAGTGAAATAACACAAAATAAGCAATAGGGTTTAGAGTCTCACCAAACAGACAGGGAATGCTCTGGAAGCAGAGGAGGGGGCTAGGATGAATGACAGGGAAGGTTCCAGGGAAAGGGGCAGGGAAAGGGAGGATTGACAACTTGGAGATGAGGGGGTTAGGGGAGAGCTAGGGAATACTGACAACTGGGGAGAGGAGGAGATTAGGGATGGAGGGGCGGAAACAGATATTGAACAAAAATCAAATTAAAGACACACCACCACATCTCCCTCTTTTCTTTTCACAAAAGGAAGGAGAATTCTGTGGTTTAAGCAAATTAATACAACATGCAAATAATATAAAATTATAGTATATAAATAATATAAGCTTCATTAACAAAATACAACATGATAACATTGCAAATTACTTTAAGGACATGAAAGACACATCATTGCATTTATAGGGCTGGAAGGGTAGTAACATCTTTGTCTTTTCAAATGCCTCAAATACCTCAACCGGACCTGTTGCATACAGATAGAAGTTAGGAATCCCATTTATTTGAATCTACTTCTGCTATAACTCAACTCTTAACCCAGAGCCAGTAGCTGGCAGGAGACTGGGTGGTGCGCGGGCTTGTGGCAGCAGAGGGCTGGAGGTGAGTGGCAATAGTGCCAGGAAGGGCACCAGGCTGTATGAAAGCTGGAGAGAATATTAGAAAGTGCCTGCAACTCTAGCTGGCTATACTGCTCCTAAATCAGACACAAAACTGCACAAAACTTGCTGCTTTGCTGCTCTGAGTAACAATCTAAAATAATGTAAATAATAGTAGATGGAATGGTTAAGTGATTGAAAACGAACAAAAATAAATGTTGAAATTTAATTGAAACAATTGAAATAAAACAATTAAAATAAAATATTTGAATTTAAATAAAACAATTATAATTAAATTAGTTGGAATTAAAATTGTGTAATTGCAATAAAGAAATAATTGTACCAATTAATGATAATAAAGATAAGTAATGAATTAAAATAAAACAATTTAAATAAACAAATCTGAGAAACAATTAAATAAAACAAATAGAATTGAAATCAGATTAACTAAGAATAATTAAAAATCAGGTGATTGAAATAGAATGAAATAACAGAAATTAAACTAAATAATTGAATTAGAATGATTAAAATCACAACTATTAAATAAAATAATTAAATGGAATTATTGGAATTAAATAATTAAATTGCACAAGTTTTGTCTAATACAATAAAAGATCAACTAAATATAACTAATAAATTTTTAAACCTCACAGCAATGCAGCAAGCCTGAAGTGATACAGTAGCTACGTGATTCCTGTAGCAATGATGGTCACAAACACAGCCTTTAAGTCAAAAAATATCAGAAAATAATAAATTAATTATAATTACAACAAAACAGCTTAATATAAAATTCCCTTTTGGGAAGGACCTTTCTAGGCTAATGGGGACACAGGAGGAATCAAAAGAAAGATTTTTTGATATGTTTTCCTACTCAAATAATACCATTACACATTACAAAAAAGGCGTAAATCGAAAGACATTAAAAAAGGATAAACTAATTATGATTACAATACATGAAGCACATAAAAAGTTAATATAACGTATACAAAATTGTACTAACTGAGCTCCAAATCAAGGGTAAAAAACACAGCAGAATTTGTAACTTGATCCGATTTAGAACTTGATTTGTCACGGCGCTTGTGATGTTCAGCTTCTTAAATTCTTAAAGCAGAGTCAGCGGATAGCGATGTGGTTTGTCCAATTTGAATATTTTTTGAGAGGTAGGCATAATATCTTGGGTATTAATTAAATGGGATGATCTTTCTTTCTATAAAATATAACTCAACAAACAGATTATTCAAAAAATAATCAAAAGCAAAAAGAATTCGTAGTTAAATAAAAAGGAACATTGGGTTGGGTACATTAAGGAATAGGATAGGGGAATCAGACAATCACTTAATTAGTGATTGTCATGAATAATAAGGGGAATCGGTAAGGGGTGGACCAGGATGCAGCCATCTTAGGGGGAAAACAAAATGACGGATCCCCAGTCCCGGGTTTCGACTCCATTTCCTTGGAAGAAGGTCCCTCCCGATCCTTCCCCTCGGGGGAAGAGCCAGAAGAAGGATTGGGGAATATCCAACCCCGCCTCCCCCAATAGGGACTAACCTTGTGCAGGGATGGTGCAGGGCCATTGAGGGAGAGATGGGACTGGCGGGAAACCAGGGGCAGAAAAGAAGGGTCAAGGCGGGAAAGCGGGTTCCAAGTGGCATGGCCATCGCCATCTTGGAAAGGGGTGCCGGGTACACTGCACTTGGCCTGAACAGTGTCCAGCAGGGCACTTGGGGCGGCTCGGCCACAGCAATCCCCAAAGGAGGATGAAAAAAGGTTTAGGAAAGTCCGAGGGGATGGGGGCATAGGGAGCTTCACAGAAGCAAAAAGGGGAAATTTATAGGAGGGGGGCCCGACGCAGCTGGATGTCGGCGCAATGCGTGGGTGTAAAGGGCCTCTTTTAACAACCCTCCCATAGTTAACGTGTTGCCTTTTAGATGTTCGTCTCACTTGTGTCTTTTCTACCCCCTCCGTCCAGCCCAGAATGGGGAGGGTAGGATAGAGAAGACAACATTTTCGAGGAGAAGAAAAAGCAATCCAATATGGGTCCCCACAAAAGACTGGGCGAAGAGTATCACTCAGCGAAGAGTGCTAGCCTCCCCCCCAGAAAAGGAAAACCCACCCACCTGCCAGGGACGTGCAGGGATACAGCCCCAGTCTGGGCGCAGGCAGGGGTTAAAATGCAAAAAGAAAAGCGGCAAACCCAGCCGCCCATCGGGGCGGCCCCCACCCCGTCTAGCCCACCTTACCCTCCGGGCCCGGGCGGTGATGACTTGAATCTTCTCCTCGACTCGATGGAAAAGTCACGCTAAAACTGGGAATGTTCCTTCACGGTTTGGCCCTTCTGGAGGCTTAGGTGTTCCTGTTAAACCAAAGTTCATCCCCAAAGCCTTGGTTTTGGCCACTATCTGCCTCCGGTGGTCTTGCTTCAGATGCCTTACCGAGGGATTAAAACGTGGTTTTCCATAAAAGACCAAGCGAGGAATTATCATCTCCTCCTTGGAAAAGGAAAGGGAAGCCCGCCTGTTTTAGCACGTGGCCAGCAGGTCCCGATAAAGCAAAAAAGAAGAGGAAAGCCACCTCCTCTTGGTCAGCCTTTCTTCAGGCTCAACTCCCGAGCCACTGCCAAACTGCACTCTTTGTCCTCAGGTAACTCTACCCGCTTAAAGCCTCTGCAGCCTGGCTGCCCGCGCAGCGTGGCTGCTCCCGGGCGGGTAGAGAGCACAGTAGCAAGGACAAAGAGGTCCCGGAGCTTCAATCTTCTTGTTGCTCGGCGCTCAGCTCCTCTTAGCATTTGGCAGAGCTTCCACGGCTGTAGATGTCCCTCTTCCCTCCTTCTTCTTCTGTGAGGCGGGCGCCACCACGAATTTGCCCATTTTTTCTACAAGACAAAGGAGAGAACCATCCTCTTCAACCAAATGTTGTAGTAGCGCGGCACACGCTCCCCTCGCCGCAATACCCCGAGTGGAAGCGTGCCAGGCGGCAAGAGGGAAGAGAACGGGCGGCCGCTCCCCCTGCGAAGCTCTGCAGTCCCAGTCGGTGGTGCGGGAACAGACAGAGGTGACATGGGACTTGGGGGTGAACAGGATGGTTTTATTCAGTGAGCCCCAAGACCCCCTCGGGAGCGGGAGCAGAGGTTTTATACAAGAATTCAGGGAGATGGGTGTAGGAACAGCAACCAATGAGGGAACAGCAGGGGAGGAGTTTAGGGCAGAATTAACCCATCACAAACCTATCAGGGGAAGCAGGGAAGTGAAATAACACAAAATAAGCAATAGGGTTTCGAGTCTCACCAAACAGACAGGGAATGCTCTGGAAACAGAGGAGGGGGCTAGGATGAATGACAGGGAAGGTTCCAGGGAAAGGGGCAGGGAAAGGGAGGATTGACAACTTGGAGATGAGGGGGTTAGGGGAGAGCTAGGGAATACTGACAACTGGGGAGAGGAGGAGATTAGGGATGGGGGGGGGGAAACAGGTATTGAACAAAAATCAAATTAAAGACACACCACCGCACTCTTCCTCTTGTTGCTGTGATAAAGTTTTACTGGTAACCTTTTACCAGTAGAGAAATTAAGAAGAGCGTGTTATGAGTGAGCACAAGAGGCCATCCGATCCGACTAACAGAATTTATTTAAATTCATTTAATAGAGTATATGGGAGCGAAAGCAAAGCAGCGCTGGGCGACAGAGGGGAGCCACCGCTCCGCCAAACTGCCGCGCTTGTGGTCCCCTAGTTCGCTCTTTTATCTTCCTCCTTAGTTCATTCGTTTCTTCTGCGCAGTCGCATTCTGTTGCTAGGTGGTCGTTTTCTGCCTCCTGATGGTCGTGGGCTGAAGGCTGGTTGTCTTCCTCACAGTTGTCCTTTTGATCTGGGGATTTTCACAGTCTCAAGAATACGTGTTATCTTAGGAATGCGTGTTATCAGTTGAGCAATGCACAGCCTATTGCCTACTACCGCTGTAAAAACTTAGGAATGCGTGTTATCAGCAATGCACAGCTTATTGCCTACTACCGCTGTAAAAACAAATCTCCTTACATTATATCCTTGAAACAAGTTAACATCTGCGGCTACAGCAAACAAAAAGGTCACCCTTCTCTTATAGAGCGTGTGGCAGGTCCTCAGCTGTGGAAGAAAGGGAGAGAAATGTCACTCAAAGCAGCAGCTTCTGCATGCTTCAAACTGCTCAGAGACACCCAAAGGGAGTGGAGGAGCTTCCTCTGACACCAAGGAGCACAATCCATGCTGGAGGAATTACAACTGATCCTATTGCTCCTGCAAACATGAGGGGAGTTGATGAATGGAGCTGGAGCTCAGCAGCACCCAGGAGTTATTTTCTAGCATCATAATATGTCAGATGAAAAGGAAAGGCATACTCTGGTACCTATTACAGTGCCAAATGTCACAGGCAAGCTGAGTAAAGAGGGTCAGACCAGGCATTTCTGGAGATAAAGACTCCTCATCCTCAACTTGTATATAGTGCAAGAGTGGGGTTGATCCAGAGCTGCTCTGGCTACCTTCCAGAAAAAAAACCCTCCCACATCTGCTCTTCCCACACCCTTCATTAATCCAACCGGCTGCTTCACAAAACTCCCATCACAAAATCCAACTGCTCAGCCAAACACACCAAGTACTCACAGAATCTGTAATATCTCTTCATTGTTCCTGCCTCCAGTGTTAGGACAACTTATTTTTTCCATAGTCTTTACTTTTCTCTGAGTGAGACAGAGAGACCCAGATGAACACTGAATGTCCTTTGAACTGGGAAGTGGAGGGACAATTTAATTTTTAAGAAAGAATTAAAAATATTACAGAGATATTTTATTTGCTCCTTGAGGTTCCACAGGATATTTGTAGAACAAGATAAAGATACAGGAAAGCAAGCTAAATTTGCTTAGATGTTTATTCTAATTAGTGAACATAGTGGGATAAATAGTACATGTAACGAATATCTGAACATCATAAAATTGCAAATCTAAAGTATATAGGAAAAATACCTTAACTGTTGTCTTTTAAATTTTACTTCATTTTCTGGGTCTACTTCCAACATGAACAGCTCTGAGTTACTTATACAAGGCAGTCATACATTACTAAAGTATCCTTTGTTATGCTTTTCACTGTTTTGTAAACCTAAAGCAGGAAAATCTTTTTGTTCCAGCTGAGAGCTGCATTTAAACTTTTCACAGCTGAGCACAATGTCATGGGCTCATATTTCTCCAGAACCAAAAGAAGGATCTAGTAAGACCTGCAGCTCTTCATGGAGCAAATCAAAACATGAAGAGCACAAATGGAGATATTCTCTGTATATCCAGGGCACTAAACAAATTTGAGCCTGTTTTGGTTGGCTCAGTGCTCTTGAAATAAAAAGCTGCTCTAAATTCAGATCTCAAGTTACAGACAAGCATGCTCAGACTGTGACAAAGTTTAATTTCTGCAGGGAAGGTAAGATGGGAAATAGGGTTTCTGGAAAGAAAGGAAATAATGAATGCTGAACAAAAGATGTGCATTGGGGACAGCAAGAAAGGAACCTTAAACCCAGCATCATGATGGATTGCCAGTCTGGATTACACATCCAGAGTATCTGAAATGCTGCACAGTATGAGGAACATGGGAAAATCCAAACTAAAGGGCTGAGGGATGAGCCCTGCTGCAATGTGAGCATGGAGAATCTGGAAAACAGGCTCCCAGGAAGGTGTAGGATCATTTTGAGCATTACAAAGAACCTAAGTACTCCAAACTAGTTACTGCAGGTAACTTCCTGATAAGAATGAATACCCCACTACATTTTTGGAAGGATTTATCCCTTTGCCAAGCAAGATACACACAGGTGAAGGAAGGGAATTCCGATGATCAAACTACAGCTGTGCAGACTTAGTTAACTAGACCCCACTGCTAGCAACCAGCTTGCACAGGTTTTTATCTACAGGACAGGGCTCAGCCACCTACCCTAAGGTGAGGTGAATCACCATGGGGGAGGGAGTTCTCATGGCTTTTTGACTGCCAGAGCAGCTGTATGCGTGGTGAGATGCACGATGGAGATGTCTCAAAGCACTGGTACCATCATGTCCCATTAATCCAAGCAGTAATTGGGTGGTACCAGCAGCAATAGAAGCCAGGGTGTGCAGGACCTTTCGTTTTTCTTTCCAGGGACAGGAGCCAGCTCCCACCCCAGTCAGTGTAGCTGTCAGCTGCAGAAACCCAGAATTATAGCTGGCTTAAAATAAACCCCCTCCTCTCAGGAACTGGTGCAGCATCATTCCCCACTCAAAAGCTGTTCAGCAGCTTTGGGAAAAGAGCAAGACCTATTTGCATCAACTTTCAGAATGCAGTTTATATAATGCTTCACCAGCCTTTTTAACAGAAAGGATAGCAGCTGTGGAAGTTCTGGAAGTGTTTTGCAGCATGCATAGGTTGGGAATGAGCATAAGGGAAAGCTCCTCTTTCAAGAACTCTCTCCTTCCTTTCTGCCACGGTGACCATGTCAACTGAAATTAAATTAGAAAGGTATGAGACCTCTCCCACAGGTGGGAATGCTCAGATCTGATGATGATTGGCAGTTGCAGAGCTAAAGTACACCCACAAAATCAGAAAGAAGGTTCATGCAGCAGCATCCATCTGATTGGCTCACTCTGATCCAGGCTGCTGCCTGGGGATATCTGTAATTTCTAATCCCCATTATAGATTGCAAGAGAGAATAAAAAAGAAACAAGAGGAAAAGAGACAAGGCAATCTTCCCCCAAAGAAGTATGCTTCAGCCCATCACTTCAATCCTTTCTTCACAACTAACTGCATGTCTGAACATGAATAGAAAAGCATAGGGAAAAAAAAAGGAAGAAAAAGAATAAATATGCTTCAATATAGCTGCCTTTTACTCCTATCTCCATTCTGTTCTTCACTGAAGGCATGGAAGATGTGTCAAAATAACACCAAATTACTGTGTTTCCTCCCATGCTCCCTGTAAGACAGGAAACACTATGGCCTCGTAAGAATATTTTTTAAAAAACAACTGTGGCTGATGCTGCACTGAGCTCCATGGAAACAACAATGGAACTCATTGCTGGACTGTAGCCTAAATCAGGGGTTTAACTCCATTTTTCTTTTTTAGTTTGTTCTCATTTTGTCCAAAACAGCCTACGCATCTCTGGTACAGCTCTGCTGATCCATCAGGAGCTAAGCTGAGCTCTCCAACTTCTTTTTAAACAAGACACCAAGCAGCCATGAAATGGCAATGACTTTGAGTACTTAGCTCAGTAACCCACAGGAGGAATGAAGGTAAAACTTTGTTGATTAATGCTGCATTATGTAAAGCCAGGATCAGATAAGTGCTGATATTTTTTCTATGCTTGCCATGATGAATAAAAACACACAAAGCTTTATTTCAAAATATAAATGAGGTTGGGCCAAACAATTCCTGTAGGTCTTTTTAAAATTAAACAGTCGAAAAAGAATTGTCAATCAATTTTATAGGGAATAATGAATGCTAAACCTCATTCAAGACTTTCTGTACTGGTCTTATTTTCCTAGCATAGCGTGCATTATTTTGATCCACATATCAGATGGTATCTTTATGCCCTGCTCTTTGAATGATTTCATCTTTTGTGCACAAAGCCAGTAGAGAATCCTGAAAGACCTTTTCAGTTTGTTGATCTGAAAGAGTGTTTGAATACTGGAGAAGCCCAGCTATTTTATATCCTTGACTTCATTATTTTTACAAAGTACAGCTACATGTGTTCCACTTTAGCCAATAAGGATGCCATTGAAAAGTATAAATATGCCACTCAGTATGCAGGGTTTTTTTCCCTGGCTGCAACAAGATGTTCTGCCAACTAATTCACATTTGCATGACATTGTAATATTTCCATCAACATGGCTGATAAAAGTTTTGAAGGGCTGGACATTTTGAAGGTCTAGCAACCTTCAACATTCTCTTTAGGAAAATTCTGCCCTACCTCTTCTTGAGGAAAGGAAACAACAAAAAGGCCAAACTAAAGAAATTAGAAATTACCTGCTTTAATACTAAGAAACCAAATCATCATGACTTTAAAAATTACGAGTTTTGTTTAAGTTTTATATTTGTTTTCAGTAGGAAAGCAATTTTATTTTTTAACATTGTGCTGTTTTAAATGTTTTCAAGAAATTGGCATCACAAGCAAAATAGACATTGAGAAAAGTTGGGCATAAAGCCAGAACTGGTCACACTTGTGAGTCATTGCAGACCAGAATTCTCCCATGCACAAAGACATGAGTCAAACACTGAAAGCAGCCAAAGGCCAGAAGCATGAGATAAAGGATAGCAAGGAGATAACTTTGAGCAGTTCCTACTTTACAAATCCTAGGAGTAGCTGGCAGACCTTGTCCAGAGAAACCCAACCTTGGATGAGCAAACAGGACCCACAAAAAGAATTCGACTCCCTCAAACAGCGAGAGGCCAAAGCACCAGGAATTCATGCAACACAGGAAACAATAAATAAGGAAATAGATATTTCTGATTGAAAGTAAGCAGCTAATCAGGATACTAAAACCTCTGCTACTCTAAGAAATAGGGGTCAAAGAAATCACACGGGGTCACAGGTGCCAGAGAGAAGTGTTGCAGAATTTCTGAGAGAGAGCATGATTTATGTCTGGAGTGAGACTTGAACTACCCCTCAGACTAGGTCCTGATAAGTGGCCTTGGTGGGGCCTAGGAGCCTTCGACGCAGTGAGAAATTAGTTGTGATGCTGTTAGGAATTACGTTAAGGTAACTACAAAGTAATAAGCTATCCAACTTTGAATTAGGGTAGAGCTGCAGTGTGAAAAGCCTGACCAACTTAAGACAAAGACAAACAATGTTAGCTTGCCAATCAGAATGCCTTTGTAAGCTGTAAACTATATGGAAGTGTATATAAACTGCCATCTTTTCACTAATAAACGGCGAATGTTGCATTAATCATATTGGTTCAAAGTGCGTTCGGTCCCATCCAGCTTTCCTGTTTTATGAAGACCCTGAGTTCAGAGAAGCACTGCTCTGTTTGCATCGTCAGACTCGGGTGAAGTGCGGGGCCCCCTCATCTCACCTGAGATGGGCTCACAAATCCTGGAAGAGGGAAGTTATTTTTTCTTCTTTCCATAAATAAAGCCAACTAAAATACAAAGCTTGAATAAATTCAGATCAAGAATATTGGACAAGAACCAGGCAAAGAGCACTAAAACCTCCTTGCTCCTCACTTCTAGCTTCAGACCCTGCTGCTGGGGGCAAGGAGAAAGAACACAACCCCTAAAAACCTCACAAGTTTCCTGTTGTGAGGCAACATTAACTACCTGCTTTAATACACTGAATAACGACAGATTGAGGCACTCTACTTCACCATTAATTAGCTCATCAACATCTTGCAATCAGTAGTGTGCAGCATAAACAATTCCAGCCCTGCTCCACTTGAAGCTAACTTAATTTTGATGGGTATTTTGTGCATCACTGATTGTAAGTGTGAGCTGTTTTCAGAACTGATAACAGAAGTCTCACTAAGTGATAGAGCTGAAGCATTTATTTTTCTCGGGTGTTTCACAGGGGTAATGTTTGTGGTTTCTAGAACCATCATACAGATAAGGAATTCAAACTATCCTCTCATAATAGTATTTCTTTTAACATGGTAAGAAACACACATTCATAAAGTTTTTTAGTTAATGTCTGAGCACACAGTGCTGCAGGGCACTCATGACCTGTAAATCCTTGTGCCCCTCTACTGCCTCATGTAACACAGCAGAGCAACTCAACCAGGCCCTATGTAAGGCAATCTCTTAGAGCCTGAAGTCATGTTTCAACTTAAGAATTTTAATGCTCTGAAAAGGTCTTTGGGCAGTAGAAGATAGCTGCTTTTGCTTCTTTTGCACTTGATCTACAAGACAGACCTTGCATCCGTTGGAACTCCTCAGTTTTCACTGGGATCATAACAGGGATTACGCTGCTCTTGCCGCATTAAATCCTTTCTAAAGGAGCAGGAATAAAGGTCTTGACTTCACTTAGTTAAAAAAAGCACTCACAGAAGGAGCAGACTCCAGCAGATCTCTAATTTATGGCCATGCAAAAGCTCTGGTCAGAGCAGTTTAGAGGCCGACGTTCATCTCCCCACTGCAGGGCAGAATGATGCTCCTGTTAATTTGAGTCAATTTAACCTTTGGATTTACACTTCCTCATGGTTTTGCCACTAATTTGTTCACACTGCTCTTATGAATTGAAAACAAGCCTTTGAGGGACTTTTCCAGATGTCTTCACATGTCCATACCATTAAATCAGACAAAGAATAGTTCCAACCTAACTAAATACAGCCTTTAATATCTCTAAGCCATGGGTGAGAAAGAGCTCTGCCTAATGAGCCTCTGCCCACCAGAACATGTGTTTGTCAGTACTGCAGACTGATGCCAAGATTTATTATGTAAATTATTACACAACCATTTATTGAGTCTCCAGTACTAATGACTTGCTGTGAAAATAGATCATAAGCAGAAAAAGAAAATCAAGAAACAAACCACATTATTCATATCTGAGTGTTTCTGCCATCCAGTCCCCAGCCAGAGCATTTCTTGAGATAAATCCTGTATTCCACTAGTGACTGCCAATGAGTTTCTGTGTTTGTGTCAGCAAAGGCGCCTAATAAGAGCACAGACAGTGTAATACACACTGAGAACCAGAAGGGGAAATAAACGAACCTCTGACTCATCTCACTTTGTACCCTTTGGATTCCATAAGGAAGTATGTTTACACAGCTCATTAAAGATATATATTTTTTTTAAGTGATGGTACCATCCATACATGGCCTGTGACATGGCCTGATGTTTCAATGACTGCTGTTCAGAAACCTCCCATTTAAAGGTAAAAATTCTTCATCATTTTTAAATTATTTGCCAGAAATAAAGGGTTAAAAATATATGCTCACAGCAGCACTCTTTCCACAGGTATGTAGCACCCACCATGGAATCAAAGGCAGACAACACAAACCATGGAAAGAATGTTTTATGGTGCCTCAGCTCCTTAGTGTGGAGCTCACCCTTTCCAAAGCACCAGTCAAAATTCCACACAAGTGAGCATTTACAACCAAAACCATCCTTTTCTATTGTTTTGATTTTTATATCTGCTCTACATTCCACCTACCTTTTCTTTAGTTAAAAAAAAATAATAATAATTTTGACCTCTGTCAAAAAGAAACATATTTCAAGTTAACAAGCTACCTTTCAAAAATATCTACATTGCAGTCTTAAAAGTAGTTGACATATGAGTAGTTCCCAGCCCTCTGCTAACTAATTTTAGATATATAACTGCTGTCACCCTAAGTTCTCTAGGAAATAGCAAGGCACCTCCTGACAGCAGCTGAGATCATGGTGGTACAAGCTGCTCATTTCTCTCTCTGACTACAGGGGAGACAACACAATTATTTTCCTAACTGAAGTTCGTTAATTATGTACCTAAAGGTATCCAGGCTTATGCAGATATAACATTTACAGAGAATCACTGCACCTCAAGCACATCTGTGGAGAGGTAGCTCTTTTTAGCAGCTTTTAAAGCCCCTGTTACATCTTCAGGTACCTCATTCCCCCTGAATTAACTGGGAGCTGGTGAACACTGCTTAATGAAGCCCTTTCCCCAAAGCACCTGGAAAACATTACCTCTGCTTTTCACCTGTTTTGGGAGTCTGAACACAGCAGCTGAGCACCTAAGGAGAGCAGGTAGCAGGTGATGGGAGAGGGACCAGCTGAGGAAGAGTTACCTTACAGGCACACCTCAGAGGCTCCTGAAGAATCCTGCTGGCTTTGTGATTGATGGAATTCATGAAGGTCAAGAAGCCAGGAGCTGTGGATGCCACAGCTGGCTGAGTTGCAGAGGGGCACAAGGCAGTGACAGCATGCAGAGTCTCCCTCCGTGGGATGCACCACTTTAAACCTTCATTAAAGCATGCTAAGCAAGGGCTGGTGTGTTTATTTGCAAGATAAAATCATCCTTTTAGTAAAAATAAACTGTTACAGTCCAAACAAAACTTTTGTTGAAGGTAAACAGACTCAGAGGAGAAAAGCAGCACACACACATGAAATTTGCCAGGCTTATTTAAGCCTGCAAAAAGAGAGTTGAGGATTTACCAGAGCAGATCTGATAACATCCCATATGTAATTAGAAAAAGGAAAACAAATGCATCCTACTGTATCTAGCACATCTCCATTGCTGTGTGTTATGGGAAAAAGTGCAATCTTCTTCTCCCTGCTGAAATGGGCCGTTTCAACCAATAAAAATATACCAGCTGGGTTTTAATGTGTATTTTCACATTAATAAGAAGCATAATACAAAATACTGAGGTGTAGGCCAACAAAAGTAGGAAGGAGCATCCAGCTCCACACTTCCTACAGCTTCCAGCATGCAAATAATAAGATGCAATACCAACTTAATCATAAGCAATCTTAAGCAATACCAACCCATCCTTTCTCGTTAATCACTTAGGAAAAAAGTGTTTCCCCACTGGTGTGAATTTCAAATACATCTCCACATGGTCTGATCCTTAGCTCTGAAATGCAGAGTTTCCCAAATGCCAGACTCTTCACTTCAGACACAGCTGACAGAATTGAGCCTTTTGCTTTAATACTAGGATCCACTACAAAGCAATGTGCAACCTAATGTGAAAGGCTGACTTGACAACCTTGGATCACTGCTGCCAATATTTACTTGTGAAAGTGATAGATAGAGGTTTTCCATGGAGAAAAGCCAATTCTTTACAAAATAATTACTCATAAATAATCAATTTAATTTTTCTAAGACATAGCAACATATGTTGCATTGGGCATGCTCCTAAATGAGGTGAATGGTGGAATGGCTATACCCTTCTAGTTTACATTATATTTAATTATGTTCTTTATTCTGGCTGAGCCAAATGTCTGCATTCAGCCATGAAAAATGCTACGTCAGGCTTCCTGATCCTGCAGCTGCAGGTGAATGTGGTTTATAGGAGCTGAGGTAATATCGGAAACTGGTGTCAGCACTTATCTGTAGAAAAAAGAGCACTTCAGTGCAGGGCTGCTCGTTGTATTAAATAAAGGCTAGATTTTAAGAAAGTTGTGGTCCATTTTCTTCATTATAACCTATGTGATAGCTGGACCTAGCAAATAAAAAAGCTTTAAATAATCTCTGTCCCAGAGCAGGTTATGCTTCTACAGCAAAAATTAATAACAATATCTACTAATCTCTGCAAGTCTCTTAAATTCTCTGGACCTAATAGTTGCCCTCCATGAAACAGATATGACATGTATTGCCCTCACAAAAGTCACCATGATGATGAAAAATATTTCTCCTATCGAACCCTTCTTTCAAGAAAAAAAAGTCCTTAAAAAAGGAGTAAAAACCTGATGGATACATGAGCTTGATGTAAGCTCAGGCACATTTTCCTTCATTACAGGAGACATGAAACACATGCGCATATGGGATACAGCAGGGCCTTCTGGCTCCGTTTTGTAAATTCGCTCTCTGATGGAAATTAGAGTTTTTAGCTCTTTGTCGAGGTTTGTGGTGGCCTCTAGTGGCATCCATGGGAATTGAACACTTCCCTCTCCCGGCTGCTGGGACATCCGAATGAGATCCATGAACCCAAAACATCCCTGCTCTGGGTTCTCCCATTCCTCGCACGCGAAAGGTGTGAAAGAGCTGATCAGCAAAGCTCTTCTGTAGTTTCCAATTTGGGATGAAAAATATAGGCTCTTTGAATGTGAGGAAATAACTTGATTTGCTCTCTATTTCTTTGCAACAAGCTCGGCAAATCCTTACTTTATATTTCTAAATCTTTTATCCTGGTGCCTCGAATTAGTCCTCTTCCCTAGAGTTTCCCTCAAAGTCTCCAGGGCCTATGGTCTTTAACATGTTCTTCACCCTCAGTCCAGGGATAAAGAAATCTGAGGATGGTCTTTTCTGAGAGAGACGCGTAGGTGAACTCCCAAAATTACTGGGACACAGTCTGACCATGCTGCAATAATGAGCAATGAAAAGGATAGTTTTAGGGCCTGATTTGCTCCCAGGAGAAATGTTTTTGAACTTCATTCCTTAAGCTGCCTTTTAAATATTCCTCAGGTTCATGTCAGAAGCAAAACACCACCCTCTGCTGAGAGAAGTATACACATTTTTCCTCACCACATGTGAGGAAACATTTCTGTGTACACTCTCAGGCCTGAACAACTTTCTTTGCTGATGTCATTTATAATTTCTCTCTTATCTGTCTTGAAATCATCCTCAGGAAAAGACTTAATCATCCAAACCCTCTGCTGTACGACTGCAAAAATCTTTTAAATGGTTGTGCTATTTCTTCTTCCTCCCCTCAGACCCTAAGGCCAGCCTGCAGTGCTGTGAGAGGGCTCTAAAACCAGCATGAACTTGTAGCAGCCATGGCAGCGCTCACTTCAGCCACCACATTACTTCGTGTAGCAGAAATCAGGATCACAGGATGCTTGTCAGAGGTGTTGGAACTAGGAGTGCTGGGGGAGAGCCTAATGAAAGGTGAATTTGTCTAAAACACACCCAATCTCTTCTTTTTTTAAAAAAACTCTCATTTCTTCAAGGGCTTGTACATTCAGTTTAATTTATGAAAAGCTAAACTGAATGTAAACTCATTCAGATTAGCTTTTCATTTCATCTGAAATATAAAACATTGAACAAACAATTTAACAATGACATGCTGTCTTTCAGCAGCTCAGCTGGCCTTCCAAAAGAGGCCAGAAGCCTCCATGGAGGAGCCCAGAGAGCAGCACTGAAGTGCGGGCTTATGTGGGCTGGGAAACT
Organism: Lonchura striata; assembly: GCF_050655825.1. Classification (NCBI taxonomy): domain Eukaryota; kingdom Metazoa; phylum Chordata; class Aves; order Passeriformes; family Estrildidae; genus Lonchura; species Lonchura striata. The sequence continues at coordinate 10,759,134 of NC_140741.1, read as the reverse complement.
GAGTCACAGATAGAAGAGCACACAGATAGGACGCAACAAAGTCAGAAATAAACTCCAATATTCCCAGTTCCTAGGATCCCATCCTAATCCCTGAGCACATTCTTTTTCGTGGGAGGGTTGTTTCATAATGAACCCTTAAATCCCACCACCGTTCTCATCTTCCTCTGGCCAAACGATATCACATGTTGTTTTCATTACTGGTTTGTGCTATCCTTTGGCTCTTCTGCCCCACTCCAGCTCACTTGACTTGGCCCACGATCTTTTCAAAAGCACAGTGCAAGTATTAATTCTCTTCTATGCAAAGCTTGCCTAAATTTGTGGCAAGGACAAGGCTGCAGAAGAACTCTGTCATGTGACTCCCAAATGAAACCAGCTGCCTATGATTTCCACGTCTGTAAGTTTACACCAAATTATGTGAGCTGGAAAACCAATCTTTGGCCACCCTTTGACAAAGGGAGCACTTGTAATTATTTTTATTTACATTTTGTGCTGTTAGCATGGAAATTTGATTACAAATGTGACCTTGTCATCTCCTCTCGGTCAGCCCATTTTGCTGCTGCGCTAATTACAGCGGAGTGGACAATCTGCCTTAATGGGTGGTTACATTGTAGCTGTCAAGTCTACTAATAAGAGACATTCAAAATTCAGTGGCTCCACCTCCCATGGGTCATTGACAGCAATTGCAAAGCTCTCCTGCAGTCTTTGCCCTGCTTCCTGGCAGGCTGTGAAGACCTCCGCCAAACTCCATGCTACTACAGACCATCCCTGTCTGGCAACCACAATGACTGATCTGAAATTAAATTGGGTTATTAGGTATAATAATTAGCCCAGAGAAGGATATTGGCAACATGGGCTCTCTGAGAGTAGCTGGGGGTCACTATTGTTACAAGTTTATCGACAAATACTGTGTGTCTTCCAAAAAGCAGTTTCACTCTCAAACAGACAGTTAATACAGGAACTGTCCCACAAAACATTATTGCCAGAAGTCTGTAATGTGTAAATTAACAACTTAATTATCGTTTTGGTTATTAAAGCACATTGTTTTCTCTTGAGCCTGTACGTTAATTAGCTCTCTTTCAGCTGCTAGAGAGGAGTGTCTTGTTTCACCTCAGGCACTTCAAAACTTCTTTCTCCAAGCTTCTTTATACTTGTGGGGAGGCAGAGATAAGAAGAAATGGGGTATTTTCCTCATTTTTTTTCCACCTTACATCCTACGTGCTGTTCGTACTCATTTGTGAAATGCAGAATCTTTTCCTGCCATTATCAGCAATCTCTTTCTGGCTCTGATTATGATCTGAGCTGTCATGTCTAGTGTTGTAAAAATTGTTTTTGGAGATCTGTAGGATAAGAAAGTCCATTCAATTATCAGCAAAGGATCTCTCTTTAAGGTGTCCCATTGAAATTTGAGACCATGCAATTGCATTTTTTCTCCTAACACTGCAAGAAGAAACGGTTGTGACATCGTACAGTGACGTGCTTGTCTTTGTTCAAGGCCCTCAGCAGCTTTCTCAAGGGCTTCTCAGGGCTCAGGTGTGAGGGCTCTGGGGTCTTTCTGTCTGGGCTCTTGCAAGGGCTACACCTGAAAGTAAAATGACACCAGTAAATCTATTTCCTAAAGGCTCTGGCAGTGTGAAGGTGAAGACAGAAAACAGCTACAACAGAGCACTACCTAGTGACTTTAACCAAAATAAAAAATTCAGTACATGGGAGCTGCATCTCTTAAAGCCTTGAGTACCAAAACCAAGCTGTGATTCACATCTCTTACCACCTGTACCCTCGCTGTAAAGGGTCTGTGTCTACAGCTCCCCTGATCTGCACGGACTTCTATTTTTTGTTCTTTGCCACTTCTCACCTTCTCAAAAGCCAGAGTTCAGAGACTCAAACAGTCAAGGCTCAGAATGGCTTCTGCAACCCATTGAGAGACAGGTAACATGAATGAGGCAGCAGATTTTTAGCAGACAGAAATAAGAGATGACATGAGATATCTTCTTCCTTCTTCGGAATACTGTGCACTAAGATATCTGCCATTGATATTATGGGAAATGTGAACATCCAAAAATAGAAGGTGGTGGAAGCAGGATCATGCCTCAGTGCCAGGTCTGAATTGCTATGGTCTATCCACAGCCAGCACCTTGAGGCTCAGAGTAAATCCTGCAATATATTTCCTTTTAAAAGGAATTTGTGATCAGGACGAAACTGGCTAGTAGTATGAACTCATTGTAAAACAAACACATGCACAAATCCTGGTACTCTTCAAAGGATAATAGATTCACCTCTACTTCCATCCAATTATTTCTTCATTTTTAGAGGGCACAGTGGAATGAAAGTATTCAGAGGAATGAAAGTATTGAAGCTTTATCTTAACCCTGCCAGATCTGCATAAGAAAACGTGGTTTACAGCTTAAGGTAAAAACATAGTTATTTGTAGAACCTTTGGCTTCCTGGCTGCATATCCCATGGGCTGTGAGCATCCCACATCTTCATCTGGCTCTAAGTCTCCAGTGAAGCAGACCTCCAGCAGAACATACCAGAGAAAGTTAAAAACTCTCACTTACCCAGCAAGCTAGGCATGCAACAAGCTCACCATCCCCACTGGCAACATGAAAGTGCAGAAGATGTCCTTGGCATTCCCAGAATAATTGTTACCTTTTAATTTCCAGAAAAAAATCCAGAAATAAAAACATTTAAGTTGAGAACAACAGCAACAAAACCCAGATGCAAAAATCCTAGATCCTATGCCCACAGTTTTTGCCTTTCAGAGATAACTCAGAAGAAAATTCCCAAATCTTCATGATTCTACAGATTTCATTTTCTTGCATAGCTTTGCCAAAATTTTAGGGTTTGAATGCCAGCACGTGAGTCTTTGGAATATGCTACGTTACGAAAATCATTCCTGTAGTTCTAAATTATTATATTTCTATAGCTCTATAGTTTCTATAGTTCTAAATTTATATATGTATTTTACATATATATGTATATATATATTTACCTAAGTGTCAAGCTGATAAACATGCTGATAAATAAGCTGCTAAACATGTAAACAAGTCCTGGAGAGTGTAAATTATAGCATGCTTCTGGCAGGGTCAGTAATCATTTGGTTTGCCTATTGATTTTTAACTCCTTGCTCTTTCTTATACACTTAGTGCTTCTAAAAGCTTGCTTGTGTTATTATCAGTACTGATGGCTGTTACACCAGCACTTGCAGACTAAAGCCTCTTTAAGTCTTATGTGTAACACAACTGCTCTTTGGTTGGTTGCAGAGGTGTCTCTTAGCTCTTGAATTGACCATAATCCAACTGAGCAGTGTGGGCTCAGCCAAGCCCCAGACAACCCTTCCCACTGCCTCTGTGGCCCAGGCAAGGGACAGGAGCAAAATCTTGGCAGGATTCTGGCAGTTCACAGTACCTAGAATATACATGCCACTGCAGGGTTCACAGATTATTGTTAAGGCAACTTCCCATATGCTCCTACTGTGATTTCTTCTGACTACAACATTTTCAATCATCTAAGTTTGCTTACACTTAAACTTAGTTTTATTCATATATTTATTTATTTATTTATTTTAGTCTTGGAAAAAAAGAACCATAGCAATTCCTTTAGTTAAACAATCAACACTAAAGTGGCTGAAGCAAAGGTATTTTTTAATGGAAACTTTGGAATGGAAATACAATTTGAAAACACCTCTTCACTACCATCCCTCTTTCCTGCCAACTTTTCACCTGGGTTTGTTTTCTGCTGTGGAGCCACCTTCACCTTACCCCATTGGATATCTCAGGTGAAACCCAAAACAGCCAGGGAGGCTTTTGCATAGATGAAATAAAGAGAATAGAGGTAGGCACAGAGCACATAATTGGTGGTGCAACCCAAAAGACAGGAATAAAATGTGGCCTGAAAATATTTCTGGTCCTTCTGCTTTCCCACTAAACTTTCAGAGCATAGCTAAACCTTCTAAGATGGCAGTGCTGGGCTTGCACCCACTTTGGGATGTCCAGCCTGAAGCTCCACCTTGCACAGACAGGGTTTGCAGCCAAGAATTACCAGCACAGCAGACGCAATCCAACCTGGAGGACACAGCCATTACAGTGCTCCCAGCATTGTTACAATATTCCATAAGGAAAAAAAAGTTCCCAACAGATGTGAAGATTTCTCTCATATGTCTAACCCTAGACACCACTCTTGAATTATCTTGAAAACAGTTTGCTCCTCAGAGCCTGCAATTATGTGTTTTCAGTCTTGCATTTTATTAGTCCCATTTTATCCTTTCAATAAAGTTAATAAATAGTAAAGTTGAACAGTACAATAAAATTTTCCTTCACAGCTTCAGTTAGTGTCTCTTTAGCCGATCTCAATATACAAATTTACTATAACCAATGCAACATGAATGGAAGCTTTTATTCTTTTAGTGTGACCATTTGAACAGCAGAAATTTTAACCCCAGTAAGAGTCGTTATAAAGGTTTTGGAGTTTTTTAGTTTTGGAACAAATGCAGAAGTTTGCTCCATTGTTTTCAGAGTCACTATGACCAGGTATAACATTACTGGTCTGTCAGGCTGCAGGAACTGATCCAATTACTAAAATAAGTTTACTCTGTTAATAGACCTAATTTCTAAGCCTTAACTCACCTTTGACACAGCAGATTAAGTGCTAGCAAGTGCCAAGCCATGTGGTCTTGTGCTTTGCTGCTCCTCACAGCAGAAGCACTTATTTTAACTTGTACAACAAGCAGAGTGATGATTACAGGAGGAAGCTTCTTATTACATGGAATCACAGGCTGATGATCCAGGCTGACTCTCTCTACCTTTGTCTACATGAAAAGAAATTTCAACTTGGACTGAGTGACACTGCAAGCACTCAGAGGCAGCATTTGACCAAAATAATTCTTAATCTGCCCCCTCTGACTTTGCCCCAGGTATCCCAGCCATAGTAATATTTCAGAAGAGACAAAATACCAGTTTGCTAGTTTTATCTATTAGTGTAGATGATTTGCAATTTGCTGCAAATAATTCTACATTCTTAAGCTATAGAGAGGCTGAGAGCATGCAAGGCTTTGAACATTTTATTGCCCTGCATCTGACTCCATCTTTGTTGTGATTAAAAAGACTTGTTTAACTTGAAAATTAAGATATTTATGAATTATATGCTACCTCATTAAAATGATAAATAAAATGGACAAAGTAAGCCTCTTACAGCTCTCGTCCCTCATTGAAAAAGAATGAGGCTCTGGTTGAAACTTCAAGACACCTGAAGGCCTCCTTCTGAATTAATAAGGCCAAGTACTTTCTCATTTCCAATTTCTTCCTTTATTATTTTTTCCTACTTCCCTTTGAGCACACAAAACTAATAAGTTTTTTTTTTATCACAGAGAAATAAAGTAGCACTGCTGTAATCTGCAAGACCAAGTGGGCATGGAAATAATGGAAATGTCTTTTTTTTTAAATAAAAGTTTAATAAAGATGCATCTATAAGCCTTGCAGCTCTTCAGTAAGAACCTGAGCCTACATGATGCTATAGACCTCAACTTCCAATGAAGTTGGCAAACTATTTCACAGGAAACAATCTTGTGTGTGTGTTTCTATCTTGAACCTCTGTGATTAGGTTCTTAATTATATCAGCTGGAGACTATTAGGAGCACAGGAGCGTGGATATGCAGATCCCAGCTATTTTTTCTCCTGGTGCAAGAGGTGAGTGACACACTCCCAGTCTTTCACAGTGAGTGCTGGGGGAAGACAAAGCTCTCAGGGTCCCCACCCACTCCGCCATGCTCAGCCAGAGCCCCAGTGCTGCAGCAAAAATCCTTCCATGGCAGCCTCTGCTATAGGAATGTGGCAGCCAAGGCCCTGGTGGCCAACAGGTCCTGCTGCTACCAAAGGTGTCAGGACCCAGAAGCCATGGATTCATTAAACCATTTAGTCTGGAAAAGACCTCCAAGATCATGGAGTCTGATTTACCCCAACACCAAGTCCCCAAGTGTCACATGTACACTCCTTTTAAATCTCTCCACCAACTCCCCCCCTGTCACAGGGACATATCTCTCTCTCTCAGGATTTTTCATAGGGGTGCACAGAGAGAAAGACAAAACAATTTCAATTTCTGCTCCTTGTTTTTCCTATGTGGAATGTGCTTGGAGAATTGTTTACCTGGGATGATTGCTTGGTTGGATTCTGGTGAGGATTGTTTGAGACTGATTGCCAATCCAACCCACCTGGGGCTGGACTATCAAGAGAGGGCCACAAGTTGTGAGTTAGATATGGTAGTTAGAACAAGTAGGTTTGTAGTCTAAGTATCTTCTTTGAATAGTATATTAATGTATTATAATATAGTTATAGTAAAGAAATCATTCAGCCTTCTGAACTGAGTCAGACATCATCATTTCTTCCCACTAGGTTCACCTGCATTTACAATACACCCCTTCCCTGGGCAGCCTGTTTGAGTGCTTGACAATAGTTTCTGTGAGGAATTTTTTCCTAATATTCAGCCCAAACCTCCACTGGTGCTACTCCAGGCCATTTCCTCTTGTCCTGTTTCTTTTTACTTAGGAAAAGAAACCAACTCTTAGTTGCAGTAAGCAGTGAATATGTTCTAGGAGGAGTATCTCAAAAATTATTTTGGAGCCAGTCATTCATATTTTTTCAAACTAAATGAATCAATACTGGTAGCGAGAGATTTCTGATTCAAAAGGGAAGATCTGATAAATTGGAAGTCCCAGTTAATAAAATTAACTAGGTTAGACAACCAGACAGAGAAACCTGGGCATCTGAATGCCTGCCTGCAATTTCTGCAAGTTCATCAAAGGCACATAAAGTCATAAATTCACTGCAAGTTCAGAAAAGGCTTTATAAAAAGGCCTGTGAGAGCAAGAAAGCTCCTTCCCTCCTCCTCTTCCCACACCACCCTTCATGCTCCAGCCTCTCAAAGGGACTCTCAGACCTCACCGTTTTCCTGCCACCAGCCCAGGCAGCTCAGGCACAGGTATTCTCAGCACGAGGAGCAATTCTGGCTTCAGGACAGAGGAAAAGCTGAAATAAAATTTTGTTTCTCTTGTTTATGGCTTTGACACGCTCTGCTCAAAATGGAAACTCCAGAAAATTCAACTCAAGTTAGAGGTTTTTTTAGAAACATCTTATTTGTGTTTGTATTCAAAATGGTGCTCAGAGTTGATTTACACTGTAATAAAGAAGTAATATTCCTCTGGCAAGTATTACAGCTACTTGGATATTCCTGTGAGAGCATTGCTTTAATGAAAGCAGAAACAGTAAGAAAAACAGACCAACAAACAATTTTCTCTGCCTGTTGAACTGTGACAACTGTTTTACCTCCTATCAACCTTCATTAGCAAGGGAAACAGTTTTATCCAACAGGTATTTACAATAAAAACTGTAGGCAGTTCCAAGTTTGTGGGGATCAGCACTTTGAATTTAGTTTCAGAGGCTTTTTAGTACAAAAAAAAAAAAAAAAAGAGAAGTTGTATGTTACAAGACACAACCAATTAAGGAATAATCAGATCAGTTATTTACCAGAAGAACTGATTCTGTTTTAAGGCTAAGTCACACTTAACACCAGTATAAAGAGTGCAACAGACAGATTTACAGATGTGGGAGGCCATGCTGGAGGTATGGAATAGAAACGGCAACTAAAATGATGTCGCCTTTCATGAATCACTCTGACAAGACAGAGTTCTACATCTTTTACTGTCTTTAACTGTTCTCTTCTATCTTTTGACTGTCTTTTACTATCATTTTTTTTCAGGTTGCAGGAACACTCAGATGAGAGGTTACATGAAACTGAGACAATGATGAAAATGGATTTTAGTAGCAGCCAGCCCAGACAAGTGCTGCTGTGTCACAAACAGCCTGACTTGGCTTCAGGTACAACCAGAAATCTGCAATTCAGTACCTGAATGGGAGTTAAAGATAAGCTATTGCTGTTACAGCCTGATAAAAACCCTGGAAAAGTTATAGAAAATTTAATTTCTGAGGCTCAGGCATACAACATGTCACAACACATCTCCCCCACCTTCTCCCTTGTATCTCAGTTTCATCATTGCTACCAGATAACCAAAATAGCCAAAGCTGCAGAGTTCTTCAAACTTGGATTTAATCCTCTCTTTTGACACCTGACATAGAAACTGGGTAAAATGTGTGTACTTCAGAGCACTGGCGACAGGATAGAAAGCACAAATCCCAAAAAGAATCTCATGATTCTCCAGGAACTTAGTGTCACTTTAAAGTCCAAGAGGTAAAAGGTACCAGCAGGAAAATGACAACTAAAACACAAAAGCTGGGATCAGAAGCTCTCATACACTATATAAATGGCATAATAAGCAGGCACAGTAATTATGTAGACCATGAAATGTATAGAAAATTTATTTGAAGGTATGACACTATAGCTTAATTATCTCCTAAAAATCCAGATTGGATGCAAAGAAATCAGGTATTTACATAACCTTAATCTTTACATGATCATAATCTTATTGCTACAGACTGTACATAACAAAACTCAAGTATACTTAACTAAAGGCCTTAAGAAAAAGAGGAGGGAAATCATTAAACAGAAAAGAAGCTGCCTATGTCTTTTATCTACTCTGAACTATGTAACAATTAAAAGCCTTGTCTAGTGTCATATTTTATGAACAAAAAAAGCTTGCCTACCTTCTGATTTTGGGATTTCCACAGCAAAAGCTCACCACGGTGGACATCCACAATACCCAGTGCCTGCATGGGAGGATGTCCTTGTTGGATTTTTTTGGGGGGGATTTTTTTTTTTTAACACAGTGGATCAGCACAGAGTATAGGAAAGTTAAAGCTATTTTAGATGGGAAAAAAAAAAAAACCAAAACAAAAACACAAGAAGAAAAAAATAGCCAAAGAAGCCACTGAGTTATCCTGATGGTATCAGCTGAACTCACTGTGTCTGATCAAGCCAAGCCCCCATATGCTTGAAAAAGGACTGTAAGAAAGGGCAGGTGAGGCTGACTGGAGCCATTAAGGCTAATTTCTAGCCACAGGGTCCTGGCCCGAATATTTCCAGTGTCCCTTTCTGCATACATCTGGTTTATCTTAAGAAAATTGCAAAGGAACAAGCAGTGTATTGCCTTGTCTTCCTGAAATGCAAAATCTGCCCTGTATTCAGCAGTGAAATCCAGGTGCTGTCCTGAGCCAGGAGTTTGCTTTAGTGTAACAGTTAGAAAGGAACACATTTTCACTTGTGCTGCATGCAAAAACACCCATGACACGAGTCCCTTTTACAGCCCTGGTGCCTCACAGCAAAGGGACTGCAAATTATGCATAAACTGAGGTAATCTGCCTGTTCAGAGCCACAGCAACCAAATGAAAGGAAAACTGTGCCCACTGGAGACCCAGCAAGTGATTTATGTTTAGAAACATTCAGCTTTTCAAATAAATTTGAGCTAAAAAGCAGCTAATTTTTCAGGTGTTCCTTGTCTCTGCACTCTGTCAGGATTGCAGGGAGAAGGAGAACTTGAATGTGCCAAAAAAGAGGAGAGGTCACTGGCTGCTTTGAGCAGAAGGACAAGGCTTTGACTTCTCCAGACTCAAGTTCTCCAAGCATGGACCTCTCACAGCCAGGCTCATGGCATGACCATCTCCCTGCTGTTATGGTTTTTTAATTTATATATGGTAGAGTACCTGTCCTTATGAGTTTAACATGAGGAAGTAGATAGTAACAACAGGAAAAAAAAAAAAAAAAAAAAGAGGAGAACAAAACCCAACAAACAAACAAAAACTCCCAAACTACTGTATGCAGTTCTGGCACTGCTGCCTTGAATTAAATCAGGGGAAAAGTGTTACACAAATTTTCATTATGGGAAGAAACAGAAGGCTGACTCCATGACAAAAGCATCACTTTGATGCCACACAATATCAACACTCTTTTAACTGTTTTACATAAAACAACAAGGAAGAGCCACACACAGCTGTGGGACCAGGCACTGCCCACAGGCAGTACCCTACATGAAGGTGGTCAGATTGCAGTCTGGTATGAAATTATCAAGCCCACAAGAAAAATGTTTGTCTAGTTGCCATTAGAAAACTGGAGTAACACTTCATTCAGCTCTGGGTACAGTTTCCTCAAAGTAGTTTCAGGCTGCACCTCCCACAGAACGCTGGTGCTTAACAGAAAGCACAGATAACAAATCATCCTGTTTATTTTGCTTGTAATCTTCTCATCAGTATGCAATTAAGAGCATGAAGTAAAAGAAAAAATCAACAGGAAAACACGATGCTATAAAACAGAGTGAAAGTAGCCTGGTTTAAGTGGCAAGGAAAAGGTTCCTAGCCAAACATCCCTGTTCCCAAAGATCACGTTAGAGTCAACCCTTCCCTCAAATTAAATTTGAATATTTTTGTGGGGGACTCTCCTGTGTAAAAGGAAAACGTTTTGAGTGGAAACTGTAGGCAGAGCTGTAGTATCATGGATCCAGAAATCAAGAAAGATTCTTACTGACTTCAGCTGGACAAGAAAAATTTTCTTCTTCATCTTCTTTATCCACCTACCACACCAATAGTCATCACCTCTGCAAATAGCTGATAGTTGTGTGGGGTAGTACAACAAAGGTTGTCATCTTCAGAAATGAAAATGCACAGATTTTCTCTACTCTCTGTGGACCAGATTGTAGCCTCTAAATATTTGGATGAGAGGAAAAAAAAAAAAAAATCATATATTATGAGTGCTTACAGGAGTGCTGGAGAAACCTGTCATGATTGTCAAGAGAAAGGTGTTAGCATTAGAGAAACTATTCTGAAGCTGACAATTGTAAGGAAGACTAAATAAATATTACAAGATTGCTTTATGCCATTGGCTCAAAGAAATATGAATAGCCAGATAGAAGATCTGTGATTTGTAGTGATATGGCAAGAATTTAAAAGCCCACCAGAAAGATGGGAAATTAAGAGAAAAAAATAACAATTTCAAAAGTTTCCACAAAATTAAAAATAAAAAAAATCTTCCTTTGTGACTATGAGGAGGAGTCAACTAATAAGCTACAGAAGTCAGTGAAATGGCAAATGCAATAATGTGTTCTACAGCAAAGCTACAACAGCAGAGTAACAAGCACAGCTGTGATGGTGTAGTCAGAACTTCAGAATCACATTAAAAGAATTCCATGCCTAAAATGACACACCAGTCTCTAACACACCTGACTGTATGGATGTCTTCCAGCATTTATAACAAAACACCTGGAAGCAGTCAAGTATTTTATCTCAGCACAGTTTCCTGTCATCTTCTATGGGTGAAGTTAGCAATCAGCTTTGTTTGCAAATCAGCAGCACAGGAAAAATGAATTCCACACATAAATCCAATAAATGTAAAATAAAAGAGACAGTATAACAAAGCTTTAATGAATCTGCATCCAGCATTTGTGGACATTAATTATTTATTAAAAAGATAGAGGAGCTTCTCTCAAGAAGTCAGTAAAACAATATTTGTAACGCTCTGATAAAACATGAAGAACCGTGTAATCCTGCTGGAGTGTAAAAGAGCAACATTCATAAAAGTCATTAGAATTTCAGGAGTGGATAGTTAAGGAGACTTGTAAGTGATTTATTCTTTTTTCCAATTGGTGTAAGATGTTAACAGCAAAATGGAAGTTCTGTAAGTTTCTGTCTCCACTACCAAGCCAGAATCATACAAGGGGAAACATCAGAGAGCTTTGTGTTGACAACCTACAGCAGCACTCAGGAGAGACAAAATTTTCTCGGCCTTCCCAGAACACACAGCTGAAATCTCCTATTCAGGTGGATCTTGTGAGAATCAAGGAGATCAGGAGGACACTGAGCAAATCTAAATATTCAGATCATTTGCAGTACATATATTGGGTTTATTCCTTATGTTTTGGTATTTTTCCCTGCTGCAGAAGAAGTGACCAAGCAAATGGCTTCTCTTTGACACAGCATTTAACTTTGGAATTTCTAGAGTGAAATGGAGAAAGATGTTTGCTCTTTTAATAACAGGAATCTATTTTTAAGATGTAGTGAATGCTCTAAGCCCAGCAGCCATGAACTTCTGTTATTCAGAGAGAACACAAAGTACCGGCACAAGTAATGGGGCTTGCCTTCAATAGCTCAAGTTTTCTTATTGTTTCTTAAGAAAACAGCTCAGTGGGTATGAGTACTACTTCTGCTGAGGAAAAAAAAATCAATCAGTGTGACACTTAGAAATAAACATACCTAATGTCCTTAGTTAAAGGCACTACAAAGATATTATAATGAAGAAGTTATAAAATATGTCTCATTCTAGAGTGCTAATTCAGTGTAAAAATTCAGCAGAAATTAAAGGCTGTGTTGTTTTTATGTGAGCTATTTAGTCAGGATAATATCTACAAAGAACTCTGACTAAAGTGAAAACTACCATCTGCTCTGCATTAGGATCTTACCACCCAGTCTTTCTGAAGTTACTTTTTTCTTTTTTGAAGTTACTTAGCAAATCCAGTGCCAAAGGATTTTTCTCTCTCCCTGCTCTAATCCACTTTACTTCCTCTCTGTCAAATCTTTCAAGCAGTGAATGGTTGGTACATTTCTGTGCATGTTTTAGTTCAGCTGGTCATGGCAACTGAACTGACACCTACCCACTTTTGGGCTACTCCCTTTTTGAAAGAGCTGCTGGGGAAAAAAATACTTTGCTCAAAAGCTGTCCTGACATCAACTTTGAATTAGCTCTTCCTCCCTCCCTGGCATCAATTGCTCAATGGGTTTTATTTCTCTCTGCATTTTTTCAAAAATAAAGGCTCCTTTGGTAATACAAGCCATGCTTCCCTATGTCTCCTCCAGTTTAATTCCACTTGGACTCAACTTTTCTGAACACATTTGACTGTGTATGTAGTGTTTCAGATAATGACTTGCTGCACTTTGTAAAGTGTAATCCCTCCAACTTTAATTACATGCCCCACCTAACACATCACAGCATTCATTTAAAGCCAAAATGTATCAGGGAGCACAGACCATACATCAAAACTCTAATGAGAGGCTTCCAAATTAGTAAAGACTTGAGGTACTGCAGCCTAAAATTCTTCTTTGACAAATTTTACATTTTCACATCTATGGAAAAGGAACTGAAACATAATCTAACATAATTTTTTTTGTTGTTGTTTTTAGAGTATTCATTCCCTCCAAAGTTTTCCTAGGGAAAAGTCAAATTGCACCAGGGGTTGGCACATGATGGACATCAACACAGGCTTTGTGATATAACTGAGGAACAACATGGTTTTGTGCACTAAGTGTAAGGCAGAGAGAGAATCCTAAAGGACCAAAATGCCACAGGATTGGGCTGGTTTGAGCCACCTTGGATGCTGCAGTCAGTGAGTGAAATTTCTGGGCGTGTCCCAGTGCATACTGAACACAATGGAAATATTTGCCCTGATTTTCACAGGGTTTTAGTCAGGCCCAGGGAAAACTACAACTTAGCCTCAGATAAGCCTCACAACAAATGCAATGCAGGTGTTTAGGAGGTGTTGTGTTTCAGCTTCAGATACCCGTGAATCTGTTTTTCAATAAATATTTCAGAGAACATCTGGATTCTAAAGTTAAAAAAATATGACAGTTTTGAAAAATATTATTGTAACTCTGATGAGAAACCCCCTTAAATCCTTTTTTAAATTTTGTGAAGATTTGAATATCCTGATGTTGTAAAAGTTCATGGGCTTGTTATGTGCGCGAAGCACCTTACAAGGATTTCAACTTGTCTTTATAAGGAGTTATTAGTTCACATAAAAAATAGCCAGAAAAGCATTCTGTATTTAGAAAAGACGAAATATTCCTTTCTCTCTCTCCCTGCCTGTCTCCAAAAATAAATCAGGAATTTGGTTCTCCTCTATACTCAGTTATTTTCTGCAGAAAGAATCATAATATTTCAATTTAATATTATGCCTTCTTGAGTGGGAATTTGACAAAAGCTCTCATCTGTATTTGCAGAGAACTGCAAAAAGATAATGCCCAAATGATTTTCACCAAAACAGCTTAAAATATTACCTAAAAATGTTTCATTTTATCCCATGTGTGCTGAATTCCCAAAGCACAGTGGGGAATACACTTACCTCTGCTTAGTCAGGTCATTGTGGTGATCTTCTCCCACATTTAACTGAAAGCTCACATTGGGGATGACTCAATGCACCTAATCTGAAGCTGCTGAAAAGATTTCAGGTTCTTAGAGCCTTCAATACAGTTGTTGTTGTTTTTTAGGTTTTTTTCACAAACAATAAAAGCTGTTTACAAAAAAAAAAAAAAAAAAAAAGAAAAAGAAAATGAGAAGAGAAAGAGGAAGGGGAAAAATGAGTTTAACAACCTACACTGCTATAAGCCTGTGGCTACAGCAGACATTAAGGACTCCAGGACTCTAGTGTCAGCAGCACCTGCCTTTCCATAAAGTTGTCCCTCCCCATCTATAAAAAACCCCTTCCCTTCACAAACACAAATATGCCCTGTATTTTCAAATGGTAAATTGATTGCAGGAACACCACTTGAAGTACCAGAAATCTTCCAGGTTTTATAAATTTCTTGCAATAAGAGATTTCTTGCTTAACTAAATCTCTTGGAGGTAGCATGCTTGAAATGGATTGCAAATAAAAACCTTTATTTTCCTATGCCTTTCTTCAGGAATCCCACACAGATCTAATTTTTATTTTAGAATTTTTATTTATCTCTGTTACCTATTCCACTTTTGATGGCTGTCAAGTTGCCCAATTCATGTGAACCTCTAACAGTTTCTTTAGTAAAGTAAGTTTTTAATAGGAAAACAAAAGAATCAAAGGCATCAGCAAAAAGGACTAAAATTAATGGGGTTTTTGTTCTCTTAGCAAAGCTCTCTGTCAGTTCTCATGCCCTATGATACATGGAAAATAAAATTAACACTGCAACCAGATTTCTAAAAGGGTCAGCTGATAATAAAGAATGTAATGACAATATCTGGAAACAATAAATTGTCCTACATACAGAGAATATTGCCCAAGGGTGCAGATAATCCCTCTGGCTTCCGTCTTACCACTCTGAGCTTAAGAAAATATTAGTGATTGAACTCTCAAAATAATTGCACATTAAACTTTTCCACTCAGGCCAGGCTGGCCTTAAAATTCTTGCCTGTAGCTGTGTCCAGCTGAGGTTTCAGCATCCCAGCTGGCAGGTCCATGCCAGGGTTCTGTGTGGCACCATTGCCTTGCCACCAGCCACCCCCATGTGCGGCACAAAGAAAAGAAAGCCCTGGCTGCCCAGGGAGGTGATTGTCCCCCATCCATGCACCAAAATAAATCTAAAGGCACTGTTTCTTCTTTCATCAGGTGCAGCTCTGTACAGAGGCTCTCTCGTGCACTCACATGTATTTTTGATTAATTAACAAGGAAGCCTGCAGGGTAATTCCCTGCTCCTGAGGCCTCCATCACCTAAAGTGCCATGGACTGCAATAAGCTCCACCATCACTGTTTCCTCAGCCTCATGCCTCGCCCTGCATGCCCCTAGAAGGAACTGCACATTTTTACAGCTGGGAGCCTCCACCTTTCCCACCTGAGGAAGGGCCACCCTGCTGCACAAAGAGCAGGCAGCTGCAGATGGGTACATAATAGGCCCAAACCTTTAATCTGTCCTTTGTGAAGAGTAGCACCTCTCTTCCCCACCAAATTATATAATGATGTTGTGCTCTGCTTTGCAGGTCTAAACCTTGCAATTCCTGGAATCAGAGAAGACAACAAGATTATGATTATGCTGCTAATACAGCTACTGCAATACTATCCCAATAATATGTTCAAATCAAACAATTTATTTACAATTAATCATTTTTATCTTAGTAAACTGCATGCTCAGACTTAATCAGAGCTATTAAAAACCTCCAAATACAATTTACACTATTTAAGCAACCTATTTCAAAACTTCTGACCAAAAGACTTGCACTGGGTAGGAGGCAAGATGAAATTTTCCTCTTGTTTTTCAGCAGGGTCAAGGACAAGCCTCAACAAAGGTTTTCTGCTCTCCCCAGTATCACCATCATCTGCAGCCACACAGAACATGAGGGTCTGTGCTGGGCCTTGGCACAAGCACAATTTTGCCTCTTGACCTCCTTGGTTTATTTTTATATTTTTTGGTTCAATATTTTTTTGGTTGGCTTTTTCCCCCATCAAGCCAAAGATGAGATATAAGCAGGTCAATGCAAAAAGTTTTTGTTACAGCCAAAAAACTAATCAGATTTGCTTAAAAAGAACCCCACAAAGGACTTTGACCAAATACAGAGAGCTAAATTTAAGTGCACATTCACTCCTACACAAAGGCTAACCACCAAGCTGAAAGACTGTTGTACCTCCAACAATACTGTAACCCAGCCCTTTCACAGCTGGTATGGAGACTGTGAATTAAAAATAAAACATAAATTAACAGAAATAAACAAACTGAAAAAAAAAAAATCCTTGTTATGAAACATGGGAAGTCAGACAAGTTAGACAAGTTTTACCACCACACACTAACAACTTTCTCGCCCATCCCTTGACAAGTATTTTAAGTTTGAGGGATTATTTCCCTAGTAATACTGCTCTAATTGAGTGGTAGTGAAGCATTTATTTTGATTTGCAGAACAGAATGGCTTTCTTTGAAAGCAGAAACCCCTACACTTCAAAAGCACGTTTTTTGCCTAAACATTGCTGTCATACTATCCTCCCCCTGAAGACCTCTGCTAAATCACTGAAAATAAATGAAGTGAAATAATAATAATAATGTCTCAGATATCTTACTCTGTTATTCTAGATACTGCTGAAATCGTGAAAATAAAATGTGTAACGAAAGCCACGTAGTTTATCATTTACCTCCACTGTTTTAATGATATGAAAGAAATCACTTAAAGCTGGAAGCAAGAATTCCATCAGAAACTGTGAGCCAAAAGAAATACCCAGATAAAAATCAAACAGAAAGCAGAAAAAGAGACAAGATGAAGAGGAAAGCATCCTATTAGGGAAAGAGAGAAAATGACAAGGAAACAAATTGCACTAGGCTAGAGAGAATTGCTGAGCACTATGTGCAGCTTTTGAAGAATAAAACACTTCTGCCAATTAAATGGCAAGAGCCCTAATTTCAGTAATAAATGCTTTTATCTCCATTTTTGTTGCAATTACATTTCTAGAGAGGATCTTGGTGCTGATGATGTGCTGCTACAAGTTACCAGAGGAGCAAAATGCACCAGGAGAATGCAATAATTCTGCTTCTTCTGAGCAATGTGGAAATTTTGCACCCTCTGCAGGTCCAGGAGGATATAAAGAACCTAGAAATATACCCATCATGTAGTAAAATACATTTTCTAATTGTCATGGTTTGACACTGGCACAATGCCAGTGCCCCCATGAAAATGTGATCCCTCCCTTGAATGCTGTGAAGTGGAATCTAGAACAGAGCAAAGCAGGCCCAAGCTTAATAACAGGGGAAAAAAAACTTTATTAAGCTACTACTACAAAAGAAAAAAAGAAAGGAAAAAAAAAGAAAAAAAACACACAAAGATCAAATTAAAACCTTGCAAAGCATTCCTCCCCCCACCACCCAACTCCAACAAACCACAGTGAGACACAATCTGAATCCCAATCAGGTTTCCACCCTCCAGACAATCGATACTCAGTCCTTCGAGGGAACAGAGTCTCTCCTGTGCCACAGACCCCCCAAGAAAACACACTGCCACATCCTGTGTTTCCATGTCACACATGGCACCGCCCGGAGAAAAGTTTGCCATGGTGACCCCTCTCCTTTCCATGCACAGTGCTCTCACCACCAATGCATGGATGGACAGACTGCTTTTAGGATTTTTCCTTTCAAGGATGCCCTGCCAAGAGGGGAGAAAACAACAGTTCAGTTTTTCATTGTTTGGGACCACAGTCCCCCCCATTTTCCCCTGGGGCCGAGGGCTCAAGAACAGAGATCTTCTTCTCTTCTCTTTCCTTTCCAGGACAAGGGGGCGCCACCACAAACCCCCTAACGTTTTCTCCATTCACTCCACTTTTGTCTTTTTCCCAGCTGAAGCAGGTCTCTTGACTCACTGACATCCTCCCAAAACACAGTCTCTCTCGGAGGAGAAGATTGGTTCAGGTTGTGGCTAACACGGAAAAGTCCAGCCAAAAGCCACTCCTTGTCCCCCTCCCATCTAGAATTCTTCCTTCTAACATCCCAGGGTCCAAGGTGTCCTTCTTCCTCTCTTTCAAACCAAGGAGGAGAAAGGAAAATTCACAAAGCTTTCATTTCTCAAGGAAGGGTTAAAAGTCCGAACTCCCAGGATGGCTCGATGCCCGGACATCCAGCAACTCCCACGCACTGGGCACCTTGCAGCTCCCACCCCCCCCTTCTCCTTCCTCACAGTGGAATTGCTGACAGAACTTCTGCTGTCTCTTTCCCTCTCGGGAGAGAAATTCTGGGGGGGGGAAGGAGACATCCCAGATTTCTTCCACCCTTCCATCTGCAGGGGCCAGCCCGGTTCCAGTCCTTCCACCACCCTTGGGCCCTACATTTATCAGGCCATGGGGCTTCCCCTTCCCCACCCAGCTCATTGCTGGGCAGGGGAGGTTTGCACTGCACGCTGACCAGAACCAAAGAGAGCGAGTTCCCCTGGGAATTCTGCTTTTAACCCTCTGTGTTCTCAGAGGCGTGTCCACCTTCAATTGGTCAATATCCAAATTGACCTCTTCCTTCCGGAAAAACTTCTCTTTCCGTGTCAAACCACGACACTAATTTATTTATCAGTGCTGCATTGCTGTGGCAATGTCTGATTTCCTCCTTTTAAAACATCCCTGAGTGCTGTCCTTCCCAAATCAAGCCACATAGGATATTTCCTATTCCTTTCATGTTTTGATTCTAGCTCAGAGCACTGCCTTGCCAGCTGGGTTCAGGGCACTTGCAGTGACCACAAGCCTTCTTTAGACAATGTTTACTTGGAAATATTAGAAGGAAGGGGTTTTAAATTAACAAAGCCTATGGTACACATAGCCTCACCTAAACATGATGCCACCGTATACTGGATTTTTTCTCATGTACTAGTTCAGATTCCTTGTGCTTCTCTGCATGAGACACTTTTGACCACACACAGACTCTAAAAAACAGCAGCCATCACACAATTCCTCATAGAAACAAGATGATTTCAGTAAAACACACCATTTTCCAATGTCACTTAGGGAAAAAAAAAAATAAAGAAAAAATAAGAGGGGCCAATTTTTAAAGTTTATATATATCAATTTAATAATGTAATGAAAGTTCACTGCATAAAAATCATCTAACTAATACACTCTCACAAAATAGCAGTATCAATTGATATAAGGAATTTAATCAATGGACTTCGAACTTTATTTCCTCAAAAGCAAGTAATTCTCCAAAATACTGAAAGAGAAAAACTTTGATAGCGCCTGAGGAAAATAAAAAAAGGGAAAATAAATAACACTGTATTTAAGATGAAAGTGAGTTTGATGGATTTGGTAAAGCCAGTTATATATTACTGTGCACCCTTATCTGATACAGCTGCTCTAGTACAAGACCCACTGCAGCAAATACAAACTAAGCCAGCAACTGATGATTAAAATTTGTGATGAAAAGACATATTGGATTAGTCTCAAGTATATTCCAGGGAAAGACTCTATACCACTTTTCCTGATGACTTCAACATGTGTTTGAAGCAGACAGCTGCTTTCAATTGCTTTTGAAACCTCCACTGACGTCAATAAGAAAACAATGTCAGCAAAAGATCTATGATAAAATGAGCTTTAAGAGCAACTGTGCTTTTGGTTATTTATTTTTAAAGTACTTTGTTGCTTCTAGTCAGACTCAGATGAAAAACACATTTACATGTAAGAGGATGACTCCCTTATTTCTCCTGCCTCTCTCACTTAATGAGAAATGTCTAATTTCACACCCTGCACCTCCTAAACAGAAGCCATTCCTAAGTCTTCCCCTGGTTTCCCCACCAGTTACAATTTCACTTTCCTTCCAATTTACTAAAGATCAGCAATCAATTTGTTCTCCTAAAGCATTGTTATCAGGCTTTATAGAATATCAGCCCAAGAAACAGCTAAGAAAATTTAGAAAAGAATAGGCATTTAAACATTGGTTTAGACATTGTAATTTGATTTTCACACTCAAAAGAGCTGCAAGCATAATACTTTCTTATTAAAAGTCCACAGCTGACATCCAGGTAACACTAATATTCTATGGGGAGGTAACATAAATACATTAGGAAAGTTGGAACATACCTGCAGCTAAAGAAATATCTCTAAGATCAAGAAAAAATTATGTCAAAATTGAAGGATGAATGTCAGTATGCCCTGCCCACAGTCTAGGGAAAGGTAAGGCCTGACATCTTCATTCTTTTATAACAGCAGATAGTTTCAAGCTTTCTTACAGTTATAACAGTGAAAGAAGGGGAAAAAAAAAACCATTTTTTTTTCTCTTTTTACTTAAAACATGGTTAAGTTGGCTGGTTTTCCTAAAGGTATTTAAAAGGTGCATTCTTTGTAACAGGATTGTTAGAATAGTCCAGCTTTGCTGATAGTTTGATTTTCTGAACAGAAGAAAATAAAATTGGCACTTCACCTGCCCTGAACTGGTTTCAGCACATAGTTGTCTTCTCCTGCCAAAGAAGTTTCAAAATTCCATTTGGAAACCAATCTGCAGAGAGTTACAGAACCCCTCCTTTTTACACCTATGCACCAACCATATTGAAAACTCTGCTGTAAGATACAAGTAAATAAATGAGGAAAAAAAAATTGAACTTGGAGTGTAGCAGTGCAATAAAAACAAACAATACTGATTACATAAATGTGGTTACTCACCATTTCCACATGTGTGAGTCAGGCCAGGCAGCTGGGACAGCCACAAACTCAGAACTAAATCACAAAAAGAACATTAATTTCTGTCACTTCACCCAGCAGGGGATGCTGGAAGCAGCACCTGGGCAAACGCATAAGACAGAAAGAAATAAAGGCAAAAAGACATCTCTGACCATGCTGGAGGATCACTGGCCTGCTGCTCACACAGGTTTATCAAGAGTCATTCCCACTGCAGGGTAACCTGAGCATGTTTACAATCAACAGTCTTCTGCTTTCAGCTCAACCCTCCCAGTATTAACACACCTCCTTCTTGACACAAGAGCACCTATTTTTAAGGTGAAATAAAAGGCTGACAATTCTCTTGTATAGCAATGACAACAGCGAGCCATCATCCACCCCATTTAAAAATCATTTCCAGTTAGTAAACATAAATATTTTCTCAGGGAGTCTGCTGGACACCACCCTGGCATGTATCTGTTCATATTCAGAAACAAGGGCCTCTACCAGCACTTCAGAGTGCAGAGAGCTGGGCTGCAGCCAGACCAGTACATTTCCTCATCCATCACGACTTTCCTGCATTCTATGGTGCACTCTCAGGTGATCTAAGGTGTTAACATTCTTACCTGGATCAAAGGTGTTGTCTCAGCTGTTTTCAAAAACCTGCAATGGAAAGATCCAAGATTCAGAGGAGGAAAGGAAGAGGGGAAAGGCCCTAAAAGCAAGGAATAAGCAGCAATCAGGCTGTATAACTGGTGAACTGGAGAGAGCCCTTACAGAATTTAACTCAAGGCTCTTGTGAGCACAGAGTGTGCTTATGGATGGGGCCAATGAATGTGTTAGGCTGCTCAAAAAATCACTGTTAAAGGTATTAGTGAAAGCAGGTTTTAACATACATTTGTGAAGATGTAATTTAACAGAGTTCAGTGGCAAGGTTACTCCATTACTTACTACACAGGTGAAGCATAAAAAGGAAAATTGCATTAGAATCAGTTCAGAATAATTTACACAAGGACCAGGGATAAAAAAAAATAAAGGTGCAAAGGATAATGGTGCAAAAGGGTAAGGCACAAAAGGGCTTAGCAGCACTTAGCTATTGACTAATTTAATATTTATAAAGTAATTAAATAGGATTTATTATAGTTGCTAGAATAACCTAGTTACAGATTCAAGATAGCACCATTGCTATTGTTCTGGAGAGGGTATTTGAATTAATTCACATGCATGCTTAAACAAAGATATCCTTATCTATCTGTAAAAAAGTACCTGTTAAAAAATCTCCTTGAGTGCAGTGGAATGCTCACATTTGATGCCTTTGCATCTCTGAGTGGGTGGAGGAATTGAATTATCAGACCAGGCCCTGCCATCAACTTTTAGCAACAGCCCTCCAAGGATCACAAACTTGTGGGTTCACGAGGTCTGAGAGGAATCCCACTCACAGCGAGGTGCTGGCACAGTCCACTGTGGTCCAGGAGAGCTCAAAAAGCCTCACTTAATACCTAACAGGAATCCCAAAGGTTGTGAGCAGCCCCAAGGAGAGGGGAAGCAAATGCATCACCATACTGGAGAAACAGGACATAGCTTGGGATTCAATGGACACAGCTCTGGTGACTCTTTTCAATGAATTTCTAACCCTACTCTCAGAGTTTTGGTGAAAAGTTTCACTTCAGTGTTACTAAAAATCGTGTCTTGCAACCACTCCAAAGGCAGCTGCTGCAGGGAAATTATTTCAGTGAGTACTTGCTGATAAGTTTGGGTAATGTCCATTGCACTCACCAAGAGGAAAATCAATCAAAGCATTCTACAAATGTCTCTCTCACAAAAAACTTCCTTCACTGCTGATGTACCACTTCCTAGTGACACTGTCAGATCCACCAGCATGATGTGGTTTAAATAAGACTGACAGAAGTAGATCTGTCTCAGTAAGAGTAGACCTCTCCTGGTCAAATTACTGGGGCTTGTTTACTTTTCTTTTTAGAGACAGGCTGAGAGATGCACCAATTCAGAAACACACTGAAGTCTATGACAGGGTATAGCATAAAAGGGAAAAATTTGGGTGCCACAGGCATCCCACAAGAAGGCCCCCTACAAAATGGTCATGTCCTGCACAGTGCCAGCTACACTTGGCACAGCACTGCCATGTTTACCATGCCCACACCCACAGGCTGCAGTTTGGGGGTGCACAGGGCTGGGTGCCCAACGAGGGCTGCCCAGGGCATGACAGGGAAGTGACTCAGCCAAAGCACAGGAAATTAGTTAATGAATGAATGAATGAAGGTATTAAATCCTCCCTCCTCTTAGCAGAGACTGAGAGAGCTGAGGATCCTTAGTCTGGAGAGCAGAAGGTTCAAGGGGGAGGGTCTTGTCAATGTATATAACTACCTGGGAAGGTGCAAGGAAGACAGAGCCAGGCTCTTCTCAGTGATGCCCAGTGCCAGGACAAGAGTGAATGGGCACAAAGTGAGACAGAGGAAGGTCTCTCTACCATTACAAAACATTTTTGCACTCCAAAGGTGACTGAGCATTGGCACAGTTTGCCCAGAGGTGTTGTGGTGTCTCTGGACACAGCTCTGAGCAACCTGCTCTCAGTGGCCCTGCTTGAGCAGGAAAGAGGTTCAAGATGAATTCTAGAGGTCCCTTCCTATCTCGCCATTCTGTGATTCTGTGCTGTGTCACAGTCTTCACCCATTGCATATCCTGAAAAGGTGCCCAGTATGCCTTTAGACTCACAGGAAAAATAAAACAAGTTTTACTAAAATATAAATAGTGATACTTACCTTAACAGTTAAAAAAAATCACATTTGTTGTTTCACTGTTGTTGCAATCAATACATTGCAATGTTTTGTCAGCTATGCAGGAGTAGACTCTTGTGACAGGCTCTTTAGCAATAGTTCAGGAAAATAATGCAAATTGTTTCCACAAGGAACTCTATCAGCCAGGTTGACTCATGTTGAGACTTCCTACCTAAAAACTTTCATCTCTAATAAACAGTTGGGCCTGATGGTCTTGGAGATCTTTCCTAGAGTCTGTCTAGACAAAACACTCCCATTGGACTGCCCACCCACATAAGAGATTTGCATCTTTCTGCATTTCAGCAAAATCTGATCACGAAGGAGCACCATCACTCTTTAGAAAAGTCACTCCAAAGGAAAGACAGCTCCAAATCAGACACCAGTAAATTTCCAGTCAGGTGGTAGCAGCCCATGGGCATTATTAACAAGCATTTTTTACCTGTGACCAAGTTTAACATCACTGTTCTTTCATCCCTGAAAAATTTCAGTCAACTTAAACCAAAAGTCACCACTGCCACGCTCTCACCCCAAATCCCAGTTCTCAGTCCCTTTCTGCCCCAGCTAGCTCTCCAATGGGGCGAGAAGGGCAAATGGAAGCACCCTCCACTGAGCCCAGCAGGGCTTTGGAGAGTGCTTTGTGGGTCTGACAGGCGCAGCGGAATCCCATGGCATAGCAAAGAAGAGAGTCTCTTGTTAGGGGCTGAATCCAAAGTTTACTGTAGCCCAGCAGAGCCCAACAACACCTGCATAATGCCAGCTAACAAGAGCACAAACAGGCGGCTTGCAATATCTTATGTACTAAAACAGAGGGGACTTGGTCAGCCTATGCGAGTACAAGGAGGAGTGGATCTTGAATGGGCAGACAAATATGGCTACCAATGAGAGATGGATATGGGAGGGGCCCCAAGCCCTTGCCCAATCACCCGGCACGTAGAATGGAAGCTTCTAGATGTATGGGAA
Source organism: Lonchura striata (assembly GCF_050655825.1). NCBI lineage: Eukaryota > Metazoa > Chordata > Aves > Passeriformes > Estrildidae > Lonchura > Lonchura striata. Next base: position 10,734,612 of record NC_140741.1, on the reverse strand, counting down.
GGGATACAGAGTGACTGACAGGCTGCCTGGGAGGGGACAAGGGAATAACTCAGGACTTTAGGGGAGGATTGACACATAGGGCAAGGAGGGAAAACTAGGGACAAATCAAGTTGAAAGTGGGGGGTACATAGGAACAAACCATGCTATTGCAAAATAAAAAAAACATGCAACAACACAACTCCACACACCAACTGAAGACTCTGATTCATTAAAGATAATGGAAGGGTCCGCAAACGAGTTGCCAAGGTCTGAAGGGAGCGAAATCACCACGACTCCCTACTGGACTACATTGCAGGGAAAAGCTTTGCCAGTGTGTCTCGCAGGGGAAAAGCTTACCAGCACAGCGGACTTATCCCGATCTTGCCCAGAAACATGGACTTGCTGCACACTCCAGAAAGACTACTCTTTCCAGGGCAAGCTGCAAACTGCTGTCAGATGGCCGTGCTCTCTGCCTGCTCCTGCCCAGCTCGTAGTTTTAAGCGTGCACATCCCACCCTGGCATTCAGTGCACAGTGAAGGCAATTGCAAAATGCAGCAGCTGCTCACTCTTGGCCAAACACTATGCACTTGCTACCCAAGAAATACAGCGCTGCCCTTCTTTTCTGCAGCTGCCACCCAGGTCTCTGCATCTCGGAGCCTCAGGGAACGAGCACGAATTTCCTAGCAGGGACTGCATCAGGACGAAGTCAAAACACAGGAAAGTAGTCCTGGAACACTTGCCATAAGCATGCTAGCAGTGAATTGAAGGGGCAGGGAGCTGCAGCCACTGTCCTTTAGCAGGCCGAAGAATGCGCGCACAAGCCGGCTTCGTTCTTCGCCTCGTACAAGCCACCGCTCTCTGCGGCTCCCGGAGGCGAAGAAGCGGCTGCTTCGTGCACAGATGAGGGCAGTGGCAGCCGCAGGCTCCGAAGCCCGGCTTCGGCAGAAAGACGCCCGGGGGAGCGGCACTTCCCTCCGGACAGCTCCGGACAGCCCTAGTCTGCGTCCTGAGTGGACTGCATCGTAGCGAAAAGCTTTGCCAGTGTGTCTCGCAGGGGAAAAGCTTACCAGCACAGCGGACTTATCCCGATCTTGCCCAGAAACATGGACTTGCCTCACACTCCAAAGACACTGCTCTTTCCTGGGCAGGCTAGAAAATGCTCTCAGATGGCCGTGCTCTCTGCCTGCTCCTGCCCAGCTCGTAGTTTTAAGCGCGCACATCCCACCCTGGCATTCAGTGCACAGTGAAGGCAATTGCAAAATCCAGCAGCTGCTCACTCTTGGCCAAACATTATGCTCTTGCTTCCCGAGAATTTCAGCGCTGCCCTTCTTTTCTGCAGCTGCCACCGAGGTCTCTGCATCTCGGAGCCTCAGGGGACGAGCAGGAATTTCCCAGCAGGGACTGCATCAGGACGAAGTCAAAACGCAGGAAAGTAGTCCTGGAACACCTGCCATAAGCATGCCAGCAGTGAATTGAAGGGGCAGGGAGCTGCAGCCACTGTCCTTTAGCAGGCTGAAGAATGCACACACAAGCCGGCTTCGTTCTTCGCCTCGTACAAGCCACTGCTCTCTGCGGCTCCCGGAGGCGAAGAAGCGGCTGCTTCGTGCACAGATGAGGGCAGTGGCAGCCGCAGGCTCCGAAGCCCGGCTTCGGCAGAAAGACGCCCGGGGGAGCGGCACTTCCCTCCGGACAGCTCCGGACGGCCCTAGTCTGCGTCCTGAGCGGACTGCATCGTAGCGAAAAGCTTTGGCAGTGTGTCTCGCAGGGGAAAAGCTTACCAGCACATCGGACTTATCCCGATCTTGCCCAGAAACATGGACTTGCCTCACACTCCAAAGACACTGCTCTTTCCTGGGCAGGCTAGAAAATGCTCTCACATGGCCGTGCTCTCTGCCTGCTCCTGCCCAGCTCGTAGTTTTAAGCGCGCACATCCCACCCTGGCATTCAGTGCACAGTGAAGGCAATTGCAAAATCCAGCAGCTGCTCACTCTTGGCCAAACACTATGCTCTTGCTTCCCGAGAATTTCAGCGCTGCCCTTCTTTTCTGCAGCTGCCACCGAGGTCTCTGCATCTCGGAGCCTCAGGGGACGAGCAGGAATTTCCCAGCAGGGACTGCATCAGGACGAAGTCAAAACGCAGGAAAGTAGTCCTGGAACACCTGCCATAAGCATGCCGGCAGTGAATTGAAGGGGCAGGGAGCTGCAGCCACTGTCCTTTAGCAGGCCGAAGAATGCGCGCACAAGCCGGCTTCGTTCTTCGCCTCGTACAAGCCACCGCTCTCTGCGGCTCCCGGAGGCGAAGAAGCGGCTGCTTCGTGCACAGATGAGGGCAGCGGCAGCCGCAGGCTCCGAAGCATGGATTTGGCAGAAAGACGCCCGGGGGAGCGGCACGTCCCTCCGGATAGCTCCGGACAGCCGTAGTCTGCGTCCTGAGTGGACTGCATCGTAGCGAAAAGCTTTGCCAGTGTGTCTCGCAGGGGAAAAGCTTACCAGCACAGCGGACTTATCCCGATCTTGCCCAGAAACATGGACTTGCCTTGTCCGGAGGGAAGTGCCGCTCCCCCGGCGTCTTTCTGCCGAAGCCGCTCTTCGGAGCCTGCGGCTGCCGCTGCCCTCATCTGTGCACGAAGCAGCCGCTTCTTCGCCTCCGGGAGCCGCAGAGAGCGGTGGCTTGTACGAGGCGAAGAACGAAGCCGGCTTGTGTGCGCATTCTTCGGCCTGCTAAAGGACAGTGGCTGCAGCTCCCTGCCCCTTCAATTCACTGCTGGCATGCTTATGGCAGGTGTTCGAGGACTACTTTCCAGCGTTGTGACTTCGTCCTGATGCAGTCCCTGCTGGGAAATTCCTGCTCGTCCCCTGAGGCTCCGAGATGCAGAGAGCTCGATGGCAGCTGCGGAATGAAGGGCAGCGCTGAAATTCTCGGGAAGCAAGAGCATAGTGTTTGGCCAAGAGTGAGCAGCTGCTGGATTTTGCAATTGCCTTCACTGTGCACTGAATGCCAGGGTGGGATGTGCGCGCTTAAAACTACGAGCTGGGCAGGAGCAGGCAGAGAGCACGGCCATGTGAGAGCATTTCCTAGCCTGCCCAGGAAAGAGCAGTGTCTTTGGAGTGTGAGGCAAGTCCATGTTTCTGGGCAAGATCGGGATAAGTCCGCTGTGCTGGTAAGCTTTTCCCCTGCGTGACACACTGGCAAAGCTTTTCGCTACGATGCAGTCCGCTCAGGACGCAGACTAGGGCTGTCCGGAGCTGTCCGGAGGGAAGTGCCGCTCCCCCGGGCGTCTTTCTGCCGAAGCCGGGCTTCGGAGCCTGCGGCTGCCGCTGCCCTCATCTGTGCACGAAGCAGCCACTTCTTCGCCTCCGGGAGCCGCAGAGAGCGGTGGCTTGTACGAGGCGAAGAACGAAGCCGGCTTGTGTGTGCATTCTTCGGCCTGCTAAAGGACAGTGGCTGCAGCTCCCTGCCCCTTCAATTCACTGCCGGCATGCTTATGGCAGGTGTTCGAGGACTACTTTCCTGCGTTTTGACTTCGCCCTGATGCAGTCCCTGCTGGGAAATTCCTGCTCGTCCCCTGAGGCTCCGAGATGCAGAGACCTCGGTGGCAGCTGCAGAAAAGAAGGGCAGCGCTGAAATTCTCGGGAAGCAAGAGTATAAACAGCGGCATGTGTGTGGGAATGAGCAGCTGCTGGATTTTGCAATTGCCTTCACTGTGCACTGAATGCCAGGGTGGGATGTGCGCGCTTAAAACTACGAGCTGGGCAGGAGCAGGCAGAGAGCACGGCCATCTGAGAGCATTTTCTAGCCTGCCCAGGAAAGAGCAGTGTCTTTGGAGTGTGAGGCAAGTCCATGTTTCTGGGCAAGATCGGGATAAGTCCGCTGTGCTGGTAAGCTTTTCCCCTGCGAGACACACTGGCAAAGCTTTTCGCTACGATGCAGTCCGCTCAGGACGCAGACTAGGGCTGTCCGGAGCTGTCCGGAGGGAAGTGCCGCTCCCCCGGCGTCTTTCTGCCGAAGCCGCGCTTCGGAGCCTGCGGCTGCCGCTGCCCTCATCTGTGCACGAAGCAGCCACTTCTTCGCCTCCGGGAGCCGCAGAGAGCGGTGGCTTGTACGAGGCGAAGAACGAAGCCGGCTTGTGTGTGCATTCTTCAGCCTGCTAAAGGACAGTGGCTGCAGCTCCCTGCCCCTTCAATTCACTGCTGGCATGCTTATGGCAGGTGTTCCAGGACTACTTTCCAGCGTTTTGATTTCGTCCTGATGCAGTCCCTTCTGGGAAATTCCTGCTCGTCCCCTGAGGCTCCGAGATGCAGAGACCTCGGTGGCAGCTGCAGAAAAGAAGGGCAGCGCTGAAATTCTCGGGAAGCAAGAGCATAGTGTTTGGCCAAGAGTGAGCAGCTGCTGGATTTTGCAATTGCCTTCACTGTGCACTGAATGCCAGGGTGGGATGTGCGCGCTTAAAACTACGAGCTGGGCAGGAGCAGGAAGAGAGCACGGCCATGTGAGAGCATTTTCTTGCCTGCCCAGGAAAGAGCAGTGTCTTTGGAGTGTGAGGCAAGTCCATGTTTCTGGGCAAGATCGGGATAAGTCCGCTGTGCTGGTAAGCTTTTTCCCTGCGAGACACACTGCCAAAGCTTTTCGCTATCATGCTGTCTACTGCAGACGCACACTACGGCTCTCGGCTGCTGTCCGAAGCCAAGCTCTGGTCGACGTCGTCTTTCGGCTGAAGCAGCGCTTCGGAGCGTACGGCTGCCGCTCCGCTGTTGTGTGCGCGAAGCAGCTGCTTCTCCTGCTCCGGGAGCCAGACAGAGCGGTAGTTTGTACGAGGGCGTAGAACGAAGCCGCAGAGCACCGGGCTTCTGCGCGCACCCTAAGGACTGCTAGTGGACTGTGGTGGCCGCTCGGCTGCCTCTTCAATTCCCTTCTAGCATACTTATGGAAGGTGTTCCAGGACAATTTTCCTGAGTTTTGAATTCGTCCTGATGGAGCCCCTCCTGGGAAACTCGTGCTCGTCCTCTGAGGCTCCGACATGCAGAGACCTCGATGGCAACTGCAAAAATGAAGGACTGAGTTGGGTTGTCGAGAAGCAAGAACATAGCCAGCGCCTGGTGTTTGGGAGTCAGCAGCTGCTGGACTTTTGCGATTGCTTTCACTGTGCACTGAATGGCAGGACGGCATGTGCACGTTAAAACAACGAGCTGGGCAAGAGCAGGAAGGGAGCACGGCCATCAGAGAGCATCTGGCATCTTGCCCTGGAAAGGGCAGTGTTTTTGGAGTGTGCAGTAAAATCGTGTTTCTGGACAAGGGAGGCATAAGTGCGCTGCGCTCCTAAGCTATCTCCCTGCTAGACAGACTGCTAAAGCTTTTCGCTATGGTGCAGTTTAGTGCAGACGCACACTACGGCTCTCGGCTGCTGTCCGAAGCCAAGCGCCAGTCGTCGGCGTCTTTCGGGTGAAGCAGCGCTTCGGAGCATACGGCTGCCGCTCCGCTGTTGTGTGCGCGAAGCAGCCGCTTCTCCTGCTCCGGGAGCCGGACAGAGCGGTAGCTTGTACGAGGGCGAAGAACGAAGCCGCAGGGAGACGACATTGTATGCACAGCCTTGGCACTGCTAGAGGAAGGTGACTAAAGCTCCCTGCCTCTTCAATGCACTGCTGGCATGCTTTATTGAAGGTGTTCCGAGACAACTTTCCTGGGTTTTGACTTCGTTCTGATGCAGCCGTTCCTGGGAATTTCGTGCTCGTCCCCGAAGGCTCGAGATGCAGAGAACTCGATGGCAGCGGCAGAAATGAAGGGCTCCGTTGAAGTGTCGAGAAGCAAGAACGTAGACAAGAGCCTTGTGTTTGGGAGTCAGCAGCTGCTGGACTTTTGCGATTGCTTTCACTGCGCACTCAATGCCAGGGCGGCACGTGCACGCTGCAACAACCGGCTGGGCAAGAGTGGGCAGAAGAGAACGGGCGTCAGACAGCAGCTTACATATTACCATGAAAGAGCAGTGTTTTCGGAGTGTGCAGCAAATCCGTGTTTCTGGACAAGGGAGGCATAAGTGCGCTGCGCTGCTATGCTTTCTCTCTGCGAGACACACTGCCAAAGCTTTTCGCTATGATGCAGTCTAGTGGAGACGCACACTACGGCTCTCGGCTGCTGTCCGAAGCCAAGCGCCGGTGGCCGGCGTCTTTCGGCTGAAGCAGCGCTTCGGAGCGTACAGCTGCCGCTCCGCTGTTGTGTGCGCGAAGCAGCCACTTCTCCTGCTCCGGGAGCCGGACAGAGCGGTAGCTTGTACGAGGGCGAAGAACGAAGCCGCAGAGCACCGGGCTTCTGCGCGCACCCTGAGGACTGCTAGTGGACCGTGGTGGCCGCTCGCCTGCCTCGTCAATTCCCTTCTAGCATCCTTATGGAAGGTGTTCCAGGACAATTTTCATGAATTTTGAATTCGTCCTGATGCAGCCCTTCCTGGGAAACTCGTCCTCGTCCTCTGAGTCTCCGACATGCAGAGACCTCGATGGCAACTGCAGAAATGAAGGGCTGCGTTGGGTTGTCGAGAAGCAAGAACATAGCCAGCGCCTTGTGTTTGGGAGTCAGCAGCTGCTGGACTTTTGCGATTGCTTTCACTGTGCACTCAATGCCAGGACGGCATGTGCACGTTAAAACAACGAGCTGGGCAAGAGCAATCGAAGGATCACGGCTGTCAGAAAGCAGCTTATATATTGCCCTGGAAAGAGCACTGTTTTTGGAGTGTGCAGTAAAATCGTGTTTCTGGACAAGGGAGGCATAAGTGCGCTGCGCTCCTAAGCTATCTCCCTGCGAGACAGACTGCTAAAGCTTTTCGCTATGATGCAGTTTAGTGCAGACGCACACTACGGCTCTCCGGAGCTGTCCGAAGCCAAGCGCCGGTGGCCGGCGTCTTTCGGCTGAAGCAGCGCTTCGGAGCGTACGGCTGCCGCTCCGCTGTTGTGTGCGCGAAGCAGCCGCTTCTCCTGCTCCGGGAGCCGGACAGAGCGGTAGCTTGTACGAGGGCGAAGAACGTTGCCGCAGGGAGACAACATTGTGTGCACAGCCTTGGCACTGCTAGAGGAAGGTGACTAAAGCTCCCTGCCTCTTCAATGCACTGCTGGCATGCTTTATTGAAGGTGTTCCGAGACAACTTTCCTGGGTTTTGACTTCGTTCTGATGCAGCCGCTCCTGGGAATTTCGTGCTCGTCCCCGAAGGCTCGAGATGCAGAGCACTCGATGGCAGCTGCAGAAATGAAGGACTCTGTGGAAGTGTCGAGAAGCAAGAACGTAGACAAGAGCCTCTGTGTTTGGGAGTCAGCAGCTGCTGGACTTTTGCGATTGCTTTCACTGTGCACTCAATGCCAGGACGGCATGTGCACGCTGAAACAACCAGCTGGGCAAGAGTGGGCAGAAGAAAACGGGTGTCAGACAGGAGCTTACATAGTACCATGAAAAGAGCAGTGTTTTTGGAGTGTGCAGCAAATCCGTGTTTCTGGACAAGGGAGGCATAAGTGCGCTGCGCTCCTAAGCTATCTCCCTGCTAGACAGACTGCTAAAGCTTTTCGTTATCCTGCAGTCTAGTGCAGACGCACACTACGGGTCTCCGGAGCTGTCCGAAGCCAAGCGCCGGTGGCCGGCGTCTTTCGGCTGAAGCAGCGCTTCGGAGCGTACGGCTGCCGCTCCCCTCTTGTGTGCGCGAAGCAGCCGCTTCTCCTGCTCCGGGAGCCGGACAGAGTGGTAGCTTGTACAAGGGCGAAGAACGAAGCCGAAGAGCACCGGGTGTTTGCGCACACCCTAAGGACTGCTAGAGGACCGTGGTGGCCGCTCGGCTGCCTCTTCAATTTCCTTCTAGCATACTTATGGAAGGTGTTTCAGGACAATTTTCATGAATTTTGAATTCGTCCTGATGCAGCCCCTCCTGGGAAACTCGTGCTCGTCCTCTGAGTCTCCGACATGCAGAGACCTCGATGGCAACTGCAGAAATGAAGGGCTGCGTTGAGTTGTCGAGAAGCAAGAACATAGCCAGCGCCTTGTGTTTGGGAGTCAGCAGCTGCTGGACTTTTGCAATTGCTTTCACTGTGCACTGAATGCCAGGACGGCACGTGCACGTTAAAACAACGAGCTGGGCAAGAGTAGGAAGGGAGCACGGCCATCAGAGAGCATCTGGCATCTTGCCCTGGAAAGGGCAGTGTTTTTGGAGTGTGCAGTAAAATTGTGTTTCTGGACAAGGGAGGCATAAGTGCGCTGCGCTCCTAAGCTATCTCCCTGCGAGACACACTGCCAAAGCTTTTCGCTATGATGCAGTTTAGTGCAGACGCACACTACGGCTCTCGGCTGCTGTCCGAAGCCAAGCGCCGGTGGCCGGCGTCTTTCGGCTGAAGCAGCGCTTCGGAGCGTACGGCTGCCGCTCCGCTGTTGTGTGCGCGAAGCAGCCGCTTCTCCTGCTCCGGGAGCCGGACAGAGCGGTAGCTTGTACGAGGGCGAAGAACGAAGCCGCAGGGAGACGACATTGTGTGCACAGCCTTGGCACTGCTAGAGGAAGGTGACTAAAGCTCCCTGCCTCTTCAATGCACTGCTGGCATGCTTTATTGAAGGTGTTCCGAGACAACTTTACTGGGTTTTGACTTCGTTCTGATGCAGCCGCTCCTGGGAATTTCGTGCTCGTCCCCGAAGGCTCGAGATGCAGAGAACTCGATGGCAGCTGCAGAAATGAAGGACTCTGTGGAAGTCTCGAGAAGCAAGAACGTAGACAAGCGCCTTGTGTTTGGGAGTCAGAAGCTGCTGGACTTTTGCGATTGCTTTCACTGTGCACTCAATGCCAGGACGGCACGTGCACGCTGCAACAACCAGCTGGGCAAGAGTGGGCAGAAGAGAACGGCCGTCAGACAGGAGCTTACATAGTACCATGGAAAGAGCAGTGTTTTTGGAGTGTGCAGTAAAATCGTGTTTCTGGACAAGGGAGGCATAAGTGCGCTGCGCTCCTAAGCTATCTCCCTGCGAGACACACTGCCAAAGCTTTTCGCTATTATGCAGTCTAGTGCAGACGCACACTAGGGCTCTCTGGAGCTGTCCGAAGCCAAGCTCTGGTCGACGTCGTCTTTCGGCTGAAGCAGCGATTCGGAGCGTACGGCTGCCGCTCCGCTGTTGTGTGCGCGAAGCAGCCGCTTCTCCTGCTCCGGGAGCCGGACAGAGCGGTAGCTTGTACGAGGGCGAAGAACGAAGCCGAAGAGCACCGGGTGTTTGCGCACACCCTAAGGACTGCTAGAGGACCGTGGTGGCCGCTCGGCTGCCTCTTCAATTTCCTTCTAGCATACTTATGGAAGGTGTTTCAGGACAATTTTCATGAATTTTGAATTCGTCCTGATGCAGCCCCTCCTGGGAAACTCGTGCTCGTCCTCTGAGTCTCCGACATGCAGAGACCTCGATGGCAACTGCAGAAATGAAGGGCTGCGTTGAGTTGTTGAGAAGCAAGAACATAGCCAGCGCCTTGTGTTTGGGAGTCAGCAGCTGCTGGACTTTTGCAATTGCTTTCACTGTGCACTGAATGCCAGGACGGCACGTGCACGTTAAAACAACGAGCTGGGCAAGAGTAGGAAGGGAGCACGGCCATCAGAGAGCATCTGGCATCTTGCCCTGGAAAGGGCAGTGTTTTTGGAGTGTGCAGTAAAATCGTGTTTCTGGACAAGGGAGGCATAAGTGCGCTGCGCTCCTAAGCTATCTCCCTGCGAGACACACTGCCAAAGCTTTTCGCTATGATGCAGTTTAGTGCAGACGCACACTACGGCTCTCGGCTGCTGTCCGAAGCCAAGCGCCGGTGGCCGGCGTCTTTCGGCTGAAGCAGCGCTTCGGAGCGTACGGCTGCCGCTCCGCTGTTGTGTGCGCGAAGCAGCCGCTTCTCCTGCTCCGGGAGCCGGACAGAGCGGTAGCTTGTACGAGGGCGAAGAACGAAGCCGCAGGGAGACGACATTGTGTGCAGAGCCTTGGCACTGCTAGAGGAAGGTGACTAAAGCTCCCTGCCTCTTCAATGCACTGCTGGCATGCTTTATTGAAGGTGTTCCGAGACAACTTTCCTGGGTTTTGACTTCGTTCTGATGCAGCCGCTCCTGGGAATTTCGTGCTCGTCCCCGAAGGCTCGAGATGCAGAGAACTCGATGGCAGCTGCAGAAATGAAGGACTCTGTGGAAGTCTCGAGAAGCAAGAACGTAGACAAGCGCCTTGTGTTTGGGAGTCAGAAGCTGCTGGACTTTTGCGATTGCTTTCACTGTGCACTCAATGCCAGGACGGCACGTGCACGCTGCAACAACCAGCTGGGCAAGAGTGGGCAGAAGAGAACGGCCGTCAGACAGGAGCTTACATAGTACCATGGAAAGAGCAGTGTTTTTGGAGTGTGCAGTAAAATCGTGTTTCTGGACAAGGGAGGCATAAGTGCGCTGCGCTCCTAAGCTATCTCCCTGCGAGACACACTGCCAAAGCTTTTCGCTATTATGCAGTCTAGTGCAGACGCACACTAGGGCTCTCTGGAGCTGTCCGAAGCCAAGCTCTGGTCGACGTCGTCTTTCGGCTGAAGCAGCGCTTCGGAGCGTACGGCTGCCGCTCCGCTGTGGTGTGCGCGAAGCAGCCGCTTCTCCTGCTCCGGGAGCCGGACAGAGCGGTAGCTTGTACGAGGGCGAAGAACGAAGCCGAAGAGCACCGGGTGTTTGCGCACACCCTAAGGACTGCTAGAGGACCGTGGTGGCCGCTCGGCTGCCTCTTCAATTTCCTTCTAGCATACTTATGGAAGGTGTTTCAGGACAATTTTCATGAATTTTGAATTCGTCCTGATGCAGCCCCTCCTGGGAAACTCGTGCTCGTCCTCTGAGTCTCCGACATGCAGAGACCTCGATGGCAACTGCAGAAATGAAGGGCTGCGTTGAGTTGTTGAGAAGCAAGAACATAGCCAGCGCCTTGTGTTTGGGAGTCAGCAGCTGCTGGACTTTTGCGATTGCTTTCACTGTGCACTGAATGCCAGGACGGCACGTGCACGTTAAAACAACGAGCTGGGCAAGAGTAATCGAAAGATCACGGCTGTCAGAAAGCAGCTTATATATTGCCCTGGAAAGAGCACTGTTTTTGGAGTGTGCAGTAAAATCGAGTTTCTGGACAAGGGAGGCATAAGTGCGCTGCGATGCTATGCTTTCTCCCTGCGAGACACACTGCCAAAGCTTTTCGCTATGATGCAGTTTAGTGCAGACGCACACTGCGGCTCTCGGCTGCTGTCCGAAGCCAAGCGCCGGTGGCCGGCGTCTTGCGGCTGAAGCAGCGCTTCGGAGCGTACGGCTGCCGCTCCGCTCTTGTGTGCGCGAAGCAGCCGCTTCTCCTGCTCCAGGAGCCGGACAGAGTGGTAGCTTGTACGAGGGCGAAGAACGTTGCCGCAGGGAGACGACATTCTGTGCGCAGCCTTGCGACTGGTAGGGGACGGTGGCTAAGGCTCCCTGCCTTTTCAATGCACGGCTGGCATGCTTTATTGAAGGTGTTCCGAGACAACTTTCCTGGGTTTTGACTTCGTTCTGATGCAGCCGCTCCTGGGAATTTCGTGCTCGTCCTCGAAGGCTCGAGATGCAGAGCACTCGATGGCAGCTGCAGAAATGAAGGACTCTGTGGAAGTGTCGAGAAGCAAGAACGTAGACAAGAGCCTCTGTGTTTGGGAGTCAGCAGCTGCTGGACTTTTGCGATTGCTTTCACTGTGCACTCAATGCCAGGATGGCACGTGCACGCTGCAACAACCAGCTGGGCAAGAGTGTGCAGAAGAAAACGGCTGTCAGACAGGAGCTTACATAGTACCATTGAAAGAGCAGTGTTTTTGGAGTGTGCAGCAAATCCGTGTTTCTGGACAAGGGAGGCATAAGTGCGCTGCGCTCCTAAGCTATCTCCCTGCTAGACAGAGTGCTAAAGCATTTCGTTATCCTGCAGTCTAGTGCAGACGCACACTACGGCTCTCCGGAGCTGTCCGAAGCCAAGCGCCGGTGGCCGGCGTCTTTCGGCTGAAGCAGCGCTTCGGAGCGTACGGCTGCCGCTCCGCTCTTGTGTGCGCGAAGCAGCCGCTTCTCCTGCTCCGGGAGCCGGACAGAGCGGTAGCTTGTACGAGGGCGAAGAACGAAGCCGAAGAGCACCGGGTGTTTGCGCACACCCTAAGGACTGCTAGAGGACCGTGGTGGCCGCTCGGCTGCCTCTTCAATTCCCTTCTAGCATACTTATGGAAGGTGTTTCAGGACAATTTTCATGAATTTTGAATTCGTCCTGATGCAGCCCCTCCTGGGAAACTCGTGCTCGTCCTCTGAGTCTCCGACATGCAGAGACCTCGATGGCAACTGCAGAAATGAAGGGCTGCGTTGAGTTGTTGAGAAGCAAGAACATAGCCAGCGCCTTGTGTTTGGGAGTCAGCAGCTGCTGGACTTTTGCAATTGCTTTCACTGTGCACTGAATGCCAGGACGGCACGTGCACGTTAAAACAACGAGCTGGGCAAGAGTAGGAAGGGAGCACGGCCATCAGAGAGCATCTGGCATCTTGCCCTGGAAAGGGCAGTGTTTTTGGAGTGTGCAGTAAAATCGTGTTTCTGGACAAGGGAGGCATAAGTGCGCTGCGCTCCTAAGCTATCTCCCTGCGAGACACACTGCCAAAGCTTTTCGCTATGATGCAGTCTAGTGCAGACGCACACTACGGCTCTCCGCTGCTGTCCTTAGCGAAGCGCCGGTGGCCGGCGTCTTTCGGCTGAAGCAGCGCTTCGGAGCGTACGGCTGCCGCTCCACTGTTGTGTGCGCGAAGCAGCCGCTTCTCCTGCTCCGGGAGCCGGACAGAGCGGTAGCTTGTACGAGGGCGAAGAACGAAGCCGAAGAGCACCGGGTGTTTGCGCACACCCTAAGGACTGCTAGAGGACCGTGGTGGCCGCTCGGCTGCCTCTTCAATTCCCTTCTAGCATACTTATGGAAGGTGTTTCAGGACAATTTTCATGAATTTTGAATTCGTCCTGATGCAGCCCCTCCTGGGAAACTCGTGCTCGTCCTCTGAGTCTCCGACATGCAGAGACCTCGATGGCAACTGCAGAAATGAAGGGCTGCATTGAGTTGTCGAGAAGCAAGAACATAGCCAGCGCCTTGTGTTTGGGAGTCAGCAGCTGCTGGACTTTTGCGATTGCTTTCACTGTGCACTCAATGCCAGGACGGCACGTGCACGCTGAAACAACCAGCTGGGCAAGAGTGGGCAGAAGAAAACGGCCGTCAGACAGGAGCTTACATAGTACCATGGAAAGAGCAGTGTTTTTGGAGTGTGCAGCAAATCCGTGTTTCTGGACAAGGGAGGCATAAGTGAGCTGCGCTCCTAAACTATCACCCTGCTAGACAGACTGCTAAAGCATTTCGTTATCCTGCAGTCTAGTGCAGACGCACACTACGGGTCTCCGGAGCTGTCCGAAGCCAAGCGCCAGTGGCCGGCGTCTTTCGGCTGAAGCAGCGCTTCGGAGCGTACGGCTGCCGCTCCGCTGTTGTGTGCGCGAAGCAGCCGCTTCTCCTGCTCCGGGAGCCGGACAGAGCGGTAGCTTGTACGAGGGCGAAGAACGAAGCCGAAGAGCACCGGGTGTTTGCGCACACCCTAAGGACTGCTAGAGGACCGTGGTGGCCCCTCGGCTGCCTCTTCAATTCCCTTCTAGCATACTTATGGAAGGTGTTTCAGGACAATTTTCATGAATTTTGAATTCGTCCTGATGCAGCCCCTCCTGGGAAACTCGTGCTCGTCCTCTGAGTCTCCGACATGCAGAGACCTCGATGGCAACTGCAGAAATGAAGGGCTGCGTTGAGTTGTTGAGAAGCAAGAACATAGCCAGCGCCTTGTGTTTGGGAGTCAGCAGCTGCTGGACTTTTGCAATTGCTTTCACTGTGCACTGAATGCCAGGACGGCACGTGCACGTTAAAACAACGAGCTGGGCAAGAGTAGGAAGGGAGCACGGCCATCAGAGAGGATCTGGCATCTTGCCCTGGAAAGGGCAGTGTTTTTGGAGTGTGCAGTAAAATCGTGTTTCTGGACAAGGGAGGCATAAGTGCGCTGCGCTCCTAAGCTATCTCCCTGCGAGACACACTGCCAAAGCTTTTCGCTATGATGCAGTCTAGTGCAGACGCACACTACGGCTCTCCGCTGCTGTCCTTAGCGAAGCGCCGGTGGCCGGCGTCTTTCGGCTGAAGCAGCGCTTCGGAGCGTACGGCTGCCGCTCCACTGTTGTGTGCGCGAAGCAGCCGCTTCTCCTGCTCCGGGAGCCGGACAGAGCGGTAGCTTGTACGAGGGCGAAGAACGAAGCCGAAGAGCACCGGGTGTTTGCGCACACCCTAAGGACTGCTAGAGGACCGTGGTGGCCGCTCGGCTGCCTCTTCAATTCCCTTCTAGCATACTTATGGAAGGTGTTTCAGGACAATTTTCATGAATTTTGAATTCGTCCTGATGCAGCCCCTCCTGGGAAACTCGTGCTCGTCCTCTGAGTCTCCGACATGCAGAGACCTCAATGGCAACTGCAGAAATGAAGGGCTGCATTGAGTTGTCGAGAAGCAAGAACATAGCCAGCGCCTTGTGTTTGGGAGTCAGCAGCTGCTGGACTTTTGCGATTGCTTTCACTGTGCACTCAATGCCAGGACGGCACGTGCACGCTGAAACAACCAGCTGGGCAAGAGTGGGCAGAAGAAAACGGCCGTCAGACAGGAGCTTACATAGTACCATGGAAAGAGCAGTGTTTTTGGAGTGTGCAGCAAATCCGTGTTTCTGGACAAGGGAGGCATAAGTGAGCTGCGCTCCTAAGCTATCACCCTGCTAGACAGACTGCTAAAGCATTTCGTTATCCTGCAGTCTAGTGCAGACGCACACTACGGGTCTCCGGAGCTGTCCGAAGCCAAGCGCCAGTGGCCGGCGTCTTTCGGCTGAAGCAGCGCTTCGGAGCGTACGGCTGCCGCTCCGCTGTTGTGTGCGCGAAGCAGCCGCTTCTCCTGCTCCGGGAGCCGGACAGAGCGGTAGCTTGTACGAGGGCGAAGAACGAAGCCGAAGAGCACCGGGTGTTTGCGCACACCCTAAGGACTGCTAGAGGACCGTGGTGGCCCCTCGGCTGCCTCTTCAATTCCCTTCTAGCATACTTATGGAAGGTGTTTCAGGACAATTTTCATGAATTTTGAATTCGTCCTGATGCAGCCCCTCCTGGGAAACTTGTGCTCGTCCTCTGAGGCTCCGACATGCAGAGACCTCGATGGCAACTGCAGAAATGAAGGGCTGCGTTGGGTTGTCGAGAAGCAAGAACATAGCCAGCGCCTTGTGTTTGGGAGTCAGCAGCTGCTGGACTTTTGCGATTGCTTTCACTGTGCACTCAATGCCAGGACGGCATGTGCACGTTAAAACAACGAGCTGGGCAAGAGCAATCGAAGGATCACGGCTGTCAGAAAGCAGCTTATATATTGCCCTGGAAAGAGCACTGTTTTTGGAGTGTGCAGTAAAATCGTGTTTCTGGACAAGGGAGGCATAAGTGCGCTGCGCTCCTAAGCTATCTCCCTGCGAGACAGACTGCTAAAGCTTTTCGCTATGATGCAGTTTAGTGCAGACGCACACTACGGCTCTCCGGAGCTGTCCGAAGCCAAGCGCCGGTGGCCGGCGTCTTTCGGCTGAAGCAGCGCTTCGGAGCGTACGGCTGCCGCTCCGCTGTTGTGTGCGCGAAGCAGCCGCTTCTCCTGCTCCGGGAGCCGGACAGAGCGGTAGCTTGTACGAGGGCGAAGAACGAAGCCGCAGGGAGACGACATTGTGTGCACAGCCTTGGCACTGCTAGAGGAAGGTGACTAAAGCTCCCTGCCTCTTCAATGCACTGCTGGCATGCTTTATTGAAGGTGTTCCGAGACAACTTTACTGGGTTTTGACTTCGTTCTGATGCAGCCGCTCCTGGGAATTTCGTGCTCGTCCCCGAAGGCTCGAGATGCAGAGAACTCGATGGCAGCTGCAGAAATGAAGGACTCTGTGGAAGTCTCGAGAAGCAAGAACGTAGACAAGCGCCTTGTGTTTGGGAGTCAGAAGCTGCTGGACTTTTGCGATTGCTTTCACTGTGCACTCAATGCCAGGACGGCACGTGCACGCTGCAACAACCAGCTGGGCAAGAGTGGGCAGAAGAGAACGGCCGTCAGACAGGAGCTTACATAGTACCATGAAAAGAGCAGTGTTTTTGGAGTGTGCAGCAAATCCGTGTTTCTGGACAAGGGAGGCATAAGTGAGCTGCGCTCCTAAGCTATCTCCCTGCTAGACAGACTGCTAAAGCTTTTCGTTATCCTGCAGTCTAGTGCAGACGCACACTACGGGTCTCCGGAGCTGTCCGAAGCCAAGCGCCGGTGGCCAGCGTCTTTCGGCTGAAGCAGCGCTTCGGAGCGTACGGCTGCCGCTCCCCTCTTGTGTGCGCGAAGCAGCCGCTTCTCCTGCTCCGGGAGCCGGACAGAGTGGTAGCTTGTACAAGGGCGAAGAACGAAGCCGAAGAGCACCGGGTGTTTGCGCACACCCTAAGGACTGCTAGAGGACCGTGGTGGCCGCTCGGCTGCCTCTTCAATTTCCTTCTAGCATACTTATGGAAGGTGTTTCAGGACAATTTTCATGAATTTTGAATTCGTCCTGATGCAGCCCCTCCTGGGAAACTCGTGCTCGTCCTCTGAGTCTCCGACATGCAGAGACCTCGATGGCAACTGCAGAAATGAAGGGCTGCGTTGAGTTGTTGAGAAGCAAGAACATAGCCAGCGCCTTGTGTTTGGGAGTCAGCAGCTGCTGGACTTTTGCAATTGCTTTCACTGTGCACTGAATGCCAGGACGGCACGTGCACGTTAAAACAACGAGCTGGGCAAGAGTAGGAAGGGAGCACGGCCATCAGAGAGCATCTGGCATCTTGCCCTGGAAAGGGCAGTGTTTTTGGAGTGTGCAGTAAAATCGTGTTTCTGGACAAGGGAGGCATAAGTGCGCTGCGCTCCTAAGCTATCTCCCTGCGAGACACACTGCCAAAGCTTTTCGCTATGATGCAGTTTAGTGCAGACGCACACTACGGCTCTCGGCTGCTGTCCGAAGCCAAGCGCCGGTGGCCGGCGTCTTTCGGCTGAAGCAGCGCTTCGGAGCGTACGGCTGCCGCTCCGCTGTTGTGTGCGCGAAGCAGCCGCTTCTCCTGCTCCGGGAGCCGGACAGAGCGGTAGCTTGTACGAGGGCGAAGAACGAAGCCGCAGGGAGACGACATTGTGTGCAGAGCCTTGGCACTGCTAGAGGAAGGTGACTAAAGCTCCCTGCCTCTTCAATGCACTGCTGGCATGCTTTATTGAAGGTGTTCCGAGACAACTTTCCTGGGTTTTGACTTCGTTCTGATGCAGCCGCTCCTGGGAATTTCGTGCTCGTCCCCGAAGGCTCGAGATGCAGAGAACTCGATGGCAGCTGCAGAAATGAAGGACTCTGTGGAAGTCTCGAGAAGCAAGAACGTAGACAAGCGCCTTGTGTTTGGGAGTCAGAAGCTGCTGGACTTTTGCGATTGCTTTCACTGTGCACTCAATGCCAGGACGGCACGTGCACGCTGCAACAACCAGCTGGGCAAGAGTGGGCAGAAGAGAACGGCCGTCAGACAGGAGCTTACATAGTACCATGGAAAGAGCAGTGTTTTTGGAGTGTGCAGTAAAATCGTGTTTCTGGACAAGGGAGGCATAAGTGCGCTGCGCTCCTAAGCTATCTCCCTGCGAGACACACTGCCAAAGCTTTTCGCTATTATGCAGTCTAGTGCAGACGCACACTAGGGCTCTCTGGAGCTGTCCGAAGCCAAGCTCTGGTCGACGTCGTCTTTCGGCTGAAGCAGCGCTTCGGAGCGTACGGCTGCCGCTCCGCTGTGGTGTGCGCGAAGCAGCCGCTTCTCCTGCTCCGGGAGCCGGACAGAGCGGTAGCTTGTACGAGGGCGAAGAACGAAGCCGAAGAGCACCGGGTGTTTGCGCACACCCTAAGGACTGCTAGAGGACCGTGGTGGCCGCTCGGCTGCCTCTTCAATTTCCTTCTAGCATACTTATGGAAGGTGTTTCAGGACAATTTTCATGAATTTTGAATTCGTCCTGATGCAGCCCCTCCTGGGAAACTCGTGCTCGTCCTCTGAGTCTCCGACATGCAGAGACCTCGATGGCAACTGCAGAAATGAAGGGCTGCGTTGAGTTGTTGAGAAGCAAGAACATAGCCAGCGCCTTGTGTTTGGGAGTCAGCAGCTGCTGGACTTTTGCGATTGCTTTCACTGTGCACTGAATGCCAGGACGGCACGTGCACGTTAAAACAACGAGCTGGGCAAGAGTAATCGAAAGATCACGGCTGTCAGAAAGCAGCTTATATATTGCCCTGGAAAGAGCACTGTTTTTGGAGTGTGCAGTAAAATCGAGTTTCTGGACAAGGGAGGCATAAGTGCGCTGCGATGCTATGCTTTCTCCCTGCGAGACACACTGCCAAAGCTTTTCGCTATGATGCAGTTTAGTGCAGACGCACACTGCGGCTCTCGGCTGCTGTCCGAAGCCAAGCGCCGGTGGCCGGCGTCTTGCGGCTGAAGCAGCGCTTCGGAGCGTACGGCTGCCGCTCCGCTCTTGTGTGCGCGAAGCAGCCGCTTCTCCTGCTCCAGGAGCCGGACAGAGTGGTAGCTTGTACGAGGGCGAAGAACGTTGCCGCAGGGAGACGACATTCTGTGCGCAGCCTTGCGACTGGTAGGGGACGGTGGCTAAGGCTCCCTGCCTTTTCAATGCACGGCTGGCATGCTTTATTGAAGGTGTTCCGAGACAACTTTCCTGGGTTTTGACTTCGTTCTGATGCAGCCGCTCCTGGGAATTTCGTGCTCGTCCTCGAAGGCTCGAGATGCAGAGCACTCGATGGCAGCTGCAGAAATGAAGGACTCTGTGGAAGTGTCGAGAAGCAAGAACGTAGACAAGAGCCTCTGTGTTTGGGAGTCAGCAGCTGCTGGACTTTTGCGATTGCTTTCACTGTGCACTCAATGCCAGGATGGCACGTGCACGCTGCAACAACCAGCTGGGCAAGAGTGTGCAGAAGAAAACGGCTGTCAGACAGGAGCTTACATAGTACCATTGAAAGAGCAGTGTTTTTGGAGTGTGCAGCAAATCCGTGTTTCTGGACAAGGGAGGCATAAGTGCGCTGCGCTCCTAAGCTATCTCCCTGCTAGACAGAGTGCTAAAGCATTTCGTTATCCTGCAGTCTAGTGCAGACGCACACTACGGCTCTCCGGAGCTGTCCGAAGCCAAGCGCCGGTGGCCGGCGTCTTTCGGCTGAAGCAGCGCTTCGGAGCGTACGGCTGCCGCTCCGCTCTTGTGTGCGCGAAGCAGCCGCTTCTCCTGCTCCGGGAGCCGGACAGAGCGGTAGCTTGTACGAGGGCGAAGAACGAAGCCGAAGAGCACCGGGTGTTTGCGCACACCCTAAGGACTGCTAGAGGACCGTGGTGGCCGCTCGGCTGCCTCTTCAATTCCCTTCTAGCATACTTATGGAAGGTGTTTCAGGACAATTTTCATGAATTTTGAATTCGTCCTGATGCAGCCCCTCCTGGGAAACTCGTGCTCGTCCTCTGAGTCTCCGACATGCAGAGACCTCGATGGCAACTGCAGAAATGAAGGGCTGCGTTGAGTTGTTGAGAAGCAAGAACATAGCCAGCGCCTTGTGTTTGGGAGTCAGCAGCTGCTGGACTTTTGCAATTGCTTTCACTGTGCACTGAATGCCAGGACGGCACGTGCACGTTAAAACAACGAGCTGGGCAAGAGTAGGAAGGGAGCACGGCCATCAGAGAGCATCTGGCATCTTGCCCTGGAAAGGGCAGTGTTTTTGGAGTGTGCAGTAAAATTGTGTTTCTGGACAAGGGAGGCATAAGTGCGCTGCGCTCCTAAGCTATCTCCCTGCGAGACACACTGCCAAAGCTTTTCGCTATGATGCAGTCTAGTGCAGACGCACACTACGGCTCTCCGCTGCTGTCCTTAGCGAAGCGCCGGTGGCCGGCGTCTTTCGGCTGAAGCAGCGCTTCGGAGCGTACGGCTGCCGCTCCACTGTTGTGTGCGCGAAGCAGCCGCTTCTCCTGCTCCGGGAGCCGGACAGAGCGGTAGCTTGTACGAGGGCGAAGAACGAAGCCGAAGAGCACCGGGTGTTTGCGCACACCCTAAGGACTGCTAGAGGACCGTGGTGGCCGCTCGGCTGCCTCTTCAATTCCCTTCTAGCATACTTATGGAAGGTGTTTCAGGACAATTTTCATGAATTTTGAATTCGTCCTGATGCAGCCCCTCCTGGGAAACTCGTGCTCGTCCTCTGAGTCTCCGACATGCAGAGACCTCAATGGCAACTGCAGAAATGAAGGGCTGCATTGAGTTGTCGAGAAGCAAGAACATAGCCAGCGCCTTGTGTTTGGGAGTCAGCAGCTGCTGGACTTTTGCGATTGCTTTCACTGTGCACTCAATGCCAGGACGGCACGTGCACGCTGAAACAACCAGCTGGGCAAGAGTGGGCAGAAGAAAACGGCCGTCAGACAGGAGCTTACATAGTACCATGGAAAGAGCAGTGTTTTTGGAGTGTGCAGCAAATCCGTGTTTCTGGACAAGGGAGGCATAAGTGAGCTGCGCTCCTAAGCTATCACCCTGCTAGACAGACTGCTAAAGCATTTCGTTATCCTGCAGTCTAGTGCAGACGCACACTACGGGTCTCCGGAGCTGTCCGAAGCCAAGCGCCAGTGGCCGGCGTCTTTCGGCTGAAGCAGCGCTTCGGAGCGTACGGCTGCCGCTCCGCTGTTGTGTGCGCGAAGCAGCCGCTTCTCCTGCTCCGGGAGCCGGACAGAGCGGTAGCTTGTACGAGGGCGAAGAACGAAGCCGAAGAGCACCGGGTGTTTGCGCACACCCTAAGGACTGCTAGAGGACCGTGGTGGCCCCTCGGCTGCCTCTTCAATTCCCTTCTAGCATACTTATGGAAGGTGTTTCAGGACAATTTTCATGAATTTTGAATTCGTCCTGATGCAGCCCCTCCTGGGAAACTTGTGCTCGTCCTCTGAGGCTCCGACATGCAGAGACCTCGATGGCAACTGCAGAAATGAAGGGCTGCGTTGAGTTGTCGAGAAGCAAGAACATAGCCAGCGCCTTGTGTTTGGGAGTCAGCAGCTGCTGGACTTTTGCAATTGCTTTCACTGTGCACTGAATGCCAGGACGGCACGTGCACGCTAAAACAACGAGCTGGGCAAGAGTAGGAAGGGAGCACGGCCATCAGAGAGCATCTGGCATCTTGCTCTGGAAAGAGCAGTGTTTTTGGAGTGTGCAGTAAAATCGTGTTTCTGGACAAGGGAGGCATAAGTGCGCTGCGCTCCTAAGCTATCTCCCTGCGAGACACACTGCCAAAGCTTTTCGCTATGATGCAGTCTAGTGCAGACGCACACTACGGCTCTCGGCTGCTGTCCGAAGCCAAGCGCCGGTGGCCGGCGTCTTTCGGCTGAAGCAGCGCTTCGGAGCGTACGGCTGCCGCTCCGCTCTTGTGTGCGCGAAGCAGCCGCTTCTCCTGCTCCGGGAGCCGGACAGAGCGGTAGCTTGTACGTGGGCGAAGAACGAAGCCGAAGAACACCGGGCTTCTGCGCGCACCCTAAGGACTGCTAGAGGACCGTGGTGGCCGCTCGGCTGCCTCTTCAATTCCCTTCTAGCATACTTATGGAAGGTGTTTCAGGACAATTTTTCTGAGTTTTGAATTCCTCCTGATGCAGCCCCTCCTGGGAAACTCGTGCTCGTCCTCTGAGTCTCCGACATGCAGAGACCTCGATGGCAACTGCAGAAATGAAGGGCTGCGTTGAGTTGTCGAGAAGCAAGAACACAGCCAGCGCCTTGTGTTTGGGAGTCAGCAGCTGCTGGACTTTTGCGATTGCTTTCACTGTGCACTGAATGCCAGGACGGCACGTGCACGTTAAAACAACGAGCTGGGCAAGAGTAATCGAAAGATCACGGCTGTCAGAAAGCAGCTTATATATTGCCCTGGAAAGAGCACTGTTTTTGGAGTGTGCAGTAAAATCGAGTTTCTGGACAAGGGAGGCATAAGTGCGCTGCGATGCTATGCTTTCTCCCTGCGAGACACACTGCCAAAGCTTTTCGCTATGATGCAGTTTAGTGCAGACGCACACTAGGGCTCTCTGGAGCTGTCCGAAGCCAAGCTCTGGTCGACGGCGTCTTGCGGCTGAAGCAGCGCTTCGGAGCGTACGGCTGCCGCTCCGCTGTTGTGTGCGCGAAGTAGCCGCTTCTCCTGCTCCGGGAGCCGGACAGAGCGGTAGCTTGTACGAGGGCGAAGAACGAAGCCGAAGAGCACCGGGTGTTTGCGCACACCCTAAGGACTGCTAGAGGACCGTGGTGGCCGCTCGGCTGCCTCTTCAATTTCCTTCTAGCATACTTATGGAAGGTGTTTCAGGACAATTTTCATGAATTTTGAATTCGTCCTGATGCAGCCCCTCCTGGGAAACTCGTGCTCGTCCTCTGAGTCTCCGACATGCAGAGACCTCGATGGCAACTGCAGAAATGAAGGGCTGCGTTGAGTTGTCGAGAAGCAAGAACATAGCCAGCGCCTTGTGTTTGGGAGTCAGCAGCTGCTGGACTTTTGCGATTGCTTTCACTGTGCACTCAATGCCAGGACGGCACGTGCACGCTGAAACAACCAGCTGGGCAAGAGTGGGCAGAAGAAAACGGCCGTCAGACAGGAGCTTACATAGTACCATGGAAAGAGCAGTGTTTTTGGAGTGTGCAGCAAATCCGTGTTTCTGGACAAGGGAGGCATAAGTGAGCTGCGCTCCTAAGCTATCACCCTGCTAGACAGACTGCTAAAGCATTTCGTTATCCTGCAGTCTAGTGCAGACGCACACTACGGGTCTCCGGAGCTGTCCGAAGCCAAGCGCCGGTGGCCGGCGTCTTTCGGCTGAAGCAGCGCTTCGGAGCGTACGGCTGCCGCTCCGCTGTTGTGTGCGCGAAGCAGCCGCTTCTCCTGCTCCGGGAGCCGGACAGAGCGGTAGATTGTACGAGGGCGAAGAACGAAGCCGAAGAGCACCGGGTGTTTGCGCACACCCTAAGGACTGCTAGAGGACCGTGGTGGCCGCTCGGCTGCCTCTTCAATTCCCTTCTAGCATGCTTATGGAAGGTGTTTCAGGACAATTTTCATGAATTTTGAATTCGTCCTGATGCAGCCCCTCCTGGGAAACTCGTGCTCGTCCTCTGAGGCTCCGACATGCAGAGACCTCGATGGCAACTGCAGAAATGAAGGGCTGCGTTGAGTTGTCGAGAAGCAAGAACATAGCCAGCGCCTTGTGTTTGGGAGTCAGCAGCTGCTGGACTTTTGCAATTGCTTTCACTGTGCACTGAATGCCAGGACGGCACGTGCACGCTAAAACAACAAGCTGGGCAAGAGTAGGAAGGGAGCACGGCCATCAGAGAGCATCTGGCATCTTGCTCTGGAAAGGGCAGTGTTGTTGGAGTGTGCAGTAAAATCGTGTTTCTGGACAAGGGAGGCATAAGTGCGCTGCGCTCCTAAGCTATCTCCCTGCGAGACACACTGCCAAAGCTTTTCGCTATGATGCAGTCTAGTGCAGACGCACACTACGGCTCTCGGCTGCTGTCCGAAGCCAAGCGCCGGTGGCCGGCGTCTTTCGGCTGAAGCAGCGCTTCGGAGCGTACGGCTGCCGCTCGGCTCTTGTGTGCGCGAAGCAGCCGCTTCTCCTGCTCCGGGAGCCGGACAGAGCGGTAGCTTGTACGTGGGCGAAGAACGAAGCCGAAGAACACCGGGCTTCTGCGCGCACCCTAAGGACTGCTAGAGGACCGTGGTGGCCGCTCGGCTGCCTCTTCAATTCCCTTCTAGCATACTTATGGAAGGTGTTTCAGGACAATTTTTCTGAGTTTTGAATTCCTCCTGATGCAGCCCCTCCTGGGAAACTCGTGCTCGTCCTCTGAGTCTCCGACATGCAGAGACCTCGATGGCAACTGCAGAAATGAAGGGCTGCGTTGAGTTGTCGAGAAGCAAGAACACAGCTAGCGCCTTGTGTTTGGGAGTCAGCAGCTGCTGGACTTTTGCGATTGCTTTCACTGTGCACTGAATGCCAGGACGGCACGTGCACGTTAAAACAACGAGCTGGGCAAGAGCAGGAAGGGAGCACGGGCGTCAGAGATCATCTGGCATCTTGCCTTGGAAAGGGCAGTGTTTTTGGAGTGTGCAGTAAAATCGTGTTTCTGGACAAGGGAGGCATAAGTGCGCTGCGCTCCTAAGCTATCTCCCTGCGAGACACACTGCTAAAGCTTTTCGCTATGATGCAGTTTAGTGCAGACGCACACTACGGGTCTCCGGAGCTGTCCGAAGCCAAGCGCCGGTGGCCGGCGTCTTTCGGCTGAAGCAGCGCTTCGGAGCGTACGGCTGCCGCTCCGCTGTGGTGTGCGCGAAGCAGCCGCTTCTCCTGCTCCGGGAGCCGGACAGAGCAGTAGCTTGTACGGGGGCGAAGAACGAAGCCGAAGAGCACCGGGTGTTTGCGCACACCCTAAGGACTGCTAGAGGACCGTGGTGGCCGCTCGGCTGCCTCTTCAATTCCCTTCTAGCATACTTATGGAAGGTGTTTCAGGACAATTTTCATGAATTTTGAATTCGTCCTGATGCAGCCCCTCCTGGGAAACTCGTGCTCGTCCTCTGAGTCTCCGACATGCAGAGACCTCGATGGCAGCTGCAGAAATGAAGGACTCCATTGAAGTGTCGAGAAGCAAGAACGTAGACAAGAGCCTTGTGTTTGGGAGTCAGCAGCTGCTGGACTTTTGCGATTGCTTTCACTGTGCACTGAATGCCAGGACGGCACGTGCACGTTAAAACAACGAGCTGGGCAAGAGTAATCGAAAGATCACGGCTGTCAGAAAGCAGCTTATATATTGCCCTGGAAAGAGCACTGTTTTTGGAGTGTGCAGTAAAATCGAGTTTCTGGACAAGGGAGGCATAAGTGCGCTGCGATGCTATGCTTTCTCCCTGCGAGACACACTGCCAAAGCTTTTCGCTAGGATGCAGTTTAGTGCAGACGCACACTGCGGCTCTCGGCTGCTGTCCGAAGCCAAGCGCCGGTGGCCGGCGTCTTTCGGCTGAAGCAGTGCTTCGGAGCGTACGGCTGCCGCTCCGCTGTTGTGTGCGCGAAGCAGCCGCTTCTCCTGCTCCGGGAGCCGGACAGAGCGGTAGCTTGTACGAGGGCGAAGAACGTTGCCGCAGTGAGACGACATTCTGTGCGCAGCCTTGCGACTGCTAGGGGACGGTGGCTAAGGCTCCCTGCCTTTTCAATGCACGGCTGGCATGCTTTATTGAAGGTGTTCCGAGACAACTTTCCTGGGTTTTGACTTCGTTCTGATGCAGCCGCTCCTGGGAATTTCGTGCTCGTCCCCGAAGGCTCGAGATGCAGAGCACTCGATGGCAGCTGCAGAAATGAAGGACTCTGTGGAAGTGTCGAGAAGCAAGAATGTAGACAAGAGCCTCTGTGTTTGGGAGTCAGCAGCTGCTGGACTTTTGCGATTGCTTTCACTGTGCACTCAATGCCAGGACGGCACGTGCACGCTGAAACAACCAGCTGGGCAAGAGTGGGCAGAAGAAAACGGCTGTCAGACAGGAGCTTACATAGTACCATGGAAAGAGCAGTGTTTCTGGAGTGTGCAGCAAATCCGTGTTTCTGGACAAGGGAGGCATAAGTGCGCTGCGCTCCTAAGCTATCTCCCTGCTAGACAGAGTGCTAAAGCTTTTCGTTATCCTGCAGTCTAGTGCAGACGCACACTACGGGTCTCCGGAGCTGTCCGAAGCCAAGCGCCGGTGGCCGGCGTCTTTCGGCTGAAGCAGCGCTTCGGAGCGTACGGCTGCCGCTCCGCTCTTGTGTGCGCGAAGCAGCCGCTTCTCCTGCTCCGGGAGCCGGACAGAGCGGTAGCTTGTACGAGGGCGAAGAACGAAGCCGAAGAGCACCGGGTGTTTGCGCACACCCTAAGGACTGCTAGAGGACCGTGGTGGCCGCTCGGCTGCCTCTTCAATTCCCTTCTAGCATACTTATGGAAGGTGTTTCAGGACAATTTTCATGAATTTTGAATTCGTCCTGATGCAGCCCCTCCTGGGAAACTCGTGCTCGTCCTCTGAGTCTCCGACATGCAGAGACCTCGATGGCAACTGCAGAAATGAAGGGCTGCGTTGAGTTGTCGAGAAGCAAGAACATAGCCAGCGCCTTGTGTTTGGGAGTCAGCAGCTGCTGGACTTTTGCGATTGCTTTCACTGTGCACTGAATGCCAGGACGGCACGTGCATGTTAAAACAACGAGCTGGGCAAGAGTAGGAAGGGAGCACGGCCATCAGAGAGCATCTGGCATCTTGCCCTGGAAAGGGCAGTGTTTTTGGAGTGTGCAGTAAAATCGTGTTTCTGGACAAGGGAGGCATAAGTGCGCTGCGCTCCTAAGCTATCTCCCTGCGAGACACACTGCCAAAGCTTTTCGCTATGATGCAGTCTAGTGCAGACTCACACTACGGCTCTTGGCTGCTGTCCGAAGCCAAGCGCCGGTGGCCGGGTTCTTTCGGCTGAAGCAGCGCTTCGGAGCGTACGGCTGCCGCTCCGCTGTTGTGTGCGCGAAGCAGCCGCTTCTCCTGCTCCGGGAGCCGGACAGAGCGGTAGCTTGTACGTGGGCGAAGAACGAAGCCGAAGAACACCGGGCTTCTGCGCGCACCCTAAGGACTGCTAGAGGACCGTGGTGGCCGCTCGGCTGCCTCTTCAATTCCCTTCTAGCATACTTATGGAAGGTGTTTCAGGACAATTTTTCTGAGTTTTGAATTCCTCCTGATGCAGCCCCTCCTGGGAAACTCGTGCTCGTCCTCTGAGTCTCCGACATGCAGAGACCTCGATGGCAGCTGCAGAAATGAAGGACTCCATTGAAGTGTCGAGAAGCAAGAACGTAGACAAGAGCCTTGTGTTTGGGAGTCAGCAGCTGCTGGACTTTTGCAATTGCTTTCACTGTGCACTGAATGCCAGGACGGCACGTGCACGTTAAAACAACGAGCTGGGCAAGAGTAGGAAGGGAGCACGGCCATCAGAGAGCATCTGGCATCTTGCCCTGGAAAGGGCAGTGTTTTTGGAGTGTGCAGTAAATCCGTGTTTCTGGACAAGGGAGGCATAAGTGCGCTGCGCTCCTAAGCTATCTCCCTGCGAGACACACTGCCAAAGCTTTTCGCTATCATGCAGTCTAGTGCAGACGCACACTACGGCTCTCGGCTGCTGTCCGAAGCCAAGCGCCGGTGGCCGGCGTCTTTCGGCTGAAGCAGCGCTTCGGAGCGTACGGCTGCCGCTCGGCTCTTGTGTGCGCGAAGCAGCCGCTTCTCCTGCTCCGGGAGCCGGACAGAGCGGTAGCTTGTACGTGGGCGAAGAACGAAGCCGAAGAACACCGGGCTTCTGCGCGCACCCTAAGGACTGCTAGAGGACCGTGGTGGCCGCTCGGCTGCCTCTTCAATTCCCTTCTAGCATACTTATGGAAGGTGTTTCAGGACAATTTTTCTGAGTTTTGAATTCCTCCTGATGCAGCCCCTCCTGGGAAACTCGTGCTCGTCCTCTGAGGCTCCGACATGCAGAGACCTCGATGGCAACTGCAGAAATGAAGGGCTGTGTTGAGTTGTCGAGAAGCAAGAACACAGCCAGCGCCTTGTGTTTGGGAGTCAGCAGCTGCTGGACTTTTGCAATTGCTTTCACTGTGCACTGAATGCCAGGACGGCACGTGCACGTTAAAACAACGAGCTGGGCAAGAGCAGGAAGGGAGCACGGGCATCAGAGAGCATCTGGCATCTTGCCCTGGAAAGGGCAGTGTTTTTGGAGTGTGCAGTAATATCGTGTTTCTGGACAAGGGAGGCATAAGTGCGCTGCGCTCCTAAGCTATCTCCCGGCAAGACAGACTGCTAAAGCTTTTCGCTATGATGCAGTTTAGTGCAGACGCACACTACGGCTCTCCGGAGCTGTCCGAAGCCAAGCGCCGGTGGCCGGCGTCTTTCGGCTGAAGCAGCGCTTCGGAGCGTATGGCTGCCGCTCCGCTGTTGTGTGCGCGAAGCAGCCGCTTCTCCTGCTCCGGGAGCCGGACAGAGCGGTAGCTTGTACGAGGGCGAAGAACGAAGCCGCAGGGAGACGACATTGTGTGCACAGCCTTGGCACTGCTAGAGGAAGGTGACTAAAGCTCCCTGCCTCTTCAATGCACTGCTGGCATGCTTTATTGAAGGTGTTCCGAGACAACTTTCCTGGGTTTTGACTTCGTTCTGATGCAGCCGCTCCTGGGAATTTCGTGCTCGTCCCCGAAGGCTCGAGATGCAGAGCACTCGATGGCAGCTGCAGAAATGAAGGACTCTGTGGAAGTGTCGAGAAGCAAGAACGTAGACAAGAGCCTCTGTGTTTGGGAGTCAGCAGCTGCTGGACTTTTGCGATTGCTTTCACTGTGCACTCAATGCCAGGACGGCATGTGCACGCTGAAACAACCAGCTGGGCAAGAGTGGGCAGAAGAAAACGGCCGTCAGACAGGAGCTTACATAGTACCATGGAAAGAGCAGTGTTTTTGGAGTGTGCAGCAAATCCGTGTTTCTGGACAAGGGAGGCATAAGTGCGCTGCGCTCCTAAGCTATCACCCTGCTAGACAGACTGCTAAAGCTTTTCGTTATCCTGCAGTCTAGTGCAGACGCACACTACGGGTCTCCGGAGCTGTCCGAAGCCAAGCGCCGGTGGCCGGCGTCTTTCGGCTGAAGCAGCGCTTCGGAGCGTACGGCTGCCGCTCCGCTGTTGTGTGCGCGAAGCAGCCGCTTCTCCTGCTCCGGGAGCCGGACAGAGCGGTAGCTTGTACGAGGGCGAAGAACGAAGCCGAAGAGCACCGGGTGTTTGCGCACACCCTAAGGACTGCTAGAGGACCGTGGTGGCCGCTCGGCTGCCTCTTCAATTCCCTTCTAGCATACTTATGGAAGGTGTTTCAGGACAATTTTCATGAATTTTGAATTCGTCCTGATGCAGCCCCTCCTGGGAAACTCGTGCTCGTCCTCTGAGGCTCCGACATGCAGAGACCTCGATGGCAACTGCAGAAATGAAGGGCTGCGTTGAGTTGTCGAGAAGCAAGAACATAGCCAGCGCCTTGTATTTGGGAGTCAGCAGCTGCTGGACTTTTGCAATTGCTTTCACTGTGCACTGAATGCCAGGACGGCACGTGCACGTTAAAACAACGAGCTGGGCAAGAGTAGGAAGGGAGCACGGGCATCAGAGAGCATCTGGCATCTTGCCCTGGAAAGGGCAGTGTTTTTGGAGTGTGCAGTAAAATCGTGTTTCTGGACAAGGGAGGCATAAGTGCGCTGCGCTCCTAAGCTATCTCCCTGCGAGACACACTGCCAAAGCTTTTCGCTATGATGCAGTCTAGTGCAGACGCACACTACGGCTCTCGGCTGCTGTCCGAAGCCAAGCGCCGGTGGCCGGCGTCTTTCGGCTGAAGCAGCGCTTCGGAGCGTACGGCTGCCGCTCCGCTGTGGTGTGCGCGAAGCAGCCGCTTCTCCTGCTCCGGGAGCCGGACAGAGCAGTAGCTTGTACGAGGGCGAAGAACGAAGCCGCAGGGAGACGACATTGTGTGCACAGCCTTGGCACTGCTAGAGGAAGGTGACTAAAGCTCCCTGCCTCTTCAATGCACTGCTGGCATGCTTTATTGAAGGTGTTCCGAGACAACTTTACTGGGTTTTGACTTCGTTCTGATGCAGCCGCTCCTGGGAATTTCGTGCTCGTCCCCGAAGGCTCGAGATGCAGAGAACTCGATGGCAGCTGCAGAAATGAAGGACTCTGTGGAAGTCTCGAGAAGCAAGAACGTAGACAAGCGCCTTGTGATTGGGAGTCAGAAGCTGCTGGACTTTTGCGATTGCTTTCACTGTGCACTCAATGCCAGGACGGCACGTGCACGCTGCAACAACCAGCTGGGCAAGAGTGGGCAGAAGAGAACGGCCGTCAGACAGGAGCTTACATAGTACCATGGAAAGAGCAGTGTTTTTGGAGTGTGCAGTAAAATCGTGTTTCTGGACAAGGGAGGCATAAGTGCGCTGCACTCCTAAGCTATCTCCCTGCGAGACACACTGCCAAAGCTTTTCGCTATTATGCAGTCTAGTGCAGACGCACACTAGGGCTCTCTGGAGCTGTCCGAAGCCAAGCTCTGGTCGACGTCGTCTTTCGGCTGAAGCAGCGCTTCGGAGCGTACGGCTGCCGCTCCGCTCTTGTGTGCGCGAAGCAGCCGCTTCTCCTGCTCCGGGAGCCGGACAGAGCGGTAGCTTGTACGTGGGCGAAGAACGAAGCCGAAGAGCACCGGGTGTTTGCGCACACCCTAAGGACTGCTAGAGGACCGTGGTGGCCCCTCGGCTGCCTCTTCAATTCCCTTCTAGCATACTTATGGAAGGTGTTTCAGGACAATTTTCATGAATTTTGAATTCGTCCTGATGCAGCCCCTCCTGGGAAACTCGTGCTCGTCCTCTAAGTCTCCGACATGCAGAGACCTCGATGGCAACTGCAGAAATGAAGGGCTGCGTTGAGTTGTCGAGAAGCAAGAACATAGCCAGCGCCTTGTGTTTGGGAGTCAGCAGCTGCTGGACTTTTGCGATTGCTTTCACTGTGCACTGAATGCCAGGACGGCACGTGCACGTTAAAACAACGAGCTGGGCAAGAGCATGAAGGGAGCACGGGAATCAGAGAGCATCTGGCATCTTGCCCTGGAAAGGGCAGTGTTTTTGGAGTGTGCAGTAAAATCGTGTTTCTGGACAAGGGAGGCATAAGTGCGCTGCGCTCCTAAGCTATCTCCCTGCAAGACAGACTGCTAAAGCTTTTCGCTATGATGCAGTCTAGTGCAGACGCACACTACGGCTCTCCGGAGCTGTCCGAAGCCAAGCGCCGGTGGCCGGCGTCTTTCGGCTGAAGCAGCGCTTCGGAGCGTACGGCTGCCGCTCCGCTGTTGTGTGCGCGAAGCAGCCGCTTCTCCTGCTCCGGGAGCCGGACAGAGCGGTAGCTTGTACCAGGGCGAAGAACGAAGCCGCAGGGAGACGACATTGTGTGCACAGCCTTGGCACTGCTAGAGGAAGGTGACTAAAGCTCCCTGCCTCTTCAATGCACTGCTGGCATGCTTTATTGAAGGTGTTCCGAGACAACTTTCCTGGGTTTTGACTTCGTTCTGATGCAGCCGCTCCTGGGAATTTCGTGCTCGTCCCCGAAGGCTCGAGATGCAGAGCACTCGATGGCAGCTGCAGAAATGAAGGACTCTGTGGAAGTGTCGAGAAGCAAGAACGTAGACATGAGACTCTGTGTTTGGGAGTCAGCAGCTGCTGGACTTTTGCGATTGCTTTCACTGTGCACTCAATACCAGGACGGCATGTGCACGCTGAAACAACCAGCTGGGCAAGAGTGGGCAGAAGAAAACGGCCGTCAGACAGGAGCTTACATAGTACCATGGAAAGAGCAGTGTTTTTGGAGTGTGCAGCAAATCCGTGTTTCTGGACAAGGGAGGCATAAGTGCGCTGCGCTCCTAAGCTATCACCCTGCTAGACAGACTGCTAAAGCTTTTCGTTATCCTGCAGTCTAGTGCAGACGCACACTACGGGTCTCCGGAGCTGTCCGAAGCCAAGCGCCGGTGGCCGGCGTCTTTCGGCTGAAGCAGCGCTTCGGAGCGTACGGCTGCCGCTCCGCTCTTGTGTGCGCGAAGCAGCCGCTTCTCCTGCTCCGGGAGCCGGACAGAGCGGTAGCTTGTACGAGGGCGAAGAACGAAGCCGAAGAGCACCGGGTGTTTGCGCACACCCTAAGGACTGCTAGAGGACCGTGGTGGCCGCTCGGCTGCCTCTTCAATTCCCTTCTAGCATACTTATGGAAGGTGTTTCAGGACAATTTTCATGAATTTTGAATTCGTCCTGATGCAGCCCCTCCTGGGAAACTCGTGCTCGTCCTCTGAGTCTCCGACATGCAGAGACCTCGATGGCAACTGCAGAAATGAAGGGCTGCGTTGAGTTGTCGAGAAGCAAGAACATAGCCAGCGCCTTGTATTTGGGAGTCAGCAGCTGCTGGACTTTTGCAATTGCTTTCACTGTGCACTGAATGCCAGGACGGCACGTGCACGTTAAAACAACGAGCTGGGCAAGAGTAGGAAGGGAGCACGGGAATCAGAGAGCATCTGGCATCTTGCCCTGGAAAGGGCAGTGTTTTTGGAGTGTGCAGTAAAATCGTGTTTCTGGACAAGGGAGGCATAAGTGCGCTGCGCTCCTAAGCTATCTCCCTGCGAGACACACTGCCAAAGCTTTTCGCTATGATGCAGTCTAGTGCAGACGCACACTACGGCTCTCGGCTGCTGTCCGAAGCCAAGCGCCGGTGGCCGGCGTCTTTCGGCTGAAGCAGCGCTTCGGAGCGTACGGCTGCCGCTCCGCTGTTGTGTGCGCGAAGCAGCCGCTTCTCCTGCTCCGGGAGCCGGACAGAGCGGTAGCTTGTACGAGGGCGAAGAACGAAGCCGCAGGGAGACGACATTGTGTGCACAGCCTTGGCACTGGTAGAGGAAGGTGACTAAAGCTCCCTGCCTCTTCAATGCACTGCTGGCATGCTTTATTGAAGGTGTTCCGAGACAACTTTACTGGGTTTTGACTTCGTTCTGATGCAGCCGCTCCTGGGAATTTCGTGCTCGTCCCCGAAGGCTCGAGATGCAGAGAACTCGATGGCAGCTGCAGAAATGAAGGACTCTGTGGAAGTCTCGAGAAGCAAGAACGTAGACAAGCGCCTTGTGATTGGGAGTCAGAAGCTGCTGGACTTTTGCGATTGCTTTCACTGTGCACTCAATGCCAGGACGGCACGTGCACGCTGCAACAACCAGCTGGGCAAGAGTGGGCAGAAGAGAACGGCCGTCAGACAGGAGCTTACATAGTACCATGGAAAGAGCAGTGTTTTTGGAGTGTGCAGTAAAATCGTGTTTCTGGACAAGGGAGGCATAAGTGCGCAGCACTCCTAAGCTATCTCCCTGCGAGACACACTGCCAAAGCTTTTCGCTATTATGCAGTCTAGTGCAGACGCACACTAGGGCTCTCTGGAGCTGTCCGAAGCCAAGCTCTGGTCGACGTCGTCTTTCGGCTGAAGCAGCGCTTCGGAGCGTACGGCTGCCGCTCCGCTGTTGTGTGCGCGAAGCAGCCGCTTCTCCTGCTCCGGGAGCCTACAGAGCGGTAGCTTGTACGAGGGCGAAGAACGAAGCCAAAGAGCACCGGGTGTTTGCGCACACCCTAAGGACTGCTAGAGGACCGTGGTGGCCGCTCGGCTGCCTCTTCAATTCCCTTCTAGCATACTTATGGAAGGTGTTTCAGGACAATTTTCATGAATTTTGAATTCGTCCTGATGCAGCCCCTCCTGGGAAACTCGTGCTCGTCCTCTGAGTCTCCGACATGCAGAGACCTCGATGGCAACTGCAGAAATGAAGGGCTGCGTTGAGTTGTTGAGAAGCAAGAACATAGCCAGCGCCTTGTGTTTGGGAGTCAGCAGCTGCTGGACTTTTGCGATTGCTTTCACTGTGCACTGAATGCCAGGACGGCACGTGCACGTTAAAACAACGAGCTGGGCAAGAGTAATCGAAAGATCACGGCTGTCAGAAAGCAGCTTATATATTGCCCTGGAAAGAGCACTGTTTTTGGAGTGTGCAGTAAAATCGAGTTTCTGGACAAGGGAGGCATAAGTGCGCTGCGATGCTATGCTTTCTCCCTGCGAGACACACTGCCAAAGCTTTTCGCTATGATGCAGTCTAGTGCAGACGCACACTGCGGCTCTCGGCTGCTGTCCGAAGCCAAGCGCCGGTGGCCGGCGTCTTGCGGCTGAAGCAGCGCTTCGGAGCGTACGGCTGCCGCTCCGCTGTTGTGTGCGCGAAGCAGCCGCTTCTCCTGCTCCAGGAGCCGGACAGAGCGGTAGCTTGTACGAGGGCGAAGAACGTTGCCGCAGGGAGACGACATTCTGTGCGCAGCCTTGCGACTGCTAGGGGACGGTGGCTAAGGCTCCCTGCCTTTTCAATGCACGGCTGGCATGCTTTATTGAAGGTGTTCCGAGACAACTTTCCTGGGTTTTGACTTCGTTCTGATGCAGCCGCTCCTGGGAATTTCGTGCTCGTCCCCGAAGGCTCGAGATGCAGAGCACTCGATGGCAGCTGCAGAAATAAAGGACTCCATTGAAGTGTCGAGAAGCAAGAACGTAGACAAGAGCCTCTGTGTTTGGGAGTCAGCAGCTGCTGGACTTTTGCGATTGCTTTCACTGTGCACTCAATGCCAGGACGGCACGTGCACGCTGCAACAACCAGCTGGGCAAGAGTGGGCAGAAGAAAACGGCTGTCAGACAGGAGCTTACATAGTACCATGGAAAGAGCAGTGTTTTTGGAGTGTGCAGCAAATCCGTGTTTCTGGACAAGGGAGGCATAAGTGCGCTGCGCTCCTAAGCTATCTCCCTGCTAGACAGAGTGCTAAAGCTTTTCGTTATCCTGCAGTCTAGTGCAGACGCACACTACGGCTCTCCGGAGCTGTCCGAAGCCAAGCGCCGGTGGCCGGCGTCTTTCGGCTGAAGCAGCGCTTCGGAGCGTACGGCTGCCGCTCCGCTGTGGTGTGCGCGAAGCAGCCGCTTCTCCTGCTCCGGGAGCCGGACAGAGCGGTAGCTTGTACGAGGGCGAAGAACGAAGCCGAAGAGCACCGGGTGTTTGCGCACACCCTAAGGACTGCTAGAGGACCGTGGTGGCCGCTCGGCTGCCTCTTCAATTCCCTTCTAGCATACTTATGGAAGGTGTTTCAGGACAATTTTCATGAATTTTGAATTCGTCCTGATGCAGCCCCTCCTGGGAAACTCGTGCTCGTCCTCTGAGTCTCTGACATGCAGAGACCTCGATGGCAACTGCAGAAATGAAGGGCTGCGTTGAGTTGTCAAGAAGCAAGAACATAGCCAGCGCCTTGTATTTGGGAGTCAGCAGCTGCTGGACTTTTGCAATTGCTTTCACTGTGCACTGAATGCCAGGACGGCACGTGCACGTTAAAACAACGAGCTGGGCAAGAGTAGGAAGGGAGCACGGGAATCAGAGAGCATCTGGCATCTTGCCCTGGAAAGGGCAGTGTTTTTGGAGTGTGCAGTAAAATCGTGTTTCTGGACAAGGGAGGCATAAGTGCGCTGCGCTCCTAAGCTATCTCCCTGCGAGACACACTGCCAAAGCTTTTCGCTATGATGCAGTCTAGTGCAGACGCACACTACGGCTCTCGGCTGCTGTCCGAAGCCAAGCGCCGGTCGTCGGCGTCTTTCGGCTGAAGCAGCGCTTCGGAGCGTACGGCTGCCGCTCCGCTGTTGTGTGCGCGAAGCAGCCGCTTCTCCTGCTCCGGGAGCCGGACAGAGCGGTAGCTTGTACGAGGGCGAAGAACGAAGCCGCAGGGAGACGACATTGTGTGCACAGCCTTGGCACTGGTAGAGGAAGGTGACTAAAGCTCCCTGCCTCTTCAATGCACTGCTGGCATGCTTTATTGAAGGTGTTCCGAGACAACTTTCCTGGGTTTTGACTTCGTTCTGATGCAGCCGCTCCTGGGAATTTCGTGCTCGTCCCCGAAGGCTCGAGATGCAGAGAACTCGATGGCAGCTGCAGAAATGAAGGACTCTGTGGAAGTCTCGAGAAGCAAGAACGTAGACAAGCGCCTTGTGATTGGGAGTCAGAAGCTGCTGGACTTTTGCGATTGCTTTCACTGTGCACTCAATGCCAGGACGGCACGTGCACGCTGCAACAACCAGCTGGGCAAGAGTGGGCAGAAGAGAACGGCCGTCAGACAGGAGCTTACATAGTACCATGGAAAGAGCAGTGTTTTTGGAGTGTGCAGTAAAATCGTGTTTCTGGACAAGGGAGGCATAAGTGCGCTGCACTCCTAAGCTATCTCCCTGCGAGACACACTGCCAAAGCTTTTCGCTATTATGCAGTCTAGTGCAGACGGACACTAGGGCTCTCTGGAACTGTCCGAAGCCAAGCTCTGGTCGACGTCGTCTTTCGGCTGAAGCAGCGCTTCGGAGCGTACGGCTGCCGCTCCGCTGTTGTGTGCGCGAAGCAGCCGCTTCTCCTGCTCCGGGAGCCTACAGAGCGGTAGCTTGTACGAGGGCGAAGAACGAAGCCAAAGAGCACCGGGTGTTTGCGCACACCCTAAGGACTGCTAGAGGACCGTGGTGGCCGCTCGGCTGCCTCTTCAATTCCCTTCTAGCATACTTATGGAAGGTGTTTCAGGACAATTTTCATGAATTTTGAATTCGTCCTGATGCAGCCCCTCCTGGGAAACTCGTGCTCGTCCTCTGAGTCTCCGACATGCAGAGACCTCGATGGCAACTGCAGAAATGAAGGGCTGCGTTGAGTTGTCAAGAAGGAGGAACATAGCCAGCGCCTTGTGTTTGGGAGTCAGCAGCTGCTGGACTTTTGCGATTGCTTTCACTGTGCACTGAATGCCAGGACGGCACGTGCACGTTAAAACAACGAGCTGGGCAAGAGTAATCGAAAGATCACGGCTGTCAGAAAGCAGCTTATATATTGCCCTGGAAAGAGCACTGTTTTTGGAGTGTGCAGTAAAATCGAGTTTCTGGACAAGGGAGGCATAAGTGCGCTGCGATGCTATGCTTTCTCCCTGCGAGACACACTGCCAAAGCTTTTCGCTATGATGCAGTTTAGTGCAGACGCACACTAGGGCTCTCTGGAGCTGTCCGAAGCCAAGCTCTGGTCGACGTCGTCTTTCAGCTGAAGCAGCGCTTCGGAGCGTACGGCTGCCGCTCCGCTGTTGTGTGCGCGAAGCAGCCGCTTCTCCTGCTCCGGGAGCCGGACAGAGCGGTAGCTTGTACGTGGGCGAAGAACGAAGCCGAAGAGCACCGGGTGTTTGCGCACACCCTAAGGACTGCTAGAGGACCGTGGTGGCCGCTCGGCTGCCTCTTCAATTCCCTTCTAGCATACTTATGGAAGGTGTTTCAGGACAATTTTCATGAATTTTGAATTCGTCCTGATGCAGCCCCTCCTGGGAAACTCGTGCTCGTCCTCTAAGTCTCCGACATGCAGAGACCTCGATGGCAACTGCAGAAATGAAGGGCTGCGTTGAGTTGTCAAGAAGGAAGAACATAGCCAGCGCCTTGTGTTTGGGAGTCAGCAGCTGCTGGACTTTTGCGATTGCTTTCACTGTGCACTGAATGCCAGGACGGCACGTGCACGTTAAAACAACGAGCTGGGCAAGAGTAATCGAAAGATCACGGCTGTCAGAAAGCAGCTTATATATTGCCCTGGAAAGAGCACTGTTTTTGGAGTGTGCAGTAAAATCGAGTTTCTGGACAATGGAGGCATAAGTGCGCTGCGATGCTATGCTTTCTCCCTGCGAGACACACTGCCAAAGCTTTTCGCTATGATGTAGTCTAGTGCAGACGCACACTGCGGCTCTCGGCTGCTGTCCGAAGCCAAGCGCCGGTGGCCGGCGTCTTGCGGCTGAAGCAGCGCTTCGGAGCGTACGGCTGCCGCTCCGCTGTTGTGTGCGCGAAGCAGCCGCTTCTCCTGCTCCAGGAGCCGGACAGAGCGGTAGCTTGTACGAGGGCGAAGAACGTTGCCGCAGGGAGACGACATTCTGTGCGCAGCCTTGCGACTGCTAGGGGACGGTGGCTAAGGCTCCCTGCCTTTTCAATGCACGGCTGGCATGCTTTATTGAAGGTGTTCCGAGACAACTTTCCTGGGTTTTGACTTCGTTCTGATGCAGCCGCTCCTGGGAATTTCGTGCTCGTCCCCGAAGGCTCGAGATGCAGAGCACTCGATGGCAGCTGCAGAAATGAAGGACTCCATTGAAGTGTCGAGAAGCAAGAACGTAGACAAGAGCCTCTGTGTTTGGGAGTCAGCAGCTGCTGGACTTTTGCGATTGCTTTCACTGTGCACTCAATGCCAGGACGGCACGTGCACGCTGCAACAACCAACTGGGCAAGAGTGGGCAGAAGAAAACGGCTGTCAGACAGGAGCTTACATAGTACCATGGAAAGAGCAGTGTTTTTGGAGTGTGCAGCAAATCCGTGTTTCTGGACAAGGGAGGCATAAGTGCGCTGCGCTCCTAAGCTATCTCCCTGCTAGACAGAGTGCTAAAGCTTTTCGTTATCCTGCAGTCTAGTGCAGACGCACACTACGGCTCTCCGGAGCTGTCCGAAGCCAAGCGCCGGTGGCCGGCGTCTTTCGGCTGAAGCAGCGCTTCGGAGCGTACGGCTGCCGCTCCGCTGTGGTGTGCGCGAAGCAGCCGCTTCTCCTGCTCCGGGAGCCGGACAGAGCGGTAGCTTGTACGAGGGCGAAGAACGAAGCCGAAGAGCACCGGGTGTTTGCGCACACCCTAAGGACTGCTAGAGGACCGTGGTGGCCGCTCGCCTGCCTCTTCAATTCCCTTCTAGCATACTTATGGAAGGTGTTTCAGGACAATTTTCATGAATTTTGAATTCGTCCTGATGAAGCCCCTCCTGGGAAACTCGTGCTCGTCCTCTGAGTCTCCGACATGCAGAGACCTCGATGGCAACTGCAGAAATGAAGGGCTGCGTTGAGTTGTCGAGAAGCAAGAACATAGCCAGCGCCTTGTGTTTGGGAGTCAGCAGCTGCTGGACTTTTGCAATTGCTTTCACTGTGCACTGAATGCCAGGACGGCACGTGCACGTTAAAACAACGAGCTGGGCAAGAGTAGGAAGGGAGCACGGGAATCAGAGAGCATCTGGCCTCTTGCCCTGGAAAGGGCAGTGTTTTTGGAGTGTGTAGTAAAATCGTGTTTCTGGACAAGGGAGGCATAAGTGCGCTGCGCTCGTAAGCTATCTCCCTGCGAGACACACTGCCAAAGCTTTTCGCTATTATGCAGTCTAGTGCAGACGCACACTACGGCTCTTGGCTGCTGTCCGAAGCCAAGCGCCGGTCGTCGGCGTCTTTCGGCTGAAGCAGCGCTTCGGAGCGTACGGCTGCCGCTCCGCTCTTGTGTGCGCGAAGCAGCCGCTTCTCCTGCTCCGGGAGCCGGACAGAGCGGTAGCTTGTACGAGGGCGAAGAACGAAGCCGAAGAGCACCGGGTGTTTCCGCACACCCTAAGGACTGCTAGAGGACCGTGGTGGCCGCTCGGCTGCCTCTTCAATTCCCTTCTAGCATACTTATGGAAGGTGTTTCAGGACAATTTTCATGAATTTTGAATTCGTCCTGATGCAGCCCCTCCTGGGAAACTCGTGCTCGTCCTCTGAGTCTCCGACATGCAGAGACCTCGATGGCAACTGCAGAAATGAAGGGCTGCGTTGAGTTGTCAAGAAGGAAGAACATAGCCAGCACCTTGTGTTTGGGAGTCAGCAGCTGCTGGACTTTTGCAATTGCTTTCACTGTGCACTGAATGCCAGGACGGCACGTGCACATTAAAACAAGGAGCTGGGCAAGAGTAGGAAGGGAGCACGGCCATCAGAGAGCATCTGGCATCTTGCCCTGGAAAGGGTAGTGTTTTTGGAGTGTGCAGTAAAATCGTGTTTCTGGACAAGGGAGGCATAAGTGCGCTGCGCTCCTAAGCTATCTCCCTGCGAGACACACTGCCAAAGCTTTTCGCTATGATGCAGTCTAGTGCAGACGCACACTACGGCTCTCGGCTGCTGTCCGAAGCCAAGCGCCGGTGGCCGGCGTCTTTCGGCTGAAGCAGCGCTTCGGAGCGTACGGCTGCCGCTCGGCTCTTGTGTGCGCGAAGCAGCCGCTTCTCCTGCTCCGGGAGCCGGACAGAGCGGTAGCTTGTACGTGGGCGAAGAACGAAGCCGAAGAACACCGGGCTTCTGCGCGCACCCTAAGGACTGCTAGAGGACCGTGGTGGCCGCTCGGCTGCCTCTTCAATTCCCTTCTAGCATACTTATGGAAGGTGTTTCAGGACAATTTTTCTGAGTTGTGAATTCCTCCTGATGCAGCCCCTCCTGGGAAACTCGTGCTCATCCTCTGAGTCTCCGACATGCAGAGACCTCGATGGCAACTGCAGAAATGAAGGGCTGCGTTGAGTTGTCGAGAAGCAAGAACACAGCCAGCGCCTTGTGTTTGGGAGTCAGCAGCTGCTGGACTTTTGCGATTGCTTTCACTGTGCACTGAATGCCAGGACGGCACGTGCACGTTAAAACAATGAGCTGGGCAAGAGCAGGAAGGGAGCACGGGCATCAGAGAGCATCTGGCATCTTGCCTTGGAAAGGGCAGTGTTTTTGGAGTGTGCAGTAAAATCGTGTTTCTGGACAAGGGAGGCATAAGTGCGCTGCGCTCCTAAGCTATCTCCCTGCGAGACACACTGCTAAAGCTTTTCGTTATCATGCAGTCTAGTGCAGACGCACACTACGGGTGTCCGGAGCTGTCCGAAGCCAAGCGCCGGTCGTCGGCG
Organism: Lonchura striata; assembly: GCF_050655825.1. NCBI lineage: Eukaryota > Metazoa > Chordata > Aves > Passeriformes > Estrildidae > Lonchura > Lonchura striata. Next base: position 10,694,221 of record NC_140741.1, on the reverse strand, counting down.
TCTTTCGGCTGAAGCAGCGCTTCGGAGCGTACGGCTGCCGCTCCGCTGTGGTGTGCGCGAAGCTGCCGCTTCTCCTGCTCCGGGAGCCGGACAGAGCAGTAGCTTGTACGAGGGCGAAGAACGAAGCCGAAGAGCACCGGGTGTTTGCGCACACCCTAAAGACTGCTATAGGACCGTGGTGGCCGCTCGCCTGCCTCTTCAATTCCCTTCTAGCATACTTATGGAAGGTGTTTCAGGACAATTTTCATGAATTTTGAATTCGTCCTGATGCAGCCCCTCCTGGGAAACTCGTGCTCGTCCTCTGAGTCTCCGACATGCAGAGAGCTCGATGGCAACTGCAGAAATGAATGGCTGCGTTGAGTTGTCGAGAAGCAAGAACATAGCCAGCGCTTTGTGTTTGGGAGTCAGCAGCTGCTGGACTTTTGCGATTGCTTTCACTGTGCACTGAATGCCAGGACGGCACGTGCACGTTAAAACAACGAGCTGGGCAAGAGTAATCGAAAGATCACGGCTGTCAGAAAGCAGCTTATATATTGCCCTGGAAAGAGCACTGTTTTTGGAGTGTGCAGTAAAATCGAGTTTCTGGACAATGGAGGCATAAGTGCGCTGCGATGCTATGCTTTCTCCCTGCGAGACACACTGCCAAAGCTTTTCGCTATGATGTAGTCTAGTGCAGACGCACACTGCGGCTCTCGGCTGCTGTCCGAAGCCAAGCGCCGGTGGCCGGCGTCTTGCGGCTGAAGCAGCGCTTCGGAGCGTACGGCTGCCGCTCCGCTGTTGTGTGCGCGAAGCAGCCGCTTCTCCTGCTCCAGGAGCCGGACAGAGCGGTAGCTTGTACGAGGGCGAAGAACGTTGCCGCAGGGAGACGACATTCTGTGCGCAGCCTTGCGACTGCTAGGGGACGGTGGCTAAGGCTCCCTGCCTTTTCAATGCACGGCTGGCATGCTTTATTGAAGGTGTTCCGAGACAACTTTCCTGGGTTTTGACTTCGTTCTGATGCAGCCGCTCCTGGGAATTTCGTGCTCGTCCCCGAAGGCTCGAGATGCAGAGCACTCGATGGCAGCTGCAGAAATGAAGGACTCTGTGGAAGTGTCGAGAAGCAAGAACGTAGACAAGAGCCTCTGTGTTTGGGAGTCAGCAGCTGCTGGACTTTTGCGATTGCTTTCACTGTGCACTCAATGCCAGGACGGCACGTGCACGCTGCAACAACCAACTGGGCAAGAGTGGGCAGAAGAAAACGGCTGTCGGACAGGAGCTTACATAGTACCATGGAAAGAGCAGTGTTTTTGGAGTGTGCAGCAAATCCGTGTTTCTGGACAAGGGAGGCATAAGTGCGCTGCGCTCCTAAGCTATCTCCCTGCTAGACAGAGTGCTAAAGCTTTTCGTTATCCTGCAGTCTAGTGCAGACGCACACTACGGCTCTCCGGAGCTGTCCGAAGCCAAGCGCCGGTGGCCGGCGTCTTTCGGCTGAAGCAGCGCTTCGGAGCGTACGGCTGCCGCTCCGCTGTGGTGTGCGCGAAGCAGCCGCTTCTCCTGCTCCGGGAGCCGGACAGAGCGGTAGCTTGTACGAGGGCGAAGAACGAAGCCGAAGAGCACCGGGTGTTTGCGCACACCCTAAGGACTGCTAGAGGACCGTGGTGGCCGCTCGGCTGCCTCTTCAATTCCCTTCTAGCATACTTATGGAAGGTGTTTCAGGACAATTTTCATGAATTTTGAATTCGTCCTGATGAAGCCCCTCCTGGGAAACTCGTGCTCGTCCTCTGAGTCTCCGACATGCAGAGACCTCGATGGCAACTGCAGAAATGAAGGGCTGCGTTGAGTTGTCGAGAAGCAAGAACATAGCCAGCGCCTTGTGTTTGGGAGTCAGCAGCTGCTGGACTTTTGCAATTGCTTTCACTGTGCACTGAATGCCAGGACGGCACGTGCACGTTAAAACAACGAGCTGGGCAAGAGTAGGAAGGGAGCACGGGAATCAGAGAGCATCTGGCCTCTTGCCCTGGAAAGGGCAGTGTTTTTGGAGTGTGTAGTAAAATCGTGTTTCTGGACAAGGGAGGCATAAGTGCGCTGCGCTCGTAAGCTATCTCCCTGCGAGACACACTGCCAAAGCTTTTCGCTATTATGCAGTCTAGTGCAGACGCACACTACGGCTCTTGGCTGCTGTCCGAAGCCAAGCGCCGGTCGTCGGCGTCTTTCGGCTGAAGCAGCGCTTCGGAGCGTACGGCTGCCGCTCCGCTCTTGTGTGCGCGAAGCAGCCGCTTCTCCTGCTCCGGGAGCCGGACAGAGCGGTAGCTTGTACGAGGGCGAAGAACGAAGCCGAAGAGCACCGGGTGTTTCCGCACACCCTAAGGACTGCTAGAGGACCGTGGTGGCCGCTCGGCTGCCTCTTCAATTCCCTTCTAGCATACTTATGGAAGGTGTTTCAGGACAATTTTCATGAATTTTGAATTCGTCCTGATGCAGCCCCTCCTGGGAAACTCGTGCTCGTCCTCTGAGTCTCCGACATGCAGAGACCTCGATGGCAACTGCAGAAATGAAGGGCTGCGTTGAGTTGTCAAGAAGGAAGAACATAGCCAGCGCCTTGTGTTTGGGAGTCAGCAGCTGCTGGACTTTTGCAATTGCTTTCACTGTGCACTGAATGCCAGGACGGCACGTGCACATTAAAACAAGGAGCTGGGCAAGAGTAGGAAGGGAGCACGGCCATCAGAGAGCATCTGGCATCTTGCCCTGGAAAGGGTAGTGTTTTTGGAGTGTGCAGTAAAATCGTGTTTCTGGACAAGGGAGGCATAAGTGCGCTGCGCTCCTAAGCTATCTCCCTGCGAGACACACTGCCAAAGCTTTTCGCTATGATGCAGTCTAGTGCAGACGCACACTACGGCTCTCGGCTGCTGTCCGAAGCCAAGCGCCGGTGGCCGGCGTCTTTCGGCTGAAGCAGCGCTTCGGAGCGTACGGCTGCCGCTCGGCTCTTGTGTGCGCGAAGCAGCCGCTTCTCCTGCTCCGGGAGCCGGACAGAGCGGTAGCTTGTACGTGGGCGAAGAACGAAGCCGAAGAACACCGGGCTTCTGCGCGCACCCTAAGGACTGCTAGAGGACCGTGGTGGCCGCTCGGCTGCCTCTTCAATTCCCTTCTAGCATACTTATGGAAGGTGTTTCAGGACAATTTTTCTGAGTTTTGAATTCCTCCTGATGCAGCCCCTCCTGGGAAACTCGTGCTCATCCTCTGAGTCTCCGACATGCAGAGACCTCGATGGCAACTGCAGAAATGAAGGGCTGCGTTGAGTTGTCGAGAAGCAAGAACACAGCCAGCGCCTTGTGTTTGGGAGTCAGCAGCTGCTGGACTTTTGCGATTGCTTTCACTGTGCACTGAATGCCAGGACGGCACGTGCACGTTAAAACAACGAGCTGGGCAAGAGCAGGAAGGGAGCACGGGCATCAGAGAGCATCTGGCATCTTGCCTTGGAAAGGGCAGTGTTTTTGGAGTGTGCAGTAAAATCGTGTTTCTGGACAAGGGAGGCATAAGTGCGCTGCGCTCCTAAGCTATCTCCCTGCGAGACACACTGCCAAAGCTTTTCGCTATGATGCAGTTTAGTGCAGACGCACACTACGGGTGTCCGGAGCTGTCCGAAGCCAAGCGCCGGTCGTCGGCGTCTTTCGGCTGAAGCAGCGCTTCGGAGCGTACGGCTGCCGCTCCGCTGTGGTGTGCGCGAAGCTGCCGCTTCTCCTGCTCCGGGAGCCGGACAGAGCGGTAGCTTGTACGAGGGCAAAGAACGTTGCCGCAGGGAGACGACATTCTGTGCGCAGCCTTGCCACTGCTAGGGGACGGTGGCTAAGGCTCCCTGCCTTTTCCATGCACGGCTGGCATGCTTTATTGAAGGTGTTCCGAGACAACTTTCCTGGTTTTTGACTTCGTTCTGATGCAGCCACTCCTGGGAATTTCGTGCTCGTCCCCGAAGGCTCGAGATGCAGAGCACTCGATGGCAGCTGCAGAAATGAAGGACTCTGTGGAAGTGTCGAGAAGCAAGAACGTAGACAAGAGCCTTGTGTTTGGGAGTCAGCAGCTGCTGGACTTTTGCGATTGCTTTCACTGTGCACTCAATGCCAGGACGGCACGTGCACGCTGAAACAACCAGCTGGGCAAGAGTGGGCAGAAGAAAACGGCCGTCAGACAGGAGCTTACATAGTACCATGGAAAGAGCAGTGTTTTTGGAGTGTGCAGCAAATCCGTGTTTCTGGACAAGGGAGGCATAAGTGCGCTGCGCTCCTAAGCTATCACCCTGCTAGACAGACTGCTAAAGCTTTTCGTTATCCTGCAGTCTAGTGCAGACGCACACTACGGGTCTCCGGAGCTGTCCGAAGCCAAGCGCCGGTGGCCGGCGTCTTTCGGCTGAAGCAGCGCTTCGGAGCGTACGGCTGCCGCTCCGCTGTTGTGTGCGCGAAGCAGCCGCTTCTCCTGCTCCGGGAGCCGGACAGAGCGGTAGCTTGTACGAGGGCGAAGAACGTTGCCGCAGGGAGACGACATTGTGTGCACAGCCTTGGCACTGCTAGAGGAAGGTGACTAAAGCTCCCTGCCTCTTCAATGCACTGCTGGCATGCTTTATTGAAGGTGTTCCAAGACAACTTTACTGGGTTTTGACTTCGTTCTGATGCAGCCGCTCCTGGGAATTTCGTGCTCGTCCCCAAAGGCTCGAGATGCAGAGAACTCGATGGCAGCGGCAGAAATGAAGGACTCTGTGGAAGTCTCGAGAAGCAAGAACGTAGACAAGCGCCTTGTGATTGGGAGTCAGAAGCTGCTGGACTTTTGCGATTGCTTTCACTGTGCACTCAATGCCAGGACGGCACGTGCACGCTGCAACAACCAGCTGGGCAAGAGTGGGCAGAAGAGAACGGCCGTCAGACAGGAGCTTACATAGTACCATGGAAAGAGCAGTGTTTTTGGAGTGTGCAGTAAAATCGTGTTTCTGGGCAAGGGAGGCATAAGTGCGCTGCGCTCCTAAGCTATCTCCCTGCGAGACACACTGCCAAAGCTTTTCGCTATTATGCAGTCTAGTGCAGACGCACACTACGGCTCTCGGCTGCTGTCCGAAGCCAAGCTCTGGTCGACGTCGTCTTTCGGCTGAAGCAGCGCTTCGGAGCGTACGGCTGCCGCTCCGCTGTTGTGTGCGCGAAGCAGCCGCTTCTCCTGCTCCGGGAGCCGGACAGAGCGGTAGCTTGTACGTGGGCGAAGAACGAAGCCGAAGAGCACCGGGTGTTTCCGCACACCCTAAGGACTGCTAGAGGACCGTGGTGGCCGCTCGGCTGCCTCTTCAATTCCTTTCTAGCATACTTATGGAAGGTGTTTCAGGACAATTTTCATGAATTTTGAATTCGTCCTGATGCAGCCCCTCCTGGGAAACTCGTACTCGTCCTCTGAGGCTCCGACATGCAGAGAACTCGATGGCAGCTGCAGAAATGAAGGACTCCATTGAAGTGTCGAGAAGCAAGAACGTAGACAAGAGCCTTGTGTTTGGGAGTCAGCAGCTGCTGGACTTTTGCGATTGCTTTCACTGTGCACTCAATGCCAGGACGGCACGTGCACGCTGCAACAACCAGCTGGGCAAGAGTGGGCAGAAATGAACGGGCGTCAGACAGCAGCTTACATAGTACCATGGAAAGAGCAGTGTTTTTGGAGTGTGCAGAAAATCCGTATTCTGGGCAAGGGAGGCATAAGTGCGCTGCGCTGCTACGCTTTTTCCCTGGGAGACACACTGCCAAAGCTTTTCGCTATCATGCAGTCTACTGCAGACGCACACTACGGCTCTCGGCTGCTGTCCGAAGCCAAGCGCCGGTGGCCGGCGTCTTTCGGCTGAAGCAGCGCTTCGGAGCGTACGGCTGCCGCTCCGCTCTTGTGTGCGCGAAGCCGCCGCTTCTCCTGCTCCGGGAGCCGGACAGAGCGGTAGCTTGTACGTGGGCGAAGAACGAAGCCGAAGAGCACCGGGCTTCTGCGCGCCTCTTAAGGACTGCTGGAGGACCGTGGTGGCCGCTCGCCTGCCTCTTCAATTCCCTTCTAGCATCCCTATTGAAGGTGTTCCAGGACAATTTTCCTGAGTTTTGAATTCGTCCTGATGCAGCCCCTCCTGGGAAACTCGTGCCCGTCCTCTGAGGCTCCGACATGCAGAGAGCTCGATGGCAACTGCAGAAATGAAGGGCTGCGTTGAGTTGTCGAGAAGCAAGAACATAGCCAGTGCCTTGTGTTTGGGAGTCAGCAGCTGCTGGACTTTTGCGATTGCTTTCACTGTGCACTCAATGCCAGGACGGCATGTGCACGTTAAAACAACGAGCTGGGCAAGAGCAGGAAGGGAGCACGGCCATCAGAGAGCATCTGGCATCTTGCCCTGGAAAGAGGAGTGTTTTTGGAGTGTGCAGTAAAATCGTGTTTTTGGACAAGGGAGGCATAAGTGCGCTGCGCTCCTAAGCTATCTCCCTGCAAGACACACTGCCAAAGCTTTTCGCTATGATGCAGTCTAGTGCAGACGCACACTACGGCTCTCGGCTGCTGTCCGAAGCCAAGCGCCGGTCGTCGACGTCTTTCGGCTGAAGCAGCGCTTCGGAGCGTACGGCTGCCGCTCCGCTGTTGTGTGCGCGAAGCAGCCGCTTCTCCTGCTCCGGGAGCCGGACAGAGCGGTAGCTTGTACGAGGGCGAAGAACGTTGCAGCAGGGAGACGACATTGTGTGCACAGCCTTGCGACGGCTAGAGGACGGTGGCTAAAGCTCCCTGCCTCTTCAATGCACTGCTGGCATGCTTTATTGAAGATGTTCCGAGACAACTTTCCTGGGTTTTGACTTCATCCTGATGCAGCTCCTTCTGGGAATTTCGTGCTCGTCCCCGAAGGCTCGAGATGCAGAGAACTCGATGGCAGCGGCAGAAATGAAGGACTCCGTTGAAGTGCTGAAAACCAAGAACGTAGCCAGCGCCTTGTGTTTGGGAGTCAGCATTGCTGGACTTTTGCGATTGCTTTCACTGTGCACTCAATGCCAGGACGGCACGTGCACGCTGCAACAACCAGCTGGGCAAGAGTGGGCAGAAGTGAACGGGCTTCAGACAGCAGCTTACATAGTAGTACCATGGAAAGAGCAGTGTTTTTGGAGTGTGCAGCAAATCCGTGTTTCTGGGCAAGGGAGGCATAAGTGCGCTGCGCTGCTACGCTTTTTCCCTGGGAGACACACTGCCAAAGCTTTTCGCTATCATGCAGTCTACTGCAGACGCACACTACCGCTCTCGGCTGCTGTCCGAAGCCAAGTGCTGGTGGCCGGCGTCTTTCGGCCGAAGCAGCGCTTCGGAGCGTACGGCTGCCGCTCCGCTCTTGTGTGCGCGAAGCCGCCGCTTCTCCTGCTCCGGGAGCCGGACAGAGCGGTAGCTTGTACGGGGGCGAAGAACGAAGCCGAAGAGCACCGGGCTTCTGCGCGCACCCTAAGGACTGCAAGAGGACCGTGGTGGCCGCTCGCCTGCCTCTTCAATTCCCTTCTAGCATCCTTATGGAAGGTGTTCCAGGACAATTTTCCTGAGTTTTGAATTCGTCCTGATGCAGCCCCTCCTGGGAAACTCGTGCTCGTCCTCTGAGGCTCCGACATGCAGAGAGCTCGATGGCAACTGCAGAAATGAAGGGCTGCGTTGAGTTGTCGAGAAGCAAGAACACAGCCAGCGCCTTGTGTTTGGGAGTCAGCAGCTGCTGGACTTTTGCGATTGCTTTCACTGTGCACTGAATGCCAGGACGGCATGTGCACGTTAAAACAACGAGCTGGGCAAGAGCAGGAAGGGAGCACGGCCGTCAGAGAGCATCTGGCATCTTGCCCTGAAAGAGGTGTGTTTTTGGAGTGTGCAGTAAAATCGTGTTTCTGGACAAGGGAGGCATAAGTGCGCTGCGCTCCTAAGCTATCTCCCTGCGAGACACACTGCCAAACCTTTTCGCTAGGATGCAGTCTAGTGCAGACGCACACTACGGCTCTCCGGAGCTGTGCGAAGCGAAGCGCCGGTGGCCGGCGTCTTTCGGCTGAAGCAGCGCTTCGGAGCGTACGGCTGCCGCTCCGCTGTTGTGTGCGCGAAGCAGCCGCTTCTCCTGCTCCGGGAGCCGGACAGAGCGGTAGCTTGTACCAGGGCGAAGAACGAAGCCGCAGGGAGACGACATTGTGTGCACAGCCTTGGCACTGCTAGAGGAAGGTGACTAGAGCTCCGTGCCTTTTCCATGCACGGCTGGCATGCTTTATTGAAGGTGTTCCGAGACAACTTTCCTGGGTTTTGACTTCGTTCTGATGCAGCCGCTCCTGGGAATTTCGTGCTCGTCCCCGAAGGCTCGAGATGCAGAGCACTCGATGGCAGCTGCAGAAATAAAGGACTCCATTGAAGTGTCGAGAAGCAAGAACGTAGACAAGAGCCTCTGTGTTTGGGAGTCAGCAGCTGCTGGACTTTTGCGATTGCTTTCACTGTGCACTCAATGCCAGGACGGCACGTGCACGCTGCAACAACCAGCTGGGCAAGAGTGGGCAGAAGAAAACGGCTGTCAGACAGGAGCTTACATAGTACCATGGAAAGAGCAGTGTTTTTGGAGTGTGCAGCAAATCCGTGTTTCTGGACAAGGGAGGCATAAGTGCGCTGCGCTCCTAAGCTATCTCCCTGCTAGACAGACTGCTAAAGCTTTTCGTTATACTGCAGTCTAGTGCAGACGCACACTACGGCTCTCCGGAGCTGTCCGAAGCCAAGCGCCGGTGGCCGGCGTCTTTTGGCTGAAGCAGCGCTTCGGAGCGTACGGCTGCCGCTCCGCTGTGGTGTGCGCGAAGCAGCCGCTTCTCCTGCTCCGGGAGCCGGACAGAGCGGTAGCTTGTACGAGGGCGAAGAACGAAGCCGAAGAGCACCGGGTGTTTGCGCACACCCTAAGGACTGCTAGAGGACCGTGGTGGCCGCTCGGCTGCCTCTTCAATTCCCTTCTAGCATACTTATGGAAGGTGTTTCAGGACAATTTTCATGAATTTTGAATTCGTCCTGATGCAGCCCCTCCTGGGAAACTCGTGCTCGTCCTCTGAGTCTCTGACATGCAGAGACCTCGATGGCAAATGCAGAAATGAAGGGCTGCGTTGATTTGTCAAGAAGCAAGAACATAGCCAGCGCCTTGTATTTGGGAGTCAGCAGCTGCTGGACTTTTGCAATTGCTTTCACTGTGCACTGAATGCCAGGACGGCACGTGCACATTAAAACAACGAGCTGGGCAAGAGTAGGAAGGGAGCACGGGAATCAGAGAGCATCTGGCATCTTGCCCTGGAAAGGGCAGTGTTTTTGGAGTGTGCAGTAAAATCGTGTTTCTGGACAAGGGAGGCATAAGTGCGCTGCGCTCCTAAGCTATCTCCCTGCGAGACACACTGCCAAAGCTTTTCGCTATGATGCAGTCTAGTGCAGACGCACACTACGGCTCTCGGCTGCTGTCCGAAGCCAAGCGCCGGTGGCCGGCGTCTTTCGGCTGAAGCAGCGCTTCGGAGCGTACGGCTGCCGCTCCGCTGTTGTGTGCGCGAAGCAGCCGCTTCTCCTGCTCCGGGAGCCGGACAGAGCGGTAGCTTGTACGAGGGCGAAGAACGAAGCCGCAGGGAGACGACATTGTGTGCACAGCCTTGGCACTGGTAGAGGAAGGTGACTAAAGCTCCCTGCCTCTTCAATGCACTGCTGGCATGCTTTATTGAAGGTGTTCCGAGACAACTTTACTGGGTTTTGACTTCGTTCTGATGCAGCCGCTCCTGGGAATTTCGTGCTCGTCCCCGAAGGCTCGAGATGCAGAGAACTCGATGGCAGCTGCAGAAATGAAGGACTCTGTGGAAGTCTCGAGAAGCAAGAACGTAGACAAGCGCCTTGTGATTGGGAGTCAGAAGCTGCTGGACTTTTGCGATTGCTTTCACTGTGCACTGAATGCCAGGACGGCACGTGCACGCTGCAACAACCAGCTGGGCAAGAGTGGGCAGAAGAGAACGGCCGTCAGACAGGAGCTTACATAGTACCATGGAAAGAGCAGTGTTTTTGGAGTGTGCAGTAAAATCGTGTTTCTGGACAAGGGAGGCATAAGTGCGCTGCACTCCTAAGCTATCTCCCTGCGAGACACACTGCCAAAGCTTTTCGCTATTATGCAGTCTAGTGCAGACGCACACTAGGGCTCTCTGGAGCTGTCCGAAGCCAAGCTCTGGTCGACGTCGTCTTTCGGCGGAAGCAGCGCTTCGGAGCGTACGGCTGCCGCTCCGCTGTTGTGTGCGCGAATCAGCCGCTTCTCCTGCTCCGGGAGCCGGACAGAGCGGTAGCTTGTACGAGGGCGAAGAACGAAGCCAAAGAGCACCGGGTGTTTGCGCACACCCTAAGGACTGCTAGAGGACCGTGGTGGCCACTCGGCTGCCTCTTCAATTCCCTTCTAGCATACTTATGGAAGGTGTTTCAGGACAATTTTCATGAATTTTGAATTCGTCCTGATGCAGCCCCTCCTGGGAAACTCGTGCTCGTCCTCTGAGTCTCCGACATGCAGAGACCTCGATGGCAACTGCAGAAATGAAGGGCTGCGTTGAGTTGTCAAGAAGGAGGAACATAGCCAGCGCCTTGTGTTTGGGAGTCAGCAGCTGCTGGACTTTTGCGATTGCTTTCACTGTGCACTGAATGCCAGGACGGCACGTGCACGTTAAAACAACGAGCTGGGCAAGAGTAATCGAAAGATCACGGCTGTCAGAAAGCAGCTTATATATTGCCCTGGAAAGAGCACTGTTTTTGGAGTGTGCAGTAAAATCGAGTTTCTGGACAAGGGAGGCATAAGTGCGCTGCGATGCTATGCTTTCTCCCTGCGAGACACACTGCCAAAGCTTTTCGCTATGATGCAGTCTAGTGCAGACGCACACTGCGGCTCTCGGCTGCTGTCCGAAGCCAAGCGCCGGTGGCCGGCGTCTTGCGGCTGAAGCAGCGCTTCGGAGCGTACGGCTGCCGCTCCGCTGTTGTGTGCGCGAAGCAGCCGCTTCTCCTGCTCCAGGAGCCGGACAGAGCGGTAGCTTGTACGAGGGCGAAGAACGTTGCCGCAGGGAGACGACATTCTGTGCGCAGCCTTGCGACTGCTAGGGGACGGTGGCTAAGGCTCCCTGCCTTTTCAATGCACGGCTGGCATGCTTTATTGAAGGTGTTCCGAGACAACTTTCCTGGGTTTTGACTTCGTTCTGATGCAGCCGCTCCTGGGAATTTCGTGCTCGTCCCCGAAGGCTCGAGATGCAGAGCACTCGATGGCAGCTGCAGAAATGAAGGACTCCATTGAAGTGTCGAGAAGCAAGAACGTAGACAAGAGCCTCTGTGTTTGGGAGTCAGCAGCTGCTGGACTTTTGCGATTGCTTTCACTGTGCACTCAATGCCAGGACGGCACGTGCACGCTGCAACAACCAACTGGGCAAGAGTGGGCAGAAGAAAACGGCTGTCAGACAGGAGCTTACATAGTACCATGGAAAGAGCAGTGTTTTTGGAGTGTGCAGCAAATCCGTGTTTCTGGACAAGGGAGGCATAAGTGCGCTGCGCTCCTAAGCTATCTCCCTGCTAGACAGAGTGCTAAAGCTTTTCGTTATCCTGCAGTCTAGTGCAGACGCACACTACGGCTCTCCGGAGCTGTCCGAAGCCAAGCGCCGGTGGCCGGCGTCTTTCGGCTGAAGCAGCGCTTCGGAGCGTACGGCTGCCGCTCCGCTGTGGTGTGCGCGAAGCAGCCGCTTCTCCTGCTCCGGGAGCCGGACAGAGCGGTAGCTTGTACGAGGGCGAAGAACGAAGCCGAAGAGCACCGGGTGTTTGCGCACACCCTAAGGACTGCTAGAGGACCGTGGTGGCCGCTCGCCTGCCTCTTCAATTCCCTTCTAGCATACTTATGGAAGGTGTTTCAGGACAATTTTCATGAATTTTGAATTCGTCCTGATGAAGCCCCTCCTGGGAAACTCGTGCTCGTCCTCTGAGTCTCCGACATGCAGAGACCTCGATGGCAACTGCAGAAATGAAGGGCTGCGTTGAGTTGTCGAGAAGCAAGAACATAGCCAGCGCCTTGTGTTTGGGAGTCAGCAGCTGCTGGACTTTTGCAATTGCTTTCACTGTGCACTGAATGCCAGGACGGCACGTGCACGTTAAAACAACGAGCTGGGCAAGAGTAGGAAGGGAGCACGGGAATCAGAGAGCATCTGGCCTCTTGCCCTGGAAAGGGCAGTGTTTTTGGAGTGTGTAGTAAAATCGTGTTTCTGGACAAGGGAGGCATAAGTGCGCTGCGCTCGTAAGCTATCTCCCTGCGAGACACACTGCCAAAGCTTTTCGCTATTATGCAGTCTAGTGCAGACGCACACTACGGCTCTTGGCTGCTGTCCGAAGCCAAGCGCCGGTCGTCGGCGTCTTTCGGCTGAAGCAGCGCTTCGGAGCGTACGGCTGCCGCTCCGCTCTTGTGTGCGCGAAGCAGCCGCTTCTCCTGCTCCGGGAGCCGGACAGAGCGGTAGCTTGTACGAGGGCGAAGAACGAAGCCGAAGAGCACCGGGTGTTTCCGCACACCCTAAGGACTGCTAGAGGACCGTGGTGGCCGCTCGGCTGCCTCTTCAATTCCCTTCTAGCATACTTATGGAAGGTGTTTCAGGACAATTTTCATGAATTTTGAATTCGTCCTGATGCAGCCCCTCCTGGGAAACTCGTGCTCGTCCTCTGAGTCTCCGACATGCAGAGACCTCGATGGCAACTGCAGAAATGAAGGGCTGCGTTGAGTTGTCAAGAAGGAAGAACATAGCCAGCGCCTTGTGTTTGGGAGTCAGCAGCTGCTGGACTTTTGCAATTGCTTTCACTGTGCACTGAATGCCAGGACAGCACGTGCACATTAAAACAACGAGCTGGGCAAGAGTAGGAAGGGAGCACGGCCATCAGAGAGCATCTGGCATCTTGCCCTGGAAAGGGTAGTGTTTTTGGAGTGTGCAGTAAAATCGTGTTTCTGGACAAGGGAGGCATAAGTGCGCTGCGCTCCTAAGCTATCTCCCTGCGAGACACACTGCCAAAGCTTTTCGCTATGATGCAGTCTAGTGCAGACGCACACTACGGCTCTCGGCTGCTGTCCGAAGCCAAGCGCCGGTGGCCGGCGTCTTTCGGCTGAAGCAGCGCTTCGGAGCGTACGGCTGCCGCTCGGCTCTTGTGTGCGCGAAGCAGCCGCTTCTCCTGCTCCGGGAGCCGGACAGAGCGGTAGCTTGTACGTGGGCGAAGAACGAAGCCGAAGAACACCGGGCTTCTGCGCGCACCCTAAGGACTGCTAGAGGACCGTGGTGGCCGCTCGGCTGCCTCTTCAATTCCCTTCTAGCATACTTATGGAAGGTGTTTCAGGACAATTTTTCTGAGTTTTGAATTCCTCCTGATGCAGCCCCTCCTGGGAAACTCGTGCTCATCCTCTGAGTCTCCGACATGCAGAGACCTCGATGGCAACTGCAGAAATGAAGGGCTGCGTTGAGTTGTCGAGAAGCAAGAACACAGCCAGCGCCTTGTGTTTGGGAGTCAGCAGCTGCTGGACTTTTGCGATTGCTTTCACTGTGCACTGAATGCCAGGACGGCACGTGCACGTTAAAACAACGAGCTGGGCAAGAGCAGGAAGGGAGCACGGGCATCAGAGAGCATCTGGCATCTTGCCTTGGAAAGGGCAGTGTTTTTGGAGTGTGCAGTAAAATCGTGTTTCTGGACAAGGGAGGCATAAGTGCGCTGCGCTCCTAAGCTATCTCCCTGCGAGACACACTGCCAAAGCTTTTCGCTATGATGCAGTTTAGTGCAGACGCACACTACGGGTGTCCGGAGCTGTCCGAAGCCAAGCGCCGGTCGTCGGCGTCTTTCGGCTGAAGCAGCGCTTCGGAGCGTACGGCTGCCGCTCCGCTGTGGTGTGCGCGAAGCTGCCGCTTCTCCTGCTCCGGGAGCCGGACAGAGCGGTAGCTTGTACGAGGGCAAAGAACGTTGCCGCAGGGAGACGACATTCTGTGCGCAGCCTTGCCACTGCTAGGGGACGGTGGCTAAGGCTCCCTGCCTTTTCCATGCACGGCTGGCATGCTTTATTGAAGGTGTTCCGAGACAACTTTCCTGGTTTTTGACTTCGTTCTGATGCAGCCACTCCTGGGAATTTCGTGCTCGTCCCCGAAGGCTCGAGATGCAGAGCACTCGATGGCAGCTGCAGAAATGAAGGACTCTGTGGAAGTGTCGAGAAGCAAGAACGTAGACAAGAGCCTTGTGTTTGGGAGTCAGCAGCTGCTGGACTTTTGCGATTGCTTTCACTGTGCACTCAATGCCAGGACGGCACGTGCACGCTGAAACAACCAGCTGGGCAAGAGTGGGCAGAAGAAAACGGCCGTCAGACAGGAGCTTACATAGTACCATGGAAAGAGCAGTGTTTTTGGAGTGTGCAGCAAATCCGTGTTTCTGGACAAGGGAGGCATAAGTGCGCTGCGCTCCTAAGCTATCACCCTGCTAGACAGACTGCTAAAGCTTTTCGTTATCCTGCAGTCTAGTGCAGACGCACACTACGGGTCTCCGGAGCTGTCCGAAGCCAAGCGCCGGTGGCCGGCGTCTTTCGGCTGAAGCAGCGCTTCGGAGCGTACGGCTGCCGCTCCGCTGTTGTGTGCGCGAAGCAGCCGCTTCTCCTGCTCCGGGAGCCGGACAGAGCGGTAGCTTGTACGAGGGCGAAGAACGTTGCCGCAGGGAGACGACATTGTGTGCACAGCCTTGGCACTGCTAGAGGAAGGTGACTAAAGCTCCCTGCCTCTTCAATGCACTGCTGGCATGCTTTATTGAAGGTGTTCCAAGACAACTTTACTGGGTTTTGACTTCGTTCTGATGCAGCCGCTCCTGGGAATTTCGTGCTCGTCCCCAAAGGCTCGAGATGCAGAGAACTCGATGGCAGCGGCAGAAATGAAGGACTCTGTGGAAGTCTCGAGAAGCAAGAACGTAGACAAGCGCCTTGTGATTGGGAGTCAGAAGCTGCTGGACTTTTGCGATTGCTTTCACTGTGCACTCAATGCCAGGACGGCACGTGCACGCTGCAACAACCAGCTGGGCAAGAGTGGGCAGAAGAGAACGGCCGTCAGACAGGAGCTTACATAGTACCATGGAAAGAGCAGTGTTTTTGGAGTGTGCAGTAAAATCGTGTTTCTGGGCAAGGGAGGCATAAGTGCGCTGCGCTCCTAAGCTATCTCCCTGCGAGACACACTGCCAAAGCTTTTCGCTATTATGCAGTCTAGTGCAGACGCACACTACGGCTCTCGGCTGCTGTCCGAAGCCAAGCTCTGGTCGACGTCGTCTTTCGGCTGAAGCAGCGCTTCGGAGCGTACGGCTGCCGCTCCGCTGTTGTGTGCGCGAAGCAGCCGCTTCTCCTGCTCCGGGAGCCGGACAGAGCGGTAGCTTGTACGTGGGCGAAGAACGAAGCCGAAGAGCACCGGGTGTTTCCGCACACCCTAAGGACTGCTAGAGGACCGTGGTGGCCGCTCGGCTGCCTCTTCAATTCCTTTCTAGCATACTTATGGAAGGTGTTTCAGGACAATTTTCATGAATTTTGAATTCGTCCTGATGCAGCCCCTCCTGGGAAACTCGTACTCGTCCTCTGAGGCTCCGACATGCAGAGAACTCGATGGCAGCTGCAGAAATGAAGGACTCCATTGAAGTGTCGAGAAGCAAGAACGTAGACAAGAGCCTTGTGTTTGGGAGTCAGCAGCTGCTGGACTTTTGCGATTGCTTTCACTGTGCACTCAATGCCAGGACGGCACGTGCACGCTGCAACAACCAGCTGGGCAAGAGTGGGCAGAAATGAACGGGCGTCAGACAGCAGCTTACATAGTACCATGGAAAGAGCAGTGTTTTTGGAGTGTGCAGAAAATCCGTATTCTGGGCAAGGGAGGCATAAGTGCGCTGCGCTGCTACGCTTTTTCCCTGGGAGACACACTGCCAAAGCTTTTCGCTATCATGCAGTCTACTGCAGACGCACACTACGGCTCTCGGCTGCTGTCCGAAGCCAAGCGCCGGTGGCCGGCGTCTTTCGGCTGAAGCAGCGCTTCGGAGCGTACGGCTGCCGCTCCGCTCTTGTGTGCGCGAAGCCGCCGCTTCTCCTGCTCCGGGAGCCGGACAGAGCGGTAGCTTGTACGTGGGCGAAGAACGAAGCCGAAGAGCACCGGGCTTCTGCGCGCCTCTTAAGGACTGCTGGAGGACCGTGGTGGCCGCTCGCCTGCCTCTTCAATTCCCTTCTAGCATCCCTATTGAAGGTGTTCCAGGACAATTTTCCTGAGTTTTGAATTCGTCCTGATGCAGCCCCTCCTGGGAAACTCGTGCCCGTCCTCTGAGGCTCCGACATGCAGAGAGCTCGATGGCAACTGCAGAAATGAAGGGCTGCGTTGAGTTGTCGAGAAGCAAGAACATAGCCAGTGCCTTGTGTTTGGGAGTCAGCAGCTGCTGGACTTTTGCGATTGCTTTCACTGTGCACTCAATGCCAGGACGGCATGTGCACGTTAAAACAACGAGCTGGGCAAGAGCAGGAAGGGAGCACGGCCATCAGAGAGCATCTGGCATCTTGCCCTGGAAAGAGGAGTGTTTTTGGAGTGTGCAGTAAAATCGTGTTTTTGGACAAGGGAGGCATAAGTGCGCTGCGCTCCTAAGCTATCTCCCTGCAAGACACACTGCCAAAGCTTTTCGCTATGATGCAGTCTAGTGCAGACGCACACTACGGCTCTCGGCTGCTGTCCGAAGCCAAGCGCCAGTCGTCGGCGTCTTTCGGCTGAAGCAGCGCTTCGGAGCGTACGGCTGCCGCTCCGCTGTTGTGTGCGCGAAGCAGCCGCTTCTCCTGCTCCGGGAGCCGGACAGAGCGGTAGCTTGTACGAGGGCGAAGAACGTTGCAGCAGGGAGACGACATTGTGTGCACAGCCTTGCGACGGCTAGAGGACGGTGGCTAAAGCTCCCTGCCTCTTCAATGCACTGCTGGCATGCTTTATTGAAGATGTTCCGAGACAACTTTCCTGGGTTTTGACTTCATCCTGATGCAGCTCCTTCTGGGAATTTCGTGCTCGTCCCCGAAGGCTCGAGATGCAGAGAACTCGATGGCAGCGGCAGAAATGAAGGACTCCGTTGAAGTGCTGAAAACCAAGAACGTAGCCAGCGCCTTGTGTTTGGGAGTCAGCATTGCTGGACTTTTGCGATTGCTTTCACTGTGCACTCAATGCCAGGACGGCACGTGCACGCTGCAACAACCAGCTGGGCAAGAGTGGGCAGAAGTGAACGGGCTTCAGACAGCAGCTTACATAGTAGTACCATGGAAAGAGCAGTGTTTTTGGAGTGTGCAGCAAATCCGTGTTTCTGGGCAAGGGAGGCATAAGTGCGCTGCGCTGCTACGCTTTTTCCCTGGGAGACACACTGCCAAAGCTTTTCGCTATCATGCAGTCTACTGCAGACGCACACTACCGCTCTCGGCTGCTGTCCGAAGCCAAGTGCTGGTGGCCGGCGTCTTTCGGCCGAAGCAGCGCTTCGGAGCGTACGGCTGCCGCTCCGCTCTTGTGTGCGCGAAGCCGCCGCTTCTCCTGCTCCGGGAGCCGGACAGAGCGGTAGCTTGTACGGGGGCGAAGAACGAAGCCGAAGAGCACCGGGCTTCTGCGCGCACCCTAAGGACTGCAAGAGGACCGTGGTGGCCGCTCGCCTGCCTCTTCAATTCCCTTCTAGCATCCTTATGGAAGGTGTTCCAGGACAATTTTCCTGAGTTTTGAATTCGTCCTGATGCAGCCCCTCCTGGGAAACTCGTGCTCGTCCTCTGAGGCTCCGACATGCAGAGAGCTCGATGGCAACTGCAGAAATGAAGGGCTGCGTTGAGTTGTCGAGAAGCAAGAACACAGCCAGCGCCTTGTGTTTGGGAGTCAGCAGCTGCTGGACTTTTGCGATTGCTTTCACTGTGCACTGAATGCCAGGACGGCATGTGCACGTTAAAACAACGAGCTGGGCAAGAGCAGGAA
Organism: Lonchura striata; assembly: GCF_050655825.1. Lineage (NCBI taxonomy): Eukaryota > Metazoa > Chordata > Aves > Passeriformes > Estrildidae > Lonchura > Lonchura striata. The sequence goes on along the minus strand of NC_140741.1, from coordinate 10,676,231 downwards.
GGGAGCACGGCCGTCAGAGAGCATCTGGCATCTTGCCCTGAAAGAGGTGTGTTTTTGGAGTGTGCAGTAAAATCGTGTTTCTGGACAAGGGAGGCATAAGTGCGCTGCGCTCCTAAGCTATCTCCCTGCGAGACACACTGCCAAAGCTTTTCGCTATGATGCAGTCTAGTGCAGACGCACACTACGGCTCTCCGGAGCTGTGCGAAGCGAAGCGCCGGTGGCCGGCGTCTTTCGGCTGAAGCAGCGCTTCGGAGCGTACGGCTGCCGCTCCGCTGTTGTGTGCGCGAAGCAGCCGCTTCTCCTGCTCCGGGAGCCGGACAGAGCGGTAGCTTGTACCAGGGCGAAGAACGAAGCCGCAGGGAGACGACATTGTGTGCACAGCCTTGGCACTGCTAGAGGAAGGTGACTAGAGCTCCCTGCCTTTTCCATGCACGGCTGGCATGCTTTATTGAAGGTGTTCCGAGACAACTTTCCTGGGTTTTGACTTCGTTCTGATGCAGCCGCTCCTGGGAATTTCGTGCTCGTCCCCGAAGGCTCGAGATGCAGAGCACTCGATGGCAGCTGCAGAAATAAAGGACTCCATTGAAGTGTCGAGAAGCAAGAACGTAGACAAGAGCCTCTGTGTTTGGGAGTCAGCAGCTGCTGGACTTTTGCGATTGCTTTCACTGTGCACTCAATGCCAGGACGGCACGTGCACGCTGCAACAACCAGCTGGGCAAGAGTGGGCAGAAGAAAACGGCTGTCAGACAGGAGCTTACATAGTACCATGGAAAGAGCAGTGTTTTTGGAGTGTGCAGCAAATCCGTGTTTCTGGACAAGGGAGGCATAAGTGCGCTGCGCTCCTAAGCTATCTCCCTGCTAGACAGACTGCTAAAGCTTTTCGTTATACTGCAGTCTAGTGCAGACGCACACTACGGCTCTCCGGAGCTGTCCGAAGCCAAGCGCCGGTGGCCGGCGTCTTTCGGCTGAAGCAGCGCTTCGGAGCGTACGGCTGCCGCTCCGCTGTGGTGTGCGCGAAGCAGCCGCTTCTCCTGCTCCGGGAGCCGGACAGAGCGGTAGCTTGTACGAGGGCGAAGAACGAAGCCGAAGAGCACCGGGTGTTTGCGCACACCCTAAGGACTGCTAGAGGACCGTGGTGGCCGCTCGGCTGCCTCTTCAATTCCCTTCTAGCATACTTATGGAAGGTGTTTCAGGACAATTTTCATGAATTTTGAATTCGTCCTGATGCAGCCCCTCCTGGGAAACTCGTGCTCGTCCTCTGAGTCTCTGACATGCAGAGACCTCGATGGCAAATGCAGAAATGAAGGGCTGCGTTGAGTTGTCAAGAAGCAAGAACATAGCCAGCGCCTTGTATTTGGGAGTCAGCAGCTGCTGGACTTTTGCAATTGCTTTCACTGTGCACTGAATGCCAGGACGGCACGTGCACATTAAAACAACGAGCTGGGCAAGAGTAGGAAGGGAGCACGGGAATCAGAGAGCATCTGGCATCTTGCCCTGGAAAGGGCAGTGTTTTTGGAGTGTGCAGTAAAATCGTGTTTCTGGACAAGGGAGGCATAAGTGCGCTGCGCTCCTAAGCTATCTCCCTGCGAGACACACTGCCAAAGCTTTTCGCTATGATGCAGTCTAGTGCAGACGCACACTACGGCTCTCGGCTGCTGTCCGAAGCCAAGCGCCGGTGGCCGGCGTCTTTCGGCTGAAGCAGCGCTTCGGAGCGTACGGCTGCCGCTCCGCTGTGGTGTGCGCGAAGCAGCCGCTTCTCCTGCTCCGGGAGCCGGACAGAGCGGTAGCTTGTACGAGGGCGAAGAACGAAGCCGCAGGGAGACGACATTGTGTGCACAGCCTTGGCACTGGTAGAGGAAGGTGACTAAAGCTCCCTGCCTCTTCAATGCACTGCTGGCATGCTTTATTGAAGGTGTTCCGAGACAACTTTACTGGGTTTTGACTTCGTTCTGATGCAGCCGCTCCTGGGAATTTCGTGCTCGTCCCCGAAGGCTCGAGATGCAGAGAACTCGATGGCAGCTGCAGAAATGAAGGACTCTGTGGAAGTCTCGAGAAGCAAGAACGTAGACAAGCGCCTTGTGATTGGGAGTCAGAAGCTGCTGGACTTTTGCGATTGCTTTCACTGTGCACTGAATGCCAGGACGGCACGTGCACGCTGCAACAACCAGCTGGGCAAGAGTGGGCAGAAGAGAACGGCCGTCAGACAGGAGCTTACATAGTACCATGGAAAGAGCAGTGTTTTTGGAGTGTGCAGTAAAATCGTGTTTCTGGACAAGGGAGGCATAAGTGCGCTGCACTCCTAAGCTATCTCCCTGCGAGACACACTGCCAAAGCTTTTCGCTATTATGCAGTCTAGTGCAGACGCACACTAGGGCTCTCTGGAGCTGTCCGAAGCCAAGCTCTGGTCGACGTCGTCTTTCGGCGGAAGCAGCGCTTCGGAGCGTACGGCTGCCGCTCCGCTGTTGTGTGCGCGAATCAGCCGCTTCTCCTGCTCCGGGAGCCGGACAGAGCGGTAGCTTGTACGAGGGCGAAGAACGAAGCCAAAGAGCACCGGGTGTTTGCGCACACCCTAAGGACTGCTAGAGGACCGTGGTGGCCACTCGGCTGCCTCTTCAATTCCCTTCTAGCATACTTATGGAAGGTGTTTCAGGACAATTTTCATGAATTTTGAATTCGTCCTGATGCAGCCCCTCCTGGGAAACTCGTGCTCGTCCTCTGAGTCTCCGACATGCAGAGACCTCGATGGCAACTGCAGAAATGAAGGGCTGCGTTGAGTTGTCAAGAAGGAGGAACATAGCCAGCGCCTTGTGTTTGGGAGTCAGCAGCTGCTGGACTTTTGCGATTGCTTTCACTGTGCACTGAATGCCAGGACGGCACGTGCACGTTAAAACAACGAGCTGGGCAAGAGTAATCGAAAGATCACGGCTGTCAGAAAGCAGCTTATATATTGCCCTGGAAAGAGCACTGTTTTTGGAGTGTGCAGTAAAATCGAGTTTCTGGACAAGGGAGGCATAAGTGCGCTGCGATGCTATGCTTTCTCCCTGCGAGACACACTGCCAAAGCTTTTCGCTATGATGCAGTCTAGTGCAGACGCACACTGCGGCTCTCGGCTGCTGTCCGAAGCCAAGCGCCGGTGGCCGGCGTCTTGCGGCTGAAGCAGCGCTTCGGAGCGTACGGCTGCCGCTCCGCTGTTGTGTGCGCGAAGCAGCCGCTTCTCCTGCTCCAGGAGCCGGACAGAGCGGTAGCTTGTACGAGGGCGAAGAACGTTGCCGCAGGGAGACGACATTCTGTGCGCAGCCTTGCGACTGCTAGGGGACGGTGGCTAAGGCTCCCTGCCTTTTCAATGCACGGCTGGCATGCTTTATTGAAGGTGTTCCGAGACAACTTTCCTGGGTTTTGACTTCGTTCTGATGCAGCCGCTCCTGGGAATTTCGTGCTCGTCCCCGAAGGCTCGAGATGCAGAGCACTCGATGGCAGCTGCAGAAATGAAGGACTCCATTGAAGTGTCGAGAAGCAAGAACGTAGACAAGAGCCTCTGTGTTTGGGAGTCAGCAGCTGCTGGACTTTTGCGATTGCTTTCACTGTGCACTCAATGCCAGGACGGCACGTGCACGCTGCAACAACCAACTGGGCAAGAGTGGGCAGAAGAAAACGGCTGTCAGACAGGAGCTTACATAGTACCATGGAAAGAGCAGTGTTTTTGGAGTGTGCAGCAAATCCGTGTTTCTGGACAAGGGAGGCATAAGTGCGCTGCGCTCCTAAGCTATCTCCCTGCTAGACAGACTGCTAAAGCTTTTCGTTATCCTGCAGTCTAGTGCAGACGCACACTACGGCTCTCCGGAGCTGTCCGAAGCCAAGCGCCGGTGGCCGGCGTCTTTCGGCTGAAGCAGCGCTTCAGAGCGTACGGCTGCCGCTCCGCTGTGGTGTGCGCGAAGCAGCCGCTTCTCCTGCTCCGGGAGCCGGACAGAGCGGTAGCTTGTACGAGGGCGAAGAACGAAGCCGAAGAGCACCGGGTGTTTGCGCACACCCTAAGGACTGCTAGAGGACCGTGGTGGCCGCTCGGCTGCCTCTTCAATTCCCTTCTAGCATACTTATGGAAGGTGTTTCAGGACAATTTTCATGAATTTTGAATTCGTCCTGATGCAGCCCCTCCTGGGAAACTCGTGCTCGTCCTCTGAGTCTCTGACATGCAGAGACCTCGATGGCAACTGCAGAAATGAAGGGCTGCGTTGAGTTGTCGAGAAGCAAGAACATAGCCAGCGCCTTGTGTTTCGGAGTCAGCAGCTGCTGGACTTTTGCAATTGCTTTCACTGTGCACTGAATGCCAGGACGGCACGTGCACGTTAAAACAACGAGCTGGGCAAGAGTAGGAAGGGAGCACGGGAATCAGAGAGCATCTGGCATCTTGCCCTGGAAAGGGCAGTGTTTTTGGAGTGTGTAGTAAAATCGTGTTTCTGGACAAGGGAGGCATAAGTGCGCTGCGCTCGTAAGCTATCTCCCTGCGAGACACACTGCCAAAGCTTTTCGCTATTATGCAGTCTAGTGCAGACGCACACTACGGCTCTTGGCTGCTGTCCGAAGCCAAGCGCCGGTGGCCGGCGTCTTTCGGCTGAAGCAGCGCTTCGGAGCGTACGGCTGCCGCTCCGCTCTTGTGTGCGCGAAGCAGCCGCTTCTCCTGCTCCGGGAGCCGGACAGAGCGGTAGCTTGTACGAGGGCGAAGAACGAAGCCGAAGATCACCGGGTGTTTGCGCACACCCTAAGGACTGCTAGAGGACCGTGGTGGCCGCTCGGCTGCCTCTTCAATTCCCTTCTAGCATACTTATGGAAGGTGTTTCAGGACAATTTTCATGAATTTTGAATTCGTCCTGAAGCAGCCCCTCCTGGGAAACTCGTGCTCGTCCTCTGAGTCTCCGACATGCAGAGACCTCGATGGCAACTGCAGAAATGAAGGGCTGCGTTGAGTTGTCAAGAAGGAAGAACATAGCCAGCGCCTTGTGTTTGGGAGTCAGCAGCTGCTGGACTTTTGCAATTGCTTTCACTGTGCACTGAATGCCAGGACGGCACGTGCACATTAAAACAACGAGCTGGGCAAGAGTAGGAAGGGAGCACGGCCATCAGAGAGCATCTGGCATCTTGCCCTGGAAAGGGTAGTGTTTTTGGAGTGTGCAGTAAAATCGTGTTTCTGGACAAGGGAGGCATAAGTGCGCTGCGCTCCTAAGCTATCTCCCTGCGAGACACACTGCCAAAGCTTTTCGCTATTATGCAGTCTAGTGCAGACGCACACTACGGCTCTCGGCTGCTGTCCGAAGCCAAGCGCCGGTGGCCGGCGTCTTTCGGCTGAAGCAGCGCTTCGGAGCGTACGGCTGCCGCTCCACTGTTGTGTGCGCGAAGCAGCCGCTTCTCCTGCTCCGGGAGCCGGACAGAGCGGTAGCTTGTACGTGGGCGAAGAACGAAGCCGAAGAACACCGGGCTTCTGCGCGCACCCTAAGGACTGCTAGGGGACCGTGGTGGCCGCTCGGCTGCCTCTTCAATTCCCTTCTAGCATACTTATGGAAGGTGTTTCAGGACAATTTTTCTGAGTTTTGAATTCCTCCTGATGCAGCCCCTCCTGGGAAACTCGTGCTCATCCTCTGAGTCTCCGACATGCAGAGACCTCGATGGCAACTGCAGAAATGAAGGGCTGCGTTGAGTTGTCGAGAAGCAAGAACACAGCCAGCGCCTTGTGTTTGGGAGTCAGCAGCTGCTGGACTTTTGCAATTGCTTTCACTGTGCACTGAATGCCAGGACGGCACGTGCACGTTAAAACAACGAGCTGGGCAAGAGCAGGAAGGGAGCACGGGAATCAGAGAGCATCTGGCATCTTGCCTTGGAAAGGGCAGTGTTTTTGGAGTGTGCAGTAAAATCGTGTTTCTGGACAAGGGAGGCATAAGTGCGCTGCGCTCCTAAGCTATCTCCCTGCGAGACACACTGCTAAAGCTTTTCGTTATCATGCAGTCTAGTGCAGACGCACACTACGGGTGTCCGGAGCTGTCCGAAGCCAAGCGCCGGTCGTCGGCGTCTTTCGGCTGAAGCAGCGCTTCGGAGCGTACGGCTGCCGCTCCGCTGTGGTGTGCGCGAAGCTACCGCTTCTCCTGCTCCGGGAGCCGGACAGAGCAGTAGCTTGTACGAGGGCGAAGAACGAAGCCGAAGAGCACCGGGTGTTTGCGCACACCCTAAAGACTGCTATAGGACCGTGGTGGCCGCTCGCCTGCCTCTTCAATTCCCTTCTAGCATACTTATGGAAGGTGTTTCAGGACAATTTTCATGAATTTTGAATTCGTCCTGATGCAGCCCCTCCTGGGAAACTCGTGCTCGTCCTCTGAGTCTCCGACATGCAGAGAGCTCGATGGCAACTGCAGAAATGAATGGCTGCGTTGAGTTGTCGAGAAGCAAGAACATAGCCAGCGCCTTGTGTTTGGGAGTCAGCAGCTGCTGGACTTTTGCGATTGCTTTCACTGTGCACTGAATGCCAGGACGGCACGTGCACGTTAAAACAACGAGCTGGGCAAGAGCAGGAAGGGAGCACGGGCATCAGAGAGCATCTGGCATCTTGCCCTGGAAAGGGCAGTGTTTTTGGAGTGTGCAGTAAAATCGTGTTTCTGGACAAGGGAGGCATAAGTGCGCTGCGCTCCTAAGCTATCTCCCTGCAAGACAGACTTCTAAAGCTTTTCGCTATGATGCAGTTTAGTGCAGACGCATACTACGGGTCTCCGGAGCTGTCCGAAGCCAAGCGCCAGTGGCCGGCGTCTTTCGGCTGAAGCAGCGCTTCGGAGCGTACGGCTGCCGCTCCGCTGTTGTGTGCGCGAAGCAGCCGCTTCTCCTGCTCCGGGAGCCGGACAGAGCGGTAGCTTGTACGAGGGCAAAGAACGTTGCCGCAGGGAGACGACATTCTGTGCGCAGCCTTGCCACTGCTAGGGGACGGTGGCTAAGGCTCCCTGCCTTTTCCATGCACGGCTGGCATGCTTTATTGAAGGTGTTCCGAGACAACTTTCCTGGTTTTTGACTTCGTTCTGATGCAGCCGCTCCTGGGAATTTCGTGCTCGTCCCCGAAGGCTCGAGATGCAGAGCACTCGATGGCAGCTGCAGAAATGAAGGACTCTGTGGAAGTGTCGAGAAGCAAGAACGTAGACAAGAGCCTTGTGTTTGGGAGTCAGCAGCTGCTGGACTTTTGCGATTGCTTTCACTGTGCACTCAATGCCAGGACGGCACGTGCACGCTGAAACAACCAGCTGGGCAAGAGTGGGCAGAAGAAAACGGCCGTCAGACAGGAGCTTACATAGTACCATGGAAAGAGCAGTGTTTTTGGAGTGTGCAGCAAATCCGTGTTTCTGGACAAGGGAGGCATAAGTGCGCTGCGCTCCTAAGCTATCACCCTGCTAGACAGACTGCTAAAGCTTTTCGTTATCCTGCAGTCTAGTGCAGACGCACACTACGGGTCTCCGGAGCTGTCCGAAGCCAAGCGCCGGTGGCCGGCGTCTTTCGGCTGAAGCAGCGCTTCGGAGCGTACGGCTGCCGCTCCGCTGTTGTGTGCGCGAAGCAGCCGCTTCTCCTGCTCCGGGAGCCGGACAGAGCGGTAGCTTGTACGAGGGCGAAGAACGTTGCCGCAGGGAGACGACATTGTGTGCACAGCCTTGGCACTGCTAGAGGAAGGTGACTAAAGCTCCCTGCCTCTTCAATGCACTGCTGGCATGCTTTATTGAAGGTGTTCCAAGACAACTTTACTGGGTTTTGACTTCGTTCTGATGCAGCCGCTCCTGGGAATTTCGTGCTCGTCCCCAAAGGCTCGAGATGCAGAGAACTCGATGGCAGCGGCAGAAATGAAGGACTCTGTGGAAGTCTCGAGAAGCAAGAACGTAGACAAGCGCCTTGTGATTGGGAGTCAGAAGCTGCTGGACTTTTGCGATTGCTTTCACTGTGCACTCAATGCCAGGACGGCACGTGCACGCTGCAACAACCAGCTGGGCAAGAGTGGGCAGAACAGAACGGCCGTCAGACAGGAGCTTACATAGTACCATGGAAAGAGCAGTGTTTTTGGAGTGTGCAGTAAAATCGTGTTTCTGGGCAAGGGAGGCATAAGTGCGCTGCGCTCCTAAGCTATCTCCCTGCGAGACACACTGCCAAAGCTTTTCGCTATTATGCAGTCTAGTGCAGACGCACACTACGGCTCTCGGCTGCTGTCCGAAGCCAAGCTCTGGTCGACGTCGTCTTTCGGCCGAAGCAGCGCTTCGGAGCGTACGGCTGCCGCTCCGCTGTTGTGTGCGCGAAGCAGCCGCTTCTCCTGCTCCGGGAGCCGGACAGAGCGGTAGCTTGTACGTGGGCGAAGAACGAAGCCGAAGAGCACCGGGTGTTTCCGCATACCCTAAGGACTGCTAGAGGACCGTGGTGGCCGCTCGGCTGCCTCTTCAATTCCTTTCTAGCATACTTATGGAAGGTGTTTCAGGACAATTTTCATGAATTTTGAATTCGTCCTGATGCAGCCCCTCCTGGGAAACTCGTACTCGTCCTCTGAGGCTCCGACATGCAGAGAACTCGATGGCAGCTGCAGAAATGAAGGACTCCATTGAAGTGTCGAGAAGCAAGAACGTAGACAAGAGCCTTGTGTTTGGGAGTCAGCAGCTGCTGGACTTTTGCGATTGCTTTCACTGTGCACTCAATGCCAGGACGGCACGTGCACGCTGCAACAACCAGCTGGGCAAGAGTGGGCAGAAATGAACGGGCGTCAGACAGCAGCTTACATAGTACCATGGAAAGAGCAGTGTTTTTGGAGTGTGCAGAAAATCCGTATTCTGGGCAAGGGAGGCATAAGTGCGCTGCGCTGCTACGCTTTTTCCCTGCGAGACACACTGCCAAAGCTTTTCGCTATCATGCAGTCTACTGCAGACGCACACTACGGCTCTCGGCTGCTGTCCGAAGCCAAGCGCCGGTGGCCGGCGTCTTTCGGCTGAAGCAGCGCTTCGGAGCGTACGGCTGCCGCTCCGCTGTTGTGTGCGCGAAGCCGCCGCTTCTCCTGCTCCGGGAGCCGGACAGAGCGGTAGCTTGTACGTGGGCGAAGAACGAAGCCGAAGAGCACCGGGCTTCTGCGCGCCTCTTAAGGACTGCTGGAGGACCGTGGTGGCCGCTCGCCTGCCTCTTCAATTCCCTTCTAGCATCCCTATTGAAGGTGTTCCAGGACAATTTTCCTGAGTTTTGAATTCGTCCTGATGCAGCCCCTCCTGGGAAACTCGTGCCCGTCCTCTGAGGCTCCGACATGCAGAGAGCTCGATGGCAACTGCAGAAATGAAGGGCTGCGTTGAGTTGTCGAGAAGCAAGAACATAGCCAGCGCCTTGTGTTTGGGAGTCAGCAGCTGCTGGACTTTTGCGATTGCTTTCACTGTGCACTCAATGCCAGGACGGCATGTGCACGTTAAAACAACGAGCTGGGCAAGAGCAGGAAGGGAGCACGGCCATCAGAGAGCATCTGGCATCTTGCCCTGGAAAGAGGAGTGTTTTTGGAGTGTGCAGTAAAATCGTGTTTTTGGACAAGGGAGGCATAAGTGCGCTGCGCTCCTAAGCTATCTCCCTGCAAGACACACTGCCAAAGCTTTTCGCTATGATGCAGTCTAGTGCAGACGCACACTACGGCTCTCGGCTGCTGTCCGAAGCCAAGCGCCGGTCGTCGGCGTCTTTCGGCTGAAGCAGCGCTTCGGAGCGTACGGCTGCCGCTCCGCTGTTGTGTGCGCGATGCAGCCGCTTCTCCTGCTCCGGGAGCCGGACAGAGCGGTAGCTTGTACGAGGGCGAAGAACGTTGCAGCAGGGAGACGACATTGTGTGCACAGCCTTGCGACTGCTAGAGGACGGTGGCTAAAGCTCCCTGCCTCTTCAATGCACTGCTGGCATGCTTTATTGAAGATGTTCCGAGACAACTTTCCTGGGTTTTGACTTCGTCCTGATGCAGCTCCTTCTGGGAATTTCGTGCTCGTCCCCGAAGGCTCGAGATGCAGAGAACTCGATGGCAGCGGCAGAAATGAAGGACTCCGTTGAAGTGCTGAAAACCAAGAACGTAGCCAGCGCCTTGTGTTTGGGAGTCAGCATTGCTGGACTTTTGCGATTGCTTTCACTGTGCACTCAATGCCAGGACGGCACGTGCACGCTGCAACAACCAGCTGGGCAAGAGTGGGCAGAAGTGAACGGGCTTCAGACAGCAGCTTACATAGTAGTACCATGGAAAGAGCAGTGTTTTTGGAGTGTGCAGCAAATCCGTGTTTCTGGGCAAGGGAGGCATAAGTGCGCTGCGCTGCTACGCTTTTTCCCTGGGAGACACACTGCCAAAGCTTTTCGCTATCATGCAGTCTACTGCAGACGCACACTACCGCTCTCGGCTGCTGTCCGAAGCCAAGTGCTGGTGGCCGGCGTCTTTCGGCCGAAGCAGCGCTTCGGAGCGTACGGCTGCCGCTCCGCTCTTGTGTGCGCGAAGCCGCCGCTTCTCCTGCTCCGGGAGCCGGACAGAGCGGTAGCTTGTACGGGGGCGAAGAACGAAGCCGAAGAGCACCGGGCTTCTGCGCGCACCCTAAGGACTGCAAGAGGACCGTGGTGGCCGCTCGCCTGCCTCTTCAATTCCCTTCTAGCATCCTTATGGAAGGTGTTCCAGGACAATTTTCCTGAGTTTTGAATTCGTCCTGATGCAGCCCCTCCTGGGAAACTCGTGCTCGTCCTCTGAGGCTCCGACATGCAGAGAGCTCGATGGCAACTGCAGAAATGAAGGGCTGCGTTGAGTTGTCGAGAAGCAAGAACATAGCCAGCGCCTTGTGTTTGGGAGTCAGCAGCTGCTGGACTTTTGCGATTGCTTTCACTGTGCACTGAATGCCAGGACGGCATGTGCACGTTAAAACAACGAGCTGGGCAAGAGCAGGAAGGGAGCACGGCCGTCAGAGAGCATCTGGCATCTTGCCCTGAAAGAGGTGTGTTTTTGGAGTGTGCAGTAAAATCGTGTTTCTGGACAAGGGAGGCATAAGTGCGCTGCGCTCCTAAGCTATCTCCCTGCGAGACACACTGCCAAAGCTTTTCGCTATGATGCAGTCTAGTGCAGACGCACACTACGGCTCTCCGGAGCTGTGCGAAGCGAAGCGCCGGTGGCCGGCGTCTTTCGGCTGAAGCAGCGCTTCGGAGCGTACGGCTGCCGCTCCGCTGTTGTGTGCGCGAAGCAGCCGCTTCTCCTGCTCCGGGAGCCGGACAGAGCGGTAGCTTGTACCAGGGCGAAGAACGAAGCCGCAGGGAGACGACATTGTGTGCACAGCCTTGGCACTGCTAGAGGAAGGTGACTAGAGCTCCGTGCCTTTTCAAGGCACGGCTGGCATGCTTTATTGAAGGTGTTCCGAGACAACTTTCCTGGGTTTTGACTTCGTTCTGATGCAGCCGCTCCTGGGAATTTCGTGCTCGTCCCCGAAGGCTCGAGATGCAGAGAACTCGATGGCAGCGGCAGAAATGAAGGACTCCGTTGAAGTGTCGAAAACCAAGAACGTAGACAAGAGCCTCTGTGTTTGGGAGTCAGCAGCTGCTGGACTTTTGCGATTGCTTTCACTGTGCACTCAATGCCAGGACGGCACGTGCACGCTGCAACAACCAGCTGGGCAAGAGTGGGCAGAAGAGAACGGGCGTCAGACAGCAGCTTTACATAGTACCATGGAAAGAGCACTGTTTTTGGACTGTGCAGTAAAATCGTGTTTCTGGGCAAGGGAGGCATAAGTGCGCTGCGCTCCTAAGCTATCTCCCTGCTAGACAGACTGCTAAAGCTTTTCGTTATCATGCAGTCTAGTGCAGACGCACACTACGGCTCTCGGCTGCTGTCCGAAAAGCGAAGCGCCGGTGGCCGGCGTCTTTCGGCTGAAGCAGCGCTTCGGAGCGTACGGCTGCCGCTCCACTGTTGTGTGCGCGAAGCAGCCGCTTCTCCTGCTCCGGGAGCCGGACAGAGCGGTAGCTTGTACGGGGGCGAAGAACGTTGCCGCAGAGCACCGGGCTTCTGCGCGCCTCTTAAGGACTGCTGGAGGACCGTGGTGGCCGCTCGCCTGCCTCTTCAATTCCCTTCTAGCATCCCTATTGAAGGTGTTCCAGAACAATTTTCCTGAGTTTTGAATTCCTCCTGATTCAGCCCCTCCTGGGAAACTCGTGCTCGTCCTCTGAGGCTCCGACATGCAGAGAGCTCGATGGCAACTGCAGAAATGAAGGGCTGCGTTGAGTTGTCGAGAAGCAAGAACATAGCCAGCGCCTTGTGTTTGGGAGTCAGCAGCTGCTGGACTTTTGCGATTGCTTTCACTGTGCACTGAATGCCAGGACGGCATGTGCACGTTAAAACAACGAGCTGGGCAAGAGCAGGAAGGGAGCACGGCCATTAGAGAGCATCTGGCATCTTGCCCTGAAAAGAGCAGTGTTTTTGGAGTGTGCAGTAAAATCGTGTTTTTGGACAAGGGAGGCGTAAGTGCGCTGCGCTCCTAAGCTATCTCCCTGCGAGACACACTGCCAAAGCTTTTCGCTATTATGCAGTCTAGTGCAGACGCACACCACGGCTCTCCGGAGCTGTGCGAAGCGAAGCGCCGGTGGCCGGCGTCTTTCGGCTGAAGCAGCGCTTCGGAGCGTACGGCTGCCGCTCCGCTCTTGTGTGCGCGAAGCAGCCGCTTCTCCTGCTCCGGGAGCCGGACAGAGCGGTAGCTTGTACGAGGGCGAAGAACGTTGCCGCAGGGAGACGACATTGTGTGCACAGCCTTGCGACTGCTAGAGGACGGTGGCTAAAGCTCCCTGCCTTTTCAATGCACTGCTCGCATGCTTTATTGAAGGTGTTCCGAGACAACTTTCCTGTTCTTAGACTTCGTCCTGATGCAGCTCCTTCTGGGAATTTCGTGCTCGTCCCCGAAGGCTCGAGATGCAGAGAACTCGATGGCAGCGGCAGAAATGAAGGACTCCGTTGAAGTGTCGAAAACCAAGAACGTAGCCAGCGCCTTGTGTTTGGGAGTCAGCATTGCTGGACTTTTGCGATTGCTTTCACTGTGCACTCAATGCCAGGACGGCACGTGCACGTTAAAACAACGAGCTGGGCAAGAGTGGGCAGAAGAGAACGGGCGTCAGACAGCAGCTTACATAGTACCATGGAAAGAGCAGTGTTTTTGGAGTGTGCAGTAAAATCGTGTTTCTGGGCAAGGGAGGCATAAGTGCGCTGCGCTCCTAAGCTATCTCCCTGCTAGACAGACTGCTAAAGCTTTTCGTTATCATGCAGTCTAGTGCAGACGCACACTACGGCTCTCGGCTGCTGTCCGAAGCCAAGCGCCGGTGGCCGGCGTCTTTCGGCTGAAGCAGCGCTTCGGAGCGTACGGCTGCCGCTCCGCTCTTGTGTGCGCGAAGCCGCCGCTTCTCCTGCTCCGGGAGCCGGACAGAGCGGTAGCTTGTACGGGGGCGAAGAACGAAGCCGAAGAGCACCGGGCTTCTGCGCGCACCCTAAGGACTGCTAGAGGACCGTGGTGGCCGCTCGCCTGCATCTTCAATTCCCTTCTAGCATACTTATGGAAGGTGTTTCAGGACAATTTTCATGAATTTTGAATTCGTCCTGATGCAGCCCCTCCTGGGAAACTCGTGCTCGTCCTCTGAGTCTCCGACATGCAGAGACCTCGATGGCAACTGCAGAAATGAAGGGCTGCGTTGGGTTGTCGAGAAGCAAGAACATAGCCAGCGCCTTGTATTTGGGAGTCAGCAGCTGCTGGACTTTTGCAATTGCTTTCACTGTGCACTGAATGCCAGGACGGCACGTGCACGTCAAAACAACGAGCTGGGCAAGAGTAGGAAGGGAGCACGGGAATCAGAGAGCATCTGGCATCTTGCCCTGGAAAGGGCAGTGTTTTTGGAGTGTGCAGTAAAATCGTGTTTCTGGACAAGGGAGGCATAAGTGCGCTGCGCTCCTAAGCTATCTCCCTGCGAGACACACTGCCAAAGCTTTTCGCTATGATGCAGTCTAGTGCAGACGCACACTACGGCTCTCGGCTGCTGTCCGAAGCCAAGCGCCGGTGGCCGGCGTCTTTCGGCTGAAGCAGCGCTTCGGAGCGTACGGCTGCCGCTCCGCTCTTGTGTGCGCGAAGCAGCCGCTTCTCCTGCTCCGGGAGCCGGACAGAGCGGTAGCTTGTACGAGGGCGAAGAACGAAGCCGCAGGGAGACGACATTGTGTGCACAGCCTTGGCACTGCTAGAGGAAGGTGGCTAAAGCTCCCTGCCTCTTCAATGCACTGCTGGCATGCTTTATTGAAGGTGTTCCGAGACAACTTTACTGGGTTTTGACTTCGTTCTGATGCAGCCGCTCCTGGGAATTTCGTGCTCATCCCCGAAGGCTCGAGATGCAGAGAACTCGATGGCAGCTGAAGAAATGAAGGACTCTGTGGAAGTCTCAAGAAGCAAGAACGTAGACAAGCGCCTTGTGATTGAGAGTCAGAAGCTGCTGGACTTTTGCGATTGCTTTCACTGTGCACTCAATGCCAGGACGGCACGTGCACGCTGCAACAACCAGCTGGGCAAGAGTGGGCAGAAGAGAACGGCCGTCAGACAGGAGCTTACATAGTACCATGGAAAGAGTAGTGTTTTTGAAGTGTGCAGTAAAATCGTGTTTCTGGACAAGGGAGGCATAAGTGCGCTGAACTCCTAAGCTATCTCCCTGCGAGACACACTGCCAAAGCTTTTCGCTATTATGCAGTCTAGTGCAGACGCACACTAGGGCTCTCTGGAGCTGTCCGAAGCCAAGCTCTGGTCGACGTCGTCTTTCGGCTGAAGCAGCGCTTCGGAGCGTACGGCTGCTGCTCCGCTGTTGTGTGCGCGAAGCAGCCGCTTCTCCTGCTCCGGGAGCCTACAGAGCGGTAGCTTGTACGAGGGCGAAGAACGAAGCCGAAGAGCACCGGGTGTTTGCGCACACCCTAAGGACTGCTAGAGGACCGTGGTGGCCGCTCGGCTGCCTCTTCAATTCCCTTCTAGCATACTTATGGAAGGTGTTTCAGGACAATTTTCATGAATTTTGAATTCGTCCTGATGCAGCCCCTCCTGGGAAACTCGTGCTCGTCCTCTGAGTCTCCGACATGCAGAGACCTCGATGGCAACTGCAGAAATGAAGGGCTGCGTTGAGTTGTTGAGAAGCAAGAACATAGCCAGCGCCTTGTGTTTGGGAGTCAGCAGCTGCTGGACTTTTGCGATTGCTTTCACTGTGCACTGAATGCCAGGACGGCACGTGCACGTTAAAACAACGAGCTGGGCAAGAGTAATCGAAAGATCACGGCTGTCAGAAAGCAGCTTATATATTGCCCTGGAAAGAGCACTGTTTTTGGAGTGTGCAGTAAAATCGAGTTTCTGGACAAGGGAGGCATAAGTGCGCTGCGATGCTATGCTTTCTCCCTGCGAGACACACTGCCAAAGCTTTTCGCTATGGTGCAGTTTAGTGCAGACGCACACTAGGGCTCTCTGGAGCTGTCCGAAGCCAAGCTCTGGTCGATGTCGTCTTTCGGCTGAAGCAGCGCTTCGGAGCGTACGGCTGCCGCTCCGCTGTTGTGTGCGCGAAGCAGCCGCTTCTCCTGCTCCGGGAGCCGGACAGAGCGGTAGCTTGTACGAGGGCGAAGAACGAAGCCGAAGAGCACCGGGTGTTTGCGCACACCCTAAGGACTGCTAGAGGACCGTGGTGGCCCCTCGGCTGCCTCTTCAATTCCCTTCTAGCATACTTATGGAAGGTGTTTCAGGACAATTTTCATGAATTTTGAATTCGTCCTGATGCAGCCCCTCCTGGGAAACTCGTGCTCGTCCTCTGAGTCTCTGACATGCAGAGACCTCGATGGCAACTGCAGAAATGAAGGGCTGCGTTGAGTTGTCGAGAAGCAAGAACATAGCCAGCGCCTTGTGTTTGGGAGTCAGCAGCTGCTGGACTTTTGCGATTGCTTTCACTGTGCACTGAATGCCAGGACGGCATGTGCACGTTAAATCAACGAGCTGGGCAAGAGCAGGAAGGGAGCACGGCCATCAGAGAGCATCTGGCATCTTGCCCTGGAAAGAGGAGTGTTTTTGGAGTGTGCAGTAAAATCGTGTTTTTGGACAAGGGAGGCATAAGTGCGCTGCGCTCCTAAGCTATCTCCCTGCGAGACACACTGCCAAAGCTTTTCGCTATGATGCAGTCTAGTGCAGACGCACACTACGGCTCTCGGCTGCTGTCCGAAGCCAAGCGCCGGTCGTCGGCGTCTTTCGGCTGAAGCAGCGCTTCGGAGCGTACGGCTGCCGCTCCGCTGTGGTGTGCGCGAAGCAGCCGCTTCTCCTGCTCCGGGAGCCGGACAGAGCGGTAGCTTGTACGAGGGCGAAGAACGTTGCAGCAGGGAGACGACATTGTGTGCACAGCCTTGCGACTGCTAGAGGACGGTGGCTAAAGCTCCCTGCCTTTTCAATGCACTGCTGGCATGCTTTATTGAAGGTGTTCCGAGACAACTTTCCTGGGTTTTGACTTCGTCCTGATGCAGCTCCTTCTGGGAATTTCGTGCTCGTCCCCGAAGGCTCGAGATGCAGAGAACTCGATGGCAGCGGCAGAATTGAAGGACTCCGTTGAAGTGTTGAAAACCAAGAACGTAGCCAGAGCCTTGTGTTTGGGAGTCAGCATTGCTGGACTTTTGCGATTGCTTTCACTGTGCACTCAATGCCAGGACGGCACGTGCACGCTGCAACAACCAGCTGGGCAAGAGTGGGCAGAAGTGAACGGGCTTCAGACAGCAGCTTACATAGTAGTACCATGGAAAGAGCAGTGTTTTTGGAGTGTGCAGCAAATCCGTGTTTCTGGGCAAGGGAGGCATACGTGCGCTGCGCTGCTACGCTTTTTCCCTGCGAGACGCACTGCCAAAGCTTTTCGCTATCATGCAGTCTACTGCAGACGCACACTACCGCTCTCGGCTGCTGTCCGAAGCCAAGCGCCGGTGGCCGGCGTCTTTCGGCTGAAGCAGCGCTTCGGAGCGTACGGCTGCCGCTCCACTGTTGTGTGCGCGAAGCAGCCGCTTCTCCTGCTCCGGGAGCCGGACAGAGCGGTAGCTTGTACGGGGGCGAAGAACGTTGCCGCAGAGCACCGGGCTTCTGCGCGCCTCTTAAGGACTGCTGGAGGACCGTGGTGGCCGCTCGCCTGCCTCTTCAATTCCCTTCTAGCATCCTTATGGAAGGTGTTCCAGGACAATTTTCCTGAGTTTTGAATTCGTCCTGATGCAGCCCCTCCTGGGAAACTCGTGCTCGTCCTCTGAGGCTCCGACATGCAGAGACCTCGATGGCAACTGCAGAAATGAAGGGCTGCGTTGAGTTGTCGAGAAGCAAGAACATAGCCGGCGCCTTGTGTTTGGGAGTCAGCAGCTGCTGGATTTTTGCGATTGCTTTCACTGTGCACTGAATGCCAGGACGGCATGTGCACGTTAAAACAACGAGCTGGGCAAGAGCAGGAAGGGAGCACGGCCATCAGAGAGCATCTGGCATCTTGCCCTGAAAGAGGAGTGTTTTTGGAGTGTGCAGTAAAATCGTGTTTCTGGACAAGGGAGGCATAAGTGCGCTGCGCTCCTAAGCTATCTCCCTGCGAGACACACTGCCAAAGCTTTTCGCTATGATGCAGTCTAGTGCAGACGCACACTACGGCTCTCCGGAGCTGTGCGAAGCGAAGCGCCGGTGGCCGGCGTCTTTCGGCTGAAGCAGCGCTTCGGAGCGTACGGCTGCCGCTCCGCTCTTGTGTGCGCGAAGCAGCCGCTTCTCCTGCTCCGGGAGCCGGACAGAGCGGTAGCTTGTACGAGGGCGAAGAACGTTGCAGCAGGGAGACGACATTGTGTGCACAGCCTTGGCACTGCTAGAAGAAGGTGACTAAAGCTCCCTGCCTTTTCAATGCACGGCTGGCATGCTTTATTGAAGGTGTTCCGAGACAACTTTCCTGGGTTTTGACTTCGTTCTGATGCAGCCGCTCCTGGGAATTTCGTGCTCGTCCCCGAAGGCTCGAGATGCAGAGAACTCGATGGCAGCGGCAGAAATGAAGGACTCCGTTGAAGTGTCGAAAACCAAGAACGTAGACAAGAGCCTCTGTGTTTGGGAGTCAGCAGCTGCTGCACTTTTGCGATTGCTTTCACTGTGCACTCAATGCCAGGACGGCACGTGCACGCTGCAACAACCAGCTGGGCAAGAGTGGGCAGAAGAGAACGGGCGTCAGACAGCAGCTTTACATAGTACCATGGAAAGAGCAGTGTTTTTGGAGTGTGCAGTAAAATCGTGTTTCTGGGCAAGGGAGGCATAAGTGCGCTGCGCTCCTAAGCTATCTCCCTGCTAGACAGACTGCTAAAGCTTTTCGTTATCATGCAGTCTAGTGCAGACGCACACTACGGCTCTCGGCTGCTGTCCGAAAAGCGAAGCGCCGGTGGCCGGCGTCTTTCGGCTGAAGCAGCGCTTCGGAGCGTACGGCTGCCGCTCCACTGTTGTGTGCGCGAAGCAGCCGCTTCTCCTTCTCCGGGAGCCGGACAGAGCGGTAGCTTGTACGGGGGCGAAGAACGTTGCCGCAGAGCACCGGGCTTCTGCGCGCCTCTTAAGGACTGCTGGAGGACCGTGGTGGCCGCGCGCCTGCCTCTTCAATTCCCTTCTAGCATCTCTATTGAAGGTGTTCCAGGACAATTTTCCTGAGTTTTGAATTCCTCCTGATGCAGCCCCTCCTGGGAAACTCGTGCTCGTCCTCTGAGGCTCCGACATGCAGAGACCTCGATGGCAACTGCAGAAATGAAGGGCTGCGTTGAGTTGTCGAGAAGCAAGAACATAGCCGGCGCCTTGTGTTTGGGAGTCAGCAGCTGCTGGATTTTTGCGATTGCTTTCACTGTGCACTGAATGCCAGGACGGCATGTGCACGTTAAAACAACGAGCTGGGCAAGAGCAGGAAGGGAGCACGGCCATCAGAGAGCATCTGGCATCTTGCCCTGAAAAGAGCAGTGTTTTTGGAGTGTGCAGTAAAATCGTGTTTTTGGACAAGGGAGGCGTAAGTGCGCTGCACTCCTAAGCTATCTCCCTGCGAGACACACTGCCAAAGCTTTTCGCTATCATGCAGTCTACTGCAGACGCACACTACGGCTCTCGGCTGCTGTCCGAAGCCAAGCGCCGGTGGCCGGCGTCTTTCGGCTGAAGCAGCGCTTCGGAGCGTACGGCTGCCGCTCCGCTGTTGTGTGCGCGAAGCAGCCGCTTCTCCTGCTCCGGGAGCCGGACAGAGCGGTAGCTTGTACGAGGGCGAAGAACGTTGCCGCAGGGAGACGACATTGTGTGCACAGCCTTGGCACTGCTAGAGGAAGGTGACTAAAGCTCCCTGCCTTTTCAATGCACTGCTGGCATGCTTTATTGAAGGTGTTCCGAGACAACTTTCCTGGGTTTTGACTTCGTTCTGATGCAGCCGCTCCTGGGAATTTCGTGCTCGTCCCCGAAGGCTCGAGATGCAGAGACCTCGATGGCAGCGGCAGAAATGAAGGACTCCGTTGAAGTGTCGAGAAGCAAGAACCTAGACAAGAGCCTCTGTGTTTGGGAGTCAGCAGCTGCTGGACTTTTGCGATTGCTTTCACTGTGCACTCAATGCCAGGACGGCACGTGCACGCTGCAACAACCAGCTGGGCAAGAGTGGGCAGAAGAGAACGGGCGTCAGACAGCAGCTTTACATAGTACCATGGAAAGAGCACTGTTTTTGGACTGTGCAGTAAAATCGTGTTTCTGGGCAAGGGAGGCATAAGTGCGCTGCGCTCCTAAGCTATCTCCCTGCTAGACAGACTGCTAAAGCTTTTCGTTATCATGCAGTCTAGTGCAGACGCACACTACGGCTCTCGGCTGCTGTCCAAAAAGCGAAGCGCCGGTGGCCGGCGTCTTTCGGCTGAAGCAGCGCTTCGGAGCGTACGGCTGCCGCTCCGCTGTTGTGTGCGCGAAGCAGCCGCTTCTCCTGCTCCGGGAGCCGGACAGAGCGGTAGCTTGTACGGGGGCGAAGAACGTTGCCGCAGAGCACCGGGCTTCTGCGCGCCTCTTAAGGACTGCAAGAGGACCGTGGTGGCCGCTCGCCAGCCTCTTCAATTCCCTTCTAGCATCCCTATTGAAGGTGTTCCAGGACAATTTTCCTGAGTTTTGAATTCGTCCTGATGCAGCCCCTCCTGGGAAACTCGTGCTCGTCCTCTGAGGCTCCGACATGCAGAGACCTCGATGGCAACTGCAGAAATGAAGGGCTGCGTTGAGTTGTCGAGAAGCAAGAACATAGCCAGCGCCTTGTGTTTGGGAGTCAGCAGCTGCTGGATTTTTGCGATTGCTTTCACTGTGCACTGAATGCCAGGACAGCATGTGCACGTTAAAACAACGAGCTGGGCAAGAGCAGGAAGGGAGCACGGCCATCAGAGAGCATCTGGCATCTTGCCCTGGAAAGAGGAGTGTTTTTGGAGTGTGCAGTAAAATCGTGTTTTTGGACAAGGGAGGCATAAGTGCGCTGCGCTCCTAAGCTATCTCCCTGCGAGACACACTGCCAAAGCTTTTCGCTATGATGCAGTCCTAGTGCAGACGCACACTACGGCTCTCGGCTGCTGTGCGAAGCGAAGCGCCGGTGGCCGGCGTCTTTCGGCTGAAGCAGCGCTTCGGAGCGTACGGCTGCCGCTCCGCTGTTGTGTGCGCGAAGCAGCCGCTTCTCCTGCTCCGGGAGCCGGACAGAGCGGTAGCTTGTACGAGGGCGAAGAACGAAGCCGCAGGGAGACGACATTGTGTGCACAGCCTTGGCACTGCTAGAGGAAGGTGACTAAAGCTCCCTGCCTTTTCAATGCACTGTTGGCATGCTTTATTGAAGGTGTTCCGAGACAACTTTCCTGGGTTTTGACTTCGTTCTGATGCAGCCGCTCCTGGGAATTTCGTGCTCGTCCCCGAAGGCTCGAGATGCAGAGACCTCGATGGCAGCGGCAGAAATGAAGGACTCCGTTGAAGTGTCGAGAAGCAAGAACCTAGACAAGAGCCTCTTTGTTTGGGAGTCAGCAGCTGCTGGACTTTTGCGATTGCTTTCACTGTGCACTGAATGCCAGGACGGCACGTGCACGCTGCAACAACCAGCTGGGCAAGAGTGGGCAGAAGAGAACGGGCGTCAGACAGCATCTTTACATAATACAATGGAAAGAGCACTGTTTTTGGACTGTGCAGTAAAATTGTGTTTCTGGGCAAGGGAGGCATAAGTGCGCTGCGCTCCTAAGCTATCTCCCTGCGAGACACACAGCCAATGATTTCGTTAACATTCAGTCTAGTGCAGACGCACACTACGGCTCTCTGGAGCTGTCCGAAGCCAAGCGCCGGTGGCCGGCGTCTTTCGGCTGAAGCAGCGCTTCGGAGCGTACGGCTGCTGCTCCGCTGTTGTGTGCGCGAAGCAGCCGCTTCTCCTGCTCCGGGAGCCGGACAGAGCGGTAGCTTGTACGAGGGCGAAGAACGAAGCCGCAGAGCACCGGGCTTCTGCGCGCCTCTTAAGGACTGCTGGAGGACCGTGGTGGCCGCTCGCCTGCCTCTTCAATTCCCTTCTAGCATCCCTATTGAAGGTGTTCCAGGACAATTTTCCTGAGTTTTGAATTCGTCCTGATGCAGCCCCTCCTGGGAAACTCGTGCTCATCCTCTGAGGCTCCGACATGCAGAGAGCTCGATGGCAACTGCAGAAATGAAGGGCTGCGTTGAGTTGTCGAGAAGCAAGGACATAGCCAGCGCCTTGTGTTTGGGAGTCAGCAGCTGCTGGATTTTTGCGATTGCTTTCACTGTGCACTGAATGCCAGGACGGCATGTGCACGTTAAAACAACGAGCTGGGCAAGAGCAGGAAGGGAGCACGGCCATCAGAGAGCATCTGGCATCTTGCCCTGGAAAGAGGAGTGTTTTTGGAGTGTGCAGTAAAATCGTGTTTTTGGACAAGGGAGGCATAAGTGCGCTGCGCTCCTAAGCTATCTCCCTGCGAGACACACTGCCAAAGCTTTTCGCTATGATGCAGTCTAGTGCAGACGCACACTACGGCTCTCGGCTGCTGTCCGAAGCCAAGCGCCGGTGGCCGGCGTCTTTCGGCTGAAGCAGCGCTTCGGAGCGTACGGCTGCCGCTCCGCTGTTGTGTGCGCGAAGCAGCCGCTTCTCCTGCTCCGGGAGCCGGACAGAGCGGTAGCTTGTACGAGGGCGAAGAACGTTGCCGCAGGGAGACGACATTGTGTGCACAGCCTTGCGACTGCTAGAGGACGGTGGCTAAAGCTCCCTGCCTTTTCAATGCACTGCTGGCATGCTTTATTGAAGGTGTTCCGAGACAACTTTCCTGGGTTTTGACTTCGTCCTAATGCAGCTCCTTCTGGGAATTTCGTGCTCGTCCCCGAAGGCTCGAGATGCAGAGAACTCGATGGCAGCGGCAGAAATGAAGGACTCCGTTGAAGTGTCGAAAACCAAGAACGTAGCCAGCGCCTTGTGTTTGGGAGTCAGCATTGCTGGACTTTTGCGATTGCTTTCACTGTGCACTCAATGCCAGGACGGCACGTGCACGCTGCAACAACCAGCTGGGCAAGAGTGGGCAGAAGTGAACGGGCGTCAGACAGCAGCTTACATAGTACCATGGAAAGAGCAGTGTTTTTGGAGTGTGCAGCAAATCCGTGTTTCTGGGCAAGGGAGGCATAAGTGCGCTGCGCTGCTACGCTTTCTCCCTGCGAGACACACTGCCAAAGCTTTTCGCTATCATGCAGTCTACTGCAGACGCACACTACGGCTCTCGGCTGCTGTCCGAAGCCAAGCGCCGGTGGCCGGCGTCTTTCGGCTGAAGCAGCGCTTCGGAGCGTACGGCTGCCGCTCCGCTGTTGTGTGCGCGAAGCAGCCGCTTCTCCTGCTCCGGGAGCCGGACAGAGCGGTAGCTTGTACGGGGGCGAAGAACGTTGCCGCAGAGCACCGGGCTTCTGCGCGCCTCTTAAGGACTGCTGGAGGACCGTGGTGGCCGCTCGCCTGCCTCTTCAATTCCCTTCTAGCATCCCTATTGAAGGTGTTCCAGGACAATTTTCCTGAGTTTTGAATTCGTCCTGATGCAGCCCCTCCTGGGAAACTCGTGCTCGTCCTCTGAGGCTCCGACATGCAGAGAGCTCGATGGCAACTGCAGAAATGAAGGGCTGCGTTGAGTTGTCGAGAATCAAGAACATAGCCAGCGCCTTGTGTTTGGGAGTCAGCAGCTGCTGGATTTTTGCGATTGCTTTCACTGTGCACTGAATGCCAGGACGGCATGTGCACGTTAAAACAACGAGCTGGGCAAGAGCAGGAAGGGAGCACGGGCATCAGAGAGCATCTGGCATCTTGCCCTGGAAAGAGGAGTGTTTTTGGAGTGTGCAGTAAAATCGTGTTTTTGGACAAGGGAGGCATAAGTGCGCTGCGCTCCTAAGCTATCTCCCTGCGAGACACACTGCCAAAGCTTTTCGCTATCATGCAGTCTACTGCAGACGCACACTACGGCTCTCGGCTGCTGTCCGAAGCCAAGCGCCGGTCGTCGGCGTCTTTCGGCTGAAGCAGCGCTTCGGAGCGTACGGCTGCCGCTCCGCTCTTGTGTGCGCGAAGCAGCCGCTTCTCCTGCTCCGGGAGCCGGACAGAGCGGTAGCTTGTACGGGGTCGAAGAACGTTGCCGCAGAGCACCGGGCTTCTGCGCGCCTCTTAAGGACTGCTGGAGGACCGTGGTGGCCGCTCGCCTGCCTCTTCAATTCCCTTCTAGCATCCCTATTGAAGGTGTTCCAGGACAATTTTCCTGAGTTTTGAATTCGTCCTGATGCAGCCCCTCCTGGGAAACTCGTGCTCGTCCTCTGAGGCTCC
This sequence comes from Lonchura striata, assembly GCF_050655825.1. Lineage (NCBI taxonomy): Eukaryota > Metazoa > Chordata > Aves > Passeriformes > Estrildidae > Lonchura > Lonchura striata. Next base: position 10,652,369 of record NC_140741.1, on the reverse strand, counting down.
GACATGCAGAGAGCTCGATGGCAACTGCAGAAATGAAGGGCTGCGTTGAGTTGTCGAGAAGCAAGAACATAGCCAGCGCCTTGTGTTTGGGAGTCAGCAGCTGCTGGATTTTTGCGATTGCTTTCACTGTGCACTGAATGCCAGGACGGCATGTGCACGTTAAAACAACGAGCTGGGCAAGAGCAGGAAGGGAGCACGGGCATCAGAGAGCATCTGGCATCTTGCCCTGGAAAGAGGAGTGTTTTTGGAGTGTGCAGTAAAATCGTGTTTTTGGACAAGGGAGGCATAAGTGCGCTGCGCTCCTAAGCTATCTCCCTGCGAGACACACTGCCAAAGCTTTTCGCTATGATGCAGTCTAGTGCAGACGCACACTACGGCTCTCGGCTGCTGTCCGAAGCCAAGCGCCGGTCGTCGGCGTCTTTCGGCTGAAGCAGCGCTTCGGAGCGTACGGCTGCCGCTCCGCTCTTGTGTGCGCGAAGCAGCCACTTCTCCTGCTCCGGGAGCCGGACAGAGCGGTAGCTTGTACGAGGGCGAAGAACGTTGCCGCAGGGAGACGACATTGTGTGCACAGCCTTGCGACTGCTAGAGGACGGTGGCTAAAGCTCCCTGCCTTTTCAATGCACTGCTGGCATGCTTTATTGAAGGTGTTCCGAGACAACTTTCCTGGGTTTTGACTTCGTCCTAATGCAGCTCCTTCTGGGAATTTCGTGCTCGTCCCCGAAGGCTCGAGATGCAGAGAACTCGATGGCAGCGGCAGAAATGAAGGACTCCGTTGAAGTGTCGAAAACCAAGAACGTAGCCAGCGCCTTGTGTTTGGGAGTCAGCATTGCTGGACTTTTGCGATTGCTTTCACTGTGCACTCAATGCCAGGACGGCACGTGCACGCTGCAACAACCAGCTGGGCAAGAGTGGGCAGAAGTGAACGGGCGTCAGACAGCAGCTTACATAGTACCATGGAAAGAGCAGTGTTTTTGGAGTGTGCAGCAAATCCGTGTTTCTGGGCAAGGGAGGCATAAGTGCGCTGCGCTGCTACGCTTTTTCCCTGCGAGACACACTGCCAAAGCTTTTCGCTATCATGCAGTCTACTGCAGACGCACACTACGGCTCTCGGCTGCTGTCCGAAGCCAAGCGCCGGTGGCCGGCGTCTTTCGGCTGAAGCAGCGCTTCGGAGCGTACGGCTGCCGCTCCGCTGTTGTGTGCGCGAAGCCGCCGCTTCTCCTGCTCCGGGAGCCGGACAGAGCGGTAGCTTGTACGAGGGCGAAGAACGTTGCCGCAGGGAGACGACATTGTGTGCACAGCCTTGCGACTGCTAGAGGACGGTGGCTAAAGCTCCCTGCCTTTTCAATGCACTGCTGGCATGCTTTATTGAAGGTGTTCCGAGACAACTTTCCTGGGTTTTGACTTCGTCCTAATGCAGCTCCTTCTGGGAATTTCGTGCTCGTCCCCGAAGGCTCGAGATGCAGAGAACTCGATGGCAGCGGCAGAAATGAAGGACTCCGTTGAAGTGTCGAAAACCAAGAACGTAGCCAGCGCCTTGTGTTTGGGAGTCAGCATTGCTGGACTTTTGCGATTGCTTTCACTGTGCACTCAATGCCAGGACGGCACGTGCACGCTGCAACAACCAGCTGGGCAAGAGTGGGCAGAAGTGAACGGGCGTCAGACAGCAGCTTACATAGTACCATGGAAAGAGCAGTGTTTTTGGAGTGTGCAGCAAATCCGTGTTTCTGGGCAAGGGAGGCATAAGTGCGCTGCGCTGCTACGCTTTTTCCCTGCGAGACACACTGCCAAAGCTTTTCGCTATCATGCAGTCTACTGCAGACGCACACTACGGCTCTCGGCTGCTGTCCGAAGCCAAGCGCCGGTGGCCGGCGTCTTTCGGCTGAAGCAGCGCTTCGGAGCGTACGGCTGCCGCTCCGCTGTTGTGTGCGCGAAGCCGCCGCTTCTCCTGCTCCGGGAGCCGGACAGAGCGGTAGCTTGTACGGGGGCGAAGAACGAAGCCGAAGAGCACCGGCCTTCTGCGCGCACCCTAAGGACTGCAAGAGGACCGTGGTGGCCGCTCGCCTGCCTCTTCAATTCCCTTCTAGCATCCTTATGGAAGGTGTTCCAGGACAATTTTCCTGAGTTTTGAATTCGTCCTGATGCAGCCCCTCCTGGGAAACTCGTGCTCGTCCTCTGAGGCTCCGACATGCAGAGAGCTCGATGGCAACTGCAGAAATGAAGGGCTGCGTTGAGTTGTCGAGAAGCAAGAACATAGCCAGCGCCTTGTGTTTGGGAGTCAGCAGCTGCTGGATTTTTGCGATTGCTTTCACTGTGCACTGAATGCCAGGACGGCATGTGCACGTTAAAACAACGAGCTGGGCAAGAGCAGGAAGGGAGCAGGGGCATCAGAGAGCATCTGGCATCTTGCCCTGAAAGAGGAGTGTTTTTGGAGTGTGCAGTAAAATCGTGTTTCTGGACAAGGGAGGCATAAGTGCGCTGCGCTCCTAAGCTATCTCCCTGCGAGACACACTGCCAAAGCTTTTCGCTATGATGCAGTCTAGTGCAGATGCACACTACAGCTCTCGGCTGCTGTGCGAAGCGAAGCGCCGGTGGCCGGCGTCTTTCGGCTGAAGCAGCGCTTCGGAGCGTACGGCTGCCGCTCCGCTGTTGTGTGCGCGAAGCAGCCGCTTCTCCTGCTCCGGGAGCCGGACAGAGCGGTAGCTTGTACGAGGGCGAAGAACGTTGCCGCAGGGAGACGACATTGTGTGCACAGCCTTGCGACTGCTAGAGGATGGTGGCTAAAGCTCCCTGCCTTTTCAATGCACTGCTGGCATGCTTTATTGAAGGTGTTCCGAGACAACTTTCCTGTTTTTTGACTTCGTCCTGATGCAGCTCCTTCTGGGAATTTCGTGCTCGTCCCCGAAGGCTCGAGATGCAGAGAACTCGATGGCAGCGGCAGAAATGAAGGACTCCGTTGAAGTGTCGAGAAGCAAGAACGTAGACAAGAGCCTCTGTGTTTGGGAGTCAGCAGCTGCTGGACTTTTGCGATTGCTTTCACTGTGCACTCAATGCCAGGACGGCACGTGCACGCTGCAACAACCAGCTGGGCAAGAGTGGGCAGAAGAGAACGGGCGTCAGACAGCATCTTTACATAATACAATGGAAAGAGCACTGTTTTTGGACTGTGCAGTAAAATTGTGTTTCTGGGCAAGGGAGGCATAATTGCGCTGCGCTCCTAAGCTATCTCCCTGCGAGACACACAGCCAATGATTTCGTTAACATTCAGTCTAGTGCAGACGCACACTACGGCTCTCTGGAGCTGTCCGAAGCCAAGCGCCGGTGGCCGGCGTCTTTCAGCTGAAGCAGCGCTTCAGAGCGTACGGCTGCCGCTCCGCTGTTGTGTGCGCGAAGCAGCCGCTTCTCCTGCTCCGGGAGCCGGACAGAGCGGTAGCTTGTACGGGGGCGAAGAACGTTGCCGCAGAGCACCGGGCTTCTGCGCGCCCCTTAAGGACTGCTGGAGGACCGTGGTGGCCGCTCGCCTGCCTCTTCAATTCCCTTCTAGCATCCCTATTGAAGGTGTTCCAGGACAATTTTCCTGAGTTTTGAATTCGTCCTGATGCAGCCCCTCCTGGGAAACTCGTGCTCGTCCTCTGAGGCTCCGACATGCAGAGACCTCGATGGCAACTGCAGAAATGAAGGGCTGCGTTGAGTTGTCGAGAATCAAGAACATAGCCAGCGCCTTGTGTTTGGGAGTCAGCAGCTGCTGGATTTTTGCGATTGCTTTCACTGTGCACTGAATGCCAGGACGGCATGTGCACGTTAAAACAACGAGCTGGGCAAGAGCAGGAAGGGAGCACGGGCATCAGAGAGCATCTGGCATCTTGCCCTGGAAAGAGGAGTGTTTTTGGAGTGTGCAGTAAAATCGTGTTTTTGGACAAGGGAGGCATAAGTGCGCTGCGCTCCTAAGCTATCTCCCTGCGAGACACACTGCCAAAGCTTTTCGCTATGATGCAGTCTAGTGCAGACGCACACTACGGCTCTCGGCTGCTGTCCGAAGCCAAGCGCCGGTCGTCGGCGTCTTTCGGCTGAAGCAGCGCTTCGGAGCGTACGGCTGCCGCTCCGCTCTTGTGTGCGCGAAGCAGCCGCTTCTCCTGCTCCGGGAGCCGGACAGAGCGGTAGCTTGTACGAGGGCGAAGAACGTTGCCGCAGAGCACCGGGCTTCTGCGCGCCTCTTAAGGACTGCTGGAGGACCGTGGTGGCCGCTCGCCTGCCTCTTCAATTCCCTTCTAGCATCCCTATTGAAGGTGTTCCAGGACAATTTTCCTGAGTTTTGAATTCGTCCTGATGCAGCCCCTCCTGGGAAACTCGTGCTCGTCCTCTGAGGCACCGAGTGCAGAGAATTCGATGGCAACTGCAGAAATGAAGGACTGCGTTGAGGTGTCAAGAAGCAAGAACATAGCCAGCGCCTTGTGTTTGGGAGTCAGCAGCTGCTGGACTTTTGCGATTGCTTTCACTGTGCACTCAATGCCAGGACGGCATGTGCACGTTAAAACAACGAGCTGGGCAAGAGTAATCGAAAGATCACGGCTGTCAGAAAGCAGCTTATATATTGCCCTAAACAGAGCACTGTTTTGGAGTGTGCAGTAAAATCGTGTTTCTGGACAACGGAGGCATAAGTGCGCTGCGCTCCTAAGCTATCTCCCTGCGAGACACACTGCCAAAGCTTTTCGCTATGATGCAGTCTAGTGCAGACGCACACTACGGCTCTCGGCTGCTGTCCGAAGCCAAGCGCCGGTCGTCGGCGTCTTTCGGCTGAAGCAGCGCTTCGGAGCGTACGGCTGCCGCTCCGCTCTTGTGTGCGCGAAGCAGCCGCTTCTCCTGCTCCGGGAGCCGGACAGAGCGGTAGCTTGTACGAGGGCGAAGAACGAAGCCGCAGAACACCGGGCTTCTGCGCGCACCCTAAGGACTGCTAGTGGACCGTGGTGGCCGCTCGCCTGCTTCTTCAATTCCATTCTAGCATCCTTATGGAAGGTGTTCCAGGACAATTTTCCTGAGTTTTGACTTCGTCCTGATGCAGCCCTTCCTGGGAAACTCGTGCTCGTCCGCTGAGGCACCGAGTGCAGAGAATTCGATGGCAACTGCAGAAATGAAGGACTGCGTTGAGTAGTCGAGAAGCAAGCATATATCCAGCGCCTTGTGTTTGGGAGTCAGCAGCTGCTGGACTTTTGCGATTGCTTTCACTGTGCACTCAATGCCAGGACGGCACGTGCACGTTAAAACAACGAGCTGGGCAAGAGTAATCGAAAGATCACGGCTGTCAGAAAGCAGCTTATATATTGCCCTAAAAAGAGCACTGTTTTGGAGTGTGCAGTAAAATCGTGTTTCTGGACAAGGGAGGCATAAGTGCGCTGCGCTCCTAAGCTATCTCCCTGCGAGACACACTGCCAAAGCTTTTCGCTATGATGCAGTCTAGTGCAGACGCACACTACGGCTCTCCGGAGCTGTCCGAAGCGAAGCGCCGGTGGCCGGCGTCTTTCGGCTGAAGCAGCGCTTCGTAGCGTACGGCTGCCGCTCCGCTGTTATGTGCGCGAAGAAGCCGCTTCTCCTGCTCCGGGAGCCGGACAGAGCGGTAGCTTGTACGAGGGCGAAGAACGAAGCCGCAGGGAGACGACATTGTGTGCACAGCCTTGGCAATGCTAGAGGACGGTGACTAAAGCTCCCTGCCTTTTCAATGCACTGCTGGCATGCTTTATTGAAAGTGTTCCGAGAAACTTTCCTGGTTTTTGACTTCGTTCTGATGCAGCTGCTCCTGGGAATTTCGTGCTCGTCCCCGAAGGCTCGAGATGCAGAGAACTCGATGGCAGCTGCAGAAATGAAGGACTCCGTTGAAGTGTCGAGAAGCAAGAACGTAGACAAGAGCCTTTGTGTTTGGGAGTCAGCAGCTGCTGGACTTTTGCGATTGCTTTCACTGTGCACTCAATGCCAGGACGGCATGTGCACGTTAAAACAACGAGCTGGGCAAGAGCAGGAAGGGAGCACGGCCATCAAAGAGCATCTGGCATCTTGCCCTGGAAAGAGCAGTGTTTTTGGAGTGTAGAGTAAAATCGTGTTTCTGGACAAGGGAGGCATAAGTGCGCTGCGCTCCTAAGCTATCTCCCTGCGAGACACACTGCCAAAGCTTTTCGCTATGATGCAGTTTAGTGCAGACGCACACTACGGCTCTCGGCTACTGTCCGAAGCCAAGCGCCGGTGGCCGGCGTCTTTCGGCGGAAGCAGCGCTTCGGAGCGTACGGCTGCCGCTCCGCTGTTGTGTGCGCGAAGCAGCCGCTTCTCCTGCTCCGGGAGCCGGACAGAGCGGTAGCTTGTACGAGGGCGAAGAACGAAGCCGCAGAGCACCGGGCTTCTGCGCGAACCCTAAGGACTGCTAGTGGACCGTGGTGGCCGCTCGCCCTCCTCTTCAATTCCCTTCTAGCATCCTTATGGAAGGTGTTCCAGGACAATTTTCCTGAGTTTTGACTTCGTCCTGATGCAGCCCTTCCTGGGAAACTCGTGCTCGTCCTCTGAGGCACCGAGTGCAGAGAACTCGATGGCAACTGCAGAAATGAAGGACTGCGTTGAGGTGTCAAGAAGCAAGAACATAGCCAGCGCCTTGTGTCTGGGAGTCAGCAGCTGCTGGACTTTTGCGATTGCTTTCACTGTGCACTCAATGCCAGGACGGCATGTGCACGTTAAAACAACGAGCTGGGCAAGAGTAATCGAAAGATCACGGCTGTCAGAAAGCAGCTTATATATTGCCCTAAACAGAGCACTGTTTTGGAGTGTGCAGTAAAATCGTGTTTCTGGACAACGGAGGCATAAGTGCGCTGCGCTCCTAAGCTATCTCCCTGCGAGACACACTGCCAAAGCTTTTCGCTATGATGCAGTTTAGTGCAGATGCAAACTACGGCTCTCCGGAGCTGTCCGAAGCCAAGCGCCGGTGGCCGGCGTCTTTCGGCTGAAGCAGCATTTGGTAGCGTACGGCTGCCGCTCCGCTGTTGTGTGCGTGAAGCAGCCGCTTCTCCTGCTCCGGGAGCCGGACAGAGCGGTAGCTTGTACGAGGGCGAAGAACGAAGCCGCAGGGAGACGACATTGTGTGCACAGCCTTGCGACTGCTAGAGGACGGTGACTAAAGCTCCCTGCCTTTTCAATGCACTGCTGGCATGCTTTATTGAAAGTGTTCCGAGAAACTTTCCTGGTTTTTGACTTCGTTCTGATGCAGCCGCTCCTGGGAATTTCGTGCTCGTCCCCGAAGGCTCGAGATGCAGAGAACTCGATGGCAGCTGCAGAAATGAAGGACACCGTTGAAGTGTCGGGAAGCAAGAACGTAGACAAGAGCCTTTGTGTTTGGGAGTCAGCAGCTGCTGGACTTTTGCGATTGCTTTCACTGTGCACTCAATGCCAGGACGGCATGTGCACGTGAAAACAACGAGCTGGGCAAGAGCAGGAAGGGAGCACGGCCATCAAAGAGCATCTGGCATCTTGCCCTGGAAAGAGCAGTGTTTTTGGAGTGTAGAGTAAAATCGTGTTTCTGGACAAGGGAGGCATAAGTGCGCTGCGCTCCTAAGCTATCTCCCTGCGAGACACACTGCTAAAGCTTTTCGCTATGATGCAGTTTAGTGCAGACGCACACTACGGCTCTCGGCTACTGTCCAAAGCCAAGCGCCGGTGGCCGGCGACTTTCGGCAGAAGCTGCGCTTCGGAGCGTACGGCTGCCGCTCCGCTGTTGTGTGCGCGAAGCAGCCGCTTCTCCTGCTCCGGGAGCCGGACAGAGCGGTAGCTTGTACGAGGGCGAAGAACGAAGCCGCAGAACACCCGGCTTCTGCGCGCACCCTAAGGACTGCTAGTGGACCGTGGTGGCCGCTCGCCTGCTTCTTCAATTCCATTCTAGCATCCTTATGGAAGGTGTTTCAGAACAATTTTCCTGAGTTTTGAATTCGTCCTGATGCAGCCCTTCCTGGGAAACTCGTGCTCGTCCTCTGAGGCACCGAGTGCAGAGAATTCGATGGCAACTGCAGAAATGAAGGACTGCGTTGAGGTGTCAAGAAGCAAGAACATAGCCAGCGCCTTGTGTTTGGGAGTCAGCAGCTGCTGGACTTTTGCGATTGCTTTCACTGTGCACTCAATGCCAGGACGGCATGTGCACGTTAAAACAACGAGCTGGGCAAGAGTAATCGAAAGATCACGGCTGTCAGAAAGCAGCTTATATATTGCCCTAAAAAGAGCACTGTTTTGGAGTGTGCAGTAAAATCGTGTTTCTGGACAACGGAGGCATAAGTGCGCTGCGCTCCTAAGCTATCTCCCTGCGAGACACACTGCCAAAGCTTTTCGCTATGATGCAGTTTAGTGCAGACGCACACTACGGCTCTCGGCTGCTGCCGAAGCCAAGCGCCGGTGGCCGGCATCTTTCGGCTGAAGCAGCGCTTCGGAGCGTACGGCTGCCGCTCCGCTGTTGTGTGCGCGAAGCAGCCGCTTCTCCTGCTCCGGGAGCCGGACAGAGCGGTAGCTTGTACGAGGGCGAAGAACGAAGCCGCAGAACACCGGGCTTCTGCGCGCACCCTAAGGACTGCTAGTGGACCGTGGTGGCCGCTCGCCTGCTTCTTCAATTCCATTCTAGCATCCTTATGGAAGGTGTTCCAGGACAATTTTCCTGAGTTTTGACTTCGTCCTGATGCAGCCCTTCCTGGGAAACTCGTGCTCGTCCGCTGAGGCACCGAGTGCAGAGATTTCGATGGCAACTGCAGAAATGAAGGACTGCGTTGAGTAGTCGAGAAGCAAGCATATATCCAGCGCCTTGTGTTTGGGAGTCAGCAGCTGCTGGACTTTTGCGATTGCTTTCACTGTGCACTCAATGCCAGGACGGCACGTGCACGTTAAAACAACGAGCTGGGCAAGAGTAATCGAAAGATCACGGCTGTCAGAAAGCAGCTTATATATTGCCCTAAACAGAGCACTGTTTTGGAGTGTGCAGTAAAATCGTGTTTCTGGACAACGGAGGCATAAGTGCGCTGCGCTCCTAAGCTATCTCCCTGCGAGACACACTGCCAAAGCTTTTCGCTATGATGCAGTCTAGTGCAGACGCACACTACGGCTCTCGGCTGCTGTCCGAAGCCAAGCGCCGGTGGCCGGCGTCTTTCGGCTGAAGCAGCGCTTCGGAGCGTACGGCTGCCGCTCCGCTGTTGTGTGCGCGAAGCAGCCGCTTCTCCTGCTCCGGGAGCCGGACAGAGCGGTAGCTTGTACGAGGGCGAAGAACGAAGCCGCAGGGAGACGACATTGTGTGCACAGCCTTGCGACTGCTAGAGGACGGTGACTAAAGCTCCCTGCCTTTTCAATGCACTGCTGGCATGCTTTATTGAAAGTGTTCCGAGAAACTTTCCTGGTTTTTGACTTCGTTCTGATGCAGCCGCTCCTGGGAATTTCGTGCTCGTCCCCGAAGGCTCGAGATGCAGAGAACTCGATGGCAGCTGCAGAAATGAAGGACTCCGTTGAAGTGTCGAGAAGCAAGAACGTAGACAAGAGCCTTTGTGTTTGGGAGTCAGCAGCTGCTGGACTTTTGCGATTGCTTTCACTGTGCACTCAATGCCAGGACGGCATGTGCACGTTAAAACAACGAGCTGGGCAAGAGCAGGAAGGGAGCACGGCCATCAAAGAGCATCTGGCATCTTGCCCTGGAAAGAGCAGTGTTTTTGGAGTGTAGAGTAAAATCGTGTTTCTGGACAAGGGAGGCATAAGTGCGCTGCGCTCCTAAGCTATCTCCCTGCGAGACACACTGCTAAAGCTTTTCGCTATGATGCAGTTTAGTGCAGACGCACACTACGGCTCTCGGCTACTGTCCGAAGCCAAGCGCCGGTGGCCGGCGACTTTCGGCAGAAGCTGCGCTTCGGAGCGTACGGCTGCCGCTCCGCTGTTGTGTGCGCGAAGCAGCCGCTTCTCCTGCTCCGGGAGCCGGACAGAGCGGTAGCTTGTACGAGGGCGAAGAACGAAGCCGCAGGGAGACGACATTGTGTGCACAGCCTTGCGACTGCTAGAGGACGGTGACTAAAGCTCCCTGCCTTTTCAATGCACTGCTGGCATGCTTTATTGAAAGTGTTCCGAGAAACTTTCCTGGTTTTTGACTTCGTTCTGATGCAGCCGCTCCTGGGAATTTCGTGCTCGTCCCCGAAGGCTCGAGATGCAGAGAACTCGATGGCAGCTGCAGAAATGAAGGACTCCGTTGAAGTGTCGAGAAGCAAGAACGTAGACAAGAGCCTTTGTGTTTGGGAGTCAGCAGCTGCTGGACTTTTGCGATTGCTTTCACTGTGCACTCAATGCCAGGACGGCATGTGCACGTTAAAACAACGAGCTGGGCAAGAGCAGGAAGGGAGCACGGCCATCAAAGAGCATCTGGCATCTTGCCCTGGAAAGAGCAGTGTTTTTGGAGTGTAGAGTAAAATCGTGTTTCTGGACAAGGGAGGCATAAGTGCGCTGCGCTCCTAAGCTATCTCCCTGCGAGACACACTGCTAAAGCTTTTCGCTATGATGCAGTTTAGTGCAGACGCACACTACGGCTCTCGGCTACTGTCCGAAGCCAAGCGCCGGTGGCCGGCGACTTTCGGCAGAAGCTGCGCTTCGGAGCGTACGGCTGCCGCTCCGCTGTTGTGTGCGCGAAGCAGCCGCTTCTCCTGCTCCGGGAGCCGGACAGAGCGGTAGCTTGTACGAGGGCGAAGAACGAAGCCGCAGAACACCCGGCTTCTGCGCGCACCCTAAGGACTGCTAGTGGACCGTGGTGGCCGCTCGCCTGCTTCTTCAATTCCATTCTAGCATCCTTATGGAAGGTGTTTCAGAACAATTTTCCTGAGTTTTGAATTCGTCCTGATGCAGCCCTTCCTGGGAAACTCGTGCTCGTCCTCTGAGGCACCGAGTGCAGAGAATTCGATGGCAGCTGCAGAAATGAAGGACTGTGTTGAGTAGTCGAGAAGCAAGCATATATCCAGCGCCTTGTGTTTGGGAGTCAGCAGCTGCTGGACTTTTGCGATTGCTTTCACTGTGCACTCAATGCCAGGACGGCACGTGCACGTTAAAACAACGAGCTGGGCAAGAGTAATCGAAAGATCACGGCTGTCAGAAAGCAGCTTATATATTGCCCTAAAAAGAGCACTGTTTTGGAGTGTGCAGTAAAATCGTGTTTCTGGACTAGGGAGGCATAAGTGCGCTGCGCTCCTAAGCTATCTCCCTGCGAGACACACTGCCAAAGCTTTTCGCTATGATGCAGTCTAGTGCAGACGCACACTACGGCTCTCCGGAGCTGTCCGAAGCCAAGCGCCGGTCGCCGGCGTCTTTCGGCTGAAGCAGCATTTGGTAGCGTACGGCTGCCGCTCCGCTGTTGTGTGCGCGAAGCAGCCGCTTCTCCTGCTCCGGGAGCCGGACAGAGCGGTAGCTTGTACGAGGGCGAAGAACGAAGCCGCAGGGAGACGACATTGTGTGCACAGCCTTGCGACTGCTAGAGGACGGTGACTAAAGCTCCCTGCCTTTTCAATGCACTGCTGGCATGCTTTATTGAAAGTGTTCCGAGAAACTTTCCTGGTTTTTGACTTCGTTCTGATGCAGCCGCTCCTGGGAATTTCGTGCTCGTCCCCGAAGGCTCGAGATGCAGAGAACTCGATGGCAGCTGCAGAAATGAAGGACTCCGTTGAAGTGTCGAGAAGCAAGAACGTAGACAAGAGCCTTTGTGTTTGGGAGTCAGCAGCTGCTGGACTTTTGCGATTGCTTTCACTGTGCACTCAATGCCAGGACGGCATGTGCACGTTAAAACAACGAGCTGGGCAAGAGCAGGAAGGGAGCACGGCCATCAAAGAGCATCTGGCATCTTGCCCTGGAAAGAGCAGTGTTTTTGGAGTGTAGAGTAAAATCGTGTTTCTGGACAAGGGAGGCATAAGTGCGCTGCGCTCCTAAGCTATCTCCCTGCGAGACACACTGCTAAAGCTTTTCGCTATGATGCAGTTTAGTGCAGACGCACACTACGGCTCTCGGCTACTGTCCGAAGCCAAGCGCCGGTGGCCGGCGACTTTCGGCAGAAGCTGCGCTTCGGAGCGTACGGCTGCCGCTCCGCTGTTGTGTGCGCGAAGCAGCCGCTTCTCCTGCTCCGGGAGCCGGACAGAGCGGTAGCTTGTACGAGGGCGAAGAACGAAGCCGCAGAACACCCGGCTTCTGCGCGCACCCTAAGGACTGCTAGTGGACCGTGGTGGCCGCTCGCCTGCTTCTTCAATTCCATTCTAGCATCCTTATGGAAGGTGTTTCAGAACAATTTTCCTGAGTTTTGAATTCGTCCTGATGCAGCCCTTCCTGGGAAACTCGTGCTCGTCCTCTGAGGCACCGAGTGCAGAGAATTCGATGGCAACTGCAGAAATGAAGGACTGCGTTGAGGTGTCGAGAAGCAAGAACATAGCCAGCGCCTTGTGTTTGGGAGTCAGCAGCTGCTGGACTTTTGCGATTGCTTTCACTGTGCACTCAATGCCAGGACGGCACGTGCACGTTAAAACAACGAGCTGGGCAAGAGTAATCGAAAGATCACGGCTGTCAGAAAGCAGCTTATATATTGCCCTAAACAGAGCACTGTTTTGGAGTGTGCAGTAAAATCGTGTTTCTGGACAACGGAGGCATAAGTGCGCTGCGCTCCTAAGCTATCTCCCTGCGAGACACACTGCCAAAGCTTTTCGCTATGATGCAGTCTAGTGCAGACGCACACTACGGCTCTCGGCTGCTGTCCGAAGCCAAGCGCCGGTGGCCGGCGTCTTTCGGCTGAAGCAGCGCTTCGGAGCGTACGGCTGCCGCTCCGCTGTTGTGTGCGCGAAGCAGCCGCTTCTCCTGCTCCGGGAGCCGGACAGAGCGGTAGCTTGTACGAGGGCGAAGAACGAAGCCGCAGGGAGACGACATTGTGTGCACAGCCTTGCGACTGCTAGAGGACGGTGACTAAAGCTCCCTGCCTTTTCAATGCACTGCTGGCATGCTTTATTGAAAGTGTTCCGAGAAACTTTCCTGGTTTTTGACTTCGTTCTGATGCAGCCGCTCCTGGGAATTTCGTGCTCGTCCCCGAAGGCTCGAGATGCAGAGAACTCGATGGCAGCTGCAGAAATGAAGGACTCCGTTGAAGTGTCGAGAAGCAAGAACGTAGACAAGAGCCTTTGTGTTTGGGAGTCAGCAGCTGCTGGACTTTTGCGATTGCTTTCACTGTGCACTCAATGCCAGGACGGCATGTGCACGTTAAAACAACGAGCTGGGCAAGAGCAGGAAGGGAGCACGGCCATCAAAGAGCATCTGGCATCTTGCCCTGGAAAGAGCAGTGTTTTTGGAGTGTAGAGTAAAATCGTGTTTCTGGACAAGGGAGGCATAAGTGCGCTGCGCTCCTAAGCTATCTCCCTGCGAGACACACTGCTAAAGCTTTTCGCTATGATGCAGTTTAGTGCAGACGCACACTACGGCTCTCGGCTACTGTCCGAAGCCAAGCGCCGGTGGCCGGCGACTTTCGGCAGAAGCTGCGCTTCGGAGCGTACGGCTGCCGCTCCGCTGTTGTGTGCGCGAAGCAGCCGCTTCTCCTGCTCCGGGAGCCGGACAGAGCGGTAGCTTGTACGAGGGCGAAGAACGAAGCCGCAGGGAGACGACATTGTGTGCACAGCCTTGCGACTGCTAGAGGACGGTGACTAAAGCTCCCTGCCTTTTCAATGCACTGCTGGCATGCTTTATTGAAAGTGTTCCGAGAAACTTTCCTGGTTTTTGACTTCGTTCTGATGCAGCCGCTCCTGGGAATTTCGTGCTCGTCCCCGAAGGCTCGAGATGCAGAGAACTCGATGGCAGCTGCAGAAATGAAGGACTCCGTTGAAGTGTCGAGAAGCAAGAACGTAGACAAGAGCCTTTGTGTTTGGGAGTCAGCAGCTGCTGGACTTTTGCGATTGCTTTCACTGTGCACTCAATGCCAGGACGGCATGTGCACGTTAAAACAACGAGCTGGGCAAGAGCAGGAAGGGAGCACGGCCATCAAAGAGCATCTGGCATCTTGCCCTGGAAAGAGCAGTGTTTTTGGAGTGTAGAGTAAAATCGTGTTTCTGGACAAGGGAGGCATAAGTGCGCTGCGCTCCTAAGCTATCTCCCTGCGAGACACACTGCTAAAGCTTTTCGCTATGATGCAGTTTAGTGCAGACGCACACTACGGCTCTCGGCTACTGTCCGAAGCCAAGCGCCGGTGGCCGGCGACTTTCGGCAGAAGCTGCGCTTCGGAGCGTACGGCTGCCGCTCCGCTGTTGTGTGCGCGAAGCAGCCGCTTCTCCTGCTCCGGGAGCCGGACAGAGCGGTAGCTTGTACGAGGGCGAAGAACGAAGCCGCAGAACACCCGGCTTCTGCGCGCACCCTAAGGACTGCTAGTGGACCGTGGTGGCCGCTCGCCTGCTTCTTCAATTCCATTCTAGCATCCTTATGGAAGGTGTTTCAGAACAATTTTCCTGAGTTTTGAATTCGTCCTGATGCAGCCCTTCCTGGGAAACTCGTGCTCGTCCTCTGAGGCACCGAGTGCAGAGAATTCGATGGCAACTGCAGAAATGAAGGACTGCGTTGAGGTGTCGAGAAGCAAGAACATAGCCAGCGCCTTGTGTTTGGGAGTCAGCAGCTGCTGGACTTTTGCGATTGCTTTCACTGTGCACTCAATGCCAGGACGGCACGTGCACGTTAAAACAACGAGCTGGGCAAGAGTAATCGAAAGATCACGGCTGTCAGAAAGCAGCTTATATATTGCCCTAAAAAGAGCACTGTTTTGGAGTGTGCAGTAAAATCGTGTTTCTGGACAAGGGAGGCATAAGTGCGCTGCGCTCCTAAGCTATCTCCCTGCGAGACACACTGCCAAAGCTTTTCGCTATGATGCAGTCTAGTGCAGACGCACACTACGGCTCTCCGGAGCTGTCCGAAGCCAAGCGCCGGTCGCCGGCGTCTTTCGGCTGAAGCAGCGCTTCGTAGCGTACGGCTGCCGCTCCGCTGTTGTGTGCGCGAAGAAGCCGCTTCTCCTGCTCCGGGAGCCGGACAGAGCGGTAGCTTGTACGAGGGCGAAGAACGAAGCCGCAGGGAGACGACATTGTGTGCACAGCCTTGCGACTGCTAGAGGACGGTGACTAAAGCTCCCTGCCTTTTCAATGCACTGCTGGCATGCTTTATTGAAAGTGTTCCGAGAAACTTTCCTGGTTTTTGACTTCGTTCTGATGCAGCCGCTCCTGGGAATTTCGTGCTCGTCCCCGAAGGCTCGAGATGCAGAGAACTCGATGGCAGCTGCAGAAATGAAGGACTCCGTTGAAGTGTCGAGAAGCAAGAACGTAGACAAGAGCCTTTGTGTTTGGGAGTCAGCAGCTGCTGGACTTTTGCGATTGCTTTCACTGTGCACTCAATGCCAGGACGGCATGTGCACGTTAAAACAACGAGCTGGGCAAGAGCAGGAAGGGAGCACGGCCATCAAAGAGCATCTGGCATCTTGCCCTGGAAAGAGCAGTGTTTTTGGAGTGTAGAGTAAAATCGTGTTTCTGGACAAGGGAGGCATAAGTGCGCTGCGCTCCTAAGCTATCTCCCTGCGAGACACACTGCTAAAGCTTTTCGCTATGATGCAGTTTAGTGCAGACGCACACTACGGCTCTCGGCTACTGTCCGAAGCCAAGCGCCGGTGGCCGGCGACTTTCGGCAGAAGCTGCGCTTCGGAGCGTACGGCTGCCGCTCCGCTGTTGTGTGCGCGAAGCAGCCGCTTCTCCTGCTCCGGGAGCCGGACAGAGCGGTAGCTTGTACAAGGGCGAAGAACGAAGCCGCAGAACACCCGGCTTCTGCGCGAACCCTAAGGACTGCTAGTGGACCGTGGTGGCCGCTCGCCTGCTTCTTCAATTCCATTCTAGCATCCTTATGGAAGGTGTTTCAGAACAATTTTCCTGAGTTTTGAATTCGTCCTGATGCAGCCCTTCCTGGGAAACTCGTGCTCGTCCTCTGAGGCACCGAGTGCAGAGAATTCGATGGCAACTGCAGAAATGAAGGACTGCGTTGAGTAGTCGAGAAGCAAGAACATAGCCAGCGCCTTGTGTTTGGGAGTCAGCAGCTGCTGGACTTTTGCGATTGCTTTCACTGTGCACTCAATGCCAGGACGGCATGTGCACGTTAAAACAACGAGCTGGGCAAGAGTAATCGAAAGATCACGGCTGTCAGAAAGCAGCTTATATATTGCCCTAAAAAGAGCACTGTTTTGGAGTGTGCAGTAAAATCGTGTTTCTGGACAAGGGAGGCATAAGTGCGCTGCGCTCCTAAGCTATCTCCCTGCGAGACACACTGCCAAAGCTTTTCGCTATGATGCAGTTTAGTGCAGACGCACACTACGGCTCTCGGCTGCTGCCGAAGCCAAGCGCCAGTGGCCGGCATCTTTCGGCTGAAGCAGCGCTTCGGAGCGTACGGCTGCCGCTCCGCTGTTGTGTGCGCGAAGCAGCCGCTTCTCCTGCTCCGGGAGCCGGACAGAGCGGTAGCTTGTACGAGGGCGAAGAACGAAGCCGCAGAACACCGGGCTTCTGCGCGCACCCTAAGGACTGCTAGTGGACCGTGGTGGCCGCTCGCCTGCTTCTTCAATTCCATTCTAGCATCCTTATGGAAGGTGTTCCAGGACAATTTTCCTGAGTTTTGACTTCGTCCTGATGCAGCCCTTCCTGGGAAACTCGTGCTCGTCCGCTGAGGCACCGAGTGCAGAGAATTCGATGGCAACTGCAGAAATGAAGGACTGCGTTGAGTAGTCGAGAAGCAAGAACGTAGACAAGAGCCTTTGTGTTTGGGAGTCAGCAGCTGCTGGACTTTTGCGATTGCTTTCACTGTGCACTCAATGCCAGGACGGCATGTGCACGTTAAAACAACGAGCTGGGCAAGAGCAGGAAGGGAGCACGGCCATCAAAGAGCATCTGGCATCTTGCCCTGGAAAGAGCAGTGTTTTTGGAGTGTAGAGTAAAATCGTGTTTCTGGACAAGGGAGGCATAAGTGCGCTGCGCTCCTAAGCTATCTCCCTGCGAGACACACTGCCAAAGCTTTTCGCTATGATGCAGTTTAGTGCAGACGCACACTACGGCTCTCGGCTACTGTCCGAAGCCAAGCGCCGGTGGCCGGCGTCTTTCGGCGGAAGCAGCGCTTCGGAGCGTACGGCTGCCGCTCCGCTGTTGTGTGCGCGAAGCAGCCGCTTGTCCTGCTCCGGGAGCCGGACAGAGCGGTAGCTTGTACGAGGGCGAAGAACGAAGCCGCAGAGCACCGGGCTTCTGCGCGAACCCTAAGGACTGCTAGTGGACCGTGGTGGCCGCTCGCCCTCCTCTTCAATTCCCTTCTAGCATCCTTATGGAAGGTGTTCCAGGACAATTTTCCTGAGTTTTGAATTCCTCCTGATGCAGCCCTTCCTGGGAAACTCGTGCTCGTCCTCTGAGGCACCGAGTGCAGAGAATTCGATGGCAGCTGCAGAAATGAAGGACTGTGTTGAGTAGTCGAGAAGCAAGCATATATCCAGCGCCTTGTGTTTGGGAGTCAGCAGCTGCTGGACTTTTGCGATTGCTTTCACTGTGCACTCAATGCCAGGACGGCACGTGCACGTTAAAACAACGAGCTGGGCAAGAGTAATCGAAAGATCACGGCTGTCAGAAAGCAGCTTATATATTGCCCTAAAAAGAGCACTGTTTTGGAGTGTGCAGTAAAATCGTGTTTCTGGACAAGGGAGGCATAAGTGCGCTGCGCTCCTAAGCTATCTCCCTGCGAGACACACTGCCAAAGCTTTTCGCTATGATGCAGTCTAGTGCAGACGCACACTACGGCTCTCCGGAGCTGTCCGAAGCCAAGCGCCGGTCGCCGGCGTCTTTCGGCTGAAGCAGCATTTGGTAGCGTACGGCTGCCGCTCCGCTGTTGTGTGCGTGAAGCAGCCGCTTCTCCTGCTCCGGGAGCCGGACAGAGCGGTAGCTTGTACGAGGGCGAAGAACGAAGCCGCAGGGAGACGACATTGTGTGCACAGCCTTGCGACTGCTAGAGGACGGTGACTAAAGCTCCCTGCCTTTTCAATGCACTGCTGGCATGCTTTATTGAAAGTGTTCCGAGAAACTTTCCTGGTTTTTGACTTCGTTCTGATGCAGCCGCTCCTGGGAATTTCGTGCTCGTCCCCGAAGGCTCGAGATGCAGAGAACTCGATGGCAGCTGCAGAAATGAAGGACTCCGTTGAAGTGTCGAGAAGCAAGAACGTAGACAAGAGCCTTTGTGTTTGGGAGTCAGCAGCTGCTGGACTTTTGCGATTGCTTTCACTGTGCACTCAATGCCAGGACGGCATGTGCACGTTAAAACAACGAGCTGGGCAAGAGCAGGAAGGGAGCACGGCCATCAAAGAGCATCTGGCATCTTGCCCTGGAAAGAGCAGTGTTTTTGGAGTGTAGAGTAAAATCGTGTTTCTGGACAAGGGAGGCATAAGTGCGCTGCGCTCCTAAGCTATCTCCCTGCGAGACACACTGCTAAAGCTTTTCGCTATGATGCAGTTTAGTGCAGACGCACACTACGGCTCTCGGCTACCGTCCGAAGCCAAGCGCCGGTGGCCGGCGACTTTCGGCAGAAGCAGCGCTTCGGAGCGTACGGCTGCCGCTCCGCTGTTGTGTGCGCGAAGCAGCCGCTTCTCCTGCTCCGGGAGCCGGACAGAGCGGTAGCTTGTACGAGGGCGAAGAACGAAGCCGCAGAACACCCGGCTTCTGCGCGCACCCTAAGGACTGCTAGTGGACCGTGGTGGCCGCTCGCCTGCTTCTTCAATTCCATTCTAGCATCCTTATGGAAGGTGTTTCAGAACAATTTTCCTGAGTTTTGAATTCGTCCTGATGCAGCCCTTCCTGGGAAACTCGTGCTCGTCCTCTGAGGCACCGAGTGCAGAGAATTCGATGGCAACTGCAGAAATGAAGGACTGCGTTGAGGTGTCGAGAAGCAAGAACATAGCCAGCGCCTTGTGTTTGGGAGTCAGCAGCTGCTGGACTTTTGCGATTGCTTTCACTGTGCACTCAATGCCAGGACGGCACGTGCACGTTAAAACAACGAGCTGGGCAAGAGTAATCGAAAGATCACGGCTGTCAGAAAGCAGCTTATATATTGCCCTAAAAAGAGCACTGTTTTGGAGTGTGCAGTAAAATCGTGTTTCTGGACAAGGGAGGCATAAGTGCGCTGCGCTCCTAAGCTATCTCCCTGCGAGACACACTGCCAAAGCTTTTCGCTATGATGCAGTCTAGTGCAGACGCACACTACGGCTCTCCGGAGCTGTCCGAAGCCAAGCGCCGGTCGCCGGCGTCTTTCGGCTGAAGCAGCGCTTCGTAGCGTACGGCTGCCGCTCCGCTGTTGTGTGCGCGAAGAAGCCGCTTCTCCTGCTCCGGGAGCCGGACAGAGCGGTAGCTTGTACGAGGGCGAAGAACGAAGCCGCAGGGAGACGACATTGTGTGCACAGCCTTGCGACTGCTAGAGGACGGTGACTAAAGCTCCCTGCCTTTTCAATGCACTGCTGGCATGCTTTATTGAAAGTGTTCCGAGAAACTTTCCTGGTTTTTGACTTCGTTCTGATGCAGCCGCTCCTGGGAATTTCGTGCTCGTCCCCGAAGGCTCGAGATGCAGAGAACTCGATGGCAGCTGCAGAAATGAAGGACTCCGTTGAAGTGTCGAGAAGCAAGAACGTAGACAAGAGCCTTTGTGTTTGGGAGTCAGCAGCTGCTGGACTTTTGCGATTGCTTTCACTGTGCACTCAATGCCAGGACGGCATGTGCACGTTAAAACAACGAGCTGGGCAAGAGCAGGAAGGGAGCACGGCCATCAAAGAGCATCTGGCATCTTGCCCTGGAAAGAGCAGTGTTTTTGGAGTGTAGAGTAAAATCGTGTTTCTGGACAAGGGAGGCATAAGTGCGCTGCGCTCCTAAGCTATCTCCCTGCGAGACACACTGCTAAAGCTTTTCGCTATGATGCAGTTTAGTGCAGACGCACACTACGGCTCTCGGCTACTGTCCGAAGCCAAGCGCCGGTGGCCGGCGACTTTCGGCAGAAGCTGCGCTTCGGAGCGTACGGCTGCCGCTCCGCTGTTGTGTGCGCGAAGCAGCCGCTTCTCCTGCTCCGGGAGCCGGACAGAGCGGTAGCTTGTACAAGGGCGAAGAACGAAGCCGCAGAACACCCGGCTTCTGCGCGAACCCTAAGGACTGCTAGTGGACCGTGGTGGCCGCTCGCCTGCTTCTTCAATTCCATTCTAGCATCCTTATGGAAGGTGTTTCAGAACAATTTTCCTGAGTTTTGAATTCGTCCTGATGCAGCCCTTCCTGGGAAACTCGTGCTCGTCCTCTGAGGCACCGAGTGCAGAGAATTCGATGGCAACTGCAGAAATGAAGGACTGCGTTGAGTAGTCGAGAAGCAAGAACATAGCCAGCGCCTTGTGTTTGGGAGTCAGCAGCTGCTGGACTTTTGCGATTGCTTTCACTGTGCACTCAATGCCAGGACGGCATGTGCACGTTAAAACAACGAGCTGGGCAAGAGTAATCGAAAGATCACGGCTGTCAGAAAGCAGCTTATATATTGCCCTAAAAAGAGCACTGTTTTGGAGTGTGCAGTAAAATCGTGTTTCTGGACAAGGGAGGCATAAGTGCGCTGCGCTCCTAAGCTATCTCCCTGCGAGACACACTGCCAAAGCTTTTCGCTATGATGCAGTTTAGTGCAGACGCACACTACGGCTCTCGGCTGCTGCCGAAGCCAAGCGCCAGTGGCCGGCATCTTTCGGCTGAAGCAGCGCTTCGGAGCGTACGGCTGCCGCTCCGCTGTTGTGTGCGCGAAGCAGCCGCTTCTCCTGCTCCGGGAGCCGGACAGAGCGGTAGCTTGTACGAGGGCGAAGAACGAAGCCGCAGAACACCGGGCTTCTGCGCGCACCCTAAGGACTGCTAGTGGACCGTGGTGGCCGCTCGCCTGCTTCTTCAATTCCATTCTAGCATCCTTATGGAAGGTGTTCCAGGACAATTTTCCTGAGTTTTGACTTCGTCCTGATGCAGCCCTTCCTGGGAAACTCGTGCTCGTCCGCTGAGGCACCGAGTGCAGAGAATTCGATGGCAACTGCAGAAATGAAGGACTGCGTTGAGTAGTCGAGAAGCAAGAACGTAGACAAGAGCCTTTGTGTTTGGGAGTCAGCAGCTGCTGGACTTTTGCGATTGCTTTCACTGTGCACTCAATGCCAGGACGGCATGTGCACGTTAAAACAACGAGCTGGGCAAGAGCAGGAAGGGAGCACGGCCATCAAAGAGCATCTGGCATCTTGCCCTGGAAAGAGCAGTGTTTTTGGAGTGTAGAGTAAAATCGTGTTTCTGGACAAGGGAGGCATAAGTGCGCTGCGCTCCTAAGCTATCTCCCTGCGAGACACACTGCCAAAGCTTTTCGCTATGATGCAGTTTAGTGCAGACGCACACTACGGCTCTCGGCTACTGTCCGAAGCCAAGCGCCGGTGGCCGGCGTCTTTCGGCGGAAGCAGCGCTTCGGAGCGTACGGCTGCCGCTCCGCTGTTGTGTGCGCGAAGCAGCCGCTTGTCCTGCTCCGGGAGCCGGACAGAGCGGTAGCTTGTACGAGGGCGAAGAACGAAGCCGCAGAGCACCGGGCTTCTGCGCGAACCCTAAGGACTGCTAGTGGACCGTGGTGGCCGCTCGCCCTCCTCTTCAATTCCCTTCTAGCATCCTTATGGAAGGTGTTCCAGGACAATTTTCCTGAGTTTTGAATTCCTCCTGATGCAGCCCTTCCTGGGAAACTCGTGCTCGTCCTCTGAGGCACCGAGTGCAGAGAATTCGATGGCAGCTGCAGAAATGAAGGACTGTGTTGAGTAGTCGAGAAGCAAGCATATATCCAGCGCCTTGTGTTTGGGAGTCAGCAGCTGCTGGACTTTTGCGATTGCTTTCACTGTGCACTCAATGCCAGGACGGCACGTGCACGTTAAAACAACGAGCTGGGCAAGAGTAATCGAAAGATCACGGCTGTCAGAAAGCAGCTTATATATTGCCCTAAAAAGAGCACTGTTTTGGAGTGTGCAGTAAAATCGTGTTTCTGGACAAGGGAGGCATAAGTGCGCTGCGCTCCTAAGCTATCTCCCTGCGAGACACACTGCCAAAGCTTTTCGCTATGATGCAGTCTAGTGCAGACGCACACTACGGCTCTCCGGAGCTGTCCGAAGCCAAGCGCCGGTCGCCGGCGTCTTTCGGCTGAAGCAGCATTTGGTAGCGTACGGCTGCCGCTCCGCTGTTGTGTGCGTGAAGCAGCCGCTTCTCCTGCTCCGGGAGCCGGACAGAGCGGTAGCTTGTACGAGGGCGAAGAACGAAGCCGCAGGGAGACGACATTGTGTGCACAGCCTTGCGACTGCTAGAGGACGGTGACTAAAGCTCCCTGCCTTTTCAATGCACTGCTGGCATGCTTTATTGAAAGTGTTCCGAGAAACTTTCCTGGTTTTTGACTTCGTTCTGATGCAGCCGCTCCTGGGAATTTCGTGCTCGTCCCCGAAGGCTCGAGATGCAGAGAACTCGATGGCAGCTGCAGAAATGAAGGACTCCGTTGAAGTGTCGAGAAGCAAGAACGTAGACAAGAGCCTTTGTGTTTGGGAGTCAGCAGCTGCTGGACTTTTGCGATTGCTTTCACTGTGCACTCAATGCCAGGACGGCATGTGCACGTTAAAACAACGAGCTGGGCAAGAGCAGGAAGGGAGCACGGCCATCAAAGAGCATCTGGCATCTTGCCCTGGAAAGAGCAGTGTTTTTGGAGTGTAGAGTAAAATCGTGTTTCTGGACAAGGGAGGCATAAGTGCGCTGCGCTCCTAAGCTATCTCCCTGCGAGACACACTGCTAAAGCTTTTCGCTATGATGCAGTTTAGTGCAGACGCACACTACGGCTCTCGGCTACTGTCCGAAGCCAAGCGCCGGTGGCCGGCGACTTTCGGCAGAAGCTGCGCTTCGGAGCGTACGGCTGCCGCTCCGCTGTTGTGTGCGCGAAGCAGCCGCTTCTCCTGCTCCGGGAGCCGGACAGAGCGGTAGCTTGTACGAGGGCGAAGAACGAAGCCGCAGAACACCCGGCTTCTGCGCGCACCCTAAGGACTGCTAGTGGACCGTGGTGGCCGCTCGCCTGCTTCTTCAATTCCATTCTAGCATCCTTATGGAAGGTGTTTCAGAACAATTTTCCTGAGTTTTGAATTCGTCCTGATGCAGCCCTTCCTGGGAAACTCGTGCTCGTCCTCTGAGGCACCGAGTGCAGAGAATTCGATGGCAACTGCAGAAATGAAGGACTGCGTTGAGGTGTCGAGAAGCAAGAACATAGCCAGCGCCTTGTGTTTGGGAGTCAGCAGCTGCTGGACTTTTGCGATTGCTTTCACTGTGCACTCAATGCCAGGACGGCACGTGCACGTTAAAACAACGAGCTGGGCAAGAGTAATCGAAAGATCACGGCTGTCAGAAAGCAGCTTATATATTGCCCTAAAAAGAGCACTGTTTTGGAGTGTGCAGTAAAATCGTGTTTCTGGACAAGGGAGGCATAAGTGCGCTGCGCTCCTAAGCTATCTCCCTGCGAGACACACTGCCAAAGCTTTTCGCTATGATGCAGTCTAGTGCAGACGCACACTACGGCTCTCCGGAGCTGTCCGAAGCCAAGCGCCGGTCGCCGGCGTCTTTCGGCTGAAGCAGCGCTTCGTAGCGTACGGCTGCCGCTCCGCTGTTGTGTGCGCGAAGAAGCCGCTTCTCCTGCTCCGGGAGCCGGACAGAGCGGTAGCTTGTACGAGGGCGAAGAACGAAGCCGCAGGGAGACGACATTGTGTGCACAGCCTTGCGACTGCTAGAGGACGGTGACTAAAGCTCCCTGCCTTTTCAATGCACTGCTGGCATGCTTTATTGAAAGTGTTCCGAGAAACTTTCCTGGTTTTTGACTTCGTTCTGATGCAGCCGCTCCTGGGAATTTCGTGCTCGTCCCCGAAGGCTCGAGATGCAGAGAACTCGATGGCAGCTGCAGAAATGAAGGACTCCGTTGAAGTGTCGAGAAGCAAGAACGTAGACAAGAGCCTTTGTGTTTGGGAGTCAGCAGCTGCTGGACTTTTGCGATTGCTTTCACTGTGCACTCAATGCCAGGACGGCATGTGCACGTTAAAACAACGAGCTGGGCAAGAGCAGGAAGGGAGCACGGCCATCAAAGAGCATCTGGCATCTTGCCCTGGAAAGAGCAGTGTTTTTGGAGTGTAGAGTAAAATCGTGTTTCTGGACAAGGGAGGCATAAGTGCGCTGCGCTCCTAAGCTATCTCCCTGCGAGACACACTGCTAAAGCTTTTCGCTATGATGCAGTTTAGTGCAGACGCACACTACGGCTCTCGGCTACTGTCCGAAGCCAAGCGCCGGTGGCCGGCGACTTTCGGCAGAAGCTGCGCTTCGGAGCGTACGGCTGCCGCTCCGCTGTTGTGTGCGCGAAGCAGCCGCTTCTCCTGCTCCGGGAGCCGGACAGAGCGGTAGCTTGTACAAGGGCGAAGAACGAAGCCGCAGAACACCCGGCTTCTGCGCGAACCCTAAGGACTGCTAGTGGACCGTGGTGGCCGCTCGCCTGCTTCTTCAATTCCATTCTAGCATCCTTATGGAAGGTGTTTCAGAACAATTTTCCTGAGTTTTGAATTCGTCCTGATGCAGCCCTTCCTGGGAAACTCGTGCTCGTCCTCTGAGGCACCGAGTGCAGAGAATTCGATGGCAACTGCAGAAATGAAGGACTGCGTTGAGTAGTCGAGAAGCAAGAATATATCCAGCGCCTTGTGTTTGGGAGTCAGCAGCTGCTGGACTTTTGAGATTGCTTTCACTGTGCACTCAATGCCAGGACGGCATGTGCACGTTAAAACAACGAGCTGGGCAAGAGTAATCGAAAGATCACGGCTGTCAGAAAGCAGCTTATATATTGCCCTAAAAAGAGCACTGTTTTGGAGTGTGCAGTAAAATCGTGTTTCTGGACAAGGGAGGCATAAGTGCGCTGCGCTCCTAAGCTATCTCCCTGCGAGACACACTGCCAAAGCTTTTCGCTATGATGCAGTTTAGTGCAGACGCACACTACGGCTCTCGGCTGCTGCCGAAGCCAAGCGCCAGTGGCCGGCATCTTTCGGCTGAAGCAGCGCTTCGGAGCGTACGGCTGCCGCTCCGCTGTTGTGTGCGCGAAGCAGCCGCTTCTCCTGCTCCGGGAGCCGGACAGAGCGGTAGCTTGTACGAGGGCGAAGAACGAAGCCGCAGAACACCGGGCTTCTGCGCGCACCCTAAGGACTGCTAGTGGACCGTGGTGGCCGCTCGCCTGCTTCTTCAATTCCATTCTAGCATCCTTATGGAAGGTGTTTCAGAACAATTTTCCTGAGTTTTGAATTCGTCCTGATGCAGCCCTTCCTGGGAAACTCGTGCTCGTCCTCTGAGGCACCGAGTGCAGAGAATTCGATGGCAACTGCAGAAATGAAGGACTGCGTTGAGTAGTCGAGAAGCAAGAATATATCCAGCGCCTTGTGTTTGGGAGTCAGCAGCTGCTGGACTTTTGCGATTGCTTTCACTGTGCACTCAATGCCAGGACGGCATGTGCACGTTAAAACAACGAGCTGGGCAAGAGCAGGAAGGGAGCACGGCCATCAAAGAGCATCTGGCATCTTGCCCAGGAAAGAGCAGTATTTTTGGAGTGTAGAGTAAAATCGTGTTTCTGGACAAGGGAGGCATAAGTGCGCTGCGCTCCTAAGCTATCTCCCTGCGAGACACACTGCCAAAGCTTTTCGCTATGATGCAGTTTAGTGCAGACGCACACTACGGCTCTCGGCTACTGTCCAAAGCCAAGCGCCGGTGGCCGGCGACTTTCGGCAGAAGCTGCGCTTCGGAGCGTACGGCTGCCACTCCGCTGTTGTGTGCGCGAAGCAGCCGCTTCTCCTGCTCCGGGAGCCGGACAGAGCGGTAGCTTGTACGAGGGCGAAGAACGAAGCCGCAGAGCACCGGGCTTCTGCGCGAACCCTAAGGACTGCTAGTGGACCGTGGTGGCCGCTCGCCCTCCTCTTCAATTCCCTTCTAGCATCCTTATGGAAGGTGTTCCAGGACAATTTTCCTGAGTTTTGAATTCCTCCTGATGCAGCCCTTCCTGGGAAACTCGTGCTCGTCCTCTGAGGCACCGAGTGCAGAGAACTCGATGGCAACTGCAGAAATGAAGGACTGCGTTGAGGTGTCAAGAAGCAAGAACATAGCCAGCGCCTTGTGTCTGGGAGTCAGCAGCTGCTGGACTTTTGAGATTGCTTTCACTGTGCACTCAATGCCAGGACGGCATGTGCGCGTTAAAACAACGAGCTGGGCAAGAGTAATCGAAAGATCACGGCTGTCAGAAAGCAGCTTATATATTGCCCTAAACAGAGCACTGTTTTGGAGTGTGCAGTAAAATCGTGTTTCTGGACAACGGAGGCATAAGTGCGCTGCGCTCCTAAGCTATCTCCCTGCGAGACACACTGCCAAAGCTTTTCGCTATGATGCAGTTTAGTGCAGACGCACACTACGGCTCTCGGCTGCTGCCGAAGCCAAGCGCCGGTGGCCGGCATCTTTCGGCTGAAGCAGCGCTTCGGAGCGTACGGCTGCCGCTCCGCTGTTGTGTGCGCGAAGCAGCCGCTTCTCCTGCTCCGGGAGCCGGACAGAGCGGTAGCTTGTACGAGGGCGAAGAACGAAGCCGCAGAACACCGGGCTTCTGCGCGCACCCTAAGGACTGCTAGTGGACCGTGGTGGCCGCTCGCCTGCTTCTTCAATTCCATTCTAGCATCCTTATGGAAGGTGTTCCAGGACAATTTTCCTGAGTTTTGACTTCGTCCTGATGCAGCCCTTCCTGGGAAACTCGTGCTCGTCCGCTGAGGCACCGAGTGCAGAGAATTCGATGGCAACTGCAGAAATGAAGGACTGCGTTGAGTAGTCGAGAAGCAAGCATATATCCAGCGCCTTGTGTTTGGGAGTCAGCAGCTGCTGGACTTTTGCGATTGCTTTCACTGTGCACTCAATGCCAGGACGGCACGTGCACGTTAAAACAACGAGCTGGGCAAGAGTAATCGAAAGATCACGGCTGTCAGAAAGCAGCTTATATATTGCCCTAAAAAGAGCACTGTTTTGGAGTGTGCAGTAAAATCGTGTTTCTGGACAAGGGAGGCATAAGTGCGCTGCGCTCCTAAGCTATCTCCCTGCGAGACACACTGCCAAAGCTTTTCGCTATGATGCAGTCTAGTGCAGACGCACACTACGGCTCTCCGGAGCTGTCCGAAGCCAAGCGCCGGTCGCCGGCGTCTTTCGGCTGAAGCAGCGCTTCGTAGCGTACGGCTGCCGCTCCGCTGTTGTGTGCGCGAAGAAGCCGCTTCTCCTGCTCCGGGAGCCGGACAGAGCGGTAGCTTGTACGAGGGCGAAGAACGAAGCCGCAGGGAGACGACATTGTGTGCACAGCCTTGCGACTGCTAGAGGACGGTGACTAAAGCTCCCTGCCTTTTCAATGCACTGCTGGCATGCTTTATTGAAAGTGTTCCGAGAAACTTTCCTGGTTTTTGACTTCGTTCTGATGCAGCCGCTCCTGGGAATTTCGTGCTCGTCCCCGAAGGCTCGAGATGCAGAGAACTCGATGGCAGCTGCAGAAATGAAGGACTCCGTTGAAGTGTCGAGAAGCAAGAACGTAGACAAGAGCCTTTGTGTTTGGGAGTCAGCAGCTGCTGGACTTTTGCGATTGCTTTCACTGTGCACTCAATGCCAGGACGGCATGTGCACGTTAAAACAACGAGCTGGGCAAGAGCAGGAAGAGAGCACGGCCATCAAAGAGCATCTGGCATCTTGCCCTGGAAAGAGCAGTGTTTTTGGAGTGTAGAGTAAAATCGTGTTTCTGGACAAGGGAGGCATAAGTGTGCTGCGCTCCTAAGCTATCTCCCTGCGAGACACACTGCCAAAGCTTTTCGCTATGATGCAGTTTAGTGCAGACGCACACTACGGCTCTCGGCTACTGTCCAAAGCCAAGCGCCGGTGGCCGGCGTCTTTCGGCGGAAGCAGCGCTTCGGAGCGTACGGCTGCCGCTCCGCTGTTGTGTGCGCGAAGCAGCCGCTTGTCCTGCTCCGGGAGCCGGACAGAGCGGTAGCTTGTACGAGGGCGAAGAACGAAGCCGCAGAGCACCGGGCTTCTGCGCGAACCCTAAGGACTGCTAGTGGACCGTGGTGGCCGCTCGCCCTCCTCTTCAATTCCCTTCTAGCATCCTTATGGAAGGTGTTCCAGGACAATTTTCCTGAGTTTTGAATTCCTCCTGATGCAGCCCTTCCTGGGAAACTCGTGCTCGTCCTCTGAGGCACCGAGTGCAGAGAACTCGATGGCAACTGCAGAAATGAAGGACTGCGTTGAGGTGTCAAGAAGCAAGAACATAGCCAGCGCCTTGTGTCTGGGAGTCAGCAGCTGCTGGACTTTTGAGATTGCTTTCACTGTGCACTCAATGCCAGGACGGCATGTGCGCGTTAAAACAACGAGCTGGGCAAGAGTAATCGAAAGATCACGGCTGTCAGAAAGCAGCTTATATATTGCCCTAAACAGAGCACTGTTTTGGAGTGTGCAGTAAAATCGTGTTTCTGGACAACGGAGGCATAAGTGCGCTGCGCTCCTAAGCTATCTCCCTGCGAGACACACTGCCAAAGCTTTTCGCTATGATGCAGTCTAGTGCAGACGCACACTACGGCTCTCCGGAGCTGTCCGAAGCGAAGCGCCGGTGGCCGGCGTCTTTCGGCTGAAGCAGCGCTTCGGAGCGTACGGCTGCCGCTCCGCTGTTGTGTGCGCGAAGCAGCCGCTTCTCCTGCTCCGGGAGCCGGACAGAGCGGTAGCTTGTACGAGGGCGAAGAACGAAGCCGCAGCGAGACGAATTTGTGTGCACAGCCTTGCGACTGCTAGAGGACGGTGACTAAAGCTCCCTGCCTTTTCAATGCACGGCTGGCATGCTTTATTGAAAGTGTTCCGAGAAATTTTCCTGGTTTTTGACTTCGTTCTGATGCAGCCGCTCCTGGGAATTTCGTGCTCGTCCCCGAAGGCTCGAGATGCAGAGAACTCGATGGCAGCTGCAGAAATGAAGGACTCCGTTGAAGTGTCGAGAAGCAAGAACGTAGACAAGAGCCTTTGTGTTTGGGAGTCAGCAGCTGCTGGACTTTTGCGATTGCTTTCACTGTGCACTCAATGCCAGGACGGCATGTGCACGTTAAAACAACAAGCTGGGCAAGAGCAGGAAGGGAGCACGGCCATCAAAGAGCATCTGGCATCTTGCCCTGGAAAGAGCAGTGTTTTTGGAGTGTAGAGTAAAATCGTGTTTCTGGACAAGGGAGGCATAAGTGCGCTGCGCTCCTAAGCTATCTCCCTGCGAGACACACTGCTAAAGCTTTTCGCTATGATGCAGTTTAGTGCAGACGCACACTACGGCTCTCGGCTACTGTCCGAAGCCAAGCGCCGGTGGCCGGCGACTTTCGGCAGAAGCTGCGCTTCGGAGCGTACGGCTGCCGCTCCGCTGTTGTGTGCGCGAAGCAGCCGCTTCTCCTGCTCCGGGAGCCGGACAGAGCGGTAGCTTGTACGAGGGCGAAGAACGAAGCTGCAGAACACCCAGCTTCTGCGCGCACCCTAAGGACTGCTAGTGGACCGTGGTGGCCGCTCGCCTGCTTCTTCAATTCCATTCTAGCATCCTTATGGAAGGTGTTTCAGAACAATTTTCCTGAGTTTTGAATTCGTCCTGATGCAGCCCTTCCTGGGAAACTCGTGCTCGTCCTCTGAGGCACCGAGTGCAGAGAATTCGATGGCAACTGCAGAAATGAAGGACTGCGTTGAGTAGTCGAGAAGCAAGAATATATCCAGCGCCTTGTGTTTGGGAGTCAGCAGCTGCTGGACTTTTGCGATTGCTTTCACTGTGCACTCAATGCCAGGACGGCATGTGCACGTTAAAACAACGAGCTGGGCAAGAGCAGGAAGGGAGCACGGCCATCAAAGAGCATCTGGCATCTTGCCCTGGAAAGAGCAGTGTTTTTGGAGTGTAGAGTAAAATCGTGTTTCTGGACAAGGGAGGCATAAGTGCGCTGCGCTCCTAAGCTATCTCCCTGCGAGACACACTGCCAAAGCTTTTCGCTATGATGCAGTTTAGTGCAGACGCACACTACGGCTCTCGGCTACTGTCCGAAGCCAAGCGCCGGTGGCCGGCGTCTTTCGGCGGAAGCAGCGCTTCGGAGCGTACGGCTGCCGCTCCGCTGTTGTGTGCGCGAAGCAGCCGCTTCTCCTGCTCCGGGAGCCGGACAGAGCGGTAGCTTGTACGAGGGCGAAGAACGAAGCCGCAGAACACCCGGCTTCTGCGCGCACCCTAAGGACTGCTAGTGGACCGTGGTGGCCGCTCGCCTGCTTCTTCAATTCCATTCTAGCATCCTTATGGAAGGTGTTTCAGAACAATTTTCCTGAGTTTTGAATTCGTCCTGATGCAGCCCTTCCTGGGAAACTCGTGCTCATCCTCTGAGGCACCGAGTGCAGAGAATTCGATGGCAACTGCAGAAATGAAGGACTGCGTTGAGGTGTCAAGAAGCAAGAACATAGCCAGCGCCTTGTGTTTGGGAGTCAGCAGCTGCTGGACTTTTGCGATTGCTTTCACTGTGCACTCAATGCCAGGACGGCATGTGCACGTTAAAACAACGAGCTGGGCAAGAGTAATCGAAAGATCACGGCTGTCAGAAAGCAGCTTATATATTGCCCTAAAAAGAGCACTGTTTTGGAGTGTGCAGTAAAATCGTGTTTCTGGACAACGGAGGCATAAGTGCGCTGCGCTCCTAAGCTATCTCCCTGCGAGACACACTGCCAAAGCTTTTCGCTATGATGCAGTTTAGTGCAGACGCACACTACGGCTCTCGGCTGCTGCCGAAGCCAAGCGCCGGTGGCCGGCATCTTTCGGCTGAAGCAGCGCTTCGGAGCGTACGGCTGCCGCTCCGCTGTTGTGTGCGCGAAGCAGCCGCTTCTCCTGCTCCGGGAGCCGGACAGAGCGGTAGCTTGTACGAGGGCGAAGAACGAAGCCGCAGAACACCGGGCTTCTGCGCGCACCCTAAAGACTGCTAGTGGACCGTGGTGGCCGCTCGCCTGCTTCTTCAATTCCATTCTAGCATCCTTATGGAAGGTGTTCCAGGACAATTTTCCTGAGTTTTGACTTCGTCCTGATGCAGCCCTTCCTGGGAAACTCGTGCTCGTCCGCTGAGGCACCGAGTGCAGAGAATTCGATGGCAACTGCAGAAATGAAGGACTGCGTTGAGTAGTCGAGAAGCAAGCATATATCCAGCGCCTTGTGTTTGGGAGTCAGCAGCTGCTGGACTTTTGCGATTGCTTTCACTGTGCACTCAATGCCAGGACGGCACGTGCACGTTAAAACAACGAGCTGGGCAAGAGTAATCGAAAGATCACGGCTGTCAGAAAGCAGCTTATATATTGCCCTAAACAGAGCACTGTTTTGGAGTGTGCAGTAAAATCGTGTTTCTGGACAACGGAGGCATAAGTGCGCTGCGCTCCTAAGCTATCTCCCTGCGAGACACACTGCCAAAGCTTTTCGCTATGATGCAGTCTAGTGCAGACGCACACTACGGCTCTCGGCTGCTGTCCGAAGCCAAGCGCCGGTGGCCGGCGTCTTTCGGCGGAAGCAGCGCTTCGGAGCGTACGGCTGCCGCTCCGCTGTTGTGTGCGCGAAGCAGCCGCTTCTCCTGCTCCGGGAGCCGGACAGAGCGGTAGCTTGTACGAGGGCGAAGAACGAAGCCGCAGGGAGACGACATTGTGTGCACAGCCTTGCGACTGCTAGAGGACGGTGACTAAAGCTCCCTGCCTTTTCAATGCACTGCTGGCATGCTTTATTGAAAGTGTTCCGAGAAACTTTCCTGGTTTTTGACTTCGTTCTGATGCAGCCGCTCCTGGGAATTTCGTGCTCGTCCCCGAAGGCTCGAGATGCAGAGAACTCGATGGCAGCTGCAGAAATGAAGGACTCCGTTGAAGTGTCGAGAAGCAAGAACGTAGACAAGAGCCTTTGTGTTTGGGAGTCAGCAGCTGCTGGACTTTTGCGATTGCTTTCACTGTGCACTCAATGCCAGGACGGCATGTGCACGTTAAAACAACGAGCTGGGCAAGAGCAGGAAGGGAGCACGGCCATCAAAGAGCATCTGGCATCTTGCCCTGGAAAGAGCAGTGTTTTTGGAGTGTAGAGTAAAATCGTGTTTCTGGACAAGGGAGGCATAAGTGCGCTGCGCTCCTAAGCTATCTCCCTGCGAGACACACTGCTAAAGCTTTTCGCTATGATGCAGTTTAGTGCAGACGCACACTACGGCTCTCGGCTACTGTCCGAAGCCAAGCGCCGGTGGCCGGCGACTTTCGGCAGAAGCTGCGCTTCGGAGCGTACGGCTGCCGCTCCGCTGTTGTGTGCGCGAAGCAGCCGCTTCTCCTGCTCCGGGAGCCGGACAGAGCGGTAGCTTGTACGAGGGCGAAGAACGAAGCCGCAGAACACCCGGCTTCTGCGCGCACCCTAAGGACTGCTAGTGGACCGTGGTGGCCGCTCGCCTGCTTCTTCAATTCCATTCTAGCATCCTTATGGAAGGTGTTTCAGAACAATTTTCCTGAGTTTTGAATTCGTCCTGATGCAGCCCTTCCTGGGAAACTCGTGCTCGTCCTCTGAGGCACCGAGTGCAGAGAATTCGATGGCAACTGCAGAAATGAAGGACTGCGTTGAGTAGTCGAGAAGCAAGAATATATCCAGCGCCTTGTGTTTGGGAGTCAGCAGCTGCTGGACTTTTGCGATTGCTTTCACTGTGCACTCAATGCCAGGACGGCATGTGCACGTTAAAACAACGAGCTGGGCAAGAGCAGGAAGGGAGCACGGCCATCAAAGAGCATCTGGCATCTTGCCCTGGAAAGAGCAGTGTTTTTGGAGTGTAGAGTAAAATCGTGTTTCTGGACAAGGGAGGCATAAGTGCGCTGCGCTCCTAAGCTATCTCCCTGCGAGACACACTGCTAAAGCTTTTCGCTATGATGCAGTTTAGTGCAGACGCACACTACGGCTCTCGGCTACTGTCCGAAGCCAAGCGCCGGTGGCCGGCGACTTTCGGCAGAAGCTGCGCTTCGGAGCGTACGGCTGCCGCTCCGCTGTTGTGTGCGCGAAGCAGCCGCTTCTCCTGCTCCGGGAGCCGGACAGAGCGGTAGCTTGTACGAGGGCGAAGAACGAAGCCGCAGAACACCGGGCTTCTGCGCGCACCCTAAGGACTGCTAGTGGACCGTGGTGGCCGCTCGCCTGCTTCTTCAATTCCATTCTAGCATCCTTATGGAAGGTGTTTCAGAACAATTTTCCTGAGTTTTGAATTCGTCCTGATGCAGCCCTTCCTGGGAAACTCGTGCTCGTCCTCTGAGGCACCGAGTGCAGAGAACTCGATGGCAACTGCAGAAATGAAGAACTGCGTTGAGGTGTCAAGAAGCAAGCATATATCCAGCGCCTTGTGTTTGGGAGTCAGCAGCTGCTGGACTTTTGCGATTGCTTTCACTGTGCACTCAATGCCAGGACGGCACGTGCACGTTAAAACAACGAGCTGGGCAAGAGTAATCGAAAGATCACGGCTGTCAGAAAGCAGCTTATATATTGCCCTAAACAGAGCACTGTTTTGGAGTGTGCAGTAAAATCGTGTTTCTGGACAACGGAGGCATAAGTGCGCTGCGCTCCTAAGCTATCTCCCTGCGAGACACACTGCCAAAGCTTTTCGCTATGATGCAGTCTAGTGCAGACGCACACTACGGCTCTCGGCTGCTGTCCGAAGCCAAGCGCCGGTGGCCGGCGTCTTTCGGCTGAAGCAGCGCTTCGGAGCGTACGGCTGCCGCTCCGCTGTTGTGTGCGCGAAGCAGCCGCTTCTCCTGCTCCGGGAGCCGGACAGAGCGGTAGCTTGTACGAGGGCGAAGAACGAAGCCGCAGGGAGACGACATTGTGTGCACAGCCTTGCGACTGCTAGAGGACGGTGACTAAAGCTCCCTGCCTTTTCAATGCACTGCTGGCATGCTTTATTGAAAGTGTTCCGAGAAACTTTCCTGGTTTTTGACTTCGTTCTGATGCAGCCGCTCCTGGGAATTTCGTGCTCGTCCCCGAAGGCTCGAGATGCAGAGAACTCGATGGCAGCTGCAGAAATGAAGGACTCCGTTGAAGTGTCGAGAAGCAAGAACGTAGACAAGAGCCTTTGTGTTTGGGAGTCAGCAGCTGCTGGACTTTTGCGATTGCTTTCACTGTGCACTCAATGCCAGGACGGCATGTGCACGTTAAAACAACGAGCTGGGCAAGAGCAGGAAGGGAGCACGGCCATCAAAGAGCATCTGGCATCTTGCCCTGGAAAGAGCAGTGTTTTTGGAGTGTAGAGTAAAATCGTGTTTCTGGACAAGGGAGGCATAAGTGCGCTGCGCTCCTAAGCTATCTCCCTGCGAGACACACTGCTAAAGCTTTTCGCTATGATGCAGTTTAGTGCAGACGCACACTACGGCTCTCGGCTACTGTCCGAAGCCAAGCGCCGGTGGCCGGCGACTTTCGGCAGAAGCTGCGCTTCGGAGCGTACGGCTGCCGCTCCGCTGTTGTGTGCGCGAAGCAGCCGCTTCTCCTGCTCCGGGAGCCGGACAGAGCGGTAGCTTGTACGAGGGCGAAGAACGAAGCCGCAGAACACCGGGCTTCTGCGCGCACCCTAAGGACTGCTAGTGGACCGTGGTGGCCGCTCGCCTGCTTCTTCAATTCCATTCTAGCATCCTTATGGAAGGTGTTTCAGAACAATTTTCCTGAGTTTTGAATTCGTCCTGATGCAGCCCTTCCTGGGAAACTCGTGCTCGTCCTCTGAGGCACCGAGTGCAGAGAATTCGATGGCAACTGCAGAAATGAAGGACTGCGTTGAGTAGTCGAGAAGCAAGAATATATCCAGCGCCTTGTGTTTGGGAGTCAGCAGCTGCTGGACTTTTGCGATTGCTTTCACTGTGCACTCAATGCCAGGACGGCATGTGCACGTTAAAACAACGAGCTGGGCAAGAGCAGGAAGGGAGCACGGCCATCAAAGAGCATCTGGCATCTTGCCCTGGAAAGAGCAGTGTTTTTGGAGTGTAGAGTAAAATCGTGTTTCTGGACAAGGGAGGCATAAGTGCGCTGCGCTCCTAAGCTATCTCCCTGCGAGACACACTGCTAAAGCTTTTCGCTATGATGCAGTTTAGTGCAGACGCACACTACGGCTCTCGGCTACTGTCCGAAGCCAAGCGCCGGTGGCCGGCGACTTTCGGCAGAAGCTGCGCTTCGGAGCGTACGGCTGCCGCTCCGCTGTTGTGTGCGCGAAGCAGCCGCTTCTCCTGCTCCGGGAGCCGGACAGAGCGGTAGCTTGTACGAGGGCGAAGAACGAAGCCGCAGAACACCGGGCTTCTGCGCGCACCCTAAGGACTGCTAGTGGACCGTGGTGGCCGCTCGCCTGCTTCTTCAATTCCATTCTAGCATCCTTATGGAAGGTGTTTCAGAACAATTTTCCTGAGTTTTGAATTCGTCCTGATGCAGCCCTTCCTGGGAAACTCGTGCTCGTCCTCTGAGGCACCGAGTGCAGAGAACTCGATGGCAACTGCAGAAATGAAGAACTGCGTTGAGGTGTCAAGAAGCAAGCATATATCCAGCGCCTTGTGTTTGGGAGTCAGCAGCTGCTGGACTTTTGCGATTGCTTTCACTGTGCACTCAATGCCAGGACGGCACGTGCACGTTAAAACAACGAGCTGGGCAAGAGTAATCGAAAGATCACGGCTGTCAGAAAGCAGCTTATATATTGCCCTAAACAGAGCACTGTTTTGGAGTGTGCAGTAAAATCGTGTTTCTGGACAACGGAGGCATAAGTGCGCTGCGCTCCTAAGCTATCTCCCTGCGAGACACACTGCCAAAGCTTTTCGCTATGATGCAGTTTAGTGCAGACGCACACTACGGCTCTCGGCTGCTGCCGAAGCCAAGCGCCGGTGGCCGGCATCTTTCGGCTGAAGCAGCGCTTCGGAGCGTACGGCTGCCGCTCCGCTGTTGTGTGCGCGAAGCAGCCGCTTCTCCTGCTCCGGGAGCCGGACAGAGCGGTAGCTTGTACGAGGGCGAAGAACGAAGCCGCAGAACACCGGGCTTCTGCGCGCACCCTAAGGACTGCTAGTGGACCGTGGTGGCCGCTCGCCTGCTTCTTCAATTCCATTCTAGCATCCTTATGGAAGGTGTTCCAGGACAATTTTCCTGAGTTTTGACTTCGTCCTGATGCAGCCCTTCCTGGGAAACTCGTGCTCGTCCGCTGAGGCACCGAGTGCAGAGAATTCGATGGCAACTGCAGAAATGAAGGACTGCGTTGAGTAGTCGAGAAGCAAGCATATATCCAGCGCCTTGTGTTTGGGAGTCAGCAGCTGCTGGACTTTTGCGATTGCTTTCACTGTGCACTCAATGCCAGGACGGCACGTGCACGTTAAAACAACGAGCTGGGCAAGAGTAATCGAAAGATCACGGCTGTCAGAAAGCAGCTTATATATTGCCCTAAAAAGAGCACTGTTTTGGAGTGTGCAGTAAAATCGTGTTTCTGGACAAGGGAGGCATAAGTGCGCTGCGCTCCTAAGCTATCTCCCTGCGAGACACACTGCCAAAGCTTTTCGCTATGATGCAGTCTAGTGCAGACGCACACTACGGCTCTCCGGAGCTGTCCGAAGCCAAGCGCCGGTGGCCGGCGTCTTTCGGCTGAAGCAGCGCTTCGTAGCGTACGGCTGCCGCTCCGCTGTTGTGTGCGCGAAGAAGCCGCTTCTCCTGCTCCGGGAGCCGGACAGAGCGGTAGCTTGTACGAGGGCGAAGAACGAAGCCGCAGGGAGACGACATTGTGTGCACAGCCTTGGCAATGCTAGAGGACGGTGACTAAAGCTCCCTGCCTTTTCAATGCACTGCTGGCATGCTTTATTGAAAGTGTTCCGAGAAACTTTCCTGGTTTTTGACTTCGTTCTGATGCAGCCGCTCCTGGGAATTTCGTGCTCATCCCCGAAGGCTCGAGATGCAGAGAACTCGATGGCAGCTGCAGAAATGAAGGACTCCGTTGAAGTGTCGAGAAGCAAGAACGTAGACAAGAGCCTTTGTGTTTGGGAGTCAGCAGCTGCTGGACTTTTGCGATTGCTTTCACTGTGCACTCAATGCCAGGACGGCATGTGCACGTTAAAACAACGAGCTGGGCAAGAGCAGGAAGGGAGCACGGCCATCAAAGAGCACCTGGCATCTTGCCCTGGAAAGAGCAGTGTTTTTGGAGTGTAGAGTAAAATCGTGTTTCTGGACAAGGGAGGCATAAGTGCGCTGCGCTCCTAAGCTATCTCCCTGCGAGACACACTGCCAAAGCTTTTCGCTATGATGCAGTTTAGTGCAGACGCACACTACGGCTCTCGGCTACTGTCCGAAGCCAAGCGCCGGTGGCCGGCGTCTTTCGGCGGAAGCAGCGCTTCGGAGCGTACGGCTGCCGCTCCGCTGTTGTGTGCGCGAAGCAGCCGCTTCTCCTGCTCCGGGAGCCGGACAGAGCGGTAGCTTGTACGAGGGCAAAGAACGAAGCCGCAGAACACCCGGCTTCTGCGCGCACCCTAAGGACTGCTAGTGGACCGTGGTGGCCGCTCGCCTGCTTCTTCAATTCCATTCTAGCATCCTTATGGAAGGTGTTTCAGAACAATTTTCCTGAGTTTTGAATTCCTCCTGATGCAGCCCTTCCTGGGAAACTCGTGCTCGTCCTCTGAGGCACCGAGTGCAGAGAATTCGATGGCAACTGCAGAAATGAAGGACTGCGTTGAGTAGTCGAGAAGCAAGAATATATCCAGCGCCTTGTGTTTGGGAGTCAGCAGCTGCTGGACTTTTGCGATTGCTTTCACTGTGCACTCAATGCCAGGACGGCATGTGCACGTTAAAACAACGAGCTGGGCAAGAGCAGGAAGGGAGCACGGCCATCAAAGAGCATCTGGCATCTTGCCCTGGAAAGAGCAGTGTTTTTGGAGTGTAGAGTAAAATCGTGTTTCTGGACAAGGGAGGCATAAGTGCGCTGCGCTCCTAAGCTATCTCCCTGCGAGACACACTGCCAAAGCTTTTCGCTATGATGCAGTTTAGTGCAGACGCACACTACGGCTCTCGGCTACTGTCCAAAGCCAAGCGCCGGTGGCCGGCGTCTTTCGGCGGAAGCAGCGCTTCGGAGCGTACGGCTGCCGCTCCGCTGTTGTGTGCGCGAAGCAGCCGCTTCTCCTGCTCCGGGAGCCGGACAGAGCGGTAGCTTGTACGAGGGCGAAGAACGAAGCCGCAGAACACCCGGCTTCTGCGCGCACCCTAAGGACTGCTAGTGGACCGTGGTGGCCGCTCGCCTGCTTCTTCAATTCCATTCTAGCATCCTTATGGAAGGTGTTTCAGAACAATTTTCCTGAGTTTTGAATTCGTCCTGATGCAGCCCTTCCTGGGAAACTCGTGCTCGTCCTCTGAGGCACCGAGTGCAGAGAATTCGATGGCAACTGCAGAAATGAAGGACTGCGTTGAGGTGTCAAGAAGCAAGAACATAGCCAGCGCCTTGTGTTTGGGAGTCAGCAGCTGCTGGACTTTTGCGATTGCTTTCACTGTGCACTCAATGCCAGGACGGCATGTGCACGTTAAAACAACGAGCTGGGCAAGAGTAATCGAAAGATCACGGCTGTCAGAAAGCAGCTTATATATTGCCCTAAAAAGAGCACTGTTTTGGAGTGTGCAGTAAAATCGTGTTTCTGGACAACGGAGGCATAAGTGCGCTGCGCTCCTAAGCTATCTCCCTGCGAGACACACTGCCAAAGCTTTTCGCTATGATGCAGTTTAGTGCAGACGCACACTACGGCTCTCGGCTGCTGCCGAAGCCTAGCGCCGGTGGCCGGCATCTTTCGGCTGAAGCAGCGCTTCGGAGCGTACGGCTGCCGCTCCGCTGTTGTGTGCGCGAAGCAGCCGCTTCTCCTGCTCCGGGAGCCGGACAGAGCGGTAGCTTGTACGAGGGCGAAGAACGAAGCCGCAGAACACCGGGCTTCTGCGCGCACCCTAAGGACTGCTAGTGGACCGTGGTGGCCGCTCGCCTGCTTCTTCAATTCCATTCTAGCATCCTTATGGAAGGTGTTCCAGGACAATTTTCCTGAGTTTTGACTTCGTCCTGATGCAGCCCTTCCTGGGAAACTCGTGCTCGTCCGCTGAGGCACCGAGTGCAGAGAATTCGATGGCAACTGCAGAAATGAAGGACTGCGTTGAGTAGTCGAGAAGCAAGCATATATCCAGCGCCTTGTGTTTGGGAGTCAGCAGCTGCTGGACTTTTGCGATTGCTTTCACTGTGCACTCAATGCCAGGACGGCACGTGCACGTTAAAACAACGAGCTGGGCAAGAGTAATCGAAAGATCACGGCTGTCAGAAAGCAGCTTATATATTGCCCTAAACAGAGCACTGTTTTGGAGTGTGCAGTAAAATCGTGTTTCTGGACAACGGAGGCATAAGTGCGCTGCGCTCCTAAGCTATCTCCCTGCGAGACACACTGCCAAAGCTTTTCGCTATGATGCAGTCTAGTGCAGACGCACACTACGGCTCTCGGCTGCTGTCCGAAGCCAAGCGCCGGTGGCCGGCGTCTTTCGGCTGAAGCAGCGCTTCGGAGCGTACGGCTGCCGCTCCGCTGTTGTGTGCGCGAAGCAGCCGCTTCTCCTGCTCCGGGAGCCGGACAGAGCGGTAGCTTGTACGAGGGCGAAGAACGAAGCCGCAGGGAGACGACATTGTGTGCACAGCCTTGCGACTGCTAGAGGACGGTGACTAAAGCTCCCTGCCTTTTCAATGCACTGCTGGCATGCTTTATTGAAAGTGTTCCGAGAAACTTTCCTGGTTTTTGACTTCGTTCTGATGCAGCCGCTCCTGGGAATTTCGTGCTCGTCCCCGAAGGCTCGAGATGCAGAGAACTCGATGGCAGCTGCTGAAATGAAGGACTCCGTTGAAGTGTCGAGAAGCAAGAACGTAGACAAGAGCCTTTGTGTTTGGGAGTCAGCAGCTGCTGGACTTTTGCGATTGCTTTCACTGTGCACTCAATGCCAGGACGGCATGTGCACGTTAAAACAACGAGCTGGGCAAGAGTAATCGAAAGATCACGGCTGTCAGAAAGCAGCTTATATATTGCCCTAAACAGAGCACTGTTTTGGAGTGTGCAGTAAAATCGTGTTTCTGGACAACGGAGGCATAAGTGCGCTGCGCTCCTAAGCTATCTCCCTGCGAGACACACTGCCAAAGCTTTTCGCTATGATGCAGTTTAGTGCAGACGCACACTACGGCTCTCGGCTGCTGCCGAAGCCAAGCGCCGGTGGCCGGCATCTTTCGGCTGAAGCAGCGCTTCGGAGCGTACGGCTGCCGCTCCGCTGTTGTGTGCGCGAAGCAGCCGCTTCTCCTGCTCCGGGAGCCGGACAGAGCGGTAGCTTGTACGAGGGCGAAGAACGAAGCCGCAGAACACCGGGCTTCTGCGCGCACCCTAAGGACTGCTAGTGGACCGTGGTGGCCGCTCGCCTGCTTCTTCAATTCCATTCTAGCATCCTTATGGAAGGTGTTTCAGAACAATTTTCCTGAGTTTTGAATTCGTCCTGATGCAGCCCTTCCTGGGAAACTCGTGCTCGTCCTCTGAGGCACCGAGTGCAGAGAACTCGATGGCAACTGCAGAAATGAAGAACTGCGTTGAGGTGTCAAGAAGCAAGCATATATCCAGCGCCTTGTGTTTGGGAGTCAGCAGCTGCTGGACTTTTGCAATTGCTTTCACTGTGCACTCAATGCCAGGACGGCACGTGCACGTTAAAACAACGAGCTGGGCAAGAGTAATCGAAAGATCACGGCTGTCAGAAAGCAGCTTATATATTGCCCTAAACAGAGCACTGTTTTGGAGTGTGCAGTAAAATCATGTTTCTGGACAACGGAGGCATAAGTGCGCTGCGCTCCTAAGCTATCTCCCTGCGAGACACACTGCCAAAGCTTTTCGCTATGATGCAGTTTAGTGCAGACGCACACTACGGCTCTCGGCTGCTGCCGAAGCCAAGCGCCGGTGGCCGGCATCTTTCGGCTGAAGCAGCGCTTCGGAGCGTACGGCTGCCGCTCCGCTGTTGTGTGCGCGAAGCAGCCGCTTCTCCTGCTCCGGGAGCCGGACAGAGCGGTAGCTTGTACGAGGGCGAAGAACGAAGCCGCAGAACACCGGGCTTCTGCGCGCACCCTAAGGACTGCTAGTGGACCGTGGTGGCCGCTCGCCTGCTTCTTCAATTCCATTCTAGCATCCTTATGGAAGGTGTTCCAGGACAATTTTCCTGAGTTTTGACTTCGTCCTGATGCAGCCCTTCCTGGGAAACTCGTGCTCGTCCGCTGAGGCACCGAGTGCAGAGAATTCGATGGCAACTGCAGAAATGAAGGACTGCGTTGAGTAGTCGAGAAGCAAGCATATATCCAGCGCCTTGTGTTTGGGAGTCAGCAGCTGCTGGACTTTTGCGATTGCTTTCACTGTGCACTCAATGCCAGGACGGCACGTGCACGTTAAAACAACGAGCTGGGCAAGAGTAATCGAAAGATCACGGCTGTCAGAAAGCAGCTTATATATTGCCCTAAAAAGAGCACTGTTTTGGAGTGTGCAGTAAAATCGTGTTTCTGGACAAGGGAGGCATAAGTGCGCTGCGCTCCTAAGCTATCTCCCTGCGAGACACACTGCCAAAGCTTTTCGCTATGATGCAGTTTAGTGCAGACGCACACTACGGCTCTCCGGAGCTGTCCGAAACCAAGCGCCGGTCGCCGGCGTCTTTCGGCTGAAGCAGCGCTTCGTAGCGTACGGCTGCCGCTCCGCTGTTGTGTGCGCGAAGAAGCCGCTTCTCCTGCTCCGGGAGCCGGACAGAGCGGTAGCTTGTACGAGGGCGAAGAACGAAGCCGCAGGGAGACGACATTGTGTGCACAGCCTTGGCAATGCTAGAGGACGGTGACTAAAGCTCCCTGCCTTTTCAATGCACTGCTGGCATGCTTTATTGAAAGTGTTCCGAGAAACTTTCCTGGTTTTTGACTTCGTTCTGATGCAGCCGCTCCTGGGAATTTCGTGCTCATCCCCGAAGGCTCGAGATGCAGAGAACTCGATGGCAGCTGCAGAAATGAAGGACTCCGTTGAAGTGTCGAGAAGCAAGAACGTAGACAAGAGCCTTTGTGTTTGGGAGTCAGCAGCTGCTGGACTTTTGCGATTGCTTTCACTGTGCACTCAATGCCAGGACGGCATGTGCACGTTAAAACAACGAGCTGGGCAAGAGCAGGAAGGGAGCACGGCCATCAAAGAGCACCTGGCATCTTGCCCTGGAAAGAGCAGTGTTTTTGGAGTGTAGAGTAAAATCGTGTTTCTGGACAAGGGAGGCATAAGTGCGCTGCGCTCCTAAGCTATCTCCCTGCGAGACACACTGCCAAAGCTTTTCGCTATGATGCAGTTTAGTGCAGACGCACACTACGGCTCTCGGCTACTGTCCGAAGCCAAGCGCCGGTGGCCGGCGTCTTTCGGCGGAAGCAGCGCTTCGGAGCGTACGGCTGCCGCTCCGCTGTTGTGTGCGCGAAGCAGCCGCTTCTCCTGCTCCGGGAGCCGGACAGAGCGGTAGCTTGTACGAGGGCAAAGAACGAAGCCGCAGAACACCCGGCTTCTGCGCGCACCCTAAGGACTGCTAGTGGACCGTGGTGGCCGCTCGCCTGCTTCTTCAATTCCATTCTAGCATCCTTATGGAAGGTGTTTCAGAACAATTTTC
Organism: Lonchura striata; assembly: GCF_050655825.1. Lineage (NCBI taxonomy): Eukaryota > Metazoa > Chordata > Aves > Passeriformes > Estrildidae > Lonchura > Lonchura striata. Next base: position 10,609,523 of record NC_140741.1, on the reverse strand, counting down.
CTGAGTTTTGAATTCGTCCTGATGCAGCCCTTCCTGGGAAACTCGTGCTCGTCCTCTGAGGCACCGAGTGCAGAGAATTCGATGGCAACTGCAGAAATGAAGGACTGCGTTGAGTAGTCGAGAAGCAAGAATATATCCAGCGCCTTGTGTTTGGGAGTCAGCAGCTGCTGGACTTTTGCGATTGCTTTCACTGTGCACTCAATGCCAGGACGGCATGTGCACGTTAAAACAACGAGCTGGGCAAGAGCAGGAAGGGAGCACGGCCATCAAAGAGCATCTGGCATCTTGCCCTGGAAAGAGCAGTGTTTTTGGAGTGTAGAGTAAAATCGTGTTTCTGGACAAGGGAGGCATAAGTGCGCTGCGCTCCTAAGCTATCTCCCTGCGAGACACACTGCCAAAGCTTTTCGCTATGATGCAGTTTAGTGCAGACGCACACTACGGCTCTCGGCTACTGTCCAAAGCCAAGCGCCGGTGGCCGGCGTCTTTCGGCGGAAGCAGCGCTTCGGAGCGTACGGCTGCCGCTCCGCTGTTGTGTGCGCGAAGCAGCCGCTTCTCCTGCTCCGGGAGCCGGACAGAGCGGTAGCTTGTACGAGGGCGAAGAACGAAGCCGCAGAACACCCGGCTTCTGCGCGCACCCTAAGGACTGCTAGTGGACCGTGGTGGCCGCTCGCCTGCTTCTTCAATTCCATTCTAGCATCCTTATGGAAGGTGTTCCAGGACAATTTTCCTGAGTTTTGAATTCGTCCTGATGCAGCCCTTCCTGGGAAACTCGTGCTCGTCCGCTGAGGCACCGAGTGCAGAGAATTCGATGGCAACTGCAGAAATGAAGGACTGCGTTGAGTAGTCGAGAAGCAAGCATATATCCAGCGCCTTGTGTTTGGGAGTCAGCAGCTGCTGGACTTTTGCGATTGCTTTCACTGTGCACTCAATGCCAGGACGGCACGTGCACGTTAAAACAACGAGCTGGGCAAGAGTAATCGAAAGATCACGGCTGTCAGAAAGCAGCTTATATATTGCCCTAAAAAGAGCACTGTTTTGGAGTGTGCAGTAAAATCGTGTTTCTGGACAAGGGAGGCATAAGTGCGCTGCGCTCCTAAGCTATCTCCCTGCGAGACACACTGCCAAAGCTTTTCGCTATGATGCAGTCTAGTGCAGACGCACACTACGGCTCTCCGGAGCTGTCCGAAGCCAAGCGCCGGTCGCCGGCGTCTTTCGGCTGAAGCAGCGCTTCGTAGCGTACGGCTGCCGCTCCGCTGTTGTGTGCGCGAAGAAGCCGCTTCTCCTTCTCCGGGAGCCGGACAGAGCGGTAGCTTGTACGAGGGCGAAGAACGAAGCCGCAGAACACCCGGCTTCTGCGCGCACCCTAAGGACTGCTAGTGGACCGTGGTGGCCGCTCGCCTGCTTCTTCAATTCCATTCTAGCATCCTTATGGAAGGTGTTTCAGAACAATTTTCCTGAGTTTTGAATTCGTCCTGATGCAGCCCTTCCTGGGAAACTCGTGCTCGTCCTCTGAGGCACCGAGTGCAGAGAATTCGATGGCAACTGCAGAAATGAAGGACTGCGTTGAGTAGTCGAGAAGCAAGAATATATCCAGCGCCTTGTGTTTGGGAGTCAGCAGCTGCTGGACTTTTGCGATTGCTTTCACTGTGCACTCAATGCCAGGACGGCATGTGCACGTTAAAACAACGAGCTGGGCAAGAGCAGGAAGGGAGCACGGCCATCAAAGAGCATCTGGCATCTTGCCCTGGAAAGAGCAGTGTTTTTGGAGTGTAGAGTAAAATCGTGTTTCTGGACAAGGGAGGCATAAGTGCGCTGCGCTCCTAAGCTATCTCCCTGCGAGACACACTGCCAAAGCTTTTCGCTATGATGCAGTTTAGTGCAGACGCACACTACGGCTCTCGGCTGCTGCCGAAGCCAAGCGCCGGTGGCCGGCATCTTTCGGCTGAAGCAGCGCTTCGGAGCGTACGGCTGCCGCTCCGCTGTTGTGTGCGCGAAGCAGCCGCTTCTCCTGCTCCGGGAGCCGGACAGAGCGGTAGCTTGTACGAGGGCGAAGAACGAAGCCGCAGAACACCGGGCTTCTGCGCGCACCCTAAGGACTGCTAGTGGACCGTGGTGGCCGCTCGCCTGCTTCTTCAATTCCATTCTAGCATCCTTATGGAAGGTGTTCCAGGACAATTTTCCTGAGTTTTGACTTCGTCCTGATGCAGCCCTTCCTGGGAAACTCGTGCTCGTCCGCTGAGGCACCGAGTGCAGAGAATTCGATGGCAACTGCAGAAATGAAGGACTGCGTTGAGTAGTCGAGAAGCAAGCATATATCCAGCGCCTTGTGTTTGGGAGTCAGCAGCTGCTGGACTTTTGCGATTGCTTTCACTGTGCACTCAATGCCAGGACGGCACGTGCACGTTAAAACAACGAGCTGGGCAAGAGTAATCGAAAGATCACGGCTGTCAGAAAGCAGCTTATATATTGCCCTAAACAGAGCACTGTTTTGGAGTGTGCAGTAAAATCGTGTTTCTGGACAACGGAGGCATAAGTGCGCTGCGCTCCTAAGCTATCTCCCTGCGAGACACACTGCCAAAGCTTTTCGCTATGATGCAGTTTAGTGCAGACGCACACTACGGCTCTCGGCTGCTGCCGAAGCCAAGCGC